>NC_047017.1:24073249-24733163 GCF_902652985.1 Pecten maximus | reverse complement strand
AATTACAGTAACATCCGATCAATATTACCCCGGATTTTTTTAATTAAAGATCCACTCTGAAAACGCTTTCAAAAGGTAAAATATTTATAAATGATTCCTTTTTTCTTCGCAAAGATGAAACAGAATCATCCATTGAGATACTTCATCATTTTAAGTGACTTATTCAAAATGCTTTCTTCATTAATGCATCTTATTAAGGGTGCCATCCTCAATGTATGATTGGAGGATAGAGACTTATTAAGGTGTTATCCTCAATGTATTATTGGAGGATAGAGACTTATTAAGGTGTTATCCTCAATACTCAATAAGATGATAGAAGACTTATCTATGGTGTTATCCTCAATGTTTAATTGGATGATTGATAGGGACTAATTAAGGGTGCTAAACTCAATATTTAGGTGGATGATGAGGATTTATTAAGGTTTCTATACTAAATATTTAGTTGGATGACAGGCGGCTTATTGAGGGTGATATCCTCAATGTTTAATTGGATGATAGGGGACTTATTGAGAGTGCTATCCTCAATGTTTGGTTGGATGACAGGCGGCTTATTGAGGGTGATATCCTCAATGTTTAATTGGATGATAGGGGACTTATTGAGAGTGCTATCCTCAATGTTTGGTTGGATGATAGGGGACTTATTGAGAGTGCTATCCTCAATGTTTGGTTGGATGATAGGGGACTTAGCAAACACATTTGCTAGTACAACTGGGTGTAAAAATATAGAAAGAATAAGAGATTTACCTGAATAAAGTACTGTCAACCAATTCATTTTCATGGTGACCTAATTTCGCGTTTTCATGTCCAACTATCTTTGTTAACAGGTATTTTTAAAAACTTTTGATCAATCAAAGTCGGTAACATTGTAGTAATATGTTGATGTTTTGTTTTGATTTCTACACCATTCAATCTGGCTGAAAGGCCAAGACAATAGACCCTTACCTTAACATTGCCACCAAACTCCAGACCATGCCCCTACCATTCTGATAATAAAGTTACTATGTTGTTTCTCTTACTTACAGGCGTGTTGTTTCTTATAATCAAATCCACATTATGCAGTAAGAAGTACTGGTCAGAGATTCAGACTATTCGGGATCATTTACCAAAGTCCAGCTTCAATGCTACAACAACTCAGTCATTGCTGAAATGTGCCGCCTACAGCCAGCAGTCGGACAGCTGTTTGGCTTTTGCGTATAATAAAGTCACACAGACCTGTAGTCCACTTGACGATCTGAGACAAAGACAGTATGAGGAATCCACCTATGTCTGGTATCGTAAGTTCACGTGTAACAATATCATTTTCCAATATCTATTTATTCCTCTCGTCGTTTTCGTGGTCCAAAGGGGGAGAAGAATTGAATATATATCATGAGAATAAATTACAATTTCTCAAGAGTATCCTTTCTATGGTGTCCTTGTTGCAGGGAAATCAAGAAAGAGGGGATCGTTCTCTCCCGCCAAAGACTGAGGCGCACATTTTTTACACATTGTTAAAGAGAGACGATCTACAGGACTGCATAGCATCCAAATGAACCTTTATATACCTTAATATCAACACAATGTACCATATGCACTATGTGTTGTTTATCAGAAGGTTGAATTTCCTGTCGTAATTATACTCTGTTGAAAAGCTTGATATATAGATAACATAGGAACATAAATTACGAAGAAAACCAATTTTATGACTCGTGCCTTGACGGGCCTCGAACTCACAGTCTACAGCTACTATTTTGCTTCGTGCCACCCGCCATACATATCTAGATAAAATCCGAGTTACGTCATTCTCGTACATATATATTTACGTTTGTTTGCTGTTGTTGTTGTTGCTTTTTTGTTTTTTTTTTTCTGGGGAGGAGGGTTGTTTTTTTCGGTTTGACGTCCTTTTATCAAATGAGATGGCAGTAACTAAACCTATTCTCCCGATGACGATGGAAAGCATTTGCCTTCACATGTAAAGTAACTGTCGTAATCAATAAAGTGATGTATTTGTTTCTATTTCCTTTTCCTGATAGTGTATGCCACCGACTGCGATACTGGATGGAAACAAAGTGAGGAATTTTGCTACTTGTTCGTCGACATACCAAAGACCTGGCAGGACGCATCTGTAATATATATACATATAATACATATTTATTATTATTATTTTGATATGAAACATTTGAAAAAATTATATGTGCTCTAAATATGTTAAGATAAATGGAATTATCGAAAAATATAAATGTACCATAAATCATAAATCCTTTATTATTATCAATATCATATATTCTTCAAAAATACAAATACTCTTATTCAAAGAAGTATGCCTAAACTCACTCAGTGTCAGTTCATCAGTCGTTAAATTATATTCCAACATGACATGTATTTGATATTGAAGGCGCACTGTGCTGCCCTGTCCTCTCACCTAGTAATGATCGAAACAGAAGAAGTAGACATCTTTATACGGAATACCTTAAATCAAATTCATGGTAAGTACTAACAAGTATGCTTAGTTAGATATCTTTATACTTTATTCTCAATGTGATTTGGCAACCTGTTAAAAAACGATTTCATGGCACATGTATTTTATACTTGCGGCTTATTGTATTGTATTGTTTTGTATTTGTATTGTACTGTACATCGAGTAATTAATGACAAAAAAATCTAAAAATCACTGATAACAAACAAACAGGTAGATACCACAATCTATTCCATGGTAGCTCTTTTACACTTCATAAACGTTATGTTGAAAAAAGGTCTGGTCAGTCTGTATGAAATCGGAGCTTTCAATCATAAAACGGTTTACAGTAAAGAATATAAGGCATAAAAAAGCGGGGGTTCTTTCGTAAAATATAACTGGGTGATGAATATATGGCCAATCCACAAACGCGAGATGACATCAAGGCGTATTCTGCGGTCCGGTCTTCGTATAGCTTCCATCAAAACTGAGACAAAAACTATCGGTATACATTGTTTTATGTTCACGGTATTTATTTATCTAAATGATTATTTGATCAGTTTTTATTTTGTTATACATTTTTAAAAGATTAGTTTATACAATATATATTGAAAATAAGGTAGTACAATACCAAATCTCAGAAGTTTACAAGAGGATTTGGTAACAATCTTATGTAAAATAGTCTCTTTGGAGGCTATTAATGCATTTGTTAACATTTCCATTTCAGAACACAAAATCTAATCGGCCAATAATCTTCCTTTTGAAAAGATGGATTTCTTTCTGACTTACTTTTCAACGTAGATACTGCAGTTTCCCAAAACACACTCTCGTACAATTCACGTATACATCTCACACATCCCTAAACTTCCAAAGCTTTTTGTAAGACGTTAAACAATAAAAAAAACTAACCTTTTCCACCTCTTCCAAGTCATAAAGTTTGCATCGTTGCACGGCAACACGACCAGATGCTAGGCTACAAAACTTGGAGTGGTAAGACCCATCATGGAATAATCCGGAAAGGGCTTTATGATTTTTGATTTTTGTGAATGGCCCCATCTCAAGCAGCCACTTCATCAAATCTTAAATACTATACCGTTAGTCACTTTGCATATATGTCATATTTCAAAAACAATTGTGTATTAGCGGCACACCTTCAACGTAAATAGCAGTCCATGACTGATATTATTTTCCTGGGCATGCCGTAATATCAAGTGCTCGGTAATATAAGACTACATTGAAAATCATTGTTTTCAAATATCAAAGGCGACAGTGTGTACTCACAAAAACATCACGCTTTAAATCTAACAGCGATTTTGATATAGTAATGTCTATTTCCAGACTTACAGATAACAAGAGGAACATGTAAACGTAGAACATGATTGCCCCAGTATCACCGTACTTTACCCACTGTATTCGTGTAACTGTTCTATGTTGATATGTGATCAGTTGTAATTTACTTGTGTCTTGATAAAGGGGCAGATTTCCTCGAAAATTCGATAATTATATATATTTATTCGCAAAAAAGGCATATTTACCACTTTTTAAATTGAGACTAGGTTGTCAGTGTCTGTCTTAGGATGGGTCATACATATAATGCATTCTTACTTACTGAAGCATAAAGACCAGGCGAATTGCTTCGCATGCAATGAACCATTTACCGCTAGGCAAATCTTTTAGAATTGTATTGAGCTACAACCTAAAAGAGACAGCTTTTATAGCAGCCATACATGCCTTAAAGTTCTATTTGAAACTTTTAATAAAAGCAAAATTTTAAACTCTCTGCTGTTGGTCTGCACCATAAGATATGATTAACAATAGCCACATTTGTAATTTTAGATTATATACCTGAGTGTGCCAAAATATCTTTGAAAATTTCGATTGTTTAATGTTTTCCGTGAAAACATTTTTTTTTACTTACCATTTATTGGCCCATATGCCCTGGCAGTATTGATAATTATAAAGATTGTATGGATTTTTACTTTAAATATTTAATGTAATGTCTTTCATTTTATTTATCTGTTGTGTACAGCACTTGACGACATCACATTCATTAATTACTGGTCGGATGGGACTGATGAAGCCCAGGAGGGCCAATGGAAATGGGCATCATCCGGTACACCAATAGGCTATACCAACTGGGCTCCAATGGAACCTAGTAATGCACCAGAGGACTGTTTGGCAATCTGCGGTTCCACAGGATTCAAATGGAATGATGACTTTTGTGTTAGAACATATCCTTTCATTTGTGAACGAAATAGAAAGTAAGTATATCTTAATCACTAATGATGGACCCTCTTCAGAATTTGAGGTTGTTCTTCTGTGTCCTCTGTTACGGAAGCGACATTAAGGAAACACGGAATAAAAAGTTCATCCAAACGCATGTGATCATAAAATTTTTTGATATAGGAGGAACAGAATTTAGTCTCAGATTTTACTCTGTGCCTTCCACTTGATGAGGCATAGTTGATTCTTAAATTGATTTGATGTCCACATTAGAATATTGACAACTGCCCTTTTACTTCGTTTGTATTGTTGGTGTCTCAATAGACACGCCACAGAATATTAGAGGCGACTGAAGTAATTGTATCCGTATACTCGCGATCGATTAATACATGTTTCCGGTGACTTCGGAAAGGGATCCTCCTCTGGACAAGCGAGTCTTATAAGATCCATTACCATCAATATCTTAGTGATAACATCCGAGAAAGTGTATCAATGACATTATAATCATTATATATATATCATATATGGAGGGGCCGCGGTGACTGAGTGGTTAAGGTGTACCGACACTTTATCACTAGCCCTCCACCTCTGGGTTGCGAGTTCGAAACCTACGTGGGGCAGTTGCCAGTACTGACCGTAGGCCGGTGGTTTTTCTCCGAGTACTCCGGCTTTCCTCCACCTCCAAAACCTGGCACGTCCTTAAATGACACTGGCTGTTAATAGGACGTTAAACAAAAACAAACAAATATGTGCTATTAAGACCCCACGATGACCAAATTCTTCTGACTTGTTTCATTTTGTTATTTCTGGACATCAATTTTCCATGCGTCCTTCCATTATTGGATTATTCAGAAATGGAAATATCCCCTTTAATTCTACCTGATAATGTCCGTTAAAGTGTCGATGTAATAGCGGATAGGGGTAACGATTACAGTCACTGACATGAATTATTTACATCGTGTCGGCCCGAATTCCCTCTCCCACCCAAGGAATACGGTAAGGTTCATCATCATACTCGTAACGAAGTACATGGTGCCCGCTTTGAGGTCTTGAAACTAATGTGTGAGAGGCATGCTAAAATTAAAATAGTTCGATACATCGCAAATTTAAATTTTGTTTTTATATCCATGACAAAATTGAATTACTACTTATTGTTTAATGATAATGATATACTTAAATTTTAATAACTTCACAAAAAAGACCGAAAAACACAATATTATGTCTTATATGGACGCATACATACATATATTGTACGAGTCTGATGAAAAAAATAGATGTTTGCATGACAATTTTACGTGTTGGTATATATGATAAATAATGTTATTATAATTATTAAGATATGCAGAGTACAGCTCGAGTCCTCTCGACCCTTCTCTGTTTACCTCCATATAGGCCTACCACGCGTTTAGATTAAGCAGTGAATCTAAAACGTTCACTTCTCTCTTTAATAAACATGATGTAAGGGAGGTAATCTACATTATTTACTATATGGCATATATTAGCTCGTATTACAGTGATATTTGTGTACTCTCTTGATGGATACTATCAATGATATGATATGTATATAGTCCACTATTCCACCTTAAGAAAAGGTCTTTTATAGGCATTAAACCTGTTGCTCAAAACCCATTGAATTAATTCTTCGTGAAATGAAACATATACAGGTGTATGTAGTTTCATGTATGTAGTGCTTCTGCTTTCGGCCTCCGGAGCCATATGCGCTCCCCCTAATGATAACACGAGTCGTCATCCCCGGCTTCCGAGAGACCACTATCACTGGCTCTTCTCATTAAAATCCTGGTCCAAATCCAAACATACTTTTAGAGAGAAAAAAAGGGGAAAAATCCTTGTGTCACATTGTTTATTAAGGAACAAACTCCATATTTTAGAAGCTGAATTTTCCGACTTCGTCATAGTCTGTGTTTCTGAAACACATCTGATCATGACCTGTTCTTGAGTGGAACAATCTTCAAATTGATATGGCTTGAAAGAAATACGCACAACACTGCTGCCTCGCGGACCAAAAACCAGGCGATTTCTCTTATTCGTTAAGACAAAGAAAAATATTTATTTAAATTGCAACCATCTTTAATTGATGAATCTTTACCGCTTGGAAAATGGTTGCAGGTTTTTTAATCACTTATGAATCTAAAGAAACAATAGTGGAAAATATACTCTTTTGATTATTAACGGCGAGATTGAAATATATTCCATTGAAAAAAACTGAATCGTTTAACAATTACTTTTCATCCATAATTGTAACTAAAGTTCAGAGATACACCAAAGAAACTAGACGCTTTAACTTGCTGATTTTTGGTCCGATAGTCTGCAATCTCGATTGGTTTAGAGTGTAGTTCTGTATATAGATTAGTTGATTATCGATCATCAATCAGTTGTCCACCTTATTGATACTTATGTCTTTTCTCGTGTTTATCTTTGCAGTAATAGAAATTGTGAGACCTGATTATGATCTGTTTATTTTATACACTCAATGGATGACTATACGGATATACATTGTATATTGAAGTAATGATATTATGTACTGTTCAGGGAGAGGGCTGGTATAGACGACGCCTGCAGCCCAAATCCCTTTGTGATAAATTCTGCACAATGTATTCTGAAATGAAATGCTTGGAACGCAACATTATAATCGACATGAGTTACGTATCTGCCATTTCCTCTTCAGTTTGCCGATACCCGACCTGTAAAACACCGTCGCCAGACCGTGACATGACGCAGTGATGTGCAACTACAAACGACAACAGGAATAGCTGGTTGCTGACCCGGTATTGAACCGAAATATATTCTATTCACAACGGAACATACGACAATACGACAAACCATTCCTTATTATCTTTTATTTTAGTTATTTTATTTATCATTGTGTATTGATTGACCGTTAAAGATGTAATCATAACAAACTCAACAGACGTGACACGTACGGGCAATGTCATCAGTTATAGTATCGTAATATATGGATACATAGCAGACAGCCGTAGGACCTGTGGACAATGAAATCATTCGATTGTGGTTACATGTTGCAGACAGTATGGTGCATCAGTGTCGGGACATTCTGCAAAAGTCAGAATAAAGGCCTTCAACTCGTTTCTATAAAGTGACCATTTCAAATTCGTCTTCTTCCGTCGTTCGTCAACATTTTTACATTTTCTGTGCTTTAAAACTCCAGAGTTACATTTAATGATAGTAACTTACCTTGGAAAATGGTAAACCAAAACTGTAAATTATATGGTCCCAGCCACCCAGGAGCCTGAGAGGCGGTACTAAAAGTGGTCAAATTGAATGATATTTTGAAATGTTTTCTCTCATTAGCCAGATATACTCGTCATGAATGGAAGGGCTTTCAGGTTCTTAACCAAAATTTAAAATTTCGATGTCTCGGGGATTTACATTTCTTCCTTTACTTTAGTTTGCATAGGGAAATCACTTTTTGTTTATTAGTTTATTTTCATTGGAAAATACTTTAAAGTTGGTTATAGTTGTGAGTGTATGATAATAGTTTGATGGCATGCACACATTGACCCTATCTAATCCCTAGCTAGCAGAAACTTCATGAAGTATCATTTTTACACCAATGTTGTATTGTATGAGCTCGAACTTTGAAAATAGCATTGTACATCCTGTGACCTTTGACCCCTGAAATTTCAATGAACCTAGAAAAAAACTGTTTTAAATAGCATACCATGTGCAGCTGACCTTAAAGTATTTTCCTGCAAAATCCCTATATGGGGTCGTAGAATGGCCCAAACTGGCACTCTCCGTTACATACTGGCAGGAAAAATCCATAATTTATCTCAATTATTTCCAAATTCTTAGAGAAGTAGAGAATTCATTCTTAGAGGAAAATGACATTTGAGCATAATCTGTTACGGCTCTTTCTAAAATAATTCAAACGTGTTCAGAATTATGAACTGTGCTTGGTACAATAATAAATCAATTACAGTATTATGGAGTAATCCAAAGTATTAAGAACTACTTGATTACTCCATTGGGATAGTGCCGTTCCCGATTATTCCTCTTAATCTTGAACTAATATTCAAAGAAAATAATTGTCGATGGACTTCTACCTTGTACTCTTGAGAAATAATATTAAACATTAATTGTCAGCGAAAATAGGGGAATATCTTGGATTTTATTGAAGACAACAAAATGTTTCAAATAGATTATTACTTTGTTTGACTGAACTATTATTGTCACTGTATTGAAAATAAAAAAAAACCTCACTTGAAAATAAAACATATATAAAAAAGAAGTAATGATATTTGTTGTCTGGTCAAACAGTAGGAACTACAATGGTGAAAAATTGGCTTTGATTTCATATATGGGAAGATAGTTAGATGATTACTAATGTCCATATGCCTATTGTTTGGAATTTTAGTTACAAGTAAGACTGTTCTACGGATTTGAACATTAACCAGCGTAAGGTTGTATTGTAAACAATTGATCCTAGATCCTTGCCCCTACCATTGAATGATGTATATTGGTACTCTGTTAATCTGATCTGTATACTTTTCCCATTGTCTTCTTAATACTGTAATATTGAGACAGAGAAGGACTTGACACTAAATTTCCAAAAACTCTGAGATGGACACCTATCAGCCTTTTTGACCATGCACAAACAGGGACAGAATTTTTAAGAAATTTTAATGAAGTACTTTCCAATAAATGTTAATAGCCTTCAACTGTCAAAAACAAGACGACAACTGTCGACAATATTGTATTTTAGGTCATTCTCACAATGGAACCGGCATAACTGCGGACTGTTTGAGAACATACATGTCAAGCATGACCAATATCATTGAAGTATTTTTCAAGAAATAGCGATAAAAATTTTAAAAAAAAATCAAGAAAAAATGGACTTAAACTCAAACTGACAATTGCAAGATATCCGCATATCAGCATACCAGGGTTCAGAGAGAAAATATAAAGTTCTTGAATGACACAAATGACAAATACTTGCATCATATTCCACTGCACCACATTCACATTGTTCTAGCGTAGTAAGATGCAATTGTATAAGCTGTATGTATTTCTGGTTAAACGATTCGGTGTCGAAGATCGTGAGGCATAAAATTACCTTCCTCCGTCGTTAGTGTATATGATTATAAGCACAATGTAGCACATCTATTATGTTTTGTTGATTTGAAGATTAATTATTTGAAATCCTGTCGTAATTGTAACAACAGGACTTCCGTTAACAACAGTATAGTCATCGACTGGAGGGATCACACAAAACTCTACGATATTGTTCATAGCTAATCATGCTTGATTTATGTAATTTCTTGATGTTCGTATGTAATTTGATCGTTTATAACTTACTAGTGTCTTATCTGTACTGTCGTTATTAGACAAGTGTCTACTGGACTATAATGTCGTTATTATTTACTATACCCTATACATGCACATATACATTTGCAATAAAGTTTGGTTATGAACTGGCTGAATGTTAAGTCTTTAAGTTAATCCAGATTATCGTTAAAGCAATAACATATGCTTCTTACTTGGATGTGAAATAGGCGAGGTGTTATGTGTTTTCAAATGCAATTTATCTACACGCTGAAAAAATATAAACAGAATATATGTGAAATACCTACGGATGAAATTTGTTTGCCATATCGGTTTTTAATTTCCTTGCCACATACGCACGATTAATTATGAGTATACCCGGCTGTCTATTTTTAAAATTAAAAAAAAATGGTTCAATGGACCAACCAACCAATTGATTTCCCATATACATTAATGTTAACGTTTTCGAGTAAATCATTTAAATTCTTGAATTCAGTATGGCAAATATGGTTTATAACAAAAGTTTAGGGTCTCATTTAACACGTAATAAAAAAAACAAGTTGTGTCCTTCAGCTCAAATGTTTTTCAGGGAAGCCATTTTGAAAATTGGTAAATTTCGCAGTAAAAATTCTCAAAAATCTGAAATGTTTACCTGTTAATTATTATTACCTGAACTTTTGGGGGGGGGGGAATTCAATCGGACTTACGAAATTTCTAGTTGATAGTAGATAGTTATCTATCAGGCTACATATCTATTTTCTCACTTCATAACATACTGGCCAATCACTGGCTGCCAGACATTTAATCCCTGGTTCAACTTTCTATACACAGGGAATGTTTCAAAAGTCTAAAAAAATTAATTGGTTGGTTGTTGCCTAAACTAGGGATTACTAGTATCAGCTGTCTTTCCTTTCCAATCCCGGTAAAGCAGATTTGACTTTTTTCTACCAAAACCTGCGAGAGATTCCCTGTAACGTTCGGGAAAAATAATACGTAACGGAATAACAGAAGCCTATATTTGTCATCTTGAATCAATTTGTTATTGTGTTATAACAGGACAGTTAATCAGTAACTACATAAGCTTCCGTATGTTTCTATGGTAATAGATGTTTATTGAGATAGAGAATTAGGATTACAGCATAATGGTGATTGAGACGTGAACATATATAATTGTACGGTTCTAAAATGGAAATCGTTCAACTTGAAACGATATTTTGGCTTAATTTGCATATTGAAACACTGACAATATGAAAATAGTAACAATTGAACAGCGTGAAGAAAAAAACATCTTTTCCTGAAAATATATATATATTTTTTTTTTTTTTTGACGTAATATATATCTTATCTCGTTATATTTTCTTGGTGAACTGGCGTCATGCAGAGGTTGAAAATTGAACACCACGTCCAAGTTAAGAAGCTTGTAATCTATTGACTTGGTGAGATCGCGTTCACGACTTAGTGTATGTTTCGGTCTAGTTATTGCCTGACGTTCGTATAACAGGGGTATAACAAACAGAACTAGGTCGTCATTCCAGCCACCGCCTTATCGCTGGTGCACTGATTTCAAAAGACAGCATGGTTCGTGTCGTTACATCATGCATGTTGATTATAGTGGTTGTTTCAATGATTGATGCAGGTTCCATTGCAGACGCAAAAGCGCTATTCAGTAACATTACAAATGGGTATAACAAGGACATTAGGCCAATTGGTGATCAGAACGGAACGTTGACTGTATATATCGATACGGATCTCCTTACTATCCAGGACTTTGATGAGGTTTCTGGAACTTTGAATATTCTTGCCGTATTCCTTATTCATTGGAATGACGTCTCCTTAAGTTGGGATCCAGCTTTGTACGGTGATATTAGTGAGACAGAGATTGGTCAAAATAACATATGGCTTCCTAGACTCTTCAATATCAAATCTTCAGACAAATTTCGTGCTATCAGTAATTCTTATCTGTCGGTGAAGATTGATCACTATGGCGAAGTCTTTTGGCAACCTGGCAGTTTTATTGACATCAAATGTAACCCGGATGTGTCATATTTTCCGTTTGATATACAGACATGTTATATCCAACTAATAGCATGGGGTTATTCACAACAACGAATCAAACTTGAGCCACTGCGTCCAGAGTTATCTCTAGAATTTTATGAACCTAATGGAGAATGGTCTTTGGATAATACTGCCACCGGGACACATTCGGTCAGTGGATATAGTACAGCCACTTTTAATATCACAATTTCACGACTTCCTGCCTTTCATGTTGTCAACACACTGATGCCAATCTATCTGCTGCTACTGATGAATCCACTTGTGTTTGTGTTGCCGTGTGACTCTGGAGAACGTGTTGGGTTTAGTTTGACTGTTTTCCTAACGTTTACTGTTTTTATCACCATTATCAATGCTGTACTTCCTGCTAATTCAGACAGCATGTCAAGACTATCCTACTTTATCTTTTCCGTCCTTGTTGTCAGTGGCGTCATAGCATCCGTCAACATCCTCCAACTTCGTATGTACCACAAGGATGACAACTTGCCAGTACCTCAATGGTTGCGTAGACTCATGCGAATCCTTGATTGTCATTTCAAGTCCAGAAGAAGAGTTATTGAGGTATGTCCTCACAAATCAGACCAAACACCATCAACTAAAAATACCAGTAGGAAAGGAATTCAACTCACTGAAGAAGAAGAGACAGTGGAAGTAGTACCGGAAATGACGTGGAAGGAGGTCGTGCGCATTCTGGACAAATTCTATGCATGCTTATTCTTTGCAGTGATAACTGTGTTCATCGTTGTTACTTTAGTGGTTTTGTACAAGGGAAATAGGTGATCTCTACCAGACGTATTTAATCTGTGTGATATAAACTCGGGTAAATAATAAACAGTGGAAAGCAATACTTACTCCTTACCTTTTAATATGGGAACTATATATCTTAATCATTATCTTTATAGTAATTTTTAAGCTGGAAAAATTTCATTCAAACTTATATAACCTCGGTATTATAAACCCTATGAAAGTAATAAATCGAGAAAAGCATTGCTTATACTGTAATGTGATAACTGTACTTACCCTTGTGAGTATAGTGATTTTTCACTATGGACATAAGTTATCCAAAAACAGACTTGTTTGCATACAGCCTCTGTGGTTAAACACAGGTTAAAAGTTGAAATCAATTGTTTAACTGACTGTGACATTTATGATTGTTAATATCAGGTAGATTTTTTTAGGTGCTATGTTTCCCGTCTAATTAAGTAATTTATTACATAAAAAACAACTATAAACACTATCAAATGTACTTTTATATATTATTTTAAATTATTCATTTCCATGTACCTATTTAGTAACAGTTGAAAAAGAGTTAAAATAACATCATTGATGAATAAAGCGGTTACAATTATCCAAGCCATACATACAGAATCTTAAATGAGTTTTCATTTCATGCAAGATTTTTTTTTTTTTTTTAAGGTACAAGAAATGTTAATGCCCCAGAACATTTAACAATTTGGACTGCTGCCAGGGTTGAGGCCCTGGATTCAGTATCCTGACAAATATGTCCTCATGCAAGAGGGCTCTCATTCATCACCTTACATTCATTTACACATTTCATTCCTTTTTTTTCATGCGATGTATTACACACATTCATACACACATATATGCACACCATCGTTACCTACCTACATACATACACACACACACACACACACACACACACACACACACATACATACATACATACATACACCGTATGATATTTCGATACTTCAATCATGATCACCAGCTGTGAGTCAGTATTGCTATTGTCTAGCGTGGAAATCCACACTTACCATTACTGACCAGCAACCTGTAATCGCACTAGATTGACCCATACCACACATACATAATTACATACATACCATACATGTACATACATACATACATATATACATATATACATACACTTCATGATAGTTGGATAGTTCAATCATGATCACCAGCTGTGAGCCAGTCGTGTTATGGTCTAGCGTGGAAATCCACACTTACCATGACTGACTCACAACTTGTAATCGCACTGGATTGACCCATACCACACATACATACACAATACATGCATATACATCATACAAATGTACCTACACAAGTATACAATAAACATACGTGTTGAGTATATTCACCAAATATATCACAACTTTCAATCTCCTTTACTTTCGACACCGCTCTAATTTTCACACCAATTATGATCACTTGTGAATCCACACTTACCACTACTTGGAGGTATTCACAACATTTTATAACGTATTACTTAATACATAATAATATATAAATACACACAGTATATAAATAAATATATATTTAAATGGCATTATTACGTTAGCCTTTTATCATTATTATTACAAGCTTACCGGTTATAAGTATTTATATATTAAAATATTTAAAATGCTGAAGTATCCATCCACGTAAATATGGTTATCATATACACGTCTCTTCCAGAAGGTAGAAAGTTGTAGTAATCCATATTATGAAGTGTTTACAAAGGGATACGATAGTAACGTGACCCTGGGGTCAGGGTCTGCTGAGAGAAGCCAGATCACACCTGCAGACAAGTCAATTTTAAACAAAGATGCACCCTGTACATGAGAAGTACAGATATACTTGATAGAACTATCCCGTGAAGTAATTCGACTATGGTCGAGATCCGTAAACTGTAAAACGAAAGTAGGTCTAGCCCAACAACATATAGATTGCGATACAATATCTATGACTTAAATCAGTGTTACTTTCCATTGCAATTTAGCACAATGGTGTCTCAAAAATTGCGAAAATAATCCGGTAATGTTCAATGGTCTTCTGTTTTTATTATCGTCGTGTTTTCTGGGTCACGTTCTACAGCTAATGGACCGAAGTGTTATCCACTCCAAACCTCCACTTATCGACTATAAATGCCTGATTATATAGCATGTGGGCTTCCTACGTCATCAAATTCATTTCCCGCGAAATTACTGGGAAATCTAAAACAATTCTTTAAATGAAATGAAGCGAAAGAAATAGAAAACGTCTAAATAAAAGCATCGTGATCAGTATTGAGTACAACGTTAAAGTTCATTATAAATAATTGCTACTATTCGCTAACCTAAAGCAAAAGTAATTTAAATCAAATTATTTTAAAATCCATATTTCGTTTCTATTATAATCTTAAAATTTGTATCACAAGATCATTTAGAAGCTTTGCAGTACTGACTCTTTCAAACGCACAGGTGTTTTGCTTTGAGCAAAGATGGCGACCCGAAGCTGTGAGGCGGTGTGGATTGGAATTAAAATGCGTATATTTCGGCAAGTAAACATCGTACAATGTCCCAGTGTGGTCAGATCATCTAATTTTGTCATTATGTATTCAGAACAGTTGTGGTTTAGTCGCTACGGTCATTAACATAAAAATTCGGATTATTATATAAATACTTATTTAATTATTAATGACATTAACGGTTACTGTTTGTTTAGCTACGTTAGATTGATCGGTGAGAGTGTGTATGTGTGTTTTGGTTCTTTTATCGTGTTGTCGGTAGATAGTCTCACCGGAGTAATTAGTAGTACCCAATATTTGTAAATTTTATGCAAGATTTCATTAAACGTACACGCATGCATGTCGCACGCACGGGAAGCCGTCCTTAAATGACCTTAGCTGTTAATAGGACGTTAAACAAAATAAACCAAATCAAACCAAATGTTTTAGAAATTTCTATTTGTATGAGCCTTGCTTAGCAAAATTTAAAAACAAGAGTTTCATAAAATCTCATATAAAAAAACGAAAACTTTCAGGGTTTAAAGTAAAAATGTGGAGGACAAAATCAAACGGAGAATGCCCTTTTGTTGTGCTATGCATAATCCATGACGTAACGTCATTGTCCATATGTTGATGTCACAATAGATTCCTTACTGGCGAAACAAAAGGGAAAAAATCTCCAGTATATTACACGTGAGATTGCACTGGATGATAAACCGATTACGTGATAAATACCCAGGTATAATAACGTGTATTCCTTTATTGATAAATACTCCTGTATAATAACGTGTATTCCTTTATTGATAAATACTCCTGTATAATAACGTGTATTCCTTTATTGATAAATACTCCTGTATAATAACGTGTATTCCTTTATTGATAAATACTTCTGTATAATAACGTGTATTCCTTTATTGATAAATACTTCTGTATAATAACGTGTATTCCTTTATTGATAAATACTTCTGTATAACAACGTGTATTCCTTTATTGATAAATAATTCTGTATAATAACGTGTATTCCTTTATTGATAAATAATTCTGTATAATAACGTGTATTCCTTTATTGATAAATAATTCTGTATAATAACGTGTATTCCTTCCTTGATAAATACCCATGTATAATAACGTGTATTCCTTTATTGATAAATACTTCTGTATAATAACGTGTATTCCTTTATTGATAAATAATTCTGTATAATAACGTGTATTCCTTTATTGATAAATACTTCTGTATAATAACGTGTATTCCTTTATTGATAAATTCTTCTGTATAATAACGTGTATTCCTTTATTGATAAATAATTCTGTATAATAACGTGTATTCCTTTATTGATAAATAATTCTGTATAATAACGTGTATTCCTTTATTGATAAATACTCCTGTATAATAACGTGTATTCCTTTATTGATAAATAATTCTGTATAATAACGTGTATTCCTTTATTGATAAATACTTCTGTATAATAACGTGTATTCCTTTATTGATAAATACTCCTGTATAATAACGTGTATTCCTTCCTTGATAAATACCCATGTATAATAACGTGTATTCCTTTATTGATAAATACTCCTGTATAATAACGTGTATTCCTTTATTGATAAATACTCCTGTATGATAACGTGTATTCCTTTATTGATAAATTCTTCTGTATAATAACGTGTATTCCTTTATTGATAAATACTCCTGTATAATAACGTGTATTCCTTCCTTGATAAATACCCATGTATAATAACGTGTATTCCTTTATTGATAAATACTCCTGTATAATAACGTGTATTCCTTTATTGATAAATACTCCTGTATAATAACGTGTATTCCTTTATTGATAAATAATTCTGTATAATAACGTGTATTCCTTTATTGATAAATACTCCTGTATAATAACGTGTATTCCTTTATTGATAAATACTTCTGTATAATAACGTGTATTCCTTTATTGATAAATACTCCTGTATAATAACGTGTATTCATTTATCAAACCTAGAGGTATATAGAAAATATCAAATATCCTAAGTAACATATATCTATATTTCCTATTTAGATAACTCAAATGATAATGATAAAGCGTAAAAATTATATGACGATTTTTATGCACCTTGTAGGGACCAACCAACCATTTTTTTCCTATAGACTTTAGTGTTAACGTTTTGGAGTATTTCATTCAAATTCTTGAATTCAATATGACAATTATGGTTTATAACAAAAGTTTAGAGTCTGATATAACACCCAATAAAAAAACTTGGGTCCTTCAGCTCAAATTTTCTCCAGGGTAGCCATTTTGAAAATGGGTGAATTTCGCAGTAAAAATTCTCAAAAATCTTAAATGTTTACCTGTTAATTATTATTACCTAAACTTTTGGGGAAAATCAATCTGACTTACGAAATTTTTATCAACATTTCTTATTGATAGTTACCTATCAGGCTACATATCTATTTCTCATTTCATAACATACTGGCCAATCAGTGGCTGCCAGATATTTTATCCTTGGTTCAACTTTCTTTACACAGGGGCTGTTTCAAAAATATATTTTTTCAATTGGTTGGTTGTTCCCTATAATATATTGATAAGTATTAAAGGGTTTCACCTCCACCAGTATGGCCATTTAGTGGACGAGATGATTGACACCTACAGGAATGTTCTTATATGTGTGTCAATTTAATGACGTCATCATCAGAAGCGTTAATCCAGAGTGACTTAACGCGGATAAGCTGATCTGAGGACTACTCTACAATAATCCTATCACAATGATTTTCATACGGCAGGTCCTTTAAATGCAGAATGTGTACTAGGGATAATGATAAATGGGTTACGGCAATGTCTGTTTCTGCTATTAGGACATCACGTGATCAGGTCATGCTACTGTCACGACTTACAGGTATAAATACACACTACTTATACAATAATAAAAATGATGAAAAAAGTTGATGTCATATAGAGATATATAACCATGCTTCATACATAGTATATAAGTAGTGTTTGAGATAATAAATAAGAGATTGCATGCTAAATATATATTTTCACGGAACATGTAGATATTGTTATCAGAGTCCTTTACCTATATTACAGAGTTAAGTTATTAATTCGGGAACACCAAGGACATATCATCGACTGGAAAGTCATGGCAACCTGCAAGTTGTTCTGTTCCTTTATTTTCACTATATTTCTTTCCATGATTTTGCAAGCAGTGGGCTTTTTCTCGCCATACTGGGTCTCCTGGAAGGATTGTGATGCCCAAGGTTTATTCTACTACATGAGTTCTAATGTGACCGAAGGCTGTTATGATCCAGGCAGTTGTAAGTTCGATTTCTCAGATATGAGAAGTTTTCAGACAGGGCTGTAAAGTATGAAACCGCTTTTTTCTGTTACAAGTTTTGCTTATCATTAGATTTATTGGAGTTATAAGGCGTTTACATTAAAACATACTCGATTTCACATAAAATCTTATTTTTGAACCTGGAAAATATTAATTAAAATCACAGTGACAAAGTACATATTTGTACATTAATATCAGAATGATCCGAGCACAAAGGTTTATATGGAAGGTAAATGGCGCCAAAGTAACATTATCATTTCCATATCTCCTGAAGGGATTCAGCCCTGGACAAATACGTGAAGCTGAAAAAAAAAAGTAAAGAAAAAAACAACAGAAACAAACAAAATAGTTGCAAATATGGAAATTAATTTAATCTAAAACGCAACAGAATATAAACGTGCTAGGCTATGTTTGGTAACCAATCAACATGGATTTCTTGAGCAATGCCCTATGGATCTACTATTGAAATAGCTGTCATAATCATGATCGTGGTTATCGTAATATGACGTGAACTTGTAGTATGCTAACAACTGAGAATACTTATTCTAACAGAAAAACTATCCAAAACCGGCATAATACATTGTATATAAAACATCGGCGAAATTCGATAAACACCGGCATAATTCATAAAACATCGGCAAAATACGATACGGCACCGGAATAATACATAAAGCATTGGCAAAATATGATAAACAACGGCATAACACATAAAACATCGGCAAAATACGATACGGTACCGGAATAATACATAAAGCATTGGCAAAATACTATAAACAACGGCCTAATACACAAAACATCGGAAATATACGATAAATACTGGCATAATACATAAAACATAGATGTCAAATGCGTGTCAAATCACATTTTTAAAATGAGAACTAGTATGGTAACAGTGTAACTACTATCAAATCAACAAGTACCGAACACGTCTGACTTGATATCGTACTATTTATCAGACTGAGATTTGAGATGTTTTTATTATCTCTAAACATGTTGTTACAGGAAAGGGATGAAGTGACAGACTTTGTGTATCAATGTATATATATACATAATGTACATACAAGTTCATCTTACTATAATCAATATATAGGGAAACATTCAACATTTAGAAACTGTGCAACATTAGAATATAATTTATCATAAAAATATTTGAACTCCTGAGGACATATTCTAAACTTCTGTTTGTATATTACTCAAACAGGCTATTTACCACCAGTTTATTCGATTTCTCGTTTTTATTTAGACGTGAGTAAGTCTGCCTTAGTCCTGGAAGCCGTGTCCTTCGTCATTCACTTCTTGGTGTCTGTGGCCATGGTCTGCTTAGTTTGCTGTACTGAGTGTGATGGAGGCGGTGCGACCGGATGGTTTGGATTAAGCTTGGTTTTGTTTCCAGTGGCCGGTTAGAATTCTTAATCATTTGTTATTCCTTTATCTTATAACCAAAGACATTTCATTTTAGATCCTTTTTCCCGTCGGTTACTCGACATTATTATCAATGCAAAAATAATTTCGTCAATAAATGTTTTGAAATGTGTTTCGTTGTATACGCTGTGATTACCGTTATTGCTATAAGTGCCACATATTACGTTTGCTTTAAGGTATACTGTCGTTAGTTGGGTGTACTAAGATGTCAGACATTGATATATCAGACTACACCTACGGCAGCTCCTACAATTTGTGCCTTGCAAGTGGTATATACGTCATGATCCTGGTAGGTATGAGTTTTCTTTCAAGTCAGGAATAATGTAACATAGCGCGTGATTAATTAGATTTAATCACTGCCTCTGCCAGGGATCGAACCTCAGGCTTACTGGTTTAACGCTCTACCGATCGAGCTAAAGAGAAGATCTCTCTAGCCGAGCGGAAGTGCGGCTAGTCTTTACCAGGGTTACAATTAGACCAATAACAGCCTTCATATGGAAGTTAAATATCCTCTTGGAAAGAAGGAATACTTGAAAATAAACACAATCCAGAATTCACGCGTATTTTCCGAAAACTATCAAATCGAGAAAAATAAATGTCCCGGTCCTTCTGAAAATAATCTACTTTACTTAAGACATGAGATTTAACCTTAGAAGATTTAACAACACACTTTCTATATAGCAAAATGAAATAAATGCCAATGTAGGAACTGATCGCATTTGCCCAAAATGCAAGAATGCAAATCGAATTCTATTTCAATTGACCTGTTCTAATTTATTTGTCTGTTCGAAGTTTTAGTTTTGTCTTTACATTGAAAGCTTAGCAAAATTGTGTCAAGGCTCCCGAAAAGTAGTCCGAAGAGTGTTTTCTTCTCGGCGGCATCATTTGTACGTATTCGGCTATATGATTGAGAATTATGATTGTTAAACAAATAGGACATGTTACATGCAGTACGTTAGTCCAATTTATCAATTGCATTTCAAAAGCTAGATTTTAGTTAGTTGATACATATGTATCTGTTATTTGTTGATAGAAAGCTATATGTATTTTCATAAACATGTGTTTCAGGGGTTCGTGTTCTTATAGTTAATTATTTAACTTTCAAATATAATATTTGTATTGCATTAGCCTGGAAAGGTAGTCCGCCATTACGAAACACCAGAAAGTACCTACTAATAGTGAATATAGCTGTACGTTAGATTTTAATGCAATGTTTTATTTATTGTCAAACGAAATGTTAGACACAAATAAGGAATTCTTCGTATGATTTTAACGGGACGAACTACAAAATATATTCGACACGACCGCTATATTTGGATAGTGTTCAAAACGTCTGTGTTTACAAAGATAAAGAAGTAAAAACACCAAGACAGAACAAAATAACCGATGTATTGATTCCAGCTTGTTCGACACAATTAAGTTTTTACTGTATGAAATCTGTTTAGGGGCACTGATTAGGGGTTGTTGTAAAAATATTTGCCACGCAATTGTATCAATAACGACATGGGTATAAAACGTGTGTTAAGTGTTGTTTAGAGAAGTAACCATCATTGTAAATATCGTTGCAGTTTTCTTTCGCATGCTGCGCTTGTTGCTGTTCGGGGAGTGATGACGATGATGGCGGTAGTGTTAACCGTCCAAAAACTACTGTGGCCACCACGCCCTCTAGTGGACAGGTCCTGAGTACGTATACTGGTACCACCACAGAACATGTGGGCGTGGCTGTTTCGGAGCACCAGGAAGTCCACGTGTCCAATGGAATGGTATTTGTTCGGAAAATGAGAGTGATGAACGTCGTCCGTTTCATGCGATAAGAGACAGCCATAAACGTTTACTGACTCTGGTCATCAGATGTGTGTTGTTAAAATCTTAACAAATAATTTGGCAATAACCAATTGCAATAAACCATTCATTTGTAAAAAAAAAAAAAAAAAAAAACTATGATATATGCATTTGAAATATTATGATCACTTCGGTTGTAATGTAGCACTTCCGGTGTAATCAAGCATTTATAAACAGTTGTATGTGTCGCTACAGTATTCATGTAAATAATGTTTGAAAACAGTAAGAATGGTTAATAAGGAGTTCAAAGCGAATTTCGTTAAAAAAACAAAGATAAAAAAAATGCCTCACACTTCTTTTTGACCTTCCAGATTTTACAGAGCTAGTTTGATTTTTTTTCTTTGCATAAAAAGGTTTTGTATATGGCTTAAAATGTGGATTCATCAACCATTGGGCGACAACCCAGTCCTCCTCGAGAGAAATTTAACAATAAAATATACCAATAAAACAAACGATTCGTCATCATCATTTACTTATTATCTATTTATGGTGTGTGTTTGGTCCTAAACAAATGAAGGTGGACTTTGCTATTTCTATATTGCAATGCTAATTAAAAATGGATTATTATGAATTAGATTTAAAGTGAAAGGGGGACAACAATCAATGCGTGTTTGCTGTGTGGCGTAGTTCTGTGGAATACTCACCTAAGGATGTAAATTGTTATACAATTTGTATTTTGTTCTAATACTGATGCGGAATAAGCCATAATGAATTTTCCATATTAGATGACCTTTTCAATTTAATCTTTATTTAAGGGTTAACTGTAATATTTTTTTTACGTTATTGAGCAATAACACAAAAAACTGGGGTGTACTCTGAATAAACCGCGAAGTGGTTTATGAAAAGAGTACACCCCAGTTTTTCGTGTTATTGCTCAATAACGTAAACAAAATAATACAGTTAACCCTTATAATTTAATTAACAACGATAAGAAACATTTTCATTAAGTTTAACATGTTTATTTTGCTCCAGATATTTAAAAACACATCGATAAATACAAAATCCCGTGAACAACGATTACTCCGCTGACGTCACAGTCAACCAATTTTCATGTTATGAGATAACATAATTTTTTGAGCCAATGAAAATGCCTGTTACAAGCAAAATTAAATTATTTTTAGTTTTATGTGAAGCATGCATATACTGTACGGCATGAATAAAGAACTGAAATGACTAAACATTTTATACGTGTTTTCTCCAATCAGTCGTAAAAAAATTTGCGAGCCCTGGTTTCAATAGTTTCATAAAGTCTCTTACGAAATGATAACAAATTTGATATAACAAAATATAATATTGATATCGTAAATGAAAGTATGGCAACATGCAGTTCAGGAATGTTAGACAGTTACTTTTTATCACATCATCTATCTGCAGTAAATCATTATCGTCAGTAAATACTGTTAAAACTCCTCTCTTATTCGTTTATCTTTAACAATGCATGTGGTAGACAATGCTATGGGATTTTGTCCACGAGATGTTCCTTAACCTGTATGTAACGCTTAAAGTCATTTAAATGATGATACTTCAGAATAAACACACGTTGTTTCGACATACATTGAAAATAATGAAATTTATTTAATTAATTTAAAAAGTGTACATTGATATTGCTTATACATTATGGTCCTAAGCATCACTTACGAGACATAGAAGGACGAAACAGCTGTATGGTGTCTCTAACATCACTGACGAGTCCTAGAGGGACGGAACAGCTGCATAATGTCGACGACACCATTGATAAGTCATAACAGAACGAAACAACTGTATGAGGCAGTTAATTTTAACTCATCTGTATCTAACTCCCTACTTGCCGTGCAATTCTTTAAGACACTTTCTTTTCGCAGAAATATAGTAATGACAGGTTGAATTTCAAATTTTTCAAGGGGTTTTATTTTCTGTTTTTGAAGATTTTTCAAAAAAAAAATCTTGCTGTAAAATAAGCATAAATAAAAGAATTGTCTCCAATTCCAATGCATCTGTTTGCTTTTAACATTTTACAAAACTGTGAAATTTAAACCAAAGACAAACTAATTTCATTAGTAACAGTATAATACACATCCAGATGTATTGACAATTGTTCAGTGATTTTTTTTCTTTTAATTCCTCCATAGGTAAAACTAAATGAAATACCAAGTAAGGTCTTTTCTAGTTCATCTTTATCTTGATTTACATATAAGGCCCAGTTTCAAGCTAAAAGCCGAATTTTCAGACATTACCTTAAAAGCAATTGAAAATTTAAAGACAGGACTAATTTCCTACAATTGTAAAATAAAGTGATTATCTAAGGCCGTGAAATCTATTTGAAGTTTTCCTGAATTTAAGGGGTTTTTTTTGTTTGAAAACGGGTGAATTATATGTTAGCAAGTCTATCCTTAACACTACACCTAGTGTTCGATATAGTGACACGTGTCCCATACAACGCTCTCGGGCAATCAGTACATAATAATCGATTTAGTTCCAATCCCATTAAATATGCCTTACTTCCCCTTACACACGACAAAGTGTTCAAATACAGTGACAGCAAACATGAGAAATGCCTTAGTCGCGCGTGCATTTGTTCCAAAACGTGTAAATCAAATAGCATGTTTTATTGTATTTCTGATGTGCATATTAATAGGATTCGTACATGTGACGCTGGACACCAGTAAGTATTCATATCTATGATAATTTGGCCGGTTTGTAGAGAGTTTCGATTTGTAGAAAATATGTTTTAATGTATGTTGAATAGTGAAATATCGACAAATTTATCATTCTATATAAAGTGATATTTTCGCTAGTGATAAATATAACCTTTTCTGATTAGACTAATTACAACACTGTTTTTAAACGACGATGGCGAAAATGAAAGCTGACCCTTTATATGTTGTAATAAAAATGAAATGAGCAGAATATCTTACAGTATCTTAATTGATACCTAATATATTTTACTCGTGCGGCTAATATTTTGATATTTTTTAACTCGTCCTGCGCACTTTTGAAAAATATCAAAATATTAGCCACAAGAGGGAAATATATTTGGTATAACTAAAAACACTTCCCTTTATATATCATTACATGTACAATAATATTATAATGAAGATGTGTACATATAAATCACGAAACCACATTATATCTGTGTTGTAACAAATGTTATATGTAAAATGTAAAATAGGTACAAGACTTTGGAGGATTTCAATTTTAGCATGGCTATAAAAAATTCGTTACACATCATTTTATTTATAACTTGGACAACATCGACAATTAGCCGAGAAGGTTTCTCTTTTGAATAGAACTCGCCTTCGTCTATTAATCGAGTCCGCATCCTTTATTATCTATTCATCTAAATTAGGTTTTTTTCGATTTTATCGATGAGTTTTGTAATGTCGCAAATATGTCGCTGTAGTTTAGTTCATCTCGGTTTCATTTTCTGAATCCTTGTCTGTATTCTTATAAGGCTAAACTGGGTGAATATTGTCAAAAAATCAAATTTCTCATTCAAAAATAATATTATCAATTTTAAATTAATCTTCTATATTGTTAATGGTGGAGTTATTGACAATCTGAGCAAGACATCATCCTTCTCTCTTTCCTTGTCCTGGTAATCTGCAATTGTGGGGTCTTCGAGAGGAAGTCTCCCTTGGATATTTTGGATGTTTGCAATTGTATCTAACACAATTACGTACATTGTAATATGTTTGATTAACAAGGTAGAATTCATAAGTATACGTAAAAGGAGTTCAGGTGTCTGGCTGACCATGCAGGTTCAATTGATGATTGACCTATGTCAACACAGTATAAACACGTGCGGTGCGCCCACAAATCAACCTCTGCACACTGGACCAGAACAAAGCCGACGACGGTTTACACAGAGTAGATTTACTTGTATGGCCGGATTACATAATGGACAGAGTCCGGATAACACAGAGATCAACCACTATATATATAAAGGGAATTTTTCAGGACTTACAGGTTAAGACAAAGACCAGAATTAGACAGAGTCCAGTTTAGACATAGTCTACTGTATAACATATTCATTTTCAGATAAGCCTTAGAATATCACCTTTTCATAAAAACAGGTTCAAAGTTAATCTAATATATGTTCTTGGTTCTGGGATTTCCATGAATATGAAAACAACAAATACCGGTATAATAACGAAAAATAATTCCAACTCAAATCCACAGCGGTATGTGTAATGTGTACACATTACACATACCGCTGTCATATCAAAAAAAAATCGAAAGTGATATTTTCTATGCAAGCGCCTGTGCTCAAATCGATAAAACGAGGACACGTTATAGACGCAAACGTACAAGGAGAATACTACAAGGAGAAGTAAGCATATCCTGCTTCGTCCGCGACGTCCGCAGATCTTCAAGTAAATAGGCCATCTATTGTAAAATAGAGAAAGTTGATTATTTATTTCGGCAATGCGTCGATGTAGAAAATGAGTTTTTTTCTTTGAAAATGAATGCATTGGTTATGTATCAAAAAGTATTAAGATGAATTCCAGCTGTCGATGGGATTGATGTGTTTCCTGTAAATTTTGTTGTTTTGTCTGAAAGGTAACATTTGGTAACAATATTTTCAACATTACAATTTGTATTTGTACACATATTGATTGAATCCAAAAATATGAAAACAGTTCATATGATGAACAAATGATATCAATATTCCCCATAGTATAGAATGACAAATATGTTTATGGTGCAAATGGGGGTTATGTATGTATGAACCTCGCAAGCTTAGGCGTGTGAGGATTTGTGTGGCAAAATTTACCTAGATTGCCAGGTCGAGATTCGAAAGGGTTAATTTTTATAGCGGTGTTCACAATGCAGAACAACACTGGTCTAAAACATAAAAAAAAACAAATATTTAGGAAAATCTTTCAAGGTGGAGCCCTTGTCGCACTCCAGAGTACATTTCTGATTTCTAATTTTTGACGGGGTTTAGTTTTTTCTGCTTTTTACCAGTGGGAAAAAATCAATTGGAAAAAAGTTGAATTCAATGAAAAACAATAAAATGGAAACATTTCAAGAAATAAAAAGTTTTTGTCTTTTAAATTGATCACAATTTTCTCTGATTTATACTTAAACGTTGAGAATTTTTATATTATCAATAAGTAGTGAACCAGAGACCGAGTATTAAGAGCTCGTCTTGATCGTCTTTTATTTTTTCCTACGTACTTATGTATATGATGATTACGTATTCCATTTACGTTTTTCCCTATCGTCATTGGTGTTTTTTATGTTAAAGATTCAAATGGTAAAACGAAGGAATCTTCCCGGGATACTGTGACAACAGAACAGTCTATATGGACCAACGTTCCATCCCCGTTCAGAGATTCCATTAAAGTAAGACAGCCCACACAGGACAACATTCAATATCAAGAACCGGAACCAAATGTCGTAAGTAAGTATATTGACAAAAAATCATTATTATTTTTATTAAAATGTATTTCTTTATAAAGACCAAATATGTATTGTCGAAATCTCATTAGGAAATATTAATTTTCCTGGTACGATATATAAACTGCTCATTGATATGGGTTTTGGTTCCATTGTTTTCCTTGTGCACTGTGAATGTCCAAATGATCAAAGACATGTCTATTTAAAATCAAATTTTACTTTTGAGTTCGAATATATTTCACTGAAGAATACCATTTTAAAACCTGATCAATTTTTTTCTTACCTTTAAATGTATGTATGTCTATTTAAAATCAAATTGTACTTTTTGAGTTCGAAGATATTTAACTGAAGAATGCCATTTTAAAACCTGATCAATTTTTTCTTACCTTTAAATGTATGTATGTCTATTTAAAATCAAATTTTACTTTTTGAGTTCGAAGATATTTAACTGAAGAATGCCATTTTAAAACCTGATCAATTTTTTCTTACCTTTAAATGTATGAACCAAGTAAAATTATTTTTAAAAATATGTCGTGATGTATAATCCAAAGATAACTGCGTTTATGACAAAAAAAATTCCTGATTAGACATAAGCATATTCCGTTCTTACAAAAACATTTATGGCATATCAGGCATACAAAACCCACCTATGAGCTATTTTTTGATATGACACTTTTATATAATAAAAATATATCTTCTCAATATAACTTTTTCTATGTCATGTGTAATAACATGTTAATGACTATTTGTTAGTTGAAGATCAGAGTCCAACACCTGTCATCGTGATGGCGTACTTTCGCAGCGGCTCATCATTCGTTGGAGATATAATACAAGCACATGAAGATGTTTTCTACCTGTTTGAGCCATTACGACCCCTGACAAATCGGTTCAAAATATCTAATGATACATCACCTCAGAGCATTAGTAGGTACGTAAATTAAGCACGTGGAATGTCTTTGTGTTGCAATAACAATGCAAACACAAAATATCAAGAGCTATTTTTGCATAAAATACATACAGGGCTGTTGTTAACTTACGTAGATATATATTTATATTGAAATATATTTAATTATACTGTTTGTATATGTATTAAAATGCGTGTAAAAGTAAGAATATACCACATGTTTACAAAAAGCAGGGTCCGTTCCAGCTTGCTTTTGATAGCAGCGAGCAAAATATATTATGACTCCACAAGGATGTATCAGTTATAACGACTATGAATACCATAGCTGTTTATTGTGTCTTTTACCCACGAGTCGAAGCTTGGTTAAATTAATAACAAATGTTAACAAAAGCCCTTGCGTTATGAAGATCACAGATCGATAAAGGCAACTGGTCTTTGAATAGAACCTATCTATGAAGGCTATGGACATATGTTACTTACATATAGTGTATCTATCTAGTATCTATTTAGAAATACTACATGTCTGTAAAAGACCTCACCTCTCTATTACGGCTGTCTATTTATTAAAAATGGAAATCAATATAAAAACCGCGTTGACAAAAAGACCATTTGTAGATCATTACTGTTTTTATTAATAAATAAATTAGATAAATGCCTTTGGTTACTGATGCATTTGAAATAGTAACTTGAATGCGATGAATCGTGCTTCCCGTTCGTACTAACAAAGTTATGATGGTTCATGGGAATCTGGCTTTATAACTTCTGAGAGTTAACATTGGAAGTCATTACTATTGAGTTGTATTATAATCTACCGTGCCGAAGTGCAAAACTGGAAAACTATTGGGTATTATTTGTCTATCACATAAATTGTCTGTTAAGCCCTGTAAAACATCTCTTTCATGACAATATCGTAGGACATATGTATAATAGCGCTGTTGTGACGTCATTTATAATTAGTGACGTCACAGTAGAAACCCTTGCAGCGATGAATTATCATAAAAATACCCATAACCCTCTATCTTATGTAACTATACAACAGCAATACTGCGTCGTACACTTTTTTGTTATTCTGTTTAGAGTAAGTTTGGTACAATTTCCAGCACTATTTCTACACACAAATTGGAAGGTAAATTTTTTTCTACGATACTGCAATAATAATGGAGCGACAATAGTGCGAGATGCTTATATATATATATATATAGGGTCAAGTAAGTAATAACGACGGTATAAACCAATATAGGTACTGGATCCTAACAAACAGATGCGTATTACTAGAAATAGATATATGTCAAGTAGTAATAACGACAGTACAGACAAGTAAATTGTCGAATTTTCGAGGCAATCTGCCCCTTTATCAAGACACAGGTAAATTACATACGATCATATATAGACATAGAACATGGAACAGTTACACATATATAGTAGGTATAAACAACAAAAAATAACGTAATTTTGTAAAAACGATCCCCCTCGGCCGATACTTAATTCGCCGAGGGCCTATTATGATTAATTAGGAAACATCTTAGTTGGTGTACTGATGGTAAAAGTAAATGAATAAATAAATAAATAAATAGATAATATAACTTAAAGGTTTAACAAAATAACATCGCGAGTTGATTCGATGTGATGGCAGCGCGTGCTATGTCGTGAATGTTTATGTTATTGTTTTTTTACGCGATATGTACATTTCGTCCCGCAAATCTCGGCCCAAACAGCGGGTAGCAGTGACAATATCGGGTGGCAAATCCATTATTGAAATTAGTTCGTTTTAACGAAATTGAACAAATATTAAATTCATATCAATGTTATTGTGTAGAAAAGTATTATTTAGGCATAAGAAACCAAACAGAAAGGTGGTCGAAAGATCCTATTTAAGGATTAATTGTCAATTTTGTTGCTTGCATGGACTGATGAAGGGAAGTGAACCTCGTGCAAATGAAGTGAACTGCGAAGCAACAAAATTGACAATCAATCCTTATATTTACGTTAACCAAATTTAAAACTTCGCCACCAGATTGCAAAATTCGGTCGCAACAGTGTGACGTAAGTGCGTTACTTTGTACCATTGCTATACTTATCGTACATGTGTGCACAGTAGTGGAACAGCAGACAGTCAACTATTCTCCTCGCCAAGGCAACACAAAATATAGTGCCAACACATTTTGATTATTACGATGTTGATACACATAGATACGATATTTTCAAGGTAAAATATTCATTTATAACAAATATTTATGATATTGTATAATAAAAACTTAGCAATACCCATATAAATACGAATTTAAAGTGCAGTGTTGACAGTATAGTATGTGTGTGATTTGGTCACTCGAGACACAGGGACTCGGTTAAAAAAAATGATGTGATGCAGTCTAATAGCCGGGATATTCAGAGCTCGAGAAAAAGTGTAACAATGTGGATTTTAGTCGCAGGTTAGCTGGTGATGTACATGGTGTTCTTGACATATTGGATTTCATTGTCGCACTGGCGTTTTGGGATGTAAATTCTGATAATAGTAAGTAAAGAAACATTGATTTGAAAATTGGCGGTATTCGACGGCCGGAAACTTGTGTCCTCCATATGTTTAGATTGAGTCAAATTACGACAATAATGTGTCCCTGTTCTCGATATAGCATACTTCTGCTACCAGTCTGTTTTGTGTTGTTAAATAGTGTTTAAATTGAGGTCTATTTTCTGTGACCACTGAAATGGTATTAAGCATGGCATTCGAGATACAGCTAACGTTAGACCTACTGCGCTACGTAGGTCATGAGCTCGGTGCTATCGAGAGTGTCAGTGTTCTGTCAGATCCTGTTTTCTAAACTCTGCATTATACTGGCATTTTTATTAGCACATAAAGCGGCTATTCCACTTGTGTTTATATACGTTTATAACAATGTTACACAATTCACAAAGTGAAAGTGCATTCAAGTCTGAGGCGGTACAGAACTCGATCGCCATTGTAAACTCAGTGAAGGTATTCACACGCCGGCAAGAAAGTGATTCGTCTCTCAGAACAGAAGCACGCGACCCAAAATCTTCAACGGGAAACGAAGTGATCTGAGTTTAGCTATGTTCATTGAGGCGGGGCGAAGTGAAAATGTAAATATTAGCGTAACGAAAATCGGGTGGCAGGTATCAGGACGACTCGTCACAAACCGACACCATGTACTCACACAACTTATTCAGCCAATCAGCTGCTGTTTCATGTGAACCAATTCCCTAAGGAAAGTGTGTTTGTGGGGCGTGTAGGGGTTGGTCTGATTAAATAACATATGGAGTGGCTATTTCCTTTAAGTGAGCATAGAGATTAGTGGTATAAGGTTTGAAGAACAAACATATACATCCCTACTAAAAATAGGATGGCGTAGGACTACAGGTGGAAAAAAGGCGGGAATTCCCCAGATGGGGGTTCCCCCGTCCGTTGTAAGGTCCTTTGATAACCCATGTGCTCCTATATGCTATGAACCTGTGCAAAATATCTGTTGTGTGTGGCGAGAACATCAGACTATAAATATTTATTCCATCATTTGAACTCCAAATGAATGATAGAGGCGACCAAATCTCCGGTTTTGACATATAGTGAGGAGTTTCTATTATGAGAGTCCCTCAACTACGTAACATGTGGAGGATTATCTCTCACTCATACCGAGTGGGTAGCCGGTTTGTAGTTGGTTGATCCAATGTCGCTCCCTATTCAGGCGTTGCTGGTCATTCCAACCCCTGCAGTGGTCAATGGGGACAACCTGCATGTCATGCCATGTGTGGCTCGGCATGTTGAAATACCGCATCCTCCAGTCAGTCTCCTGCACATCGGCCAATGTAATATACCTTATTACGTGTGCCAAGTGTAGCATGCAGTATGAAGGGGAGACCAAAACACCACTGAATCTGAGGATAAATAACCACCGTTGTTCCATCAAACAGAAACGCCAGGACTTGCCATTTCAACATGCCGAGCCACATATGGCATGACATGCAGGTTGTCCCCATTGACCACTGCAGGGGTTGGAATGACCAGCAACGCCTGAATAGGGAACGACATTGGATCAACCAACTACAAACCGGTTACCCACTCGCGATATATGTGATCGTATGTAATTTACCTGTGTCTTGATAAAGGGGCAGATTGCCTCGAAAATTTGACAATTTACAGTTGAGTGTAGACTAAAGGTTACACCCAAGTGCACTCCGAGTGCACTCCATTTGGACTTGGAGTGCACTCCGTTTGGACTCCAGGTAAACTTGGAGTGCACTCCAAGTGGACTCCGAGTCTACCTGGAGTCCTATAAGACACCATGCCTACCCCAGTTCTATAATCAGACTATATCATATATATATATTAAATACTTTGATGCTTTTAATATAATTTACATATAAATAAATAGATTTTTACAAATTACTTTTGTTCTGTTAATATTACTATTAACATTTGTTTAGTCTACTAGGAATATTTCTTTTATTGTTAATACCTGGTAATAATGCATACATGTTAAATTTATATTTATTAAGATCCATAAAAGACAGTTATACAATTTATGCTATAATCAGGTTTCTATGAAAGTTAATTGCTTATTATTTCAGATGTAAGTAAATTGTATTTCATTTTATTAAGGAATTGAAAATTATTTCAATTAGAATATTTATTACTGTACATATATCATGACTGTAAGGAAGTTCAGATAATATATCTATATTACGTTATTGATTATTCAAAATATTGAAAGTTTACAGTATTTAATGAATTATGTGTTTTTTTATAGTAATTATAAAATGAACAATCCTTTTAGTTGATATATAATAGGTTATATATTTAAATGTATCATTAGAAAAATATACATTTACAACTGTACATATTCACGAGCATTACCTAGTTAAATTAATGTTCTGACATAACATACACACAAGTATGTAGTTCTGTACTACCCATAATGAATGACAGTATCTGTTTAATTGCTATTATTATTGGCCATGCATGACTGACTCTGGCCTGACACCCCTGATACTGTGCCAGGTGAGTTTTAGGAGCCAGCTACAGGTACTGTCCTGAGTTCACAGAAATACCTGTGTCAATACTGTCACTGTATGGCTTCAAATGATGAAGCTGTGCAAAGCAGGGTCACAGTGTTATAACCTCAGGCCAATTAACAGAACAGTAAGACTATCTCCTGACTTGAAGGAAAGGATTGTAGCTCTCCATTTGAGAGGCCTTAATCAGACCAAAATTACATGTATAAACTAAATACCAGTGTAATTAAGGTGGAAATATCAAGATAAGTTGTAAAACCATTAACAAATTGGTTAACAGGTTTAAGAAGACAAACTCTATTATTAACTCAAACATGAAAATTATATTAATCTATGTTGATTTACATATTGACCTCTAATACTCTATACATGCTTCCATTATAATATCAAAGACATAAAGTAATAGTACCAGTTTGAAATAAAAAAAAATTCAAATATTTTTTTTTCTATAAATGACTTATAACTGTTTTAATAATACTGTAATAGGAATGGACAATCATATAATTTCAAAAGTGTCAGATATCGACCGTCACAAGTATGTACCTCTATTTCTATAAGACCTTGATAAAGGTTAGCCGGAGTTTCCTCTGGCCCTGACACCATATTACACCAGACATGGTGTGTGTCAGGGCCAGAGGAAACTGGGGCTAGGTAAAGGTAAGGTGTGATGACCAGTTTCCATATAACAATTAAGGGGGTCTTTATCTAGTTAGATGACCGTGTGTACACCTGTCCAGATCTTCACACCTTACGAGGTAAACTTGGAGGAAGGGGTCATTATTGGGGTCAGTGTAAGTCTGTCTTTTCTCCACACCCCTGTAATCACGCTTGATATACAGGTAAATATTGACCTGGAAGTTGGGGGGAGGGGGGGGGGGGGTGGGGGGGAGGATGTATCTGATATAACTGTTAAAAGAACTCCCATGTATAACCTGGATTTAATGAGGCAGGCATAGCAAAAAAAAAATTGGTTTACCAAATAGAAATGTAAGTCTGATGTTAAACTGTAAATCAAAATTAGACATTAGATCCGGAATATGCTATCCAGGTGATAAAAAAAAAAACTTTCTTTTTTATTGTATGTTAAGATAAATATAAACTGTTGGAAGAAAAGTATTTGAAATATATTAAAAACAGTACTTAGTACTTCGAGTACAAGTTATGTCCAGTACACAATCAAACTCTACATTTTGAGAGACCACAAACAACTTGCCAAATTTATATACATTTTTGTTTATTGCCAATTTTCTACTAATTGATGTGGCTTGTTAAAACTCTTCAAATCAAAGGAATGCTATCATACATTTTTCAACGAAGTGCCAGATCTTTTCATTTTATGTAGGGTTTAACCAATGAAAAATGAACCAACAAAATAATAAGATGATATATACAAAGATAAAACAGTAACACATATATAATTGTTACATGTTAAGGAGTCTAAATGTATAAGAGTATATATCTATCTATAAACATTATGTATATATGTACTTGGTTACAGGTACATGTGATACATGTGGTCCCAGGTAGGATTGGAGCCTGATAGGACTCCAGGTAAACTTGGAGTGCACTCCGAGTGCACTCCAAGTTTACCTGGAGTCCAAATGGAGTGCACTCCGAGTCCAAACGGAGTGCACTCGGAGTGCACTTTGTGTAACCTTTAGTCTACACTCAACTGTACTTGTCTGTACTGTCGTTATTACTACTTGACATATATATATATATATATATATGGGTCAAAGAAGTAATATAAACAGTATAATCCAGATAACACTGGATCCTCACATAAATGTATGGAGGATACAAATTACTTGTAATGATTATATGGGGCAAAGAAGTAATTCAAACAGTGTGGACAATGAGGCTTGTTAAATTATACAAATACAATCACATGATATATATAAGAAGTACTGGAAATACAATAAAATACAATAATATATATTATATATATTATGTGATTGTATTTGTATTTTTTGTGTTTTGATAAAGGGACGGATTGCCTCGAAAATGTAACGAGCCTCATTGTCCACACTGTTTGAATTATATCTTTGCCCCATATATATATATATTCATATATTCACATGTTTTACCTTTTTAACTACTATCATCACTTTTCATGTTTTTCGTGTGTTTTAGGTACCGAAATAACACTGAATCAATCCTCACCAACTTAAGTAGATGTGGGCTGAATAACGTACCAAGGTATATATTTCAAGATTACCAATTTTTGAAAATCAGTAAGAAGGCAAGACTGTACAGCCTGTGTGTACACGATGACATCAACAAAACATATGATCATACGAGAGCATGCCTGGAAAATTTATCAGAAAGCTGCGTGGAGTCGAAGGTCATGCTAATGAAGGTTATTCGGCCCTCGATTTCAGTTCTGTTTAAAATGATGGAAACGATTCCTAAGCTAAAAATAATATATCTTCAGCGGGATCCAAGGGCAATGGCAAAATCTCATTTGTATTTCGGGGTAATAAAAAAGAAAACAGAAATTGATGACGTCACGAGATTTTGTTATCGTCTTAATGAAGATGCAATGGTTGCAGAAAAGATAAAACTGAAATATCCGGAAAGAATCATGTCGTTGTTTTACGAGGATGTAGCATATCATCCAGTTATGGAAGCCCAAAGGATTTACAAGTTTGCTGGCTTAACATTCGGCAGAAGACAACAAGACTTAATTACAGCTATGACTACAACTGCGACACAAGAAAAAGAGTGTCGAAACATGTGCACAACTAAAATTTCGTCTATACAAGCTGAAGGGTGGCGGCAAACGACCTCGTTTCAATTTGTTCATAATGTGGATAAATGTTGTAAAGAGTATTACCAAAGGAAAGGTTACAGGAATATTCCTAATCTTCAACTACTTCGAGATCTCAATTATACACTCCGTTTACCAGATACTTAAGCCATGTTATGACTACAAAATTAAACTTTTTCACGGCTGGTTTCATTTATTAACCATCGCCTTAACTCTACGGGGTTCAATATTGATGGTTATACTACCAATATCTAGATATATAGTTTATTTATATTCAGACTGTTGCGTGTTTTAGTAGAAGATGCATTTGACCACATGTATCATAGAAGCTTTTGAATGTTATAATCATCGGATGTCTTTAACGTTGCTACAAAAAACATATTTTGGTCAGATTCCATTGTTTCTGTAACATGTCTTTTATGTTACTGTTCTTTATATGTATGTAACATTTTACGATTTACTTGCAATAAAGAGGCGGATTACCTCGAAAATTTGACATTCGGCTTGTCTTTACTGTTGTTATAGTATAGTTCAAAATGATAAAAACATTGTGTCTCGTTTAGATATATAAACAAAAATGATTCAACATGAAAAACAATTACAATCAATAACGCAAGCGCTTTCAGACCTTCCTGGTCATCTCCTTAAATGTATATATAGAAAAATGATAACCGAGCGATTTCATCTTAAATATTCAAACACTTTACAAATAATTTGGTTAAAATATTTCAGATGAAATCACTTATTTACTAATCGGAGTGTTTCCAATTTTAAGATTCTCTCTAAATTATGAATTTCAACATTCTAATATAAACATATATATATACATAGAAACACAAAATGACAAAGGAAGACAACTTTTTGACTCGTGCCCTGACCGGGCCTCGAATTCACGACCTACGGCACCCAATCGCCTAGCCAGAAATACCCGCAGGGCACGAGTCAAAAAGTTGTCTTCCTTCGTCATTTTGTGTTTCTACGTTATATATCTATTAATTAGCACAATGTATCATATACACTATGTGTTGGTGATCCGAAGATATAGATTTGACTTTCCTGTCGTAGATGTACCGATAGAAATATATACAATGTATATATAAGTGTAGTAAATGTATACCAGACAGGAAGACGCTGTCAAAAACACCACTTTTCTGTAAAATATAATCAGTACATACTGTAAAATGCTACATTATACATTTGTTTAATTCTTGCTAATAATACCGACTTTACCAAATGTATGAATTTATCATATGCCGATTGATGAACCTAAACCTTCACCGAATCAATATACATCATGTCTTTTACGTGCGCCCAGTACCATGATATACATGTACATGTATATTGACATAGCTGTCATCTCATTTTGAAAATGAACATTTACCGTTACCAATGTAAATGAACCCTGCAGGTCAAGGATCATGTTGCCGTTTGATAACAAAACACAGACATATACTCAAGACAATTATAAATCAGAGACACTCCAGACCTTTCTATAGTGATCCGGTGATACTAACGGTGTAGTCAACTAGGACAGCTTACAGCTCTGCTGTATGATCTGTGTGATGATTTCAATTTCAATTCTTAATGTTTATTTTTCATTTCTAGAATGTAACATTCCTTACTTTCCCAACCAAGAACTTGTTACAAATATCACGATTCCAATCATACAACACGGGATTTCGATAAATTCAGGATGATGAGCACAGAATACTTTATGGTCGACACTTTTCTAATATGTTCAAAATGTTCAAAAGGAAAAGACGCGTAACTTTCCGAAACACATGGTCTTATACTGTTTATCTTTGTATTTGTAATCCTATAATTTGGGTTTCATCCTTGGTCACAACTGAGTTTGAAAATTGGAATAACAGCATAAACGTTTTAGCATGAATATGTCTATTGTGAAATTGTGATCATCATTGTTGCTGAAACGAGATTGATATGTATACAACTGTTTTACCATCGGAATGCGTCATACAGTCAACCTTACACAACCTCTATCATTATACGAATCATGCTGCAGTTCATGTATCATATTTTGGCCTAGACACGGCTCTATACGTAATGTACCTACTTAGAAATATTTTTCAATCTCCTGTTGGCTTAAGGTTTTGGACTTGATGATGGTTTCCGAAATAAGTAAATGCATTTGTACTTTTTACCATTAAAAAAGTATGTATCAGCCGAATATTGTTTTGATTATCCTCATTTTCACAAAACTGAATGCTAGCAAATGTATTGTAAAAATGAGTTTGAGATTAAAGATGCATATTTCAGTAAGTCTTCAACTTACTGCCCTTCGTAAGGAATTGAACACAAGACACAAAAGTATATACGAGTAAGTAAAGAAATACTTATATACAGATATCATAATCATACTACAGAATATCGACACTAATGGATCGGGTGATTATCTCAACCGTGTAGAACAGCTAATAGATTTATACAGTCTGAAAGTAATACAATGGGTTACTACTGTAAAGTTTGTTTCAAAACATAAAGAAAATCAATTTAAAAAAAGATAGTTCGTTTCATAACAATTACAGGTTTTGCTTAAAACATCTGTAAACTCCTCGTAAATTTGAACAATCACAATAAAAACAAAGAAAAAATATGTCATTACAGCAAGAAAGAGTGATAAGCAAAACTTGTATTTTTCTCAATTGGTAAAAGTTACAACCTTTAACTTAATATAGCACTCAGAGTCAGAAGACAACCCAAAGTTCGTAAAAAAATTTTAAGCGTTTTAAAATCTATCTTCGACCCGAAGTGCGAAAATTAATCGCACCAACGACTATCAATACATGCATGCACAGACAAGTTCACGAACAAAAACAAAAAATGACGGACGCGGTTCCCCGAGTAAACGATTAGCTAATGTGTAATGAAATCGGAATAAGCGAGAAAATGAGGACACAACAAGATAGCGAATGTCATAAAAGTCATATAAATACAGGCGACTAGATGGTCAGTCGAGAGTTGAACGAGGGATTCGCACTGACCCTGTGGAACACTTGACTCGACACGACAGCTGACAGGTTCGTAACGTAGTTATGCTCGAAGTTACAAAAGCTACCATGATAAATTAAACCTAAATATTACCTCATCGAGCCACAATAAAGTATACCGTGTATTTGTCTTTTCTTGGTACTAAATATTAAGTCATTTCGATCATTTACATGTATGCCACACCTTTTTGTTTACACGGCAGACGAGTAAGTTCAACAAAAACGATAGTCCTAGGGAACAACCAACCAATTGAAAAAAAATAGATTTTTGAAACACCCCTTGTGTATAGAAAGTTGAGCCAGGGATAAAATGTCTGGCAGCCACTGATTGGCCAGTATGTTATGACGTAACAAAATAGATATGTGGCCTGATAGGTAACTGTCCATAAGAAATGTTGACATAAACGCAAGTCTGATTGAATTTTCCCCAAAGTTCAGGTCATAATAATTAACAGGTAAACATTTCAGATTTTTGAGAATTTTTACTGCGAAATTCACCCATTTTCAAAATGGCTACCCTGGAAAAAAAATTGAGCTGAACTTTTTTTTTGATTACGTGTTATATGAGACCTTAAACTTTTGTTATAAACCATAATTGCCATATTGAATTCAAGAATTTTAATGATATACTCCAAGACGTTAACACTAAAGTCTATGAAAAAAAACAATTGGTTGGTTGGTCCCTATACATCACTCGCCATGCTGTGGTCTTTTAACGGTTGTCTGTGTTATCACATTATATACAAATGTTCCAGTGTGGATGTACAGCGGCAGAGTTTTGCGGATTTTCTGTACAAATATGATATTCTATTCCATCACAATTAGTTAAGCATTGAACTGTTTTTGTATGGTATTTATGATCTATTTGAATGCCAGAGTTTTGCAAGCAAACAACATAATGTGCGTTAGCTATTATGATTTGTTTGCTTGTAAAGCTCTGGCATTCAAATAGATCATAAATACCATACAAAAACAGTTCAACGCTTATATTTACATTCATTTTACTTTTTATTTTTTTAAATGCTATAATTCATATTTAAGATTCATAATTCCCGCCTTACCGACAGTCAGCAATTTTGGAACAGTCGGAACATGGTCGCGTGCTTTTGGCAAACAAAATAGTACATGGAAAATTTAAAGAAAAACTCAATTTTGTTAATCATTTTATTATCAACGTAATGCGCAAATAGCATATATTTTATAACAAATAATGTAGACAAAATAATTAGTCGTTAAACTTGATTATCCTGGATATTGTAGTTCCGGCTTGTGTTGTATTAATACGCTGATAAGTGTAGCGCGTGATGGATGGCATTTAAACGTACATCAATGTCAGAGCTCTCAAACAGAATATATAGTGACAATGCCAGACAAATGTAAATATTCATAAATATGAGGGTATGCTTCATCATATCTGCCGTTCGATCGAAGGAATTACCATTTGTATCGGATGAATATTTGTACTAACATAATACATGTGGTTAAAAATTCATTAAGCTACGGGAAATATGTGACACTATGAATTCAAGATAAAGACCAGTAGATATGTACAGACACATAAAGGTTCGTTTTGCTTTGCATCACCACTTCATTTAACGTGAGTAAACAGATATAAGAGATGAAGTGTAGAATCAATCGAACGACTCTTACTATACTTCATTATTTGAATTATCAGAGTTTATTTCAATTATGATTTGCCTTTTTTCATTATTATTATTATATAGATATCTATAATCAACACATGCCTACACAAAAAAAGATTATTACTTTCAACCATATTTAGAGAGTCCTTGAGACAGAAAATCAGACATTTTTTTCTATTCGCAAACTAGTCATTTGCCAACCACAACTTTACAAACCGCTGTTGTTTGGTCACTTGGATACAGCAAAGCATTCAAGTACTTCATCAATGTATTTATATTATTTTTCCGTGTAGGTCTCCTTTTGTTTTCAACGTATCGATTGCGTTCTTTTGATATAATCACCCAATAAGATAACTTCAGAAAACTTTAGCATCATCGTTTACCATGATTTCTCGGTGTCAGTATTCCTTGCCATCAATTATTTGTACGCTATGTGTTTTGCCTTATTAATATGGAGAAGAACAATTATGATAGTGATACCAATATTTCGGACGAATTACATTATTATGTTGTATTAGTGTCACAGAAAAAAACACTCGTTTATCTTTATCACTAGACATTTGTACTTGATATGTCAAGGTAAACATTAAACCTGAACTGTGCGTATCTGTTTTATTGATCTACTTTTCCAATCAAAACTTAGATGAATGACAAGTTTAAAAGATATGGTGTTGATTTTTTTTTATTATTTTCTAGGAATGTAACACACTTCTTTGCTCGATATCTACACCATGGAAGAGTCAACAGATGCAGGGTGTTGTTGCCGCATTTTAACGTTTCAGACATCATTTATTCTCCAAGCTATCGGACTCTTTAATCCGTATTGGGTACTTCAACATCAAATACAACGAATACAACGAATGGCTGTTTAGGCGATGGTAAATGTACCTATTTATACCTTTGTTTCATTACACATGTTTATCAAAAGTAAATCTTAGCACATGTTTCTCTATTAATCAACTGTCCTCATGCATATATTGTAATTTTATAAAAGAACAAGCAAGTGCTAAATTGAAATGGTTGGGCATTTCATGGTTTCTTCTATCATATATGTTCCTGGCAGAATTTTTCCATTTCCAGTCCAAGAGGTTAAACAGTTGTTAAGAAAAAAACAAATCAATGTCTCCATAGAAAGCTATTTTTCTAAATGACAAACTATATGACGGCAATGAAACTGTTTATAATATATCTCATTAAAGAGCCTATATACTGCCTGTCACAAAGATAATACAACGCCAACAGTCTATACACTGCCTGTCACAAAGATACTACTGCGCCGAAACAGCCTATATACTGCCTGTCACAAAGATACTACAGCACCGACAGCCTATACATCACATGTCACAAAGATACTACAGTGTATATAGCCTATGCACTGCCTGTCACAAAAATACTACAACGCCGACAGTCTATACACTGCCTGTCACAAAGATACTACAACGCCGACAGCCTATACACTGCCTGTCACAAAGATACTACAACGCCGACAGCCTATACATTACCTGTCACAAAAATACTAAAGTGTCTACAGCCTATACACTGCCTGTCACAAAGATACTACAGCGCCGACAACCTTTACACTGTCTGTCACAAAGACACTACAGTCCAGGCATCCTATACACTGACTGTCACAGCACCCATTGTATAGGTAAACTAGGTATATTGCATGTATGTATATGCAGCGCTGTAAACTTGTGGTAATTGCATAAAGTATTAAAGTTTGACTTTTGCATAAAATATTATACAACCTCTTCTGGTTTTAAATCCGTCATAAGTACTCTTAGCCGGCACTGAGGAGGAAGATTTCCCGCTTTAGCGCCATGAAGCCATCATCTGGTTCTTGTTGACGCAAATTCTTAGATATTTATACTTTCCTTATATAATATACCGATATTATATATCGGTGGATTAAAATGAAATTCAAAAAAGTCAAAGTGATAATGCGGATATCCTGATCGGAAAAGCAAATACCCATCGAAATAAAATCGAGTGTTTATCGATGAAAATTTGTATCTCACCCTCATAGACATTGACATGTGATATCATATCACAGGTACTCCGTTGTACTGTTACTCACAAGTTTTGTTTTGAGAAATTATTTCTTATCTGAACAATGTACACTTAGAATACCTCATTTATTTGAAATCAATAAGGGACGATATTGTTGGTTTTTAAATGTGAACGTTGGCAATGGTTTTGTTTCAGACATAATCCCTGTAGGTCTTAGTCTGCAGGCTACGTCTTTCGCGATCTACATGTTCATAGGATTGTCCATTAGATGTCTGGAGTGCTGCTGCAAAGAAGCTGAATGCTGCGAGACTTGTGTAGGATTCTTCTTTGTCCTGCTTTACCCAGGTGCAGGTTAGAACGCGGTTTCTTGATAAATGATATCTTATTTGATCTGTTCAGCATTTAATTGATTTGCTTTGGACCCAAATCTAGGACTCTTTAGTACTGTTAGTATGAAGCCATTCTAATCTAGAAAGAAACGATAAATTGGGGTAATTTGGAGGCGCTGTGTTAACATACCCGCCTTAGCTAGGACAAACTATTTTGAATACCCGATCGGACATAAATAAATATGGGGGTTAACACTTAATGAATATGTCATGCTTTATATGTATTGTGTTAGCATACAAGAACTTAACTTCTTTTATCGGGATTATCATAAATTCTTACTCAAAATCAATAAAAAGATCAACAAAATTGGTACAGTTAAAACAACAGCAAGAAAAATACCAGTTGTTACAAAAGATACGCGCCTTATGCTTTTTGACGATATCTGCCATTTTCATCTTTGTCAATTTCAAATAAGGTTCTGTTGCATTATGTAAAAAACGTACGGTGAGGGAACTTGTAAGCTACCACCGATAATGGGAAAGTCAACATTAGAGGGAATTTGAAATAATGACGCACAAACATACGTAACAGTGCGCTTCCCTTATAAAGATCAAGACAATCACCATGGCATGACCTTAATGTCATAACTATCATATTAGTTTTTATTCTTTTGTGAGCCTAGTCCGGGATATCGATTTTTAGTCATATCTTTTCGTATATAATTAGCAAGCATTAAAGACACAGCTCTTTATCTTACCAGACAAAACATACTGATCCACACACTGTTGTCCATTCAGCGAATTGGTTGAATCGGTGTATAAAATTAGCGCCTGTGGACGTTTGGCGGTTTTGTGGAAACAATACCATAATGTTTTCTTGATTTTAACCACATCAGCATTTGTTTACGTTTTCCTTATGTGGGCAGCCGTTTCAAAAAAGTTCAGTAAGTTATATTTTCGTAAATTGAATTGAGCCCAACTCTAATATGTTCTCGTAAACATTGTTTCTGTGCAGAATTTCCCAGGTTAATGTCAGTTTTAGTCTAATTATATTAATTAAGTAATCGAGGTATTGAACTTTGCTGTCAGTGATGTGTTATAAATGTGTCTTTACCTACATCGATCATTTGTAGGACACGATTGAGTGGAAGTTACTCGACAGAGAACTTAGCTAAAATGAAATACTTTTATTTCAAAGATGAAATCGTAAAAGCAATAGGATGTTTGAACAAACTATGTCTCTCTCTTGGTAGAATCGACGTCATCGTCATACAAGACTGGTGCGGAAGCGAAACATTTGTATCACAATCTAAATAGTAAGATTCTTGGCTTCCGCAGCAAAATGTTTTTCACAGATGTCACGATTCCTATCATTGGAGTCGAAAACTTGCAGAACAAATAACACAATCGGTTTAGATAGATTCAAGAAGAAAAAAACAATGAAATGTTTATTGGCAACACATTTATTATAATTGTTGATAAAGAAGTAGACGTGTAACGTTCCTAAGCATACGGCCCTCTTCTTCTTTTCTCCATCCAACTAAATCTATATCTTGTTCACTCTGTGATTCAGTTAGAATCATCGTTTAACTTACATGGCCTAATCACGCTTTCTTCTATAAACTTTTACATATCTTATAGATCTGTTCTAATACAGGAATATGCAGCGTAGTTGGTTGTGGCATGATGCTGGCATTAGACGTACCGGAATACTCCTTCGGCTGGTCTTACCTATCTGTGTCTTGCCAGCGGTATCTACGTCATACTTCAGGTCAGAATCTAGTGTTGATCACCAATGAAAGGTTTGAGAATTGCATAAGGCACTATATCTTGATGAAATAAGACGGTAAAATTTTAACTTGTTTAGAGATAATTTGGGGACAATTATCGTTTATGATGTATGCTTTGTGATGTATTTCAGGGAAGAATTTCTTTTCTTCAAACAAAAAAAGTATTATGCATACTGATTAATACTCTTTTGTATTTGTATAGGTTGCCGTGGTATGTTGCTGGGTCTGTCAGAAAGCTAGAGCAAGTCCCCCGCAACAGAACAAAGTCGCCACTACTGGGCCAAGCAGTGAGCTTAAACATGAATATGATCACCAAAAACAGCATGTGGCAGTTGCCATGGCGGAGAGGGAAGAAGTAGCAATATCAAATGGGGTCATGATTGTACTAAGGACAAGGATCATGATGATCGTTGGAGTTGTTCGCTAAACAAAGATTAGTACAGTACTTCGATGTCAATATTGAATAGCATATGATGATCAATAAGATTAATCATCTGTACAATCAAACTTTCATTATCCTAATGAAATGAAATGATTTATCGTATGGATGATTTGGCGAGCCTATAATGTATCAGTAAAAATATGATTACCTCGGAATAAGATGATAAGACACCAACAAATCATTGATACCTTGTCTTCAATACTTTCATTATATATCCAATAATATAAAAAGACTAACTGCGTTGAAAAAATAATTTTAAAATGTACGTTTACCGCATTACCATGATATCATTATCAGATTAGAGCTGGTTCGACCTATAATTCATTTCGATAGAACAACGTCTTTTTCATTAAACGTACGTTTCCATACATATCATGGAGGAAAACATATTTTCTCCAACCCTTCAGCTAATAAACCAACAAATTATATTTACTTTTTTTTCAATTAGTTGGCTGTCTGAATGGACTGAAATGGGATATATGTCCGTGCACGTTGTCTTTTTTATTCTCTGGGTTTGTCCAATCGGAATTATACTAAACTTCTCAAGTATATATTTTGATGGCTATTTCCAGGATGTATTGCAATTGATGTCACAATGTTATATAATTATTATGATTATTATGCACACGGAAGTATTTCATTACTTAAAGAATTAATGAAATTAAAGAATTGATACCGTTATTCATCAAAAGTTGACGGTGAATACCAGTGGCAACCCGAAATTGCTTATGTATTTGATACAAGTATTTCAAATTCATCCGAGATCACAATAATGTTTTAAGTTTGATTAATAAAGTAAATGCTTTTAACAGGTATATGTATAATGATTATATACTGAAACGAAAAAGAAACGCAACTTCAAATTGTAGGTTTAATAAAATAATACTTGTGAGCATTATGTTTAAATTTCATATGTAATAGTTAATATTGAATATTGATGTAACATCCTTTAAATGTTTAGAGATTTTTAAGAACAGGTCACTTTGCTAGAAGGTCATGATTGGTAGTACCCTACGTGAATCCAAGTTGAAATGGCAGCAGTTTTGAAACCGTGCCCTAATATCGTGTGTGTCCTCCTCGAACAGTTATCACATCTCTAATTCTTTGTTGCATTGAGTTCATCAGGGCATTGACTTTCCGTATTGGAATGTTATTCCATTCTTGGACGAGTGCATTTGCTAACTGAGGGAGGGTATTTGGGGGGTTACGGCGATTTCGAATTCTTCTGTCTAATTCATCCCACAAATGCTCGATTGGGGACAGGTCGGGGCTATATGGAGGCCAATCTATAGGAACAATGTTCTGTGTCGCAAGAAAGTCTCTACAGACTCTTGCAACGTGTGGTCTCGCGTTATCTTGCTGAAAGGTTAGATGATGCTGCCTAACAAACGGCACAACATGGGGCCTAAGGATCTCATCCCGATAGCGTACGGCCGTTAAATTCCCATTGACTATCACCAAAGGCGTCTTCAAACCATGGGAGATTCCCGCCCAAACCATAACTGATCCACCCCCAAATCGGTCGTGTTCCAAAACACAGGCGTCAGCAAAACGTTCGCCTCGACGCCGGTACACACGTTGACGGCCATCTGCTCGAAATAACGTGAATCGAGATTCATCGGTGAAGAGCATAGACCTCCAACGTCTCATAGGAAAACGTCTGGGCATATGTGCCGTTGCCCATTGCATACGACGTGCTCGACGTTGCGGTGTTAGTGGTAAACCAACGTACTGTCGCCTTGCACGCAAATTAGCCTCACGCAGTCTGTTGATCACTGTTTGGGGATGAATTCGACGGTTATGATTACCAATCGTATTCCTTGCCGTTTCAGCGGCCGTTAATCTCCTGTTACGCAGGTGTGCCAACCTAAGAACCCGGTCTTGACGTCGCGACGTTACGCGTGGACGTCCTGATCTCGGCTGGTCATCGACTCTTTGTGTTGCGTTAAGACGTGAAACTAATCGACTAATAGTCGATTTGTGAACTCTGAATTGTCGAGCGACGTGAAGTTGCGTGTTCCCTGCCAGAAGCATCGCTATAGCACGTCCTCTATCAACCTTTGATAACCGTGGCATAATTGTAAAAGGAATTATTGTTTGCAAAAGTATTGGCGATGATGTGGCTCAATGTTAGTGATGAATTGATACTGGTTTGAATGAAAAAAGAACGCATATGTTTGTACAGGCACGGTTTTTGATGTTTTTACCGCGCCGGAAGTGCATAGGTCTCTAGTCACACTTGGGTGATTTTGAAGATTGGTATGGGTGTTAGGCAGGGTGCATGTTTATTTCCGCGATTTTTATACAGATATGTATATTTAATACAAAATTAATCACAATTTTCCATGTTGCGTTTCTTTTTCGTTTCAGTATATTATAAAAAAAATAACATTATCATGATACCTGAAACGAGAATGATATAAATAAAATAGCTTGAGCAATATGCATATATAAAGTCTACAGGTAAACATCTCTAACGTCTCTTTTGGCTTAGACATAGCTAGATAAGTAGTGTGCTTATCTAGACATATTTTCAGTGTCTTGGTAACCTACCGATATGCACTCATACTGTGATACTTAGTTTCCGAAATAAATTCAATTTGATGCAATTATATATTTGTATCGCTTAAAAGGTGTGTATTGTTTTGTTTTGTTTTGTTTTTTTTTTTTTTTTGTTTTTTTTTTTTTTTTTTGTTTTTTTTTTTTTTTTTTTGTTTTTTTGTTTTTTTTTTTTGTTTTTTTTTTTTTTTTTTTTTTTTTTTTTTTTTTTTTTTTTTTTTTGCATAAGAAAAAAAAACAATGAGAAAGATACATCAGTTTTCTATTGTCTGTGCTTACCATCATAAGCACAATTACTTATCATGCCTACTAATGCTTTAAAAGAAAAAAAACTTGTTTATGCTATATGCATATAGTACCAAAACAAGTATATAATTAGGAAACCTCATGTAGAATTGTCGATCCGCTTACCAGATGGTGCCTCTATTTTCTCTGCGGAAGCATGTGCCATCGATTTGGTCCCTCGACCATATGGATGAACAACGCATTAGAAAGGCAATCATTTGTTCCGACTCCCTATCTGTCCTTCAGAATTTACAATTACGAGATCCAAAGAATATACTCATACAAACCTTGTTTTACGAATATCTCGTATCTTAAAAAAATGCAAAATAACATTACTTTGGATTCCGAGCCATGTCGGAATTAAAGGCAACGAACTTGTTGACCGCCAAGCAAAACATGCTCTAAATCTGCAACAAGCAAATATCAAAATACCATACACTGATTTCAAACCTGTAATTAGTTCTGCCATCCAGAGTAAATGGCAGCAACGCTGGTCTCTCGAGACGAGCAACAAACTTTTTAAAGTACAACCGAATCTTAAAACATCAATACCAAGTCGGAAGGATCGTAGAGAGGAAATAGTCCTCTCTCGGCTCCGTACCGGGCACACATATCCTACTCATTCATTCCTTTTGAAACGAGAGGATCCACCGGTGTGTTATGCATGTGATGCTCAATTCACAGTGGAGCATTTTTTAATAGAATGTTACGATTTCAAGCACATTCGTAATAAATACTTTCGAGTCCCGGATATGAAAACCCTTTTCAGTTCCGTGGATTCGAAAACAATATTTAGCTACCTGAAAGAAATCGATCTATTCTATAGACTCTGATGTCTTTAACGTTACTCCCTTTGACGTTCTATTTATATCACAAGGTTCACATAATCTATTCGTACATATATATATTTTACCATTTTTAACCAATTTCTTTTATCATAATCTAAATATACAATACGAATGCTTTTAAAATGACAAATTTTATCTGATTTTAACTTGAAAAATAAAAATTGATAGTATATTGTTTGGCCCTAAATGACCCTAGTTGTCGATGGGCCGTAAAACATAAACAAACAAACAAACAAACAAGTAGATTTGTCTTTCGCCTTCGCATAGTGTATTAAAAAGTAATCAAAACAACAATATGTTTTTTCTGCTTTCTTGCATTCTTTCTTTCTTACCTCGATCTGGCCTTTATGCTGAGCATTCGCCGAATGAGAAAGTTTATTGTTTTTCTTTCATAAATGCGGAAAATTAGGGTTTGAAATAATTTAGGACAAACTCCGTGCATGGTAAAGATTGCCTTTCAAATTGTTTTTAATGTTTGTGTACAATATTCCAGAGGTCAACTACTGACTTTTTATTAAGATTCCAACCTCCAGCATATGGATCTCGTATTGAAGGAGGTACTGAAGGATGTTCTGTTTAAATCCTACTATTCTCTGATTCTATAGGGCCGTGTACCCAAGGACTGGTCTCATTTGATTAGTTTATATCGACGAGGTAGCACTCTAAAGTAAACAAGACAAGTGGCTGTTGCAAAATGGACAAAATTGGTGAAAGAGCAGTGATCCAATATTTGCATAAAAAAAGATTTAATACCTACGTATATCCATAATGATATGGTAGTAACACTAGGGAAATATGCTCCTTCATGAGCTTTATTGGAAAGGTGGGTGGCGGAATTTACGAGCGGCCGACAGAGCCTTGAGGATGACCCCCGTCCTGGAAGCCCTGTAACCCTGTCAATGTTGCAACTCAAGAAATGGCCAATAAAGTTTATCATATTGTTATGACTGACAGACGAGTCACAGAAAGATATATAGCCAGTAGAATTGGCATTTCACAGTAAAGAGTACATCCCATTCTGATGGAGGATCTTGCAATTAGAAAGCTTTCGGCCCGATGGGTACCAATGCTTCTGACAGTTGATCAGAAACACACTAGGCGCACATTATCGCGTGCTTATCTTCACCTTTTTGTGGAAGATTCTGCTAACTTTCTTCAGAGATTTGTCACTATAGATGAAACATAGGTCCATCATTTTACCCCAGAGGTCAAACAACAATTAAAACAATGAAAGTACCATGGCTCTCCCCGCCAAAGAAGGCAAAGTCTGTTCCATCAGCTGGGAAGGTTATGGCTTCGGTTTTCTGGTATGCAGATGGTATTCTGCTGATAGAAAATTTCCAAAAGGGAAACACAACCTATGGCACATACTATGCTTCAGTTCTGAGGCAGTTACGGGGAAAATATTAAACCTAAGCGCCTCGGAAAGTTCAATAAAGGTGGGTTCACAAGTCTGTCATTGTCATGGCTGCCACTCACGATTGTGGCTTTAAATTGACTGAGCATCCGCCTTATTCACCTGATCTCGCCCCATCAGACTTTCATCTATTTCCAAAACTGAAAACAGCTATTTCAAGCACCCACTTTCAGTGCGACGTCATACATGCAGTAGACGACTTTCTGAATAGCAAAGAAAAGGAGTTCTATAAAAGTGGCATTGAAACACTTAAACACCGCTGGCAATAGTGTATAGATGCTGAAGGGGATAATGTTGTAAAATAATACAATATGCCCGGGAAATTTCAAAGCCTTCAATGTGAGGCTAACAACATATCAATCAGCCCTCGTAGATATCTTGGTTCACCGTAGGGATCTAGATTTTTCCACCAGTCGTTACTGTCTTATTTTAAAGAGGTATCGCGCACAAGGTTCTATGAACATCTATGTCATATGTATGATAAGAATGACCTAACTCGTTGAACTATTTATGGAACAAGCAAAGTAGGTGATCCCATTTTTGCGTGCGTAGGTCAACCTTTTCATTGATGTTTCATGTGCATGCTTTGTGAGACAACTTGGCCATCGTCACGCAGGATTACAGGAAGGAAGAATCTGTGGGTATTGGTATACAGTTGTTATTTTTCATGTGATATTCAAGAATAACGACTCCTAGTGTATCTTTATTGTTTTTACATTTTTTGTTTGTGAACAAACAAATCATAAATGCATGCTTCCCCTACTGAAACAAACACTGAATGAGAATAGTGCAATTTTGTAATTGTAGGAAAATAGATTTTTTTTTAAATTCAATTGATGGAACTGCTTCAAACAATTTTCAACATGTGTGACGGGCCCTGTCAAGACCCTATCAAGACCAACCGATATCATTCAATAGTTGTTTATACACCGCTTCCATTAAATAAATACCGAAAACATACAGGAATATATAAACAAAATTACAAAAAAGACATTATAGGTATCTGTGGGGATGGATTGGGCGTGCATGCGAACGTTCTTGTATGTCCTGTATCGAAGTATACAAAAGTTCCTAGTGCAACCTCGCGTAGAATTGGGATTTCCGGCTTGGTATGATATTACTAGCACAACAAATTGCATATCATTTACATATCTCACTCTTACATATATCTATCTTCCCTGTATGAATATCGACTTACTTGTAATCAATATGGTATTAAATTAAATGACAGGCCGTTCTAGTCTGACATGTACACGGTCTAAATATATACGTCACTGATGACAGATACGTGTATAATCCATGACTCAGAGTCAAACGTAGTACACAAAAGTTAACTACGCTGATTTATATATTGACATAAAGAGTGTTACTTAGTGTGCACGAGAAAAAAAACTATCAATAGAATTTATTACTTTGTAATTGATATAACTTCTATGCTACAGACACGTTTGGCATATTGATATTTGCCATTGATTTGACTTTTTATCGACAGGATCCCCCTCCCCTTCCCCATGCCCTGATTGTTAATATTTTTTGTCTATAAGTTGAAATTGGTTAAAATTGCGTTTTCACAATATTAGATGTACGACTTTTTTTACTGAGCTGTATGTTTAGTACGTATAACATGAACAGCTTCAAAGTGCAGTACGAGCAATTCAAAAAGAAATTTTAAATAAACGTATGCACCATGGTAACGCAGGTTCAATATTATGTTTGCTTATGGTGTTCAGTTTATCGTTTCAGGAATTAAGGAATAGAAAATTAATATGGCGTATTTAGATGAATGTTTTGGGTGAATCATAATGTACATAGAAGTGATTATCTATAAAGATAACATACAAAACATGTAAAAATATCCTAATCGTTGATATCATTAGTTGATATGATGACATAATCGTACAGAATTCTGTAAATCCTGATTATGTGCTTGCTTGTCCAATCAAAACTAGACAGAGAGAGGTATATATAAGCTGTTTTCTAATTAAGGTGTTAACTAGAACGTACAATGGGAAAAGAGGAAAACTATTATATAGCCTGCTGTTACTTCTCTTGTACGTGTCTTGCATCCTTTATTCTCCAAGCTGTTGGATTTGCCACCCCTTATTGGATGACATGGAACGAATGCGAAACGCAAGGACTTTTTTGTCCTGCTAAAGTTAAAGATTATAAAACAATATCAACCTATCACATCTGCATCTACACAATCTGGTCCATACCTCGAGCTCTGTTTGCGCCAAAATTATAAAATATAAAATACCAAACAATATAAATGGCTGTAAAATCTTGGCATACCACTTGATGAAAGGGGCAGCCGTTTATTATTAGCAATAATATTTCATATATTTTGAATTAAAACATAATTTTTAGCAAAGGTGAGCGAGAACTACGCCTTTAAAACTACGATAGTGAAAACTAAACCCTCTATTTATGGATCATCAAGCACTTCAGGAAAAACCTTTAAAAAGGAAACCTGCGCCCGGCAGTGTTGCAAAATGACCAGAAGAGAAGCACCGGGACTCCGCTTACAAGTGTTATACAAATAAATAAAACTTGTATCAGACAACAAAATATAAATAACTATAAGTCAGAATGAATAAAATTAAACAATACTAATATACTAAAGAAGAACACAAAAGAAGAGTTTGAAAATTCATACAAATAAATCAAAATATCAGACAACAAAATATAAATAACTAACAAAATATAAATAACTAAGCCAGAATGAATAAAATTAACAATACTAAAATACTAAAGAAGAGCACAAAAGAATAGTTTGAAAACTAAGATCCACACATAAAAGGGGAAATGCAGGGGTGGTTGGAGGGGTGTCCTTTTTAAAATAATTCTAAAACTGAATTCTTCTCAATCAAAACAAAATTGATTTCACCTATTTAGAAACTTTCCAGGATGGCGTCATAAACTTACAGGGAATAACTCTATAGTGGGGATAACCTTGGTGGTGCAGGGGCTGGGCTGAGCCCTTGACCAATCAAAAGCTATGGATTTTGCATGGAGGTCACTTAGGCCCCACAGTTGCAATAATGACCCTTGACCGATGGGGAGACAATAATTAGCATATTATAATTACATATTCATACTAACCAATTTATGTGTGAAGCTTAAGCTTTATTGTACAAAAATATGTGTATGAATAGACATTTGTTTTCTACTTTTCAACATCAGCTGCAACTAATGAATGTGTCGGCAATGGCGAATGTAGGTATCAACCTCTGACGAGCTATCAATACATTCTTATATTCTTTTTAATTAAATAGGAAATATAGTAACTTGGTTTCACTTTATTGATATTTTTTAATACACAAACGAAATCATTTTTATTTGATGATCTGGTAATAGCGGAGAACATTCTATTATGGCGCTGGACGTCGTCTACCCGCCTATTAGCAATAACTTAACTGGTCTTACAATTACATATTACATCGGTATTACCTGAGTTGCATATCATAAAATGGAGTTACCGGATCTAGCTCTATGAAAACTTCTGTCCTTTGTGACTACATCTGTTTTTATGTTCTGGAGATAGCAACTAATCCTACAATACAGTTTTGAGCAAATTCTTTTGCTATTCCCTGTGTCCTTGCTGTGACCTAGCGTTGAAAATATCGTAATTCGAAACTGCCATGTCATTTTTACGAAAACTTTGACCTCTTGTAACTTTAAATATTCAAGAATGAGAATTTTCCCCCGCACTTTCAAAATGATATCAGTAACATGTCCATATTTCCCTCTTGTGCACCTGTTTCTAACACCAGTAAAACTGACCTTCACGATATAGCTGAGAGTGGCGTAGAACACCAACTAACAAACAATATGTTGTAATAGAACCCACATTCTTTGATTTCTAAACACAGCCTCATATCACTCTCAACATCATATTCAATTTCTAGATTATAAAGGGCCGTCTAGTTCGTGTTTCCAAAGGATGCAGACCAAAACTTTGATCGCAAACGCAAGAACGTTTTTCTTCTCCAGAATTGGCTCTTTATTGTCGTTGGTACTAATACTCCGTCAGAACATCATACAGCTGTTTCGTTCTACTAGGATAGTGATGCTAGAGACATCATAGAGCTGTTTCGTCCTACTAGGATAGTGATGCTAGACACATCATACAGTTGGTTCGTCATTCTATGACATTATGCTAGGGGTATTAATCAATAAAGAAGTTATGAATAAATATCCGTCAGAACATCATACAGCTGTTTTGTCCTACTAGGACAGCGATACTAGGGGCATCATACAGCTGTATTCGAGGACAGTGATACCAGGGACATCATACACCTGTTTTTGAGGACAGTGATACTAGGGACATCATACACCTGTTTTCGATGACAGTGATACCAGGGACATCATACAGCTGTTTTCGATGACAGTGATACCAGGGACATCATACAGCTGTTTTCGATGACAGCGATACCAGGGACATCATACAGCTGTTTTCGATGACAGCGATACTAGCTATATAGGGTACAGTGATGCTAGAGACAGCATATAACTGTTTTGTCCTTCTAGCTCAGTGATATCAATAAATACACCCCTTCCCCCTCCCCCTTGTCAGCGACTACCATTGCCAATCACTGCCATTGGGCTCTAGACTAACAACTGGAATCTATTGATGAATCCACCAACAATTCATGGTGAAGGCAATCGAAAGCTTTGGACCTCAAACATATCTTGTCGTCCACGGCCTGATACCAGAAGTCGCAGTAGAGTAGTCCGACACCTAAAGTTGTTTCTGAATGCTGCCAAGGAAGGATTGAAAATTGGATCAAAGAATGAATATAATTGATCATGAAGGATTCTTTGAAAACTTCAAATAAAATAGATAAAATATCCACAGGTCTGTAATTTTCCTTACTCAATTGATATTTTTTCTTGGCATTTTTGGGTTTCCTTGGCCTGCTTTAATCTATCTGATTTGTTTCTGCTTTAGATACCAATATTGCTACTAAGTAACTTTGTTTATGACTTTTAAGGAGGAAAAAACACACAATTGATATGTCATTCGATTGTTTTTGATGCTGTGAATGCAATTGCGATTTAATAACTCGTTTTAAGGCCCCAATACAACGTGGAACTTTTACACAATTTTGGAGCAAAAAGAGCTCAAAGAATGGACCAGTTTGTGTTGTAGATGCAGATGTAATAGTTTATACTGTTTTCTAGTCTTAAACTTTAGCAGGACAAAGGATTGCATTTACAGGAAACACTCAAAGAGTTAAATAAGCTTTGGTTTGCTTGGTCGTCTATACGCTGATTAAAGAGAATATAGATGTCGGACGGAGTGTGTTTCACAAAATCTGTTATACAATATTGTATATATCTTGCAATTCTTTCGTAAATTTCCTTATACTAGTACCATCTGATTCCTAACTAACTTCTTCATTTGACCAAAACGTTCATTTACATGAAATATCATTATTTGCATTCAAAGACTCAGTAGATTGGTGTTTTAAACGCCATTGCATGCGTACTTAGTTTCGATTTTGCAGTTGCATTCACTTTCTTGAATTAGAGTTCTTAATTTTATGTTACTGGGGGAATCAAAAAGAGTGAAACGCATTATCATGAAGTTGATAAAACTATTAAAAAGATTGGAAGGAAATGGAGAGGAGAAAGATAGGTCCATTAATTTATTGTCACTTTGAACTCACTAGAAACAAAGCAAACATTATTGAGGAACATTCATTATCTGAGAAACTTCTAGAGTACTCGCACGAAATGACCTAACAAAATATGAGAGTGGAAAGGGAAAAAACAGGAAGGGGGATTAACAGAATTGGAACAGATGAGTTATTCATATAGTGAAACAGAATTGGCCTTCAGAAGATACTTAGGTGTAAATATCCGAGAAATAATTATTACGATAATTCTCTAAAATTACTTATTTCTAAAATTCTTTAATTTCATTTCTATCCGCGAAGGGCCCCTAACTACTGACGATAGAGCGTCAAATACGAGTCGTACAAAGAGGAATAACTCTAATATAAAGTCTCATTAGCTACCTGTTGTTAGGATACCTGACTCTCAAAAAATATATAAATATATCTACGATTTCAGTAAAATTTAAAAAAAAAATATTATAATGCTAAGCCCATGTTCCTTGATATAAATAAATTGCTATTAATAGCCAGTAGGACCTAGCCTTTTCAGGACGTCACAGGTAAACAGTGACAAAGTGCGCACGTTCAGCAAAGGTCAAGTATAACCGGATATGTATGTGTATATATATCTGTACAGTACGTGTAGGTCTACATAACACTACGTACTGGTGTAAGGCCCTTCCTGTCGAATTGACCATTTACACACCCAAGACTGGACAACTGACCACTTGACCATGTCTGTCATTGATATCGAGTTCGGGAAACATGGTTTTGAGATGGAGGCAAAAGGAAAGGGTCTGTTCTGGATCGTAACTCTATCATTCCTGACCGGACTTGTTGTCGGGGGAGTTCTCGGCTTTAAAGTGAGAGACAAAGGTGGTAAAATCGTCAAGAAACTAAAGGATAAATAGACTTGTAAAGACTTACTCTGCGATGCACATGTATGTAGACCAGTCTCTTTTTCTTATTACTTGTAGACAAAATACTCACGTAACACTACTTGCAGCTAGCATTTCAGTAGGATTTTGGCCAAGGAAGGATTAACGATTGTTGTTTGGTGCTGTTTAAAACATTGAACGGACCTATGGATACATGTGTTAACAATACGTACATCCGTGTGTACGTGTGTAGAAACGTGAAGTAGACAGTGACTTATGTACACGGGATATAGCTACCATCATCGTGATTCACGTCGTGAAGCACGGAGGATACTGTGATACGTCATAGGTACAGCTTGTACCTCTGTATGTGAAATAAACAGATGTAGATACTGTTCGACGAATATCATTATGTGTTGAATATTCATCATGTGTTTATGTGATAAGTTTTGTTCCGAGTGCCATTAACTTACAGCATTTGATGGATGCATAATATTCTTTATTAAATGGTCATAAATGTTCAGGTTTACCGAGGTGTTATTGCTTGTGCTGTAGCCGTGTGTTATATGTATACCCGAGAATTTGTTCTAGTAATATCATATTTTATTCACATAGACGAAAGAATTTGTATCCATTTACGGATGTGTATTGGTACCTATATCCCGATAACATTTTGGAGAGTTCGACCAACATTCGACCAAATGACACCAATCATACATGTACATATCGGGATAGACCATAAACGGAGGGGACATCCTCGTGATCCTGTTTAAGTGACAAAATGGTATCTGTCCAGAATAGTTTGTTACCCTGACTTCAGGAAACAAAATTTCAACCCTAATAATTCAATCCATGTTTGTCCCACCACGGATTGGTCTCGAGATACAGAATAGAATATTGGGTCAAACACCCTAGCCACAAGCGTCTGCATCTTGTCACTGTTTCTCTCTCCCAATACTACGACTAGCGACAACTCTGCATCATCAAACCAGTCAGTACACTTAGCTTGTAAACCTCTCTCACTACCTCAATATTTCCAGACACTAAAACTGCACAAGTCAAACCAATACACAAGAAGAACAGCACTGTATCTATAGACAAAGGAAGCGCAGACCACAGGTCCTAGCCTCTAATACACACCCGGTATATATACTGGGTGTATTGACAGACGAGGCCAGAACCCGTGCACATACAAGTAAGTACATTGTATACTCCCGGCACCTTCCTATATCGATCTTTGAGAGATCCATACACTCCCTAACTCAGTCATACCCTACAACCCTCTGCTTTTATACCTGGATATGAGTGCCAGACGGCATCACTGGAGTCATTGAGGATTGGAAAATGGCACTTTATCAAAACATACATTGTATATAGACTGCATACTCGGGGATCGCTCAAATGTATGGAACGCCAAATTAACATATATTCAATTAATTGAAGATAGGTTCAATTCAATTGAAGATAGGTTCAATTCAATTGAAGATAGGTTCAATTCAATTGAAGATAGGTTCAATTCAATTGAAGATATGTCCAATTATTTGTACCTATCTTTAATTATTTAACGATAGGTACAATTGAATTGAACCTATCTTTAATTAAATTGAACCTATCCCTGATTTAATTGAACCTATCTCTAATTGAATTAAACCAATCTTCATATACAACATATCCTTAATTAAATTAAACCTATCTTCAATTCAATTGGACCTATCTTTAAATCAATTGCACCTACCTTTAATTCAAGTAAACCTGTCTTTAATGCATTGGCAGAACAAGGGGAGCGGTCCCTTTTCCCTATTTGTTCGTAATTGAAGAAAGTTCCAATTCAATTAGAGATAGGTACAATTCAATTGGAGATAGGTTCAAATGAATTGAAGATAGGTTCAATTAGTCTTATTTAAACCTATCTTTAATAGAATTGTACTTTTCTTCAATTGAATTGAACCTACCTTTAATTGAATTGTACCTATCTCTAATTGAATTGAACCTATCTCTAATTGAATTAATTGAATTGAACCTATCTCTAATTGAATTGAACCTATCTTTAATTGAATTGAACCTATCTTCAATTTTTTGAAGATAGGTTGAATTAATTGAATATATGTTAATTTGCCGTCCCATACAAATGCCTTTGAATGCTTGCCTCAAATCCTCTTAACAAATATGGACGACCAAATTCGGCCACATATCTATTGTCAAACGACCTCAAAGTTTCATAAAGTCTGTAAAGGAGTCCCACAGATTCAGGTTCAATTCTTTTCAATACACGCCGATAAGGAGACACGATCATCAAACCGTGCACTTCAACAGACAAGGTGAAAACATCACTACATACAGACAACTCGCTCATATACCGATTTGCAGACTAGACTGTCCCTCAAAATAACCAAGAACTGCGTTGTAGCATAGGCATCTGGTTAGCATTTATAGAAAATAATAGTCCCTACTCATGTAGGTAGAACGACTACAAGACGGTTACTCGAAAAGGGACACAACTACAACAACACAGACTGGCCCGTTGACACGGGTAGGGAGCGTCGAACCACACACCTTGGATCTTTACTGTGTTGTATAGAGTACCATTACTACACTGTCCCCAGACAAATCCTAGAGCTCTGTTGTATAGAGTATGATTACTAGACTGTTCCCAGACAAAGTCAGAGCTGTGTCGTATAGAGTACGATTACTAGACTGTTACCAGACAAAGTCAGAGCTGTGTTGTATAGAGTACGATTACTAGACTGTCCCCAGACAAAGTCAGAGCTGTGTTGTATAGAGTACGATTACTAGACTGTTACCAGACAAAGTCAGAGCTGTGTTGTATAGAGTACGATTACTAGACTGTTCCCAGACAAAGTCAGAGCTGTGTTGTATAGAGTACGATTACTAGAATGTCCCCAGACAAAGTCAGAGCTGTGTTGTATAGAGTACGATTACTAGAATGTCCCCAGACAAAGTCAGAGTTGTGTTGTATAGAGTACGATTACTAGACTGTCCCCAGACAAAGTCAGAGCTGTGTTGTATAGAGTACGATAACTAGACTGTCCCCAGACAAAGCCTAGAACTGTGATGTATAGAGTACGATTACTAGACTGTTACCAGACAAAGTCAGAGCTGTGTTATATAGAATACGATTACTAGACTGTCCCCAGACAAAGTCAGAGCTGTGTTGTATAGAGTACGATTACTAGACTGTTCCCAGACAAAGTCAGAGCTGTGTTGTATAGAGTACGATTACTAGACTGTCCCCAGACAAAGTCAGAGCTGTGTTGTATAGAGTACGATTACTAGACTGTTCCCACACAAAGTCAGAGCTGTGTTATATAGAGTACGGTTACTAGACTGTTCATTAACAATTACTATGCATGTTATGCGGTTACCGTACTGTCAATAGACAAAAGCCTAGACATGCTGAAAGTAGGACAGTATGTCACTAGACAAAAGCCAAAGAGCTGTTGGTTATAGGACAGAAGTTGCCACTAGACAAATCCTAGCGTTGCTTGTTATAGGACAGTATCTGTCACCAGACAAATCCTAGAGTTGCTGAATATAGGACAGCAGCTGTCATCAGACAAATCCTAGAGTTGCTGAATATAGGACAGCAGCTGTCATCAGACAAATCCTAGAGCTGCGGGTTATAGGACAGTATGTCACCAGACAAATCCTAGAGCTGCTGGTTATAGGACAGTATCTGTCACCAGACAAATCCTAGAGTTGCTGAATATAGGACAGCAGCTGTCACCAGACAAATCCTAGAGCTGCTGGTTATAGGACAGTATGTCACTAGACAAATCCTAGAGCTGCTGGTTATAGGACAGTATCTGTCACCAGACAAATCCTAGAGCTGCTGAATATAGGACAGCAGCTGTCATCAGACAAAGCCTAGAGCTGCTGTTTATAGGACAGTATCTGTCATCAGACAAATCCTAGAGTTGCTGAATATAGGACAGTATCTGTCATCAGACAAATCCTTGAGTGGATGAATACAGAACAGTATCGGTCACTTGACAAAGCCTACAAAATCTAGAGCTATGTTGTAAGTAAAATGGCTTTTTAAAAGTTTTACTGCTTTTTTTCTCAACATTTTGATCTTACCCAGATTTTCTCTCTCATGTTTTGACCAATGGCTAAGAACAATAACTAAGCAGAGTTACATACAATATAATAATTTAATGGTAAGTTTTCATTGATTTATGTACACATTAAAATTTATGTAAATATCACAATATCACATTCTAAATCTGTTGGTGAAGTCCAGCCATACATAACAGTTGGAATGCTCTGAAGTATGTGAAAATGCTGTATCCTATACAATCAAAGCACAATGAATTTTTTTAAGATAAATCTGCTCTGAATTTTCCATCAACAGTCTTGTTCAGAGGAAACACCTCTACAGGCACTGAATGACTTTAAACAACAGTCACATATTTCATCGCTGATGTTAATGATGATAGTATTTTAAAGTTCACAGTTTAAAAGTCTTATTGTTCTCCATGATCAGCTGTTAGTCAACCTGTGGGTTGTTCTGGAATAGATACTCAGCCTGAAAATAGAAACAGGGTAAAGTATATTTACACCTACATCATGACTATGTCACAACGGATACGGAACAAATAAATGAGCCAAAATAGCAGATCATTAAAATGGCTAATATTTAAACATCTGTCATGTCTTCAAAGTTTTAACATGTGTATGCTCACTGCTGCAGGACACACTTAGCTGGTTCTTATAAAAAAGTCATAGAATTGGAATGCTGATTAACTATGGAAACAGAATTGGCATGGAGAGCTACTACACTACTGTACCAGACTAAGTATCATGGATGACTTGTTCTGCCCTGAATCAAATCCCTATCACTTACCAAGGCATCGATGGGGTCATCAGGTCGAGTCTTGCAGCAGTCAATGAGACCTTGTGTTAGGGTAGGCATCACATGTTTCATAAGGTAGTTCCTCAGTGGGATCGACTGAGCCTCCAGAAGTTCATACTCTTCACGCTTCACCTCGTTCAATCGCTGAGTCTACAGAGAAACGCAGGATGAAAAGTAAGGTTCTCAAACTCAACCGCACTTTATTCATTTTTAGAAATGAAAAAAAGTAAAAAAATCATTGAAATGATCATAATTAATGAGATACTAATAGAAACTGGAATTTTACCACAATGATACTTACCCATTCTTCTTGCCTCTGTTTACGCAGAGCGCTCTCTTCTGCCTCCCGTCTTTCTCGCTCCTGTCTTTCCTCTGTCTCCCGCTTCAGTCGAGCTTCCTCTTCCACTCGCTTCATCTCTTCCAACTCCTCTGCTGTGGGACCTGAATGGTAGAACAAATTTTGTATTATTATCTTTTGTCAACTTGTACCAATGAATCGAAGTCAATATCACACATGTAAAAGTAAGTTTTGATTAAGCACTTTCTAGACTTGAAATAGATTTTGAGTTTTCACTAGTATTATCCCAAGTTATATTTACCGTCGCTACCAAGATACTTCTACTTCTAACAATTAAGATTTGCAATTTTTTTTTCTTTGTCTTATAAACTGCAATAGAATTTTTTTTTTTTCCTCACTAAAGATCTTGTGCCAGTAACAGTTATTTATACTAATAAAATATCTCAACATTGTTACTTTCAAATTATATATTTATACACTGTATAAGAAGTTATGTCTTCAGAAAATCAATAATATTTACTGAAATAACTTCAGGAAAATCACTAGCATTTACTTGATATTTTCATGTCTTGTATGAAGTCTTAAATTTCATCATATTTACCATAATTTCTTGGAGCTCCAATGATCTTTTTAAGTTTCTCAACAGTGTCTTTCATCATATGCGATTCATCTTTGTTGACATCAATTTTCTCCGGATGGAACTCAATTTCATCAAAATAGTTAAGGACAGTCTCATCCTCATTATTGATGGAACGGTACTGGTCAAGCCTCCGTATCAGGCCCTCCTCCGTGTTGTGTGTTCCATGAACTACACTCTCCGGTAGGTTCATTACACGATTATGCAGGAAGTCGTCAGTTGCCTCAAGGTTAAACACAAACTCTGGCATCAACAATTTGTTATAGCTTCCGGCCTTGGCCGCTTCTTCTGGTTCTTCATCATCCTCAGCTATATAAAAGAATGCACACAAATATTAGAATACCGGTTTCATCAAATATCTTCTCCATATTATAAATATTTTCTTTCACATACACACACTTAAGCATTTTCAATGTTGCTTTATCCAAAAAGTAATGTACTTACAACAGATAAAAAACCAGTGTAACCTTTATTAAAATTACTTAGAACAGAGTATATAAAGGGGTACATGTATGTTTTATTTCATAGGTACATGTATTCAAATTCTAAGAAATGAAGGCTGTATTTTTGTATTCCAGAAATTGATGGGAAGAAAGTATAAGGATATTTTACCCTTTGAACCAACAAACTTTAGACCTCATCAATGATATATCAGTATCAAAAAATTCATGGATAAAGAAAATATCTAGAACAGATGTTTTTCTTCATATAACAGTACTATTCTACTAAAAACTGCCTGGGATAAAAGACAGCTGGACCATGGTACTTACAAGCAAACAGGTCCTTGGCCTGTTCGATGGTCTTTGGGAAGCCATCGATGATGAAGCCTTGGTTCTGACAGGACATGGAGAGGAGTTTGTCCTTGAAGAATTGGATGACATGCTGGTCCTCGAGTCTGCCTGTTGCCTGGTCCTTGCCCTCATTGATGCGGTCGATCAGGTCCTGGGCATCTTGAGCCTTACCATCATCGTCTTCCTGGTCCTCAGAATCTGCCCGCCGTGCAGTGGCAGTCTGACAGTAATAAAGAATATCTTTACAATACACGCCAACATTTCTAACCTCAGGTAATAATTTGTTCCTCAGAAACAGACTGACTGCCATTATATCTTGAATGGAACATTTTTTAAACTAATCTTGATAGTAAATTTGTCTATAGATCAATATAGACTGCAACCTAAATGCACTTTGATTCAATTCGACAATTGCAAAGAAAATGTTGATCCAACATTTTCTAAAGCATTTCTACATGATTATCTGTGTTATATAAAGCAACTTATAAATTGTGGCCTCAATGATAAAACTAAATTCTTATCCACAATTCTGAATTAGGGAAATAAATGTCTAACATGGTAGTTCCTGTAGAGAATATATATAGCAAAGTGATATTGCTGACAATCATGAGACCAGTTATTTCTACAGTATATAATACCTACCAAATTATCCATGGCCTCGTCCACAACATCCTTGATCTTGATGTGATGAAGTTTGTAAAATTCACAAAGCTGCTGAACCACTGTAGACTTTCCAGAAGCTGGAGGCCCGAGTACACACACTCGCAAAGGCTGAAATAAAACATCAAACACTGATGTATTCTTTTTCTACTAGGTAATGTTATTTCACTTGTAATAGTATAAATCTTATGACATTACTCTGTACAATCTTAATTGTTGTATTGTAATCTACTTAATATTAGCATCATTCCACCCATAAAGATGGAAGTTTATAAAGGACCAAGTTTTTTTGAAGCTGTGCTGAAAATATTACAGAGTACCTTGTCCTTGACATTAGTAGAAACACTTGCATATGAAGGAGCCCAAATGTAATTAGACCAAACTTTGTCTGTAGGTTTCCTTCAAGCTGTCATGAAAACATTTTTGCTGCTCATGTTTGCATGATCTTTACATACTGATAACAATACTTTTAAATTATCGCTTTATGAATATTTATAAAGAATGCTATTACCATTTTCTTTTGACCTTAAATTACCTGTAGTCTACGAGAGTCTTTGTATTCCTTGATAATCTGTTGAATGTTCTCCACAAGGCCAGTCTCTGCTGCCCAGTTCACCCTCATGTTCTCCTTCACATTGACTGCGTCCATTCTCAGGTTCACCAGCAGCTGGTCAAAGTCGGATTGCTGTAACACATCACAAATACCTCTTAATCCAAGATTCAAATAACAAGGATATCATATTTCATCAAAGGAATTTCCCTATGGAAACAAATTAATATTTAACAGATGAAAAGTAATGATCTGACTTTTGTAACCTGTAATCTTACCTCAATGTCTTTGCTCAGCAATGCTTCTTCCTTTGTGATCATCTTGACTTTTCCAGTTCCCAAATTCTGGCTCACAGCCTGGTAAACAAAAAGATCACAAAATATATCATGATCTCCTTCATGTGAAACCACCGATAGCTTGCTCAATGAAAACTACACTCAATTGTTTATTCATTTAATGACTTCAACAGGCAGACAATCCTTGCTATCCTTATAAAACAAGACAAGATGTTGAAGATCAGGACAAACAGATTAATGGCTACCAAACAGAAATATTAGGAGCCAATATAATATATATATTAGGGGATAAATAAATAACTGACCTCAGATGTTTTTCTCACCAACTCATGAATTTGTTAAAAATGATGTAATGGATCTGCTCATGAGGCTATTTTAAAGCATATAGAGAAGAAATAAACATTATATGCAGAAAAACTATGTCAATGATTTACCTTGACTATCTCCTCCAGCGTATTCTGTGCATCATCCTTGGCGATGAGGTAGCGCACCTTTGGTCTGCTGTCAGCTATGTTCTGTATAACTCTGTAACATTTGTATACATTAGGATACAGATCAAAGATAAGAAAATAAGGAAATCAGTGATGGAGACCTATAGTGTATTAGGAAAACACTAAGCTTTTTAATTTACAGAAAGAATTGACATATGATCCAAATGAGTATAGTAATATATATTAACAGTTCTTATGGATATTGGCAAACTGATATAATGAAACTTGAAGATACATTCTGTGATTGAATACTATAGGACCTTACCCTGCCAAGTCTTTGATGTGGATGGTAGGTATAACATTCTGCCCATTTCCAAAACACAGAAGTTGTGGAGCGTTGTGCCAGGCAGACTGCAACAGACAATTCAAAAATAAAAGTTTTCAAAATTATAAAAAAAATTAGCTAAAATACTTCTGTAGGAATGAAAAGATTTGGTCCATATTTAGTCTGAACCATCCTCATTTCATTATGGGAGTTTGATCAAATTTGATTACAATTGCAAAAAAAAATGTTAAAAAAAAACTGCTTGATTTCTGATCATTGTGACATTAGAACATAAAGTAACTACATTTAAGAAAACCACTATTCTGTCATCCTATCTATTTTTTCAAAGGAATAAAGGTGATTGTTACTGGTATTTGTAAGTCTCAACTGAAACTACCAATCACTGACCTTGAATAGGTAATGGAAGATGTTTTCCTCCGCTCCATATGTCAGACCCGAGGCCACAACATAGGTGACAAGCTTTGCTTTGTTCTGTAAAATAATGTTCCAACATGTTTAATTATGAAGAATACAATGTATATCAGAATCACTTAATACATGCTTAAATAAAAAAGAATTAAATTACAAATGCTTCTTCAAATGAAAATTACTGCACATCATGGTTTTTAGTCATCTGAAAATAATTGTGGAAATTGTTTATTAAAATATTATAACTGGTTGAATTTTATTTGTTAATTTTATTATTTATTTGTTGTGGAGAGGGGGTATATTTGATGTAGAGTTGTGGGGACAGTGATTTTGTTGGCAGACAAGGGAAACACTTTGTGCCTACCGTTTTTCCCATCTTGATGACAGTTTTCTCTGCGCTTATGTGTTCCTTGTTGTTTGGGTGAGGCTTCCTTCGTCTGTAGTCATCCTCTGTGAAGGGGATTTCTGGATCATCCTGAAAGCCCACAAAATCAATATTGGTTTATAACCAGCAATGAATAATACAAGTTGGGAAAAAATGTAAAAGACAAACTAATTTAAGTATATAATTATTTTTATGAATTCAATATCAAATATAGATTAAAGTTGATGGTGAATTATATATAGCTGTCCTTTTTTCAAAATTTTTAAGTGTGAACATACAAATGTATTAATATTTATATCAATGAAATGGCAATTGTTTATCAAATTTAGTGAGAAAAGAAAAAAGAACATAATACAATCAAAATATTTTCTTATGAAAGAATATTTGGGTTATATCAAGGATGAATTGAATACTTGTATATGGTTATATACACTAAACTAGCAATATACACGGTAAATAGGCTTATATCAATGTCTATTGTTTTCAATTTCATTTCTAGTAAGATTTCAAGAATACACATGTAAGTCTGTTGATGCTCCTAACACATTATGATTATTTACATAATGTTATTTTTCTGTATTTTCAAATTTCTTTGATAAAAATATCAAAGCTGATTTCATCCTCAATAAAAGTTTCCAGGTAATTAGATTGACTACTTTTTACTTAAAACATACCATTTTGGTATTATGTGGAGTATCAATATGGAGCTAAACTCAAGCAGATACAAGTTGAAATATCAGGTTAACAAAATTTAATACACATAGCCAACTATAATCTTATGGAACATGATACATGCAATTACAAAACTACTGTAATCTGATTAATATTTATATGATATACCAAATGTATGAATGAATACAGAACAATACATTTGGCAATAGCATACAGATACTGTACAATTATACTATCAACTCTCCTCCTATAATACAAAATAGTACCTCTTCATCAATCTGAAATAGGGAGAGATCTATAGTGAAGATGGGAAGGCAGACTTACAATATGGAAAATTTGAGCACATCCATCGAATGTAATTACAAATGATGATGTAGAGAACCAGAAAAATATCAATGGTACTTAAAATAACCAATAACAGTTCTGCATGCTTTCAGATACAATGTAATATCAGTGCCTGAGCTATAAGAATTCACTACAAATACAAACCAAATTTAAAAGGATGTAAATTCAAGAAGATATTACTGATATAAATTATGTATCATAACAAATACAAATATAAAATCTTTTTTACTTCATTTACAAAATGCATACATGTACAGATGCAAACCCTTGTAACAGTGTATACTATAAAAATGTTTCCTCAATACACACTCTACCTATTGGATCTATAGAGGTCTATTGTTGTCTCCTTGTTTGTATCATTACAATATGACTTAGACACTGATGTTTATTTTCATACCCTTACTGTATCAATACCATTAGACCTGTTAGATACTTACAGGATCAAGTGGTTTACTTTTGGCCCAGGTCATCACAGAAGAGATCAAAATGAACATTTTGGGCTTTTCAATTTTATCAAGATCCGAATGAATTTCTGAAACAATCAAAGAAAATATATTACACGTTAAATATATTATGCATCTTCAGTTTTTACATAATTGTTAGACTAATGCTTTCAGCAAAATTATACAATAAATTGAAACAGCAGCAATTCCATATGATTGTAGACATAATTATTATAAACAAAATTAAAACAAAATAGCATACTGCGCTGAAGTCATGTAAAAGCAAATCAGAGTTCTTTGGGCAATAGGCTAATCAGCCCTGATACCTTAAAGAGGCTTGCCCGCAGAGAGATCAGAAAAATTGGCTAATAGAAAAAGATTTTTTACACATGACAGATTGTTGGAATTGTTGAGTTTTTCATTTTATTTTCCTTATAAAATGCTGAAAAGTGATATTAAAACCTCATTTTTTAAATATTATTTATTTAATCGCAACCCGCAATAAGTCCCCGCTATTAAGTGGAGTCTAATTTGATTGACACATCAAAGAAACAAGCACGTGCACAGTGCCGCACAGTGATAACTTGAAAGGCAGCGGCGATTTACAAAGAAGATTTGCCGTTATATTCCATACATTTCCCTCTCAGGTTGAGTTTTAAAATGTCTTTTAAATACATATTCTGTATTTGTTTTCAAGAAATAAAGTCGGCAAGCCTCTAATTTTGTCACATAGAAACGTGTACTGAAGTTTATTTAGTGATCGGAGATGTGCCGTTTACCGGTCCGTCTGCGGGTAAGCCTCTTTAACCAAACAAGAACTGAAAACCCAACATATTATGCCACAGCTGATCTTCCAGTTTGATAACTGGGTATATTTGATGCCTATTACCTGACACTGCCCAAACCGCCTCATCAATCTGGTCAGGATCTTCAGTGATGTCATACACCAGTACATCACACTCAACTAGGTGTTCATACAGCTGATCTTTGTTCTCAAACTGAAATTCAACACACACAAAACTAATAGTAATACAATGTATTTTCAATGGTTATAATCATAAAATGCCTTGATATTGTTAATTCTTTAATAGAATTATGTCCTCGCTGTTCTCAAGAAACAAAATGCATGAATATTATACACAAGATCTGTACTTAGTTCATTTTTTTCTTTACTTGGTTGCTAGTAAAGAGAATTACAATTCTGCATTGTCAAAATTCACAAGTGAAAGTTTATTTGTACTCCTGCCTTATTGATATCCAATTCATCAAGAGAGAATTAAAAAAATAAATTGCAATTATGGAAGAAATTTTTTTATATACCTCATTATATTTATTGTATTACCTGAATTATTTCCTTGGCAAAATCTGGTTTGGGGGCTTCCCTATCTTTGAGTGTCCCCACAATCTCATAGCATCCCTCCTTATTGAACAGTGCAAGAGAACTGCTTGTTGATCTGGCATCATCTTCTTCTTCTGGTTCTTCAAGAGATGATCCAACTACACACCGAGACAGGTACTGAAAAAGTTAAGTAGTCACTTCTGAGGTCAAACAAGAATAACAACAAATTGTATGTCATATTTGTGTAATTTGATGTTGCCTGTTCATGATGATGTTGTTTCAGCCTTTGTGTGTATGTTGATTTGTTCATATATGTATGCACATTGAATGCACCATATACACTGTAGTTCATAATTTATGAGGATCCACGGTAACTTCAACATCTAAGGGAATGTACAAATAATTACATGCAAGATAGTGTAAGTGTTATTATCAATAATTAGCTGCACAGTAAAACTTTTAATATTGCTGTTTCTTTACCCATTTCTGTATCATTTTCATTTTTATAAATTTCCATTAGAATACATAAATTTTCAACACTACCAACAGTGTTGAACATTGTAAATACCAATATAGTCCCTTGAATACTGTAAATATTCATTGATAAGGATTGTGAATTCTTTCCATTTGATAATGACTCACATATATCTAATTAGTATATTTAATCAGTAAAAAAATCGAATGACAGCATAGTTGACTAATTACAAAATGTGAATGCCAATGAAAATTTACTGTATAAAACTACAGCAGAAACAGCTGATAAAAACTATATTATATATACACACCACACCATAATAGATTATATTCTTTCTTGATTATATCAAAATTACATACAGACTTAGGCCTAATGTGCAGTTGCGTTGTAATGTATATGACAGGTTATATGTATGACATTTCAATATAGCATTTACGATGAATCAGTTTGTAAAATGATCTACATTGTAAAGTAGGCAGTCACTGTACTGTACTGTCCAAACGGCACAACTTAGTTGTGTTTTAAACCTCGAGCAATGATCGCTATCGTGTCAACAGGTTGTTGCAAATCATCGGTCGTCTGTTACGAGGAAAACTAATTTGTGAGTTGTAACCGTTCTTCGTATTTTTTTGCTGCTCTATATTAATTTGTGTCAATTAATTTGTTTACTGAAGTACTGGGGTTACTAAAGTACAGTGAGTAGAGAAACAGAATAGCGACGATGACTTTGTTACATGCAATTTGAATTTTGCCGCAAACACTATATTCAACAACTAAATGACAGGCCAAGTACATATTTATGAACAAACTGCTCTTACCTTTCCTATATTTTTCCCTTGGTATTGATCTAAATGGTTTACAAAGATTCTTTTACTTTTCGGTTTCTCCATCTCGTCCGCCATATTGACTGTGTAGGTATGTTACTATGGACGACGACAAGAGGGATAACTCCAAGTTGTTTATGTACTCCAGTTTTAGGTTGCACACCACAAAAGGAATTATTCACCATTTATATTCGTCGATGTCCTGAAAAATTCCAAGTTTCGTCTATACGAAACGTCTTTACGAAACATCACGTCTGAAAAGAAAACCTGAATAAATATTCTGATGAACGATAAAATTTGGGTTTTAAAATATGTGGTTTTTTTTATTTGTTAATAACATTATAATTTGAATCCAAGTGTTATATACAAGATTAACAAGATAATGTTGAACTCACTAGATATTCAAATCAATTTAAACAACCTAATTTTCTTAAACAAAAAGATCTACAACTAATTATATACATGTATGTCTTGCCTGTTCAGCTTTGTGTTCAGAAAACTCCAAAATATCCTAAAATTTCAATGGTTTTTCCAAAAACAACCAAAAAACCCCTCCATTTGATAGTATTAAAACATCCTGTATACATTGTAGACATGTGTAAATATTTATGCATTTCAAAACAAATACTGTACCAAATTTTGCAAAATCACTAATTCTCAAAATCAGGGATGCATATCTGTCGCTGTCAAAATTCAGCTAAACATGTCATTTTTACCTAAAAAACACACTTTTTCAGAAAATGAGAAGAAAATGCATCTGATTTATTATACAGTTTTCCCCATAATCTAATTTGCATATCACTTGGAGAAGCAAAAAAGATCTTATATCAATTTCTAAAAATTTGTGGTTTTTAATGGCAAAAAAATGAAAACTAAGGTAATCTGTAGGGTGTGTAGAGATGTCCATACTACAATGAACCAATTTAGGTTGAAATAACATTGATACTTTTTGAGAAACTGAGAGTAACACAAAACTTAACCATGTCCAGATTCCCAGCGTCCTTAAGTTCTGAGTCACCTGACCACAGTGATATAACAAACATGAAGAGTGCTTTGAGATTTCCACTAGGTGATCTAAAAGTTTGATGCTGCCGGATGAAAAGTAACACTATATAGTAGTTTTGCTTTGCAACTAGTTGGAATATTACTTTTTATTATTTTACTTAAATTTAATGTAATTTTTCCAAGATATCTTCACTGGTACAGTGTAATATCTAATGGTTAATACCAGGTAGTTGTCTCTTTTGTTATGATATCATTTTAGCATCAACAGTACTTTTCAATAAAAAGCTGCTAGGTATCTAATCAGGTCAATCAAATACAGTCTGTACTCCTTTGAAACATAAAATAGATTATTAAATATTGCTTTAAAAACACTAAAAGGTAGTACATTTAGTTTATATCCTCTTCTCCACAAAGATCATGACCTTTTACCTAGTGATCATGATCTTTGGTCCATAGAATTTTTGTTTAATTCTGAACAATTTTGTTTCATAATGTTCATTAGTGAAAAACTACATAATTTGACCTTGACCTATAACTCAGTGGCCTTGACTTTTAATTAGTAAACCCTTGCTTAAAGCCAACTAACTTTGCTTCATATCATGAAAACATAATCTACATTGAAGAAAACTAGTATTCCTGTGAAGGGATGTACAAAACTTGACCTTGACCTTTGAAGCTAATGACCTTGATGTTCGACATTGATTATTGACCTTAGTATATATTTTTGAGAACTGAATATCTTGACTTCATTTCTTGTAAATGGGTCAATAATGATCAACTTATGAACTTGGAACTAAATATGAACAGGGAGACAGACAGATGGACAACTAGACAGAATGAGTATTTCAGGGCACCCATATCTCCAATTCAGGCCCCTTAAACGGTTGTGATCCTGACATAAAACAGTTGTGATTTGGACTGTATAACTACAATTTTTTACTTGTTTTTTTTGGCATGCTAAAATCAATACAATCCAGCTTTCAAATTAACCCTAGATTTATATAATGTCTATTTTCATTTACCCACTGTATTTGCGATTAATAGCAGAATTTTACTGCAAAATAGATATGACCAAACCTTGTAAGCAATTGAAACATACTTGTGATGATTTTGTCCACATAACTTCAGAATTCTGCTAATGCAAAAACAACTAATTCAATAATCTTTTTGGCCATTTTAACATTTTATTTCATGTGGCTTAAAGTATAATAATCTTAGATAAATGACTGGATATAAATACATATTCTTGTTGTTTTTAAAAACAAATGCAAAAGTTATTTTTTCACATTTACACAGTGTTTGTGAGCTATTCAATAAATACAACTTGAAATGATGGCTCTATGGAAAACTCATTTCTCCGTCATGTATAGATAACAGTTGAAAATTTTCAGATATATTTTTCAAGATAAAACCATTGTCACAATGGGTATATCCATTTATTAATGGCTTTTGTTTTATTGTCTTGGTGAACTGATAAGAACAAACAGAAAGTAGCTAATAAGTAGCTATTGTAGAAAAGTAAATAGGCCGGGTAGAAGCTGTAGCATGTCAACATCAATACTTTAAAGTTATATCTTTTATTGTATTATCATTCTGTTTCAAAAACCCTCTTAATATATTCCAATGAAAGGTTTCAGTATCCCAAGCCAACCACACACAAAAAAAAATGTGCAACAAAAGTTAACCTATCACATTGGATGTCACACTCTATCATCCCTTAATATTTACTCTCAGACACAAACCCATATACAACCCAGAATTCTGCAACTCGTCATACAATGTAGTTCAGTATGTAGTTACCTAACATTGAGGTCACAACCTCAAACTACAAAAAAATATTTGTATTGACATATAAATATTTAATGCCCTGATAAACGACACAATTGTAAAGAAACATGTACATCAACATAATGACAAGCAGCCTTTTACAGCGACCATCAGTAGGTATATGTATCACATCAAAGTCAACCCGCTTAACATAAACGACATGTTTATTGTCAAATTAAATTCAAAATTTTATTGAATTGAATGATCTCTTTCTTATATATTTAAAAGTACAATTTATCTATACGGTAAGGGATGAAAGGAAATTTACATATAATTTCAGTGAAAATAAATTATCAAAAATCTGCAATTTATTTTCGTTAGTTTGGTAATTAGATAGCCGTCATATTAGAAAAAAAATAAATAAAAAATAAACAGCATTAATATACGTACGAGTATAGATTCTCATTACAAATAAAAAGGCATAATACAAAAATCATAAACACACTTCAATTCATCAACATGAACATCAATTATATTCAACATCCATTAAATTCATTGGGACACTTTGAATCCACTATGACTCAATCTCCAAACAAGAGTCACAATGGACCTGTATAGCTCACCTGGCATTAATCCGATAAGTGGGTTTAAGGTAAAGCATCTTTTTAAATATATTTGACTTTAATGAAATAAAAATATATTAAGGTCATTCATTTGAATATCAATGCCCCAGGTTGGCAGCCATTCATCCCCAACATATCACTGGCTCCTCTGATCTTGAATGCAGGTCAAGGTCATTCCTTTCACTAAACTATGTAGACCTTCATCCAAACATGCTACAAGTCCAATATCAGGTCTCTGGGGCTCTTGGTTCTGAGAAGTCATTTAAACATTTCAGTCTATTTGACCCCTGTGGCCTTGAATGCAGGTCAAGTTCAAACATTTGAACAAACTTGGTAGCTTTCACTCCAGCATGCTACATGTACAGGCCCAATGATAGATGAAGAATGGACCACAGATGGCAGGCGAAGGACGCTGTAACACAGCACAAGCTCACTTGGTGAGCTACAAAAATGTAATGATGAATTATCATTATAATAATCATTAATTATCTGTATGAAAAAATGCTTATTCCTAGGACTTCACTGATAATCTCACTGCCCATGATGGAACAGTAATTATGCTAGCTCTTCTGTAGAAATTGCACACACCATACAATGGAAACCACCAAAAAAATGTTATTTATACCATGATCAAAGACAAAACTCAAAAAAAATTATGCAAACAATACATTTATGTCAAAATGTAATCCTCCAATATTGGAAAAGGTCTCCATATACCTGTCAAAGGGGCAAAACTAGAAATGGACATCTAAGTTTGGAAAGCTTTCACAAACCCAATATTTTTGGCCATGTTTACTTACTAAATTGAATCATTTTGCTGCTTAAACATCTTAATACATCACCGTGTATTTGTAATCAACTCTTTCTTAATGATAAAACACACTGTTTCATTGTCCACTTTCAGTCCAAAATTTTGTACTTGGGACAGTCAATTTTATCAAAGCAAAATGGAGCCTCCAGGCAAACACTGGACACTTGACAGGTAAATCTAGATAATGATGACCAAAGAGGAAGTTCCTAAGTTTAACTGTGTATCAACCAGAAGAACAATTCCCCTTGTTGTATAAAAAAAGTCAGGATAGTAAACCTTCCCTCTGTTGTAGTCAGTACAAGGATAAACTAGGATGCACTGTATATAAGAATCTTACCTTCTACTAAAATATATCTCTGTGTAACAAAACAATTGCCACAAACTTACTTAATTGCATAAACAAACACCATGGGTGTAAAAATACATAAACAAATGAATCAATAAGTAAAAAAGTATAAAGAAATTAACAATAGCATATTAATAGTATAAAACGAGTATTTCAAATATGATGCACTTTTTTGCCAAAACCCACCAATGTATATGGCACACAGCTATAAAAATCGACTTCACAGGAAGCTGGATTTGTATGTGAATGGAATGATTTGAGCAGCAAAAATAACTGTTATCAAATTCTAATCTATGTCCCACAAAACAGGAACTTTGCCCTTTTTCGTTTTTAAAGAGAAAGTTGAATTTGTCAAGTTAAACAGTAACGGTAGTTGTGAATAGGTACTATAAAGTAAAATAGAGATTGAATTCAACCAGCTCCACAGGCTGGAAATCATTAGCTGTACTAAGTACTGTGTAAATGTACATCACCAACACTTCCTGTTTATTGTTCTTTGTAACAATAGGATTATGATTTCAGTTGATACTGGGAAATGTATAGAGGATCTTCAATGAGTTTTCACTTCCTATGAGATCTTACAATATGAAAAGCTCACAAAAAAATCTAAAGCTTGTTTTACTAAATCTCATATGAAATGAACTTTTTTATCACATAACTCAGAAAAATTACATTTTGACAGGTTTTAAAGTCAAAATGTGGAGGGCAAAAACAAACAGAGGCAGCCATTTTGTTGCATCATGTTCAATATTCATGACTTAACCTCAATGTTCATATTATGATGTCACAATCATTACATGGCGATTTCACTGCTTAACAGGCCGATAACATGATAAACGGTTATATGCAATTTACTAATCACTTTCAATAATTTCATGAGATACAATCTTGCACTTGTTGTCAAAATACACATTGTATAATGTAAATACCTATTGTTTAATTTATCATGTGAAGCTGGTCCACAGAAATTAATCGGCTTTAGTGCTACAGGCATTATGATATGACCATTGTGAACATACAGATCCAATTTTAAACTTGGAATTAAAAATCATTATTAAAGCAATAAACATGTAACAGTGCTGACCAAGAACAGAAACAAGACATTTATTTGGCCAATCAGAGGAAATATTGCAAATCAAATCATCCAATTACACATATTAACAGAAGAAATGTATGGGTATCAGGAATGTGTCCTCGTGAATCACAGTAGAAATAGTGTCCTAAACAGAGGTTTTCATATCACAGTCTGCTTTTCACTGCACAACACTGTCGTGCAGCCAGGATCTTAGTTCTTCCACTTGACGGTCTGAAACACATGCCAAGTCATACTACAGTCACACAAAAACTGATGGTCAACATTCCAACTATTCCAGTAACATATATACCCCTGGTACCCAGAAATAAAGAAATTCTATATGTAATTTAAACTTTTTTTAAATTTTAAAATAATTGCGAAACAAGTTATATAAACTTAAAATAATCACGCTTGTTGGCCCGGATAGAAGCGTGGGAGGAAACCAGAGTACCCGGGGAAAACCGATGTGGTTGGGCAGGTGACCCCCATACTTTTTCACGTATGATCGGAGAATCGAACCCCGGCTGCCTAAGTAAGTAGTAAGTGTTTTAACACTGTGCCACCCGACCACCCAAGAAATTCTATACATGGTGGGTGAGAGATTGTGGCTTATATCATACAGTTTGAATTAAATCTTTTGTTTGATTGTATTACTACCATTGGGTAGATATTTTACTGGAATAGTCTTCTCATAGGGAAAATTAGTTGCATACTCAAATACATCTCATGAATACTTACACTGCAATAATTATACATATAAAAAAGTTGGGGTTTTTTTATGATATTTTTTAACCTTTTATTAACCTATTCCTGGTCTGAAATTAACCAAAGCTGACGTATACAACTTAATTTAGCAGGCAAACATCATGAAGTGTTCTAGTGAAAAATGATTTGTTTACCTGCAAAATTGTATCAAGATTTATTTTTCAAAGCCAATTAAAGTCAATTAATCAGTATATTCTGGGTTAAAGATCCAAAATGACAACATTTTTTAAAGTTTAAAAATGACATAACAACTTACAGAGCTCTTCAATGCATCTTGTGCATAGTATGCCTCTCTGGAATGGGGAGTCAACTTCTTCGCATAATCAGTCAGCTCCGCTCTATCTTTCATAGCAACATATGTCTGGATTGGGGAAAATGATAGAAAAACATTTACTCTATTCATTTTTTTCATATGATACATTTCCTAAAGAAACATCAAAATACTGAAATATTTCAGACATTTATTACTACTATCTCAAAAAATAAAGGCCAATGTTTTGTAGATGCTGTATGGTACAACCAGGTAATTTTTTTAATCAAATAGAATTAGTTCAGTGGGAAAATTCAAAATATTTATTTGGCATTTTTACTGTATTCAAGATGAAAGTTTTGTTATGCCTAGCAAATTGTCAAGCTGATTAGGCTTTAGATTTACTGAACAGCAAATATTACAAGGTCTCATTTTAATGAGGCAGACTACTGACAACTAGGCTCCAACACCGAATACAAGCTTAACAAGACTGAGTACAAGTTTTACAAATTTCCACTTTACAAGGTTCCACTTTCAGAAACTGACTCCTGACATTGGGGCTTGGTGAGTATAAACTTTACAAGGTTTGACTCTACAGAACCTTACTCCTGACATTGGTGCTCACTGAGTATAAACTTTACAAGGTTCCATGGTACAGAACCTAACTCTTGACATTGGTGCTCTCTTAGCCTTATAGTATTAACTAAACAAAAGTTCCACTGATTGGATAGAAATTGATTGATGGAGCTTGTTGAGTATAAGCTTTATAAAGTTTCACTCTGAAGTGACTGACTTCTGACAATATGGCTTGTTAAATATAAGGTTTCACAACCACTAACAGCTGTGATATGAGCTATACTTACTCACAATCACTAACAGCTGTGATATGAGCCATACTTACTCACAAACACTAACAGCTGTGATATGAGCTATACTTACTCACAACCACTAACAGCTGTGATATGAGCTATACTTACTCACAAACACTAACAGCTGTGATATGAGCCATACTTACTCACAACCACTAACAGCTGTGATATGAGCCATACTTACTCACAAACACTAACAGCTGTGATATGAGCCATACTTACTCACAACCACTAACAGCTGTGATATGAGCCATACTTACTCACAAACACTAACAGCTGTGATATGAGCTATACTTACTCACAACCACTAACAGCTGTGATATGAGCTATACTTACTCACAATCACTAACAGCTGTGATATGAGCCATACTTACTCACAACCACTAACAGCTGTGATATGAACCATACTTACTCACAAACACTAACAGCTGTGATATGAGCCATACTTACTCACAACCACTAACAGCTGTGATATGAGCCATACTTACTCACAAACACTAACAGCTGTGATATGAACCATACTTACTCACAAACACTAACAGCTGTGATATGAGCCATACTTACTCACAACCACTAACAGCTGTGATATGAGCTATACTTACTCACAACCACTAACAGCTGTGATATTAGCTTTACTTATATACTCACAGTTAATAACAGTTGTGATTTAACTATACTTACATCAACTACTATATCATGGCACTTAAACTTTTTGGCAAGAGTGATTCTTTTATCTGTATTATCCACCATCCTGAGGTATTTTGAAAGTATCTGTAGAGAAAAACAAGTAGATTGGATATTATCAACAACTAAATTTCTTTGGCTGGTCAACATCTATCACATGTAATGATTTTATTATTACAATATCTAAACATCACTTAAAACCAATAAACAAGATATGCTTGTAAGTCCAACAACTGCACAGAATTTGATTTTTTGGTTAAATTAAATTTTCAAATTTGGGCAATTTACATTTATTTCAAAAGTATATATCAGGGCATTATCAGCCCAAGAGATATCTGTAACATACCTTAAACACTACTGTACCAGTAGAAAATGTTTATCTTTGCATTTGACCAGAATATACATTTTGATATCATTCAAGAAGTCATTAGAGGTGATATTGTACCCATAAAGGCTCATTTAGTAAAGGACACTTACATCTAACGGAGCGCTGGTCTTATATAACACTTCACATACTCGGTCAAATCCTATAGCTGCTTTTGCCTTTGTCCCTCCAAACCAACCCTGTTCAATAAGAAATCCATTAAAACAGGGTCATACAATGGTATAGTATCACATGCATAATTTTTTTGTCATTTACATTGAAACTTTTAATGGAGGGGGACCACGATAGCTCAGTCAGTTAGAGCTCTGGCCACGAAATCTCAGGTGAAGATTTGTGGTGCTAGGTTCGACACTCCCTACCAATGTTGGTTTGTGTTTCTAGGGAAGCTGAGAAACAGACCAGTCTGTGAAGTCGTGGTTGTGTCCTCGGGCAAGACTTTTTACCCTAATTGCTCTGGATGGAATGCGATGGGCCTCCCGTATGTTATTCAGTGAAGTTGTCACTAACTACTACAAGGAGACCCCACCTCAAAATGACCCTGGCTGTTCAAGGGTGATAAATTCAGCAAACAAACAAGCAAACATCAATGGAGTGTTATGATGTGAACTGTAACTCCAAAACAAAAGTGATGTAATCTTTAGCTGTATGAGTATATACACACTCCTCTATTGAATTACCTTTGAATATTCATTCACACCCTCACTGCAAGTCATATTACCTTTGTCATAAACAACTCTTCGATACCAGTCCACTGTTTTAGTCTAGATCTGGCACTCAGGGCAATCCACATGAACTGCTTGTCTGTCAGCTGTCCAAAATAATATTCATCTACAGTAGTAAACAATATTTAACATATTTTGGTGATAGAATTGAGACAGAAAAAAAATGATTTTTTAAAAAACATCAATTACAAATTAAAAGACAAACTTTTTGACTTAACAGAGAGATATACCTAACTTTATGTATCATAACTACGAAGTATCTACATGCAGGTTGATAGATTTCATATAAACATTAAAAATAATTGATTTCCAGACCTAAGTTCAGTACCGTAGTTAAATGTTTTGTATCTTTTGCAATAAATAAGGCATCACAAACCATCCGGATCTCATCACGTGCCAACACAAGTATTCTCATACTTCACAAATCACACAAACAAAGAATGCTGTAACCCTTCCTCAACTTTGTCACATGAGGATAATAGCTGAGGGTCTATAAATACCTGAAGTGTAAATACTTTAATATTGTTGATTTTTATACCTTGTAGTCTCTTTTTATAGCAGCTGGGCTGGCTAAGGAATTCTGTAACATACAAACACACCTTTAAAAATTCCTCATTACAGTAATACTTTCTTGTTAACTAATCCTGGGTTAAAAGATAATTTTATTGACTTCCCAAATGAAATGTCTGAAACAGATTTGACTGTAATTGTACTTTATTCAGAAAATGATCAAAGCATCTGAGGTAAATGGTAAACTTTTTATCATAAATACAGAATAAATTGTGAAAATATTCTTCAGTTAAAGTGATTATATTTAGTTATAACACACCTCTGAGAGTCCCGCGTGATAGAAACAGCAATAGTAGAGTGTTGTTATCACAGACATGTTGATAATGGAAGACTTCCGAGGATAGGTCTTAAATATCATCACCTTCCCCTCCTGTTCATCTCTGGCATCAGCATCCTGTGCAACAAGGGGAGATAACTTGAAGAATCATGAATGTAACACCAACAAGTCTTACAGCAACACATACAAGATCAAAATGACCAACCTTTGGTCTGATGTCCATTAAGATAGCTGTTGTCAGCTTGTTTTGAATTACCTCATCTATACCAAAGACTTTTTTCGATTGGTAAGGCTAGTTTGTCCAGATGTCTGTTGTCAGCTTGTTCTGAAATACCTCAACTATACCAAAAACTGCTTCCAATGGTAAGACTAGTTTTTATGAAATAATACACATAATTGATTTGATCTAAAGCTTACTTAAATCAGTATCAGACTGTCATAGGGCCTACCTCAATGGGTCGTTGTCGTTCCAGTAAGGAGATGTGTTCCTCCAGCATGGTAGTGTTGTGGGACATTCCCTGCTCAGACAGAAAGTGAGCTCTGCAAGACAACAATGAAAAGAATACAATCAAAGATACATCACAATGTGCACTTCAATTAAATCAGGATTGAATACAATGTCTAACCAAAGAAATGGAGCTAAACACACAAGTATACAGGGATCAATGAAGTGGAAAAAATGGTCACAGTGACCTACCTTTGACAATTTATTGATCACTTTACAAGATTTAAAATAACACATTTATAAAAGCAAAGACAATCCCTAACATCAGACTCTCACCTGTGACAGGTTTTTAGATTCCTGATCTTAACACCAGGATCACTTGTGTTAATAGCTTGTTTGTATTTGAACATCTGAAAGAGAAAAATGATCATTCATCATTAGCAAAAATACTGATATCTATTTTTTCTCTTCAAATTTCGAACAATTTTCAAACAAAAAGATTACTTTCATTTTTAAAAACTTACTGCAGCTTCTTCACTTCTCCCCAGAAATCTGTAAAACATAAACATTTTCTTAATTCACAAATATAACTTAACATATTTTCATGATTGGGAGTAAAAGAAAACATATCCAGATTTCTGATTTGATCATTTATATTGATAGTTCCCAAATATTTATCGGATTATCCATGTCAGAAATGAATGAGAGACATGAAACTGCCATGTTTTCTGTAATGTCTGTAATGTGTAGAGAACCATATTGTCTACTATATCAACACCTGTCCAGTTTTGTTACTTAGTAGCTCATAAAGGTGAAGTATGTAGAGTTTGTGGTCCTTTCTATAGGGTTAAGAAATGATGCATGGTGGTAAATAATTAACATGCCATAATATAAGTAGGGATTGTATCTACAGAGATATCCAGAAAAGTAAGGAGGCTATAACAACTAATCCAGAATTATCTGTGTGGGAGGGGTGGGTAGCACTTGAATTGAAAAAACTGGGGGTATAGCCTCATTTTTCTAGTTTTCCTGATACTAAACATGTTTCAATATTTGATGGGTGGCAGGGTCTCTGAAAAAATGCTTCTCATCCCTCCCACATTAGAAAAATTTGGAACAGCTTGAAGTTAATAGCTTATTAATTCCCAATATGTTGGAAATTAGCATTACTGTATCATTTACCATAATCATTTACAGTAGGTCTGAGGGTGTAAGAATATTAGTGAGTTGGCCTACCATATTACTGCTATGGAGATTTGTAAGTAATTTGACTTTCCAGATTGATCAAAGGAAGTCTTGAAATAATTAAATTCTACCAGTAAATATATCATTACATAATTGAGCTTATATGTTACAGTTTTACTTACCCCAGTAAATCTACAAGGGCCTCAAAATCATAATGATACTTGAGATAGTTAATGTAATGATTCACTGCCACAGGCCTCTTCTGTAGCTCGAGGTTAAATATAGAAGGTTTTATGGTTCTCTGCAGGAAAAGGACGATCTTGGAAAGATAGAAATAAAATGTCTGAACACATATTTTATTTCATCAATTATGACTTCAATTATAGTATCAGCATTGTCATTTTTATCAAACATTTTAAACGTAATATTCACAGAGAAATATTTTTCATTAAAAGTGTTTTGTTAACCTAGTACAAATGAGTTTTAGCATTGTCATACATTATGTATTTTGAATTTTTTTTTTAAACCCAGTACAGAATTGATACACATGCTTCATTCTAATCAACCAAATAAAAGAAGTGACAGCAACCTCATTTACTAAAATTATAGTTGATATGCATTACTCATGGTCCATGACAGCTCTGTTCAATTTCAAATAATATATATATACATGTATACCATATGTACCATGATAATCCTAAAGCAATGTTACCCAATTAAACATTTTCTGACATTTGATGTCCATTAGCAATACTTACAGTGATGATGGCATTTCCATCATGTGTTTTAATTGCTCTATCCAACAGCTCTAACTTTTCCTCTCTTGATCGGTATGCTTCCAAATTGAATGGCTACAACAACACATAAGATTTCAATATGTATCAAGGTTCCAATAAGTTGAAGTAGTCCTTCTCTATCAGAAATGAAAAGGTATGGGGTCACCTGTCGGACACCGTGGAATTTCTATAGGAATTACGGTTTCTTCCCTTACTAACACTAAGTGTGCTCTTACTATTATTCTTACAATTATTATGGTAACTAATTTTTAATTAAGAGTCCAGAAAAACTGAGTTACCTCCCCTGTTATAATACATCTGACAGTGTCGTTCACAGAGAGCTTAGTGGTACCAGACTCCTTGGCTCTCTGTAACACAAAATGAACAAATTAAAGCATTACAATGTTAGTTAATATAAACATTTCAAATACGCCCATTAATATGGATACATAACTCTAGGAAGTTGTGAACTATCTAGTATTTGTTCTAACATCAGGAATGTACTTACATACCAGGTAATACATTGTATACACATGTGTAGACAACTTTAAAATTATTTTTAAAGAACAGCATTTATCAATTAGTTATGAATCTCTATTTATCAAAGGATGCCAAACTTAAAGAGAAGATAAAGCAAGAAAAATTCAACTTTATTATTTTTTTTCCATGATGATAATATCTTTAACATGATACTAAATGTGCAACTATGTGTCATAGAAAATACAGATTACCTCCAGTGATCGCTGCAGGAAACGAATCTCCTCGGCCATCTTTGCTCTATCATTGGAAGACTGGGCTTTAGGTGCACTGTTGGACACCACTGTAAAACAGATGACTTCAATGAGGGCATTCTCATGTAACATGTCTTCATTTACATTTATATTAACAGATAGATAATGGAAATACAAATTCTGCTGTAACAATGAGACTAAGCCTACACAAATGAAACGGAACATACACATAATGTATAAAGGCTACCTTTTAAAATATAGTTGCAACAATTGTCATTAATTATTTTGCAAAGATATTGATTCATATCAATTTCTTCACTTTTAAATAATTGTAATAACAGCAGGATTTTGCATCAGTTTGCACCTTCTTACTTAACAAGGGCCCAATGGGCCCAAATCGCTCACCTGCAATGCAGTGATCTTTTCATATATGGATCCTGCAGTTATTTGAAAGCATGCTACAGGACCAATATAATGTCTCTCTGCACTTTGGCTTTTCACTAAAAGTCATTTAAAGATTTAAGCATACTTGATCGACGTGACCTTGAATGAAGGTCAAGGTCATTCATTTGAACAAACTTGGTAGCCCTTCACCCCAGCATGCTACAGACCCAATATCAACTCCCTGGGACTCTTGGTTATTGAGAAGAAGTTGTTTAAAGATTTTAGCCTTTTTGACCCCTGTGACCTTGAATGAAGGTCAAGGTCATTCATTTGAACAAACTTGGTAGCCCTTTACCCCAGCATGCTACAGACCCAATATCAACTCTCTGGGACTCTTGGTAATTGAGAAGAAGTCGTTTAAAGATTTTAGCCTTTTTGACTCCTGTGACCTTGGATGAAAGTCAAGGTCATTCATTTGAACAAACTTGGTAGCCCTTTACCCCAGCATGCTACAGGCCAAATATTAGGTCTCTGGGACTCTTGGTTATTGAGAAGAAGTCGTTTAAAGATTTTAGCCTTTTTGACTCCTGTGACCTTGAATGAAAGTCAAGGTCATTCATTTGAACAAACTTGGTAGCTCTTTACCCCAGCATGCTACAGGCCAAATATTAGGTCTCTGGGACTGTTGGTTATCGAGAAGAAGTCGTTTAAAGATTTTAGCCTTTTTGGCCCCTGTGACCTTGAATGAAGGTCAAGGCCATTCATTTGAACAAACTAGGTAGCCCTTCATCCCAGCATGCTACAGACCCAATATCAACTCCCTGGGACTGTTGGTTATTGAGAAGAAGTCGTTTGAAGATTTTAGCCTTTTTGACTCCTGTGACCTTGAATGAAGGTCAAGGTCATTCATTTGAACAAACTTGGTAGCCCTTCACCCCAGCATGCTACAGGCCAAATATTAGGTCTCTGGGACTCTTGGTTATTGAGAAGAAGTCGTTTAAAGATTTTAGCCTTTTTGACTCCTGTGACCTTGAATGAAAGTCAAGGTCATTCATTTGAACAAAATTGGTAGCCCTTCACCCCAGCATGCTACAGACCCAATATCAACTCCCTGGGACTCTTGGTTATTGAGAAGAAGTTGTTTAAAGATTTTAGCCTTTTTGACCCCTGTGACCTTGAATGAAGGTCAAGGTCATTCATTTGAACAAACTTGGTAGCCCTTTACCCCAGCATGTTACAGACCCAATATCAACTCTCTGGGACTCTTGGTTATTGAGAAGAAGTCGTTTAAAGATTTTAGCCTTTTTGACTCCTGTGACCTTGAATGAAAGTCAAGGTCATTCATTTGAACAAACTTGGTAGCCCTTCACCCCAGCATGCTACAGGCCAAATATTAGGTCTCTGGGACTCTTGGTTATTGAGAAGAAGTCGTTTAAAGATTTTAGCCTTTTTGACTCCTGTGACCTTGAATGAAAGTCAAGGTCATTCATTTGAACAAACTTGGTAGCCCTTCACCCCAGCATGCTACAGGCCAAATATTAGGCCTCTGGGACTCTTGGTTATTGAGAAGAAGTCGTTTAAAGATTTTAGCCTTTTTGACTCCTGTGACCTTGAATGACGGTCAAGGTCATTCATTTGAACAAACTTGGTAGCCCTTCACCCCAGCATGCTACAGACCCAATATCAACTCCCTGGGTCTTTTGGCTATTTAGAAGAAGTCGTCTAATTTTTTTTTAGCCTTTTTGACTCCTGTGACCTTGAATGAAAGTCAAGGTCATTCATTTGAACAAACTTGGTAGCCCTTTACCCCAGCATGCTACAGACCCAATATCAACTCCCTGGGACTGTTGGTTGTTGAGAAGAAGTCGTTTGAAGATTTTAGCCTTTTTGACTCCTGTGACCTTGAATGAAGGTCAAGGTCATTCATTTGAACAAACTTGGTAGCCCTTCACCCCAGCATGCTACAGGCCCAATATTAGGTCTCTAGGCCTTTTGGTTATTGAGAAGAAGTTGCTTGAATGGAAAGTTGACGCCGGACGGACGGCCGGACGGCCGGACGGACGACGGACGGACGACGGACGCCGCGCCACGGCATAAGCTCACTTGCCCTTCGGGCAGGTGAGCTAAAAACAAAATCAGAGTACCTCAAGGCAGAACAATATACACCCGTCGAATGCCAAATAGTGTTATACACATATATTGTCTTGCATTGAAATAAAGATTTGCATAGATCACCTTATAAGTGGTTAGATTGCATGCTATATCCCTCACATTTCAGTACATATTCAATATCAATATTTATTTTTACTGACTATTTGAGGAATACAAGTGATAAGGAGATAAGGTCTCCAACTCATTGAACACAACTTGATATCATGATTATAAAGCCACATAGTTTCAAAGAAATTAACACAACTGATATCATGATCTAGTTTCAAAGAAATTAACACAACTGATATCATGATTATAAAGCCATCTAGTTTCAAAGAAATTATTAGAAAAATACCATGATTATAAATCCTACCAAGTTTCAAAGAAATCAGTCGAAAAATGTAGGAGATCTATGGAACAAACAAAAGGCAGACAGACGACACCATACTTTAATATTCCTGTCAAATTTGAAGGGCACATAAAATTCCAAAAAGTTATTTTATGTGTAAGTCATCAATACATCCAACTGTATGAACAGCTATTTCTAATTCAACTATGTCTGTGAGAACATCCAGGACCTACCATCCTGTAGACTGAGGTTGGAGGAGGAGTTAGGGAGACGCTCTGTTGACCTGCTGTATGTACTGGATACTGAGGCTGGCTGTACAGACACAGTCGGGTTGATACCTTCACACAAGTAGAGAAGTTTATTATTAATATCCAACATCTTTACAATAATATGGCCATATATGTATTTTATTCCAGATCAACTCTTTACCAGAATTAACACAGAAATAATTGGTCCATTATCTGGTGGATTTGCCAGTGTAATATTTTTGCATGCCACTGTAATATACTATGGAGTGTTTTTCATTCCCTGTGAAAGTGCTAAGTCACAAACTGATTGTGACATCATGATATGGAAAATGATGTGATATGAATTGTGAATGGTACAACAAAATGGCCGTCTCTGTCTGATCAAATCCTCTGCATTTAAACTTAAACTTTAAAACCTGTCAAAATATAAGCTTTCTCAGTCATGCCATAAACAGTATCTGATTTGTTTTTATTTTGTATGACCTTTTATGACAATAGTATTGAAGTTTTATTTTTTTGCTCCCAAAGTCTTACAAAGCTAAAATCTTCTTATTAAGACTTGTTTCATAAAAACTCGTATGAAATGAAACTCACTATATCCTATGTATACATGTACTGAGTGCAATGTATAACATATTCATAAAAGCTGAAATGAAAGTTATGGAAAAGTTAACTTTTAGTTTTCATGCAACTGCATTGAAATTAAATTATTTTCATGATGCAAGCTTTTATACAACATTGACAGATAATGTTATAAACAATGTTAATGTTCCTACACATATATTTACTGAAGTATTATCTTAAGCCAAAAAAAAAGTAAAATACAATTACCAAGCTTCTGATATATAGATATAAAATTGACTTGTACTACAACGTTGAGGGATTTTTGTCAAAGTACATAGTCTAATTATAGTTGTTTATAAACAATATGTGTTCCTGCACTGTTTTCTCCATTTGTGTAGATTTTTAAGGTACATTTTATCAAAATCAACTTAAATTCTATTTCTTAATGTGTAGAAAAAATGTTTGCTATCATGAAAGAAGTTTTAACAAGTGTTTTTCTTTCAAAAACAAGAATTTCCTAGATTCATTATAACAAGAGGCCCAATGGGCCTGTATCGCTCACCTGGCTCTACAGCAACTTTGAAGTTGATTGAGGTCATTTCTACAGATACTATGCTGATTATCATAGTAAGCTAGGTTTATTCATATTAATAAATTTTCTAGTCCTTCATTTCAGCATTTTATTGGCCTAATATCTGGTCTAGGAGGCTCTTGGCTATCGCAAAATTATTGTTTACAGATTTAAGCCGATTTCACCCCTGTGACCTTAAATGTAGGTCAAGGGTCATTAATTTGAACAAACTTGGTAGCCCTTCACCCAAGCATGCTACAGACCCAATACCAAGTCCCTGGGCCTCTTGGTTATTGAGAAGAAGTTGTTTGAAGAATATAGCCCATTTGACCCATGTGACCTTGAATGAAGGTCAAGGTCATTTATTTGAACAAACTTGGTAGCCCTTCACCCAAGCATGCTACAGACCCAATACCAAGTCCCTGGGCCTCTTGGTTATTGAGAAGAAGTTGTTTGAAGAATATAGCCCATTTGACCCATGTGACCTTGAATGAAGGTCTAGGTCATTTATTTGAACAAACTTTGTAGCCCTTCATCCTAGCCTGCTACAGGCCCAATATCAAGTCCCTGGGCCTCTTGGTTATTGAGAAGAAGTTGTTTGAAGAATATAGCCCATTTGACCCATGTGACCTTGAATGAAGGTCTAGGTCATTTATTTGAACAAACTTTGTAGCCCTTCATCCTAGCCTGCTACAGGCCCAATATCAAGTCCCTTGGCCTCTTGGTTATTGAGAAGAAGTTGTTTGAAGAGTATAGCCTATTTGACCAATGTGACCTTGAATGAAGGTCAACGTCATTTATTTGAACAAACTTTGTAGCCCTTTACCCTAGCATGCTACAGGCCCAATATCAAGTCCCTTGGCCTCTTGGTTATTGAGAAGAAGTTGTTTGAAGAATATAGCCTATTTGACCCATTCGACCTTGAATGAAGGTCAAGGTCATTTATTTGAACAAACTTTGTAGCCCTTCATCCTAGCATGCTACAGGCCCAATATCAAGTCCCTTGGCCTCTTGGTTATTGAGAAGAAGTTGTTTGAAGAGTATAGCCTATTTGACCAATGTGACCTTGAATGAAGGTCAAGGTCATTTATTTGAACAAACTTTGTAGCCCTTCACCCAAGCATGCTACAGGTCCAATATCATTTCCCTGGGCCTCTTGGTTATTGAGAAGAAGACATTTGAAGATTATAGCCTATTTGACCAATGTGACCTTGAATGAAGGTCAACGTCATTTATTTGAACAAACTTTGTAGCCCTTTACCCTAGCATGCTACAGGCCCAATATCAAGTCCCTTGGCCTCTTGGTTATTGAGAAGAAGTTGTTTGAAGAGTATAGCCTATTTGACCCATTCGACCTTGAATGAAGGTCAAGGTCATTTATTTGAACAAACTTTGTTGCCCTTCACCCCAGCATGCTACAGGCCCAATATCAAGTCCCTGGGTCTCTTGGTTATTGAGAAGAAGTCGTTTGAAGATTATAGCCTATTTGACCCATGTGACCTTGAATGAAGGTCAAGGTCATTTATTTGAACAAACTTTGTAGCCCTTCACCCAAGCATGCTACAGGTCCAATATCAAGTCCCTGGGTCTCTTGGTTATTGAGAAGAAGTCGTTTGAAGATTATAGCCTATTTGACCCATATGACCTTGAATGAATGTCAAGGTCATTTATTTGAACAAACTTGGTAGTCCTTCACCCCAGCAAGCTACAGGCTCAATATCAAGTCCCTTGGCCTCTTGGTTATTGAGAAGAAGTTGTTTGAAGATTATAGCCTATTTGACCCATGTGACCTTGAATGAAGGTCACAGTCATTTATTTTAACAAACTTAGTAGCCCTTCATCCCAGCATGCTACAGCCCCAATATCAAGTCCCTGGGCCTCTTGGTTATTTAGAAGAAGTCGTTTGAAGATTATAGCCTATTTGACCCATGTGACCTTGAATGAAGGTCAACGTCATTTATTTGAAAAAACATGGTAGCCCTTCATCACAGCATGCTACAGGCCCAATATCAAGTCCCTGGGCCTCTTGGTTATTGAGAAGAAGTCGTTTGAAGATTATAGCCTATTTCACCCATGTGACCTTGAATGAAGGTCAACGTCATTTATTTGAACAAACTTGGTAGCCCTTCATCCCAGCATGCTACAGGCCCAATATCAAGTCCCTGGGCCTCTTGGTTATTGAGAAGAAGTCGTTTGAAGATTATAGCCTATTTGACCCATGTGACCTTGAATGAAGGTCAAGGTCAATTGTTTGAACAAACTTGGAAGCCCTTCACCCCAGTATGCTACAGGCCCAATATGAAGTTCCTGGGCCTCTTGATTATTGAGAAGAAGTTGTTTAAATGAAAAAGTTGACGCCGGACGGCCGGACGGACGGACGGACGGACGGACGGACGACGGACGCCGCACCATGGCATAAGCTCACTTGCCCTTCGGGCAGGTGAGCTAATAACCAAGTAACGTTTACTCATTTCATGAAAACCATATACAAAGTGTACATGCAGGCCGGCTCACTGAAAGCCAGTACTTAAATATGCAATCATGCTACATCCCATCAGCCATGACAGATACTTCTGGATACAAATACATGAATGCATGCACTACATAATATTATATACATGTACTGACAAAAGTTTTATACTGATTTTCAGACAGACTTTGTTATTCCCAGACAAATTTTATTTAAAGACATATCTTCAATTTTTTAAGCCATTTCTTTTTAAAACTGACAATAATTATAATCTAGGTTTATTTTCTTAACATCCTCTTAACAGCCAGGGTCATTTAAGAACATGCCAGGTTTTGGAGGTGGAGGAAAGCAAGGGTATCCAAAGAAAAAACACCGGCCTATGGTCAGTACCAGGCAAATGCCCATCTTGGGTGTATAATCTAGGATCATCAATAAAGGCATTCAAGGCTAAAACAAATGATTCTCTTTACTTTGGATTAAAACATTTTGAAAATAAAATGAGAAATCTGACTGAGAAATCACTTGGTTATACCCATAGTATTTAGTGTTGTTAGTCTGTCATTATGCAGTTTTGCCAGAAACAATGCTCAAGTTAGTATAATTGTATATACAAAACATGTAGTGGTTTTCTTTTCTTTTTTAAGTTCAATAATTGTGTTACCTTCACCTGCAGTGAGTGCATGGATTAATGAAGGCTCTGTAATGGGACACAGCATTACGATATCAGCCTCAATACGATTGTCAAGAATGTTCAAATTATCCTAATGCTTAATGACCGCAGACTAGCTAGCAAGGCGCCAACCCAACATACAAACAGCTTCATATATATCATATTTAAAACTTAAGCTGGAAAATATAAACCTGTCTCAAATCCTATATTGATAAAACAGTATTAAACATAATCTCATAAACGTAAAATCACATCAAATCTTTATTTGATAAACTATTTTTATTTTAAGTGTCTTGTATCATAAACTTAAGCTGAATCAGCTCTCTGGTTTTCCCAATAGGTATTTTGTTCACTCTAGATTTAATTTTCAGAATCATTATTGTTCACTCGAGATTTTAACTTTCATAATTATTAGTATCTACTTATGTATACCCCTTGACCTTCATATCATGAAATGTGTTCAACCTCCACATTCACTATAGGTAACTAGAGGCAATCATTGGTATTTTGTCATACTTTCTATCACAATTGGCCATGGTACACTTACAAACAAAAGATTGTTACTTTTTCGACTTTACAAATAACCATTGATGAACAATGATCTTGTTTTTGTTTACAACTTACCATAAGTAACACTTCGTGACCTTGAATGGGTCGGAGTCCGCAGTTTGGACATATTGGGAGACTGTGGAGGAACTAGCTGGGTAGCATGGGAACTCTTTTTTGTGGAGGTAATATCTGGTGCTTGATTTGTTGGGCTTTGTTCTTTGAAGGCAATTGAAGGCAAAGGAAGGTCAAAGGTCACAATCAACATGCGTACATCAACATTCTATTTATTACAACATGAAAATCTCAAAACAAACGTTACACCAATGTGAAAACAAATTTTGCTTATCTAGCATTTCTACAATCATTTACAATATAAAATAACATATGACTATGTATATCTATCTGATATGTACATGCTTTAAAACTATTATATCAAATTGTGGTTTCTTAATAAGTTATGACATACATGTATATATGTATGATATTAAAAAAGATATCTAGCATACAAGTAGAAATAAGCCATGGATGGATGCAGCAAGCAAGAGTTGTATATATCAGACAACCATTGCCTTCAACAATACTGCAATGTACTACTGCTAAAAATGGAGACACATCACCAAAATATCTCCAAATATCTATTAGGAGTAATAGATTAGAGAATATTACAATTTTACATACGAAATTGTAGGAATACATTTTGCACTATGGTTTTTATTGGCAATCATTGTAATAATATTGATTTTAAAAGTGAAAATTTGAAGTAGGGGATGTGTATCCAATATACTATATAAAGCAAGTCTGAATTATTCTGACTGTCCATCCACTTTGATATACTGCTCGGGGAGATGGATAATTTGAATAATTCAGACTACCAAAATAGACCAGTCATGTATAGGAGCAGTTGCCTGATATCGATGTATGTGCAGAGTTTGGATGTGTAGGAAAATGGATACAACTTTTAATAGTGAACAATTATACGTAGCTGTTCATAAAGTGATTAAACATAAATGGGGATCAATCATAATAACAGTGCGTGCACAGATATATACAATATACATAGGTATGAAATATCACATGAAATATATGTTCCTAAAATCTAGTTACATTTTCTTTGAATTAAATTTGTAAAGACAAATCAATTTATCTCACAAAACAAGGTTAATGAATTGCTGAAATTTAATAAAACAAAATCTGGTTTCAGTTTAAGAATTCAACAATTTCAGTGTCACTTGTATGTATGGGTATTGAAAATCTATTCCCTCTCTGTTGCTCTCTTCTCCCTCATATGTAACACTTATACATCACGCCGAGCAATCGGAACACCTCGGATGTCATTGTGTGACAACACATGTACATCCAAGGAGTTCCGAGGGCACGCCGAGGTAGTGACTAATAATCTACCCATTTCCTTCTTTACGGAAATAAATAAATCTGGATTATTATTGTTATCTACATTTGTGTATATAAATTTAAATATAGATCTATATTATTAATTTTATATAAAAAAAAAAATGAAAATATCCATAATACGATGAGAAAGAATGTATGAATGACGAGCGAAATATTGGGGGGAAAAAATCATGAGAAAAAAATGAAAATATGATGATTGTAAGGAAAAAGAATTGTACAGTATATAGATGACAAGTGAAAGATTGAAAAAACAAAGTAGAAAAATATGAATGAATGAGTGAAAGCCCTCCTGCGAGAGGACACCTATTGTATTGTATATATTATGTGTAATATATATACATTGTATATGAATAAAATGTGTTTTTATCCAAAAAAAAAAAAAAAAAAACACTTATAAATAGTGTTACACACTATAAAGTATCATACTTGTTGTGCTTGTTACTGCTGTGTTAGAACCATCCCAATTGATGGTATCCGTTTCCTCATCAAAGTCATTTGCTTTCAACAAAACTTTGGTCTTGGCCATTTGATCAGCTTGTTCCACACTGACCTTAAAAAGTATCATAAAAATACGGATGAAATATATATATTAAATAACATGTGTAAGTAATCTAAGTCTGGCATTTTTTTTTTTTTTTTTTTTTATACTTCCTCTCTCTCTTTGATTTAATCACATAATCTCAACAGACAAATTATATTTCAAAAGAGTAAGTGTATGAGTGCAGGAAAATAATTCATAAAACAGAATATTGCTTCATTATGATTTGGAGAGTGGGTTTTGCTAACCTGTTATCCACATACACAATATCAATAATTCAATTACTCAATTAATATAATTACATCATCAGAAAAAATGTTGATTTTCTTCCTGCTCTTCCCTGACCAATAATCATCTTCATCATCATGCGAGTCCTTATGTAAGAAAAAAATATACATTTATTATAAATCATTCAAAATTACAAATGTATATATGTCAACTGAAACATCTACATGCATGTAATGTGTTATATATTAAGCAGGGATATTCCTACAATTTTTCAACTGGGTCCAGGGTCAAATATATTGCATTTGGAATTTCTATGTGACAAAATGTGAAAAATAGTGATTTTTTTTTTTAAATAGACCTGCTTTATAGCAAAATTAATTGTCAAAGGCCATATAAGGTAGACCTTGACCTATGTAGTTTGCTGATAGTACATTTCTCTTACAGTATATATATATAGTAAGGTTCTTTTTTACAAGACCAATAGCTAGCTACAATGTACATGAGTGTACATAAATGCATGTGATATTCACGCTTGCTAGTAGTATTATTATATCAAATGAATAAGTGATTATCCATAAAAAGATGTGATATTTAATTACAACAGATCAGCGTGTAATGGTTCTTTTTTGTAACTTTCACTTTATAGAGATTATCTGGAATCTTGTTGGCAATGATGCATTATAATTTGGTACACTCATATTATTATCACTCACACAGACATGTATATGCAATGTTTTATTTTTAACTATAGAGCTGAAAAAACAAATGCATTTTCATATTTCCTGAAAATTTCAGTGCTGTTAGAGAAAAAATGGTAGACAAATACAAACTAATTGGACATTATATGTATTTTGAATACAATTTTAAACTACACTATGCCCTCTACCTGAGTACCAGTGTTTGAACACAGATCTAGTAGTGCTCAAGTGGGACAGGTCAGGGGTTTTACATTTTCTAATTTTCTGCTTCTTATAATTATCTTCACTAGTATCATTTTTTATTAAAGATAATCCTTTGTTGACAATGTTAAACATTCTCACAGTGTTACTGGTGTCCTGAAATGTACATATTAAGCTTTAGATAAAAGGAATGTTTGGATTACAATAACTTTCACTTCTAGCACTCGACAGAAAAAAAATCTTCTTGTCCTTACACTTGTGTATATGTAAATCACAACAAATCATCAGAGTGAAGAATTTAGTAAAGGACCTTTCCATCAATTATCATTAATTACAATGGGACAAACTATGGTATTGTACTTACGAATCACTTCACAATGATCCATTCTGTGTTTTTCTTTTTTGTATTTATCATGATTATAGAGCCTAAGTTATAGAACATCTTTTTAATGGTAAGAAGATTAAAATGTTATACCTCATAGATCTTTTATATTCAGGTTATAATGATCTTAAAACCGCCTTTTTTTCTCTTTGAAGCTGATATAGAATCTACATGTACCTGTATACCTGGTAAAACAAGGGCCCAATGGGCCCAAATCGCTCACCTGCAATGCAGTGATCTTTTCATATATGGATCCTGCAGTTATTTGAAAGCATGCTACAGGACCAATATAATGTCTCTCTGCACTTTGGCTTTTCACTAAAAGTCATTTAAAGATTTAAGCATACTTGATCAACGTGACCTTGAATGAAGGTCAAGGTCATTCATTTGAACAAACTTGGTAGCCCTTCACCCCAGCATGCTACAGACCCAATATCAACTCCCTGGGACTCTTGGTTATTGAGAAGAAGTTGTTTAAAGATTTTAGCCTTTTTGACCCCTGTGACCTTGAATGAAGGTCAAGGTCATTCATTTGAACAAACTTGGTAGCCCTTTACCCCAGCATGCTACAGACCCAATATCAACTCCCTGGGACTCTTGGTTATTGAGAAGAAGTCGTTTAAAGATTTTAGCCTTTTTGACCCCTGTGACCTTGAATGAAGGTCAAGGTCATTCATTTGAACAAACTTGGTAGCCCTTCACCCCAGCATGTTACAGGCCAAATATTAGGTCTCTGGGACTCTTGGTTATTGAGAAGAAGTCGTTTAAAGATTTTAGCCTTTTTGACTCCTGTGACCTTGAATGAAAGTCAAGGTCATTCATTTGAACAAACTTGGTAGCCCTTCACCCCAGCATGCTACAGACCCAATATCAACTCCCTGGGACTCTTGGTTATTGAGAAGAAGTTGTTTAAAGATTTTAGCCTTTTTGACCCCTGTGACCTTGAATGAAGGTCAAGGTCATTCATTTGAACAAAATTGGTAGCCCTTTACCGCAGCATGCTACAGACCCAATATCAACTCCCTGAGACTCTTGGTTATTGAGAAGAAGTCGTTTAAAAGATTTTAGCCTTTTTGACTCCTGTGACCTTGAATGAAAGTCAAGGTCATTCATTTGAACAAACTTGGGAGCCCTTCACCCCAGCATGCTACAGACCCAATATCAACTCCCTGGGACTCTTGGTTATTGAGAAGAAGTCGTTTAAAGATTTTAGCCTTTTTGACCCCTGTGACCTTGAATAAAAGTCAAGGTCATTCATTTGAACAAACTTGGTAGCCCTTCACCCGAGCATGCTACAGACCCAATATCAACTCCCTGGGACTCTTGGTTATTGAGAAGAAGTCGTTTAAAGATTTTAGCCTTTTTGAATCCTGTGACCTTGAATGAAAGTCAAGGGCATTCATTTGAACAAACTTGGTAGCCCTTCACCCCAGCATGCTACAGACCCAATATCAACTCCCTGGGACTCTTGGTTATTGAGAAGAAGTCGTTTAAAGATTTTAGCCTTTTTGACTCCTGTGACCTTGAATGAAAGTCAAGGTCATTCATTTGAACAAACTTGGGAGCCCTTCACCCCAGCATGCTACAGGCCAAATATTAGGCCTCTGGGACTCTTGGTTATTGAGAAGAAGTCGTTTAAAGATTTTAGCCTTTTTGACTCCTGTGACCTTGAATGAAAGTCAAGGTCATTCATTTGAACAAACTTGGAAGCCCTTCACCCCAGCATGCTACAGGCCAAATATTAGGCCTCTGGGACTCTTGGTTATTGAGAAGAAGTCGTTTAAAGATTTTAGCCTTTTTGACTCCTGTGACCTTGAATGAAGGTCAAGGTCATTCATTTGAACAAACTTGGTAGCCCTTCACCCCAGCATGCTACAGACCCAATATCAACTCCATGGGACTCTTGGTTATTGAGAAGAAGTCGTTTAAAGATTTTAGCCTTTTTGACCCCTGTGACCTTGAATGAAAGTCAAGGTCATTCATTTGAACAAACTTGGTAGCCCTTCACCCCAGCATACTACAGGCCAAATATTAGGCCTCTGGGACTCTTGGTTATTGAGAAGAAGTCGTTTAAAGATTTTAGCCTTTTTGACTCCTGTGACCTTGAATGAAAGTCAAGGTCATTCATTTGAACAAACTTGGGAGCCCTTCACCCCAGCATGCTACAGGCCAAATGTTAGGCCTCTGGGACTCTTGGTTATTGAGAAGAAGTCGTTTAAACATTTTAGCCTTTATGACTCCTGTGACCTTGAATGACGGTCAAGGTCATTCATTTGAACAAACTTGGTAGCCCTTCACCCCAGCATGCTACAGACCCAATATCAACTCCCTGGGACTCTTGGTTATTGAGAAGAAGTCGTTTAAAGATTTTAGCCTTTTTGACCCCTGTGACCTTGAATGAAAGTCAAGGTCATTCATTTGAACAAACTTGGTAGCCCTTCACCCGAGCATGCTACAGACCCAATATCAACTCCCTGGGACTGTTGGTTATTGAGAAGAAGTCGTTTGAAGATTTTAGCCTTTTTGACTCCTGTGACCTTGAATGAAGGTCAAGGTCATTCATTTGAACAAACTTGGTAGCCCTTCACCCCAGCATGCTACAGACCCAATATCAAGTCCCTGGGACTCTTGGTTATTGAGAAGAAGTCGTTTAAAGATTTTAGCCTTTTTGACTCCTGTGACCTTGAATGAAAGTCAAGGTCATTCATTTGAACAAACTTGGGAGCCCTTCACCCCAGCATGCTACAGACCCAATATCAAGTCCCTGGGTCTTTTGGCTATTTAGAAGAAGTCGTCTAATTTTTTTTTAGCCTTTTTGACTCCTGTGACCTTGAATGAAAGTCAAGGTCATTCATTTGAACAAACTTGGTAGCCCTTTACCCCAGCATGCTACAGACCCAATATCAACTCCCTGGGACTGTTGGTTGTTGAGAAGAAGTCGTTTGAAGATTTTAGCCTTTTTGACTCCTGTGACCTTGAATGAAGGTCAAGGTCATTCATTTGAACAAACTTGGTAGCCCTTCACCCCAGCATGCTACAGGCCCAATATTAGGTCTCTAGGCCTTTTGGTTATTGAGAAGAAGTTGCTTGAATGGAAAGTTGACGCCGGACGGACGGCCGGACGGCCGGACGGACGGACGACGGACGCCGCGCCACGGCATAAGCTCACTTGCCCTTCGGGCAGGTGAGCTAATAACTGTGAAAGCGCACACAAACCTTCTTCATTTTTGTGAATGGAACCAACCGATAGCTACACACCACACAATGGAAAGAGCTATGGTGTGTTAGTCATTTTAGATTTGAAACAACAGGTCTGTTAGTTTGTATTGTATGTTTATAGCCATACCTTAAGCTTCTTCTCACTGTGCAAAAGCTGTGAAGTCAAATATGGATGTAATCTAGGTTAACTTAACTCATAATATCACGGAACTTAAAACTTAAAAGAATGATGTGTTCCCTTTTATTCAATTAAAACTTGGTGAAAAAAATAAGCAATACTGAATAAGTAACTAATAATAAACAGTCATAAGTGTGTACTTTTGAATGATTCGACATGTACATTGACAGCTAGGCCTTTTTTCTGGGGTGTGCCATAGGCCCTACTGAGTCTGATAAACCAATACCAGAAAACATAGATCGTTCACAAACACAAGTAACCTGGATATAAACATTGCTTGGATATGAATGTGAGTGCCCGGTACCAGCCTGGTCTAGCATGAATATTGGTGGATATCTAACACTAATCATGAGTTAACATCAGCTGAACATATAGATCTAGACTAGTACTAGTATTGGTTATTATTTTTTTTCACGTTTACAACACTCAGTTGGTCAAATCAAAATTAATATTACGATAGTTGGTATTTAGTCTATGTACATACATTTCTATGTCGGTTGTTCCCCACCTAATCAGCCTATATGCTACTAACTGAGTGCATGCAATGTTCCCATAAACTATAAATAGATAAATAAGTATGTACATTGCAAAATTGTCTGCATCAGTTTACTTACCTTCCTGAAAGCTGCCATCTTGAAAATCAAACAAGGGGAAGCTACTCGTACAACACCACAGTGAATAATGATAAAAAGCGCAACCGCGCACTAGTGTCATTTCGGTTACTTTGTAAAGTGATCGTCATCACTAAGTAAATCCATATTATTCACCACAACATTTTGTCGCAATAGTGGAATGCAGGTGGGTATTGTATCAAGAAATGGTCTATCATACTTCGACGACAACTTTGGATAAAAACTAAATATAATAGCATGAGCTGCAAAAACTAACATGTATTCCTGCGAGTGACAAACCGTAACGGTTATTTCACATTGTTGATTTGTCTGTAACCAATGACCGAATCACGAACTTGGCGGATTGGTCTATAACCAGTTAGTTTGATGGATTTGTCTATAACCAATGAGTCATGTTGGTGGATTTATCTCTCAGGACCTTATGGTCAAGAATATGATGTTGCTAATAAAAAATTTAAGTTATAGATGAGTAAATTATTGTATTACAATCGCATGCTTAATTTGTAATAAAAAAAAATATCGTTCCTTGACCCAGAGACATATATTATATGTCTCTCCTTGACCTTATAAATTAAAAAATATCGTTCCTTGGCCTTATATAATTTATAAGGCCAAGGAACGATATTTTTTACAAATTAAGCATTCGATTGTAATACAATAATTAACTCGTCTATAATGTAATATTTTTATTAAAAACATCATATTCATGTCCACAAGTACCTGTGATTTATCACGTTGACGGATTCGTCTGTGACTAATGAGCCACGCCTGATCAAATTGTCTAACCACTGATCGAGTCAGGTGGATGGATTTGTCTATAACCAATGAACAAAGGGTCGCACTGATTAATTTGTCAAACAATAATCGAGTCAGATTGATGGATTTGCCAATAACCAATTAGTCACGCTGATAGAATTCTTTATAATCATGAGTCATGCTGATGAATTTGTCTAACTAATGATGGAGTCAGATTGATGAATTAGTCTATAACCAATTAGTCACACGCATGGATTCTCTTACCAATTATCGAGTCAGATTGATGGATTTGTTTTAACCAATGAGTCACACTGATGAATTTGTCAAATTAATGATCGAGTCAGGTTAATGGATTAGTTTATAACCAATTAGTCACACTGATGGATTCCCTTTCCAAATTATCGAGTCAGATTGATGGATTTGTCTATTGCCAATAAGTCACACTGATAGATTTTCTAACCAATTATCGAGTTATATACAATTGATGGAATTATCTATAACCAATTAGTCTCACCGATGAATTGGTCTAACCGATGATCGAGTCAGATTGATGGAATTATCTATAACCAATTAGTCGCACCGATGAATTTGTCTAACCGATGATCGAGTCATATTGATGGAATTATCTATAACCAATTAGTCGCACCGATGGATTTGTCTAACCGATGATCGAGTCTTATTGATGGAATTATCTATAACCAATTAGTCGCACCGATGGATTTGTCTAACCGATGATCGAGTCATATTGATGGAATTATCTATAACCAATTAGTCGCACCGATGGATTTGTCTAACCGATGATCGAGTCATATTGATGGAATTATCTATAACCAATTAGTCTCACTGATAGATTCTCTTACCAATTATCGAGTCAGATTGATGGATTTGTCTACAACGAATGAGTCACGCTGATGAATTTGTCAAATAGCAATAATGCTAGATTTGTCTTTTAAATTGTCAGTAATGTAAGATAGGGAGGTTGTCAATCACCACTTGGTATTTAGACAGAAAGTTTAGCAATCTGCAGTCTTACCCTCGTGTTGAGATCTCCGTCTACATCACACAGGGTCCGTTGATAGTTTATATAAGTATACACGTATGTGACCAATGAGACACGTTGATGGATTTGTCTACTCATGAGCGAAGTTGCCTTTGCGCGCAAATGATTAATTTCGTTCTTTCATGTCTTTTTCATCATTTGTGTGTCACTAACTGCGTTTATTGTTGCTCGTGGTCAACCGTTATCTGTTTTAAAATCCTTATTTTCCTCATGATAGTCACAGGAAATCTTCTTAGTTTCTGATAAATCATCTGATTTTCGTGTTTGTTTTTTGTTTGGTTGTTTTTGTTATTTGGGTTTATTTTCTGTTTTTTTTTTTTTTTTTTTTAAACTCTTTTTTTTTTTTTTTTTTTTAAACTCTTAATAATCTCTTACAAAAGCTTACCTAAATGTATTTTCACTATACCTGGTGGTTTTTTTTATGAAAGTCTCACACTTCACATCCGTAATTTAAAATTCTGGCAACGTAGATTATATATCTAAAAGATAGCGGTTTTATTTACATACATTTGCTACTGGAAAAATGTGTTGTTTTTTAACCCTGTTAAGAATTACCTTTAAATTTCAATAAAACACTAAACTAATTGAAATCGCTCACAGTTTCTAGTCCACAAACATTTTATAATCTCGTAATTTACCACCCTTTCTAAAAATAAAGCACTTCAGTTTTTCTCAGTATTGACACTTAAGTTCCGTTTTTCAGTAAATTGAAATTAACAACGAAAACTATGGTGCGACGGTTTTGAGATATTTGTTGTTTTCTTTTCTTTGAACGGGCTGCCTTAAAAACAAAACAACAACAAAAACTTCGTAATTTCCGTTCACTTCAGCTCTTTCTATTTTGCCAAATATGATTTCAGAGGCGCAGAGAAGCTGTAGGAAAGTTCCTTAACAATTTTCACCATAAAAAACAAATATTGCTTTCCTATGGTAAAATAAGGGAAGACATTTTCCTTACATTATGAAGCTGGGATCTAGACAAAATAAAAACTTGTATTAATGATGCATTTGACCTCTGTTTCATCTTGCTTGCATTTCTAAAACTGGCGATTAAATGAAAATATTACAAGAAATATTCAGTTGTAATTTTACTTTTCCTTTTTTCATTCATGATCACCCGATCTTCTAAATTGTTATACGGTATCGGGGTTTCTGACTGAATTACTTAAAATTAACATTTTACGATGTTGAATCGCCTACAGACTGACGATCATTTCGTGATATGTATATTACCTGTCAATTAAAATGATGCGAAAAAAATCGCCTTTTGAGCATGCGCGAAATTGAAAAGTGTTTGCAAATTTGTAGACTAGTGCCGTCTGCACAAAAAGGCAGCCATATTTGAAAGTTTTTAATTGCCTTAAGTTTGAACGAGAATGCGGAGAGACTCACCAACGGTACCCAAAAAAGGAACAACAGTGGTTTAGAGTTGTTTTAAAACGATATCTTACACTAGTTGTGGAAGAAGGTAACGTATCCTTTGGGAACAATATGAATTTAAATGCAATCACGTTTTCAAAATTTTCAAAACGACTCCGTTGCGGGAGCAATGCATCTAATTTCCACGCGTGTCTGTTTTACATTACTTGTATCCAGCTAAAATGCCAACATTGGGATTGTATTTAATGATAAAGTTTTTTTTTTTTTTTTTTTAAATAGATGGGTCTATATGGCAAAATCGTTTTAAAGAATAGGGATGCATGACTTTCACTGCGGCGGGAGTGAAGTATATCAAAATAAAGAGGGGTGTGCTGATAATATTTGTATATAATATAGTTTGACATTGAAACCATTTTTGATGGAATTTCTTTTTTAAATATTTAAATTTAAAACATAGCGTTGAATTCCGTTAGTTGGACATGCATTTGAATACATTAATTTGGAAAATTTACAGGCGTCTGTGATGACTGGACAAAAATACTCCAATGTATTCATTATTGAGCAATTGTTATGCAGCTGACACTGGATTGATGTAATGTTGCAGGATACACGGAAATCTGAATCAGTCTACTTGAAAAATCGTCTATTAAAATTCCACAAGACTTTTTTTTATTCCACCCCTAGATTTCTATCCAAAATGCATGATCCGTCTTCATATGATCATGAATATTATACAAATTATTGACATGTTGCAGCCTGCGTTGGCTTGTCTTTCTCCCTGGAATATTTATAAGCGTTGACATCTTTAAAACCCAAATCAGACATGTTGACACATGGGTTCGTAGGCTGGCCTTCATCTTTGTAATAGCAGCGTTCCTTCCGTTGTGGTGTGTGCATAGGATCTGGTAAGCTAAAACAATAACCATATACAATAGGCAAAATTCTGGTCGTCTGAAAACCCAATATCACAGGGACTTGGCATAATTACATGTATATGTGTAGACTAATTTTGATACATATACGAAGCACGTGGTTGAGAATTTGCTCTTATTTCATGACGGACTACGGTCAATGACGCCGTGTAAATTCTCTTACATAGAGCAAAGACGTCTGCTTCTGGTTAGTATTAAAAGAAGTCGGAGTATGGGGCTAATCTCCTTTTTTTCCTATTCATACTAACCAGAAGCCCACGTATGTGATTGGAGTTACTCTCTGTGATATACATGTATATATGTTTGTCGTGAAAATTTGTCAGCAAAATGCGTTTGTTTTTACTTATTTGCTTTATATGTGATGCATATGTATATGCGTCAATGCTATTTTGAATTTAACATTAAACTTGTTTATTTCTGTCGAATCAGTTTTAAACTTCAGAATTTTGGGAATTTGAATGAAATAACGAAGCTAATTTTCCAAGGATACAGGCACAAAAAGAAAGAATGGTCCCTTGTTTCAGTTTCCTGAGGAAGGCAAACTGTCACACTTATCTCACACTTCCGATCTTCACCTGGTAATATCTCACCTGGATATACTCTATTAACTGTATATGAACAGAACATCAGAACAGACAGAAGCCCTCTGAGTATCTGTCTTCCCAAAGTTCTCTAAGCAAGGAATAATAACTCTCATACAACATGATTTCATTGATAACATTTATTTCTAAATACAAATAACAATTTAAATTTGACATGGATTATTACTTTGAAGTATTTGACTTCTGAAAAAAAAAAAGACAGTAAACAATCCCTTTCTACCTTGGAAAACACAAATTTACAGTACTACAGCTGAGGTTCTGTATGAATATCCAAAATAATTTAGTATCTACTTGTAAGGTATACAGTGAATCAACTCTACACCATAGCAAGGTAATAAATGACCATCGAAACCAAAACATTTAAAAACAGAAAAATAAAACAGCAATCACTTAATATTTCTTTTTCAAATTTAAGTTTAGATACAAAGTTTTTTAAAAAGCTTTATAAAATTCATTGATAAAAATTTAGAAGAATTATTAAATCAAATCTGTTTTGTAAATTTATGCTAAGCTTAAAACATGCAAGACAACTATTAATTATGATATGCAGATATTTACTGAGCCATAAATCATTACTGCATAGGATTATGAATATTGTTAATAAATAAAGCAGTTTATAATATTGAAGTTTCTAACAAAAAAAAAAGTCCAAGGACTTGAGGATTTACAATCATGAGCCATTGTATAACACAATTTGCTATATGTGGAGACATGAAGGGGTCTGGTTAAAACACAGCGTCCCTTCTACTGTTAATTTATTATGAGATGAATAAATGAATAACATAAACTTATTTTGACTTCTCTACTGAATGAATCTACACTTTCTGTGAGAATCAACACAAACTTTTCAGGTCCCACAGTGCGGTACCACACTGGCTCGCCTTTTTACCTATAGGTGACAAATGTGTGAATCAAATGTAACAAAAGGCAAATCCTATTTTAGACAACCTTTGTTCCCGTAACCAAATTTAAATGTTCAATATGCTCTAATGATTGTTAGGACGGAATGATAATTCTTGGAAAAGCACAAATGAGTGTAGAAATCACCATAATTTAGAAATATAATCAACTTGTACGGCTCGTTTAAGTAACATGATCTTAATTGATAATCATCAAATCTGAATTGATTCATTATCATAAGTTACAAACATATAGTCAACACAGATTCTGATCTATCTAACATCAAAGCAATTTTTTCCCTTTCTTCTATCTAAATGTTGAATTCACTAAATGACAATTACATACCAGCCGTTAAAATTTGACCAAGTGCTGGAATAGGCACATTCAAGGCACATGAATACATGGTTGTCCTGTTGGTAGAAATCAAAGAAGGAAAAAAGGTAGGATAAGACTTTGTTTTCCAAGGATAATAGACATCACCACATATAACACAGAAACAACAAATAAAACTACTGTCCACCAATCAGACATAAAATGCAACAGGTAAAAACCATTTTGATTATCAGTAATTTAGTAAAATACAACAAAATCCAACAGTTTTATCACTCAGTTCCCTGTGACACCTTTTTTGCCGGTCACTGCAACATTCTGCATTAATCAACATATCGTGTTACAAGTGAGAAAATGTCACTTAAAATATTAATTTTATATTTTGCATTAATATAGATATCATAAAATAAAGTCCAGATGTAATAATTTATCATGATGTATTTATATAAAAGATGTTGCAACAAACAACTCAACATTTATGAGTGATTATAGAGAGTGGGGAAAAAAAGAGATTTTTTAATGTTCCATTTCAAATCAAACTTCAAATAATCTTCAATGAAAAGCTATGATAAAAACTATTTAAGATGTGACTATTTTTGCACAAAATAAAGCTTTTTTGAAAATATTTTCCCATTATGTTCATTTATTTAAGTCATGTACTTCAAAAGAATGTAAAATGCCATGATGGAGACTAAATAATGGTTACTAATTACATCCTAAACTACCGGTTAATTCATTAATAAAATATTCATTTAATTCTAACCTATCTTATCAAAAAGGAAAAAAAGACATCAATCAGAAAATCATGCGAAATGTGAATTAGCACAACTAAATTGATCAACATAAAATATACATTAAGTATATACATATACCAACTTGTTGCATGATGACTTGCAAGACCAAAATATTCTTTTACAACATGTGGTACACAAAACAAACATGTGACACAAGATGGCATCGCTCTACCTAATGTCCTTATATCATATATAGTCAAAGATACATTTTAAAGCTTTAACATAATATAACTATTTCAACATGATTCGTACATATTTAAACACAAGGATCACAAAACCTTGTCCAACTGACAAAATATCAGGCTCCACAAACCATATTCACATATATATCAAAGAATCTGGCAGAGGATCATGGCTTATTAATACTTTTTTTTTTTCATTTTGAAGACATCACAATCAATGTTCCAGTGTAATATATATCAGAGAGTTCTCTCTGTTCCACAAAACTCATAAGCATGACTTGGATCAATAACAACATTTCTTTTAAATTTCGCTCAAAAGAAGCACTATGACTTGTTAAATGCGAGAAAAGCTTTCATGCTTTGTCCCACAGGAACCCATGTTTCCCATCAATATTTTAACCCTTACCTGAGACAGATAAAACACTCCAATGTCACAATACATGTCAGTTTACAAGGTCACCATTCTTATGTTGTAAAACTACAATTCAGAGGATTATTTTGGAATGAAAATAAATCAACATTTGATTCTTAATAGATGAGTGATGTGACCCTGATCTAATGTAGATCATCAAATTTCGAGCCTTAACATTTTACACAATACCAGGCATGGCTTTTAGATAAATGTCAAGTCGTATTCCTGATTGCCAACAAATATATGATGGGAGGTACTTTTGTGTAACACAAAAATATAACAATTAAAAAAAATCCAGAAACTACAATGTTACATGACCTCAACATTGTAATTCAATGGTCAAATGTACAATTTCGGAGGCAAATTTTCAGAGGCTATTCGGAAGCAACGGAGTGACAAGGAGTGTTCAGGCATATATATACAAACTCTGGAGAGGTGCCCAGACAAACACAATTGAATTTCTTGTTAAGTACATTGCTAGCTACACACAGGCAAAAGAAATGGCATGAACAAAGCAAACACATAGTTAAAGATAAACCGTCTTTGTGTACATAAATCTTACTTATTTTACTTTGGTAACAGGGATATTTCTTGCGCTGGAAACAATTTCATACCTAGGTAATTCTATTTAATAAATTTCAAAAATAAAAGTCGAAAATTGTTTTTCCTTTGTCATGAAATTGGACAATTTATCATATGCATTCTTTATGATAACTTGTAATTTTCTGGGTATTAGCAGATGTGCGCTAAATTTTGAATTCTACATTCACATGTTAATGTGCCTCCACTCTTGATGCCACAAAACAAGAGAGCTCCTATCGAACTCTTACACTACAGCATATACGCAAGACAGATAATACAATAACTTGGCATTTCTCTGTGGAAAAAAATAGCAAGTTCTTTTTATGGCAGATCTGTAGAAATAACAAAGATATATATGTAAAAAAATTCTTATTTTAATTGGGGGAGGGGGATATCACATTTACATAACTTAATTGACTGGCTTATTTTTTTTTACATTGTATTTTTTCTGAAATATTCTTTAAAATTTCATATAAACAAGTATTATAATAATTCATCACTTCATAAAGGAAAAAATTCTTCACAATGGCAATTAATACCAGTATTTAAATTTATTGCTAAATGGTTTATTTTTTATTTTTCATGTAACAAAATAGTAATTAAGTGTCCAAGATGGAATTATGTAATATGCCAGCCAATTACATAGTTTGATCACGTATGTATATATATATATATTTGGGAAAAAAAACTCTCATCCATTTAAATTATGAAATACTTTTCTAATAGCTATACTTATAGAGATATAATCAGAGAACAAAGGACAAAAAAACAGATATATCTAAGTGCAAGCATACACAAATATTCTCGTAGGTTCCCCGCATCAGCTCTCATTGTGGATTAAAATGCTACCATATGTAATCCAATCCCACTCTCGCACAAATCTCTCAGCAATAGCATCTACCATACTATAAAGCCTATCCAACTAACAATTAAGGACAAAACAAAAACTAAACCACCCCAGTTACTGAAAAATGTCACGTGAAAACAACAAAAAACAACCGAGACGCATTAAAACCATACATACCAACCCTAATGACAATAAGATCAGTTACATTAGTATGTACTGGTGAGGATTAAATCTGTTAATCAATTAAGATAATCAAGACTAACCAGGGACTGAAAAATCACACAAACACATGCCCTTTCTACCTCTAGCAATTGCCCATAATGAATCTTAATGTTTAACCATGGTTTGAGAAACAAGTATAGATTTTCCATAATGAGATTCTAATGTATTAACATTCAAATATTGTACAACAGCCTTTTTAATGTCTGGTATCATGTTATTTTTTTATCTGTTTAAAGCCTAAATAAAAATTTGTCATTTCGTCTAATTAAACAAAAAAAATCATACCTATTTAGTTAATTAACAAAAGGCTCAAGGGGTCTGCATCACTCACCTGGATATTTCAGAAATCATGACAAAACAGTCCAGGTGAGCTAAAAATTAAATTCTTTACAACCGTATTTAATTCCCCAGTCTAGCAATTTGAGTGTATGGAAAATTCAATATATAGTTACATGTTTGGGCAAACCATGGTTGATGCGGGGTAAACCTTGCTTATGGTCTGTCTAACGACATTTGACAGGTGTGAGTGAGAAGCAGTAGACAGGGTGTGAAAGGCACACAACATGTCCATTGCTCCCGACACAATGAAAAGATTGGCCTCCAGGATTCTGTGTCATGACAACTAACATTTAGTTGTCATGACGCATTACCCCTTGGCCGTAAAGTCAGATGTTCGGCAGGTGGTGGTGGTGGTGGTCGTGACCCTGCTTCGAAGGGTGATGGTCGTGGATGGGGTTTTTCTTCCCCACGTACCCCTTTGGGGCAGGGGAGGTAGACGTGTTGTTGGTTGCGTTCAGAACCGGCAACATGTTGTAGTTTGTCTGCAAACAGAGAAAGTACAATTAATACTTTGTCACATTAATGCATCCACTTAAGAGTCTGCACTAACACTTCATTAAAACCAGTTCATAACTTAAATCTGTAAGAAAAGATAACATCCCAGATTGGCTTAATTTAAAAATGCAGAAACACTTCACTGACTATCCTGAGGCAAATCTATCAATTAAAGAAAAATGAGAAAAAAAAGAAAGAATTGAAATTCATATAAAACAATTGATTTAATTACTACCATTGGTAGAGGATAAGCGGTAAAATGTTTGCAATGCATGCCAACTGCTCACAATTCAAAGTACATCCTCTCAAAATCCAAAGTTGATATACATCGATTTACCCCAATATTCCTTCTATTGAAGTGTTATTGCAACTCTGGGTTTTACCTCTTAGAGTGACTGTTGTTTTCAGAAAATAGAGTATATATTTAATCCTACAACTGGAATCACATTATGATCAATTTTAATCTTTAAAATATGCCCTTCATTCAACATGTATACATCATAACATCAAATAAATTCAATAATTTGATTGTAGAAGTTTGACAATTCAAAAATTCAAACTCATTAATTTTAATCCAAATTTATTGACAAATCTATTTATACTTATTTGTATACCTTATATCAGGGTCAAAGTGTAGCTTGATTCAAGTCATCATGGTTCATTTAAAATTGTTAATTTTTAGTATGTAATAAAAAATATATAAAGTCATGCTTTAAATAGGAAAACCATGAAATTACAACCTTATTTTATTCACTAGACTAGCAGGTTGTTCAGTGTAAGTAATGGTACCCCTCAAGGTACACAAAAACCAAGAGGATAAGGAAGGGGTTAATGGAATATAAGCTTATAGCTCAAATAAAGAGGAGCAAATATTCAACCAGGCATGCAGTTTATTACACATTAAAAAAATTGTAGCTGTGGAAAAATAGTAAATCATTAGAAAACACATTTTAGGATTCTTATTATGTAAATTTCAGGGAAAAAATAAAAAAGACCCCATTAACAAATCCTGTTAATGTAATTTCAATTTAGCATATACATATGTATATTCAAATTTTATCTATAATTGTAGAAAAGTTAAAACTGAAAAAATCAAATTCCAGTTACTGCTTGTAATCTAGAGTGGCCAGTCTGTAAACATGCATGGGCCATAACTCTGGGGGTTTGGTTTTATTTGTTTTACGTCCTACCAACAGCAAAGGTCATTTAAGGACTCTAAAACTCTGGGGGAATTATTTCACTAGGTAATACACAGTATTTATCTTAGAAGAATTAATAAGCACACATGATCTGGTAATATTGTAGGGGCAGAGTATATATGAAATAAGCCCTGCATAAAGTGATGCAAGGTGAATAAAGGGAGACCACTTTGTATGTTGTGGGGTACGAGATGGACAGATATGGTTGGGTAGCTATATAGCCTATAGTCTCATCTGGTAGTAATGGGTAATGTAATTTGGTATCGAAGTAGAAATGGTCAAAGCTTTCAGATCAATGGAACAGATTTACTATCTGAAAGGTAAGTTTTCTTGATCATCAGCTAGTAAGGTTTGACTGTCATGTATCCAGACCGGTTAACCACTGAAAACTGTATCTTACATACCCCAGGCCTTCATGCATTGCTTCCATGCATTCTGACCTCAGATGAAGGTCAATATGAGACACATTCATGAATAGTTAATATGTTTTTCATCAAGTTGAAATCACAACACAGAGATATAATTTGTCAACAAGAATGGTTTTTCACAGTATGTTTTTTTTTTAATCGCATTATACTTCTATTTAGGAAATGAGGGTTATTTTTGGGAAAGGATAGCAGCATAAAGCAGATATGAGATATTGATAAAAATAAACAAAAATCTGCCTGTAGCACGCAAGGAGATTATAGGAAGATATTTGATCAATTTTTTAGCAGCCGGTCCCAAACATCTAATATTCCTGATATATACTAATGGGAAGTATCTTATAAACCAATATTCAACATCACACTAACACATTCACCTGATAGTGTGAGCTGACTATACCAAACCAACAACAAGTATTTAACCTGTAAATTATCACACTAATGTGGTAAGGGAAAGCTGACACGGTTCAACAACTGAAATTTCTTCAAAATTTTGAGTGAGAAGGACTCGAGAAAAAACCTGGTAACAGTAGAGTATTACACACTGATCTCAGAAAGCCATTTAGATAATTTAGAAAGAAAAGGAACAGCCCTACAACAGATGAAGCACATGAATATTATAACCTGCTATAGTGACCACCTGTGTTAACTGACTTATAATAGACCGACAACTCCTAAAGATATTGTATATGGTCACTATAGAAAGGTTTTTGCGTGTTTGTGAAGATTGGCACACACAATATATATTTTGCGTTTATATACAAAACAAACGTGATAAGTCTGCAGATATAGTGTCGCTATGGTGACAAGTGAGGACGTACCTCAGGCTCCTTTAATTCTCCCTCCTTAATTTTTGCTGGTTTCCATGACAACTACCAACATTAATTTTTTACTACATTAAACATTGCTTAGGATTTCTTGCAGAAAGCACCATATTTATTATTTAACATTAGGATATATATTTTCTTCCTTTGTTTTCTTTAAACATAATCGATTTATCAATTTACCTTCAAAGTATATAAAAAAAAAGTTTTTGTTTGCATAATGGATTCACCTCATGTTTTTTTTTGTTTTTGTTTTGTAACTATCCTCTTTGATCAAATATTGATTCCTACCTCTATATCTCGTGACTGTGTGTCATCATCTCTGTTTCTGGATGGTTTCCATGTCTATCCAACATCATAAACACATTTAATCAAGAATCAAATGTTATAATGCTGTCAGAAATTATCAATGGAACTTTCCATACCGTATGTGACCTAATAAGTTTACCCAGATTTTTTCCTTGAAGATCTTACCTCAATCACCTGCAACTACAACTTTGGTCTTTTGCCTGTCTGCTTTTTTTCCACAAATATAACTTTACACAGCCTCTAAGTAATATTTATGCTTATTTTAAATTCAAAGATAAGACATATCTAGTCTAGAGTATTACCAAAGTATCATCACTAAACATGATCCACATCTTCCAATTTTGTCTTTTTCTTTTCATTTAAAATCATGTATGAAACCTGATGTAACACTTTCATTCAACTTGTGAAATATCTGAAAATATTTTTTAATAACATATTATTTTTCATTTAATCATCCGATATATGTCTCCACCTAAACCAGGCCTGAGGAATTGTGGGTAGTGTGCACTCAAGATGCACTTATATATGAAAGTACTTTACATATGCATCTGCAAAGCTCAACTCCGGCAAGATTTCCCACCTGCAGCAGGCAAAGACTTTACTCAGATTTCTCAGAAATACCCTTTTTTCAACCCTCATATTACATGAAATTTTATGCCGTAAATGTTTTTATTATCAAACAAACCTCTCTTTCATCTTTCATGCACAGTACACTTATTAGGTCAGATGCAGTATTATGTTTTTAAAATATTGTTATTGTCAAATAATTATGATGAATTGTTATATTTGTACCATAATCTTCTAATAACCATTGGCAAACGTTTGAATTTTGTAAAAGTCGAACAGAACATTGTTACTGAAAAAAATATTATGCAAACATAAAAGATAACAAAAAAAGTCAAACAATTTTTTACACCAACATTATGTCAAAGACGGTTCTTCATTATTCACAATGAAATGAACTGCCAGGCTTACGAAATATCTAAATGTATCTTTCTGATCATCATATACATATAATATGTGTACTATTGTATGTATGATGTGAAAATTAAATATCTTAGCATGACTGAAATATTTGAATCAGCAAACATTCCTAGAAGTTGATATCTATGATTAGAGGCAAATTTAAATTTGACAGTGAGAGATAAGATTACCTCATGATCATTCTGGGTTTCATTGTCTCGGCTTCGGGCCTGTTTCCATGGCTAGGTCCAATAGATATAAATGTGTGTAAGTTTTGACTCGATCTTTAAATATGGTCAACACAAAGTGAAAATGAGTCATATCAACACCTTCTCCCCCAACTCACAGCCAATACACATTCTGTACCATCAACTTGTATCACCTAGATGACTACAACCCTTGTTATAGAGCTGTACCAATGGTACCTTTCAGCGTAAAATTGTTGAAGGCAAACATATCTAAGCATGGCTGTATTTCATTTTAACAAAAAGTTCACTCAAAAACGTCCAGTAACATTTAGAAGAAAATGTATAGTTTTTATGTTAGTTCAATGCCTCAAAAGTTTACACAAAAAAGACAATGGCAGAATTTAGGAACTAGTATAACATAAAATCTAGACAATAGCTACAGTAGCAATATAATAACAAAACTACAGCCAAAGGAATTTAACTAGTCACAAGCATGGAGGAAGGACTTTTTTCCAGCAATAATGAAATAAAATGGCTTTCAGCCACAGCCGATCTCCAGCTGATTTGTACTGAAGGGTAGAAGATTCAAGTCAATGACTGGCTGAAGATGGAGAGAATCATTAGCTTAACACCTGGCATTCAAAACCATATGTATACAGCATATAAAACTAACAAAACCAACTTATTACACAAATATCTGCTGAAGCTTCTTTACCATTTTGCAACTCATTCTTAAGTTAATGATAATTTATGTATAAATAAAATGTAAAAGAAGAACAAACAAATGAAAAAAAAAAGTGAGCTAAAAATAAACAAAAGATGAAGTACATGTACATGTATTAGGACAACAGGCAAAGAAGTAAAGAAATGAAGCGGTTATATATTATGAAAGTGTCGATCATGATTGCTTGCTTTAGGACAAAATCTGCTAAATAAATAAACCTGTCCATGCTACATCTACAGTATGGTTACTATATCTGTCCTGTCTGTAACACACAACTAACTAACCAAACAAACAAAATGTAGTCAGCTCCGACCACAATACACATACCTCCGACTCCTTAAGTATATCTGTCTCCTTCCATTTGACTGGCTTACCAGTGATCTATAGGTGTGATAAAAGTACATCTCACACCTGGTATAGGGGCACATAACTCATCAACAGAGTTATTTCCCTTTGAGCTAACTACTCAGTGACTTAGGATATTTTATTTTCCCTTTGTGATTATGGATGAGGGAATGGGAGTTACTTCCCTTTGGTTTTTGATCAGGGATTTGGACTTGCTTTCCATTTGCACTTGGGCCAATATAACTGAAGCCAAAAGTGCCCCCATGCAAGTATTATCTTTCTTGCACTAAAACAGTGTGCTTTGTAAAAGACAGTAATTGTGTAAATGACCATGATTATAGAGCTACATTTTTTTGAACATAAACAGATTTAGTGATACGTAGGTAATCTAAAGGCTATACTTCTGATAATGAAAAAAAAGTACATTTCAAAAACTTCTTATGAAGCAGAAGTAGAATAAAAATCTAAGGAAATGACCTTTACGGGTCAGTGACTATGATTAGGCATACCTCCATATCTTTGTGGTAGTCATTGTCTTTGACCTTCATGGGCTTCCATCGCTGTGAGTAAGGTTAAACAAAGGCGGCCATCATTTTCTAGTTTACAATATTTTTTAACAAAAAATTCCATATCTATCATTAATCTGCATTTTGAATAAGAGTCCATTAGTATTTTTACATTACAATCAAATAGTTATAATTCTAGTGAAATCAGTAAGATTTCATAAAATTGAACAAAAATTTCAGCAACTTCATACAAAAAATTAAAATCTTAAGAATCTGTAAAAACATGTTAAATACTGATTTTTTGTAAATTTTCATAAATAAATGATGAAATTAAAATCTTGCTCTAAATCTAGCCTATCTTGTGTTTGTATACTGTATGTATAGTCATGCAAATTATAGTATATTAGCATATATGATATAATATTCATTCCAAGACTAGCCGTCTTATTTACAGTACATTACGGTAATTACATTAAGCAATTAATACACTAACTTCATGCATTTTGTGATAAATCTAAAATTTATATCTTAAATATCAATGGATTAAATGGACTATTTTATTGTAAGCTTTTAACCCCCAACCTTTTGTGTAAATATTTGCAGAATTTTACTAGGTGATTGTATAATTATATATCCCTCCTGAATGTACGAATAGATTGAATACAGACTGTACTACGGTCTAGTTATTTATATTGCATGCATTTGGACTAGCTCTTTATCTAGTTATAAGTTATTAAAATTTCATACATGTACCGGTTTATAAATATGACGCTAAAATGTAAATCATAACATTTGAAATAAAAGTGAAAAAAATCATTAATACAGAGCATGATAATTTCAAAATGAATTACACATTTTGTGAGTTAAATTTATTTAGATTTCAGTTAATTTTGTTATTTCTTCAAACATCTAAAACCATTTGCATGGTTATCTAGCCACTTAAAAAACTCTTAAATACCAAACTCCTCAACCCTTCAACCAAATGTCCTGTCGTGTTACAAGGGATTTTTAAAGTGTACGTTGTACATGTATCCATACTATGTATGAACAAGTCCAAGTCCTAGCCATTCATCGGCTCAATTTTAATCCTTTATATATTTTCGTCAAGTTTTAAAAACATGATATTGTTCATCTCAAATATGTAGCAAGCAAATGTCAAAACAATGAACTTAGCATAGTGAGGCGATAACAAATGTAAACAGTCGGTGGACGTACCTCCACATCTCCTTGAATATCATCTTCTCGAGGCCGGGACTGTTTCCAATGCTACATCCAACAGACACAAAATCATCATTTTATCAAAAGATAAAATATTTTGGGATTGTTTATCATCCTGTTGAACATTTGATACAAAATACCTTGAAACTGAAATAGTCTCTAATAAACATACCACAAAGATATTCCAGCAAGTCATTTTAATAAAACCTACAGCCATCCAGACACATACTGACCACCATTCCAACTCCAAGACAATGGATAAAAACATTCCCACAAATGTTCACCTTGGAAGCCTGTTGATACTGAAGCCCTCATTATAATACCAACATTATCACATGCATTGGTACGGTGCTCAATCTACATAAATCCTGCACTGCTATGCCAATTACTTCTCAAAAGACAGTATACAAAGTCAATGTGGAGAAATAAATAAGTGATATTTTCTACAGATCCTCGTCGGCAACTATCGGCTCAATATAACCATTAATATGGGTCCTCAAAACTGCTGTTAAACTCAATAAAACAATTAGTACCTCTATAATATATTTAGAGGTTATTTTTAAACATATAATAATGAGAAATAAGAATTTGTCATTAAAAGTTTTATAAGTGTTCACTTGAATTATGGAATTAAAGAAAGAAGACGACTGATAGGAAATAGAAAGTGGAAATGATTATCATACAGTGTGAAATAATCACCAGTTTCCAAAAATTCAATCAGGTAAACACATAGTCAATTAAGTCATTAATGACTAAAATAAAAAAAAATAAAAACCTGTGTTCAGTAAAGTTACACTAAAATTGCATGTGGGGCAGAGGTACCATTTAAATACTGGTAATAATGTACAAACAGAAAAATGTTATTTTACAGTTTAAATGGCACTTCCTCTTTAGCTATTCAAACACAATTGTCAAGTACTCGGTAGCTGACTTTATTAGAAGTTAAAACATTTTTAAATTATTCATGTAAATGTTGCTGAAATTGATTGACAAATAATATTAATTGAATTGTAGTTTAACTCATTGGCTTCCTGTTTGATAATCAATAGGTGATAACATAGGGTTCGTTTTCCATGAAATGTGTATGAAAAAAAAAAAAATTCAAATTGGTCATTTAATTATTGTTTGCTAATTAGCTCAAAATTGCTGAAACTCTTCTTCATGAAATACACAACACTGACTGCTTGGATTCTCTACTTAAAGTTAACTCAAATGGTTAAATAACATTTGATGAATTTCTTGGCAAAATCTGAAAATTAAGTACCTAATAAATAATCAAGCTGCAGACTGAATGGCAGCAATATGATAATTAATCCCCAATTTCTACCATACAGCATAATCTGCCATGGTATCATAAACTTTTATCAATATTCATAAAATCAACCTATCAAATACAGCCTATTTGATTTAATACATCTCTCCTCAGTTAATTTTTCCTATAAAATATAATATTGATTATCCGTCAGACCTTTGGGATTGATTGCTGTGATGTAGGACATGGATTCATCCATCTCGTCATTAAAATGCAATCAACATGCTGGCTCATCCCACTCAGGAGATTAATATTGCAGTGAAGCTCGTGTATCAACGAACAAGATACAAAAAAAAAAATAGCACATGGCATTTCAGGGCTACAGGTGATGGGAAATTATCAACTTAGGTAGGTAGCCATAGCAGCTGATGGTGTTGTCATTGGTAAACACTGGGTGGGACCATTATGTTTTTATTATTGCGTTGTCAGGGGAGCATGTGATGGCCCAGCTGTCATCAGAATAGAAATCGACCTACATCAGCAACATCACAGTATATAACATAGAACTGTTTAATTAGATAACATCTCATCTATGCATATACATGCCAGATTAATTCTTCCTTAAGCATTTCTATGCAGATTAGATTTGTTCAATTTTGTGCATTTCCTTACTATCTTTAAATAACAGTTCCCTGTTAAAAATGATCCTGTAGATATACAATTTCGATACCAGATAAAAGTTTTTAAATTATACAATGGAAACATTTTCAAAAGAACTATTTGAAACTAAAAAGCTATTCCGACAATATATGTATATGAATATTTAGATAATGAAAAGTGAATCACATAAGATGATATTAAATCAAAAAGGTAATTGATGTGTGGTTTAAAAAGAATATCATAAAAATACAAAGACATGTTTATAAATACAATGTATATCAAAAGCTAATGTGTGGTTTAAAAAACAAAATATCATAAAAATACAAAGACACGTTTATAGATATATCAAAAGCTGACTGACACATGTACGTGACTGGCAACATTCATGCAGTGTGCGGGGCGTACCTCAGTCTCTTTATGAGACTCGGCGTCTTTCCCCTTCCATGAAGACTTCCATTTCTGGCAGCATCACAAACAATTTGAGATTTAGTTATACTATTATCCGTACAGTCAGAAATACTGACTTTTCACCTTCCAGACTTTTAACCAGTTTAGAAAAAAAAAACTGTTTACAAAAAGTAAGCATTTCATTTAAAGAGTGATTGTGAAATATTTTCACTATGAATATATATATTTCTAGTAATACACATCCAACAAACTTTTTGTTTGTTAGGATCCAGTACCTATATTGGATTATACCGTCGTTATTACTTACTATACCCTTTTATACACAGGTATATATGTATTACAAATTGAACGGATAAGAAAATTCAGTTAAAATTATATTCATTTTTCCGTGATTTTTTGTCATTAAAATTGGTAATAACCAACTGTACCTCACATTCTTTCAGCGTGTCTTCCTCTCTTAATCGGAAGGGTTTCAAGGGAGGCTAAGGGTACATGAATACATCATTTTACCATACAGAGGTAACAGTGGAGAATATAATTATGTAACAAAGGTTAAATATTGAGGCAGCATTTATCTATCATTGTAAGGAATTGAAAAAAAAAATTCTTACAAACATATTGCATACAACCTTGGCAAAAATACATTTGTGCAGTTAACTAAATGAAAGCAGAAAATAAAATGAAAAAGTTTTACTGTAAAAATTGTATCATATTTTTTTTTTTTTTTTTACTTATTTACACATTAAAAATTAATATGATTTAAATCTGAATAAGATTAATCAAATTGCCATTAGCTAAAGGTTAACACAATAAACAGAGCTCTATATACATGTGTAACTACTAATTATAATTACCATATTATACTATACTAATAAGCATGCTTATTTCAATCAATATAAAATCTAAAAAAAATGAAAAAAATCTCAAAGATTGCACAGAAACCAGATCAGACACATATAGTCTGGTCACATATAATAATAATATCAAATGTGTGATGAAGGTGTCACTGAGCCGGACTAAACATGATGTGATGACAGCTACATACAATCTAAATTACATAGAAACATTTAGTATCTTATCAGGAAAGAAAAAGAAAAAGAAAACTTCTGTGTGAGAATATAGATACATTTAGATATACTACAAACAAAATTGTGACCAAAATAAAATGTGGTTCAAAATTGTGACCAAAATAAATGTGGTTCACATGTACAGATAGTTACACAAATGATAAATGATCAAAAATGAAATAACAAAAATGTACAGAGTACAATTTTCTAGTTGTGTTACATCACCACATCTGTAGGGTACTGACTGAGACAGGAACGGGTTACATGACAATACTGGCTTTTGATATTAGGTTTGTAGGACCCTTATTAACCCTATAGTATAATAACTTGTTCCAGTTTTTAAACAGATAATACAGGTTTTATGACATACAACATAACCTTTCAGATCTTGATAAATGACTCGTATTAATTAGCACCCAGAATTTAAATGTTAAAGGACTTGTATGAAGATTTGTGTGAAATTTTTATCAATATGAAGATTACGACTCTTAGGAAATCAAATAGAAAATAAAATCTAAATTTCATTTAGAATTGGGCCATATAACAATCCATTTAATGCTAGCATAATGATTCAATCAATAAACCAGATTTGAACCATATGACTTAAGGACATTAGGTTTCAGTGAGGGTGATGGGAGACCTGTTGTATTGTCATGTATATGCCTGTGCTGTCCCAGTCAGGACCGCCAGATTGTGACATGGCCGCGATGTGGGAGTGGTCAGCATGCAGTGAGGACACATACCTGGTCCGCCTGACCATCCCTGTAGTACTCGTTATCCTTCCCCTTTGTGGGTTTCCATTTCTGCAGTCAATGTGTAAAATAATGGAACATGGTATTCTGCCACAATTTGTATGTATCAGATAAATAGAATACCTAGCTATATAGCTATACAGGCAAGAAATATTCAAAATCATTTAATAACCGATACAGCTTTTTTCTCTCTTCTTCCCTGTCAGAAATTGGTGCTGATTTTTCTTCATATTTTTCAATTAAAAACGCTAAACTAACTATTGTTTCCACTTTCAATTAACTCACAATATCAGGGTCAAATTTATCATTACAACACGAAATCTTATATAACTTACAATTTTGACCTGGACATACTAAATAATTTATATACATTTTGATATATAATCTAGAAAGTAAGGTTTTACTAGATACAGTATGTATATACACTTTCCTTAGAAAAATCGCCAAGATGTGACAAAAGTACTTAAGACGAGTTTTTCTGTAGGCATTACTTTGTCCATAAGGATAACTTTTCGCACATATGATTAGGATATGAACAACATACAGCTGGAGAAAGCTTAACTCAGAGGCTGTTTACATAAACAGGCCTAATAGTGGGGTCACAAAGATTAATGCAACAAAATTGAAAATAGGGCTAAACACATGTACAGTACTGGTTACATCCGATGTAAATAGTAATCAAAATTTAAAAAAAATTAAATTAAAAAAATTAATTTTGCAAGAAGAAACAAAACCAAAAACTGAAATGATCATTATTTCTTTGAAAGTACTCATTTAGTTTAATTTAAAACCAACTCATGTTAATTTGGGACCAATGACTATATATTTCCTTGCTATATAGGAGTAAATGTTTAAAACAAGCCTGACCATAGAGAGTGATGGAATCAGTTATCAAGCATATATCAAATATAAGGTTCTGTGGATTTTCAGATTTTCAAATATATTTTAATACTGCAAAATGGTTTAAACTCAATTTTGCATTATAAATATAAAAAGTGCTGCTGTTATTAGTCTATATATAATCAGCTGAACCTTTGAAGCATATGTTGTGAAAACATCTCTTGTTATAGTTACTATTTTGAAGTGGACACCAAGCATACCCTTGTGGCATACATACTCCAGCAATAAGAAATAAATAAAAATGAAGCATGAAATGTTTCCAAAAATTCATGATACCTGACAACACCTTGGTGCTCACAACCAAAGCAAGCAACAGGCAACCTCAAAAGTATCAATTATTATATGACCCAAGTAATGAATACATCATAACCTCCAACATCAAAGCTAGTTTGATATAACTTTGATACTCAGCACACCAGTACACCTACTCCTTACATATCACCCATACAACCTGAAGCTGCCATAATATCAATATCATCACAGGTCAACAGTATGAATTAATAAACAGTTTGATACAATTTGGCATTGGGTAACCAGAATGTGAGATATTAATCCACCAAAGATTCGCCCCTCATATGTACAACCTGTCCACACAAACCTGGTTATCTCCAACCAGCCTTCAGTATACAGATATTGTCCACACAAACCTGGTCATCACCAAACAGCCTTCAGTATACAGATATTGTCCACAAAAACCTGGTTATCTCCAACAACCAGCCTTCATTATACAGATATTGTCTACACAAACCTGGTTATCTCCTAACAGCCTTCAGTATACAGATATTGTCCACACAAACCTGGTCATCTCCAACCAGCCTTCAGTATACAGATATTGTCCACACAAACCTGGTCATCACCAAACAGCCTTCAGTATACAGATATTGTCTACACAAACCTGGTTATCTCCAACCAGCCTTCAGTATACAGATATTGTCCACACAAACCTGGTCATCACCAAACAGCCTTCAGTATACAGATATTGTCTACACAAACCTGGTTATCTCCTAACAGCCTTCAGTATACAGATATTGTCTACACAAACCTGGTTATCTCCAACCAGCCTTCAGTATACAGATATTGTCTACACAGACCTGGTTATCTCCAAACAGCCTTCAGTATACAGATATTGTCTACACAAACCTGGTCATCACCAAACAGCCTTCAGTATACAGATATTGTCTACACAGACCTGGTTATCTCCAAACAGCCTTCAGTATACAGATATTGTCTACACAGACCTGGTTATCTCCAAACAGCCTTCAGTATACAGATATTGTCTACACAAACCTGGTCATCACCAAACAGCCTTCAGTATACAGATATTGTCTACACAGACCTGGTTATCTCCAAACAGCCTTCAGTATACAGATATTGTCTACACAAACCTGGTCATCTCCAACCAGCCTTCAGTATACAGATATTGTCCACACAAACCTGGTCATCTCCAACCAGCCTTCAGTATACAGATATTGTCTACACAGACCTGGTCATCTCCAACCAGCCTTCAGTATACAGATATTGTCTACACAAACCTGGTCATCTCCAACCAGCCTTCAGTATACAGATATTGTCCACACAAACCTGGTCATCTCCAACCAGCCTTCAGTATATACAGATATTGTCCACATAAACCTGGTTATTTCCAACCAGCCTTCAGTATACAGATATGTAATTTGTACAACCATAAACTGTCCACACAGACCTGCCCTTCATAGTCACAACCACCTGACCAAACAAATATCTCCAAACAGCTACTAGTATACAGATATGTCCTTCCTTTATACAATGACAGCCTGGTTATCTTTAAAATGGCTTACATACATCACAGTTTCATCATATTTTTTTTTGTATCTTTGTAAATGGCAAATAAAACCAAACCATTTGACGTCAAGGACACAAATCTTAATTTCAGTAATTAACTATGTCTTCAGTAGCCCCCTTAACAAGGAATAGTTGTAATCTTTTTTCAAGGAAAAGGATTACTGTAATGACTATACAACAGTAAATGTGAATTAAGACTTATATGATAGTGAAGATTCTTTAACATTATATATACAAGATTCTTGGTAAATAAACAAAAGAATCAAACTTAAGAGCTAACTTGGTAACAACATCAAGAAAAGCATGCTTAGTATAGTCATGCAGTGTTCATAAAGACTGACAGCATTAGTAAACAACATGGTTTCCTTGCATTTTCTTTGTAAGCTAAAACCATTATAATCTCAATGAATTGTCTCAAAAGTCCTCCCTCCTCAGCCATTATTTTCCATGACTAATCTTAATAATTTGCTATCATTGCCCCTGTTCCAATTGAAAACTTCCTATCTTAGTCTCTTGCTTCAAAAACTGCCATCTTCTTCAAATATACCACCATACAGATTTTGGCAACTCACTGCATCAACTCCGAGTTCCAACCTAATTTCATACCAAACACAAATCCACATACAGGTTGCATAAAAATTTGACTAACAATCATTTCATACATTAAGGAAATTTATGTCTTGAAATCTTCATGATGCTTTCACATTCTTGCAATACAAATCCCCTGCCTCTGTTCCTAATATTGTCATAAATAGTATCTGTTCACAATACTGTTACAAACAAATCCTTTTTTCTGATAATCCCATAAACAATTTTGTGTTTTTGTCCTAAACATTACCTGTTCTAGTTAATGTCCAAAACAAGAGCTGTTCTGATTATTGTCATAAACAATACCTGTTCTCATAAACAATACCTGTTCTCGTTAATGTCCCAAACAATACCTGTTCTCATAAACAATACCTGTTCTCGTTAATGTCCCAAACAATACCTGTTCTCATAAACAATACTTGTTCTCGTTAATGTCCAAAACAATACCTGTTCTCATAAACAATACCTGTTCTCGTTAATGTCCAAAACAATACCTGTTCTCATAAACAATACCTGTTCTCATAAACAATACCTGTTCTCGTTAATGTCCCAAACAATACCTGTTCTCATAAACAATACCTGTTCTCGTTAATGTCCCAAACAATACCTGTTCTCATAAACAATACCTGTTCTCGTTAATGTCCAAATCAATACCTGTTCTTGTTATTGTCCCAAACAATACCTGTTCTTTTTATTGTCCCAACCAATACTTGTTCTTTTTATTGTCCTTACCAAAACCTGTTCTTTTATTGTCCTAACCAATACCTGTCCTCGTTATTGTCCTAACAAAAACCTGTTCTTTTTATTGTCCTAACCAAAACCTGTTCTTTTTATTGTCCCAAACAATACTTGTTCTTTTTATTGTCCCAAACAATACCGGTTCTTTTAATTGTCCTAACCAAAACCTGTTCTTTTTATTGTCCTGACCAAAACCTGTTCTTTTTATTGTCCCAAACAACACCTGTCCTCGTTATTGTCCTAACCAATACCTGCTCTTGTTATTGTCAAACAATACCTGTTCTTGTTATTGTCCCAAACAATACCTGGTCTCATAAACAATACCTGTTCTCGTTAATGTCCCCAGCAACATGTTAGCTTGTCAAGGTGAAACAATATAACACCAGGCCATAATACTTCCTCCATAAACTCACTTCAAACATCCTTTCAACCTTGATGTTAATTCAATGTCAAAGGCAAGCTGTAATAATCTTAAGTTCAAATTGATGGAAATGCAGTCTGGACACAGATATACATTCTTCTTTAACAAGATCAGTCAAGAAAATTGTAAGTTGGTGATGTGAGAAAATGTGTAACTCCATTACTAAACTATACACAATTGACTCAGTCACCATCTAAAATGTAATCAATCGATATCCCAAATAGTCAAATAGTGACAACCAACTGTAATACCACCACACAAACACTACTAAAGGCCTATGTCATGTTCAGATACCAGTCACCAAATAAGAAAGGCAATCTACAATGATTTCTTGTCATTTAAAACTCGGATTTCAGGAAGAAAATAAAGACAATTTGGAGTATTAAGTTAAAAAACTTCATTCATCCACATACTGATTGGTGATAGACTTTTTATCACAGCTACAAATTTAAGGGCCAAGAAAGAGTTGACAAACTTTTTATCACAGCTGCAAATTTAAGGAACAAATTCAAAGGAGCCAGTACTCGGTTTTTGAAGAGATCTGATGTATGTGTAGCTACCATCCATTTCACCAATTCCCCAGGACATAAAGTGTGAAAGCTAGCAGCTGCGGCAGGGTACCAGTGCTGGCTGGCAAGACCAATTTCTATTTTTACAACTGATGTGTTTTAGTTACCTTATGTCCTTTATAGCCTCCAAAATGGGAACAAATTAATTTCATTTAGCATCTTTACATGTTAAAATTATCACATTACAAAATTACTTATAGTTCTATACATTATAATCCCAATGAATATATGAAACAGGTACAAAAGGTATTTAAATTCTGTCATGTTGTATATTGCCCAAACTTTTATTTACCCAGCTATATATACACTTGTTTATACTTTTGACTCTCCTATGTCAATTTCATAATGTAAATCCATACTATGCTATTGTTTGAACAATGACACCTGCAGCAGTTGCAGCTGTCCGTCTGTCAAGAGAAGAAACCATAGTAACCACGGAACCAGAGAAATCACACACTACTATATATTTACACCAGTAATAACACACAACCCATGCAGTTTAAACACAACACTGAATACAAGTATGTATAACACCAGTTCTGTTTAATTGAACACTCATTCTTCTGTAAAGTTATCATAAATATATATATTTTAAATTCTAAATTCAGAAAAATCTTTAACAGAATGAAAAAGAAAGAATATTGTTATCATTGATTAATAATAAGTTTTTCTTTAGATTATCATTGCAAGAAAAGTAGAAACAGAGTGTTTTTCTAAACTACAGAAGACATGCAGATAAATACAGGTTAAATAGAGAAATCCTGGCTACAGAGGCTAGGGCCAAGGGTTTGGCAGGATACCCAAAGCCCCTAAAACAGGTACCAATCCACAGGGTACAGCATGGATTCTGTTTGCTCTCAACTTTCTAAGAAACAAGAGATCCCAAAGGGATCTTGGCGCCCCAACCATCGATACTATTTACTGGATCTCTATAAGATTTATATTTTCTCTATTTTTTCCCTTCTTCTTCTTTATCATTTAAAAATAAGCTGAACCTACATATTATATCTGTGAAAGATCCATGAAGAACTCTCTGAGAAAAAGAGTTAATAAACTTCAACTAATACAACATGAATCTAAATGAAATTCAGGAAATATGCATGAAGAGCTTGCTGAGAAATTGTGATAACAAACTTTTTAACTTGACAAAATTCAAAATGGCCAACTGTCAGCCATTTTGTTTGCAATCAGTCTTAAAATGCATCATGCATAACAAGGGACCAAGGAGAACCTACACATAAAAGTTGAGAATGATCCATAATGTATTTTTTTGAGAAACTGTGGTAATAAACTTCAAACTGTAAAAAATTGAAGATGGCTAAATGGCTGTCTGTCAGCTAATTTATATTTGATTAGTCTCAAAATTCAATATGCACAAAAAAATCAAATGGGACCATAGGTAACCTACAAGAATTTGCGAAAGATCAATACTTTATGAGAAATAGAAGTAACAAGAATTGCTTACAGACAGATGGACCACCGACGAAAGGCGATTTGAACAGCCCACCATCTGATGATGGTACGCTAAACATACTGATGCTAATTGTATGACTTCTGTAGCTAAAACTATTGGATACTGACCTTATTTCTAAAGTACGGCACATGCTGTAAATTTCAAACAAAAAAATTGAGCCTAAAAATTTTACCTCAACATTCATATTGATTTTGGAGAATTTTGTCTGATGATGATGCCATGTCAGTTTATTATTGTGTAAGATTGTCAGGATCAAACCTACAATCAAGGCCACAAGTGTTTCTGGGTTATGATTAACCCCGTGCAAAGGTTATTGGAAGAAGGGTAGAGGAGGGTACGGAGGAACAGGAGACAAATGACAGTTTTTATCGCTATAACTTATTTTGTAGTTATTTAAACTATTTTGTATGGTATTCATCATTTATAAATACTCAGTTGATATAATTAGTCTACGACTTTCTTTGAGTTCAAAATATATTACAATTGAGTTAATATGTACAGTATAATCAATATAATAGATATTTTACCATTTAAACAAAGCCTCAAATTTTCCTTAATACATTTTTTTATTTAATTCTTTAATTTTGAAATGAATAATTTGTTATTTTGAATTAAATTAAAGTACATGAACAAAATGTCAAATAAGCCATAATTGAAAATTAAAAGAGTAACTTCTAAATAGCTCTTGGAGGTGTGAAAGTATGGGAACACAAGCAAACCAGTGATTCAACAAGTCCAATAGTATGGTGACCATCACGCATGATAAATCCTGCTCTCATCAGAATATTCACCGACATTATTTAGGAGTCCCTACCAATCATATTTTTGCCATGTTAAGAAGTTGATAAGTTCCAGATAATCCGAAAACATGTATTATTTTAGCCATATTGATTTTTTCATGATTTCACAAAAGTAACATCCTTTCCTTTTTTTAGAGCAAGATTTTATTCATACCCAAGAATATGAACACAACTACTACTTGGTAATGAAATGATTCTGCTTCTAACGTAGTACAGCCAAACAGTGCTTCTAATATCAGACAAATCACACAATACTCACATGATTGCTCGTCCGAGATACCTGCTTCTTGCGCTCGTTCTTTCGTTGGCTGGTGTCAAGGAGCGACGTCATACCGCCCATGTATGGATGTTTAAGCAGCTCCTCACATGTCATACGATCTGCAGGGTCCATCCTCAAACAATTCTGTACCAGACAAATTCAAAACTTCATTATTTTTGCTGCTGCGTTAAAACCTAATTATGTACTGTTATCACCAAATTAATTGTTACCATTGAATCTCGCTAACCCAATGATTTTTCTTACAAATTTATGTTATAAAATACACCTTTCTCCTTTGTCTGTCGGCTAATTTATTAGCAAAATAATCACAACATTTAATAAAACCTTTCTGTTCCTAGTAAACAAAGAGGAAAATAAATATACTTGCCTTCATGAAATCAAGAGCATTCGGAGAAACCTTGTGGAATTTTAATTCCAAGGGCACATAATGCTGAAAGAAACAATTCTCAATAATCAATCTGAATGGAAGTTGAAATTTTACATATACATGTACACACTGTCTTGTAAAATTTCCATGGCTTTAGGAAATTGACAATATACAGTGGAACTTCGTTAACTCGAAGTCGACGGGACCACGAAAAAACATCGAGTTATCCGAGAGTTCGAATTAAGCGTGTTATCATTTTTGGTGAAAAGTTTGGTCAATATTTGTCAACATTATATAATCATTATAACTTTGCTCTGTCGCTCATCAGTTTAGTGTGAAGACTGGTCAATACATGTAAATATATATGTAATGTTTCGTTCTGTCACTTGTACTTTGGTGTAGTTTTGTCGATATACAGTCACAATAAAGTTTCTTTCACTTAGTCACTTCAATAAGGATCTGATGTGCAAGTCATGTTTGCAAAAGGAATAACGATAAAACGGAATTCTACAGAATAACAATTTATTCATGTCAAATCAAATAACCGTTTAAGTTTAACACAGATCGTATGTAAAACGTAACAGAACCATTACCTTATATTGGACATATAAAATGCTATTTGATAGGCCTACTTACGTTTTATTAATAACCACGCAATTTTCATGTGTATTAGCACCGGAAGTTTGGCTGCGCATGTGCATAAAAAATGTTACTGAGTTGGCATGTTATCCGATTAATAGACAGCGCTGACCGTTACAGTCGTACTCTGACCACCTCGGCAGTAATTACGCTATTGTTTCAGTAGTTTAAAGATTTAATAGGCACCGGTGACTGTTTCATTTCTACACCTGTAAAAACATCAGCCGAGTAGTTCCGCTTGAGCGAGCGGGTAGATGAGTTGTTGACTAATATCGGTGACCGCCTTAGGAAATTACCTGTTGTAAGTAAAGCAGTACTTTTATCACCAACAGTTGTTTTTTTTATAAGATTCCACCGACAATTTCTTTAATGAATTTATGAAACACTTATGATAGCATGTAGGTTTGTAGTGCCGATATATTCAGTATTACAAACGGAATTTAGCTGTTAAAAAATGTCGGCATTTACCACCGATCGTTGTTGGACACGAAAATTATACTTTGAGTTATTCGATCATTTCAAATAGGATTTTTTTTTGTTGGGACCAAATTTTCACTTCGTATTATTCGAGTTTTTTTAGTTTTCCGAGTTAGAGTTTTCCGAGTTTTCTTTACTAAGATAAAGAGAGAATTCGGCCGGGACTGACGAGGTACTTCGAGTTAAGTGGGGTATTCGAGTTTTCCGAGTTCGAGTTAACGAAGTTCCACTGTACATATATAAAAAGTATTCTATTAATATTTGGGTGGGAGACAATTACATGAATTTCATATTAATTCCAAGTTGATACATCAAGTCATTTTGAATAAAGAAATTTTGACCAATGTGACTTTAAATGTTCATTAAGTCAATTATTGGAAAAATTGTTAGGCCTTCATCTCTGATTAATCTTTTAGCGAAATATCAAGACTCTTGACCTTTCGAATATTTGGGAGATATTAACAAGTTTGACCTCAGTGAACTTGAAAGTAGGTCAAGGTCATTCATTTGAACAAACTTTGTAACCCTTAACCCCAAGATATGTTACTGACCAAATATTTTCCTGAGCCGACCGATTATTGGAAAGATGTCTTTTGAAGGATAAAATTGATGACGGACACCACATCACATGGCCCTTTGCCCTTTCAAATTGGTAAAGTGATTTATAACTTTATGACTGATTTGTCAAAGATGATTAATATACTTACCTCTGGCTCTACATTAGGAATTTCCAGTCCTTGGAAAAATATATTTGAAGAAAATGCAGACTTTTGTGAAGCTATTAAGTCCCCTGTAACATAAATAAATCAATTATACATTATCAATCACCTTCAAATTTCATCTGCTGGGAACACCAAAACAACTGTTTGACATATAATTCATAAAATCACAAAATTACAACAGATATTAAACAATTTTTGTGTATTGTTTTGCATATCACTAAAAAAATACTTATATGTCTTTATTTATACAAACCTAGTGTCTTTTTAATCTGGAAGATTTGGTCTAGATCTGATTTTCCTGGCCATAGTGCCTGTCCTGAGAGTAGCTCGGCAAAAACACAGCCGATGGCCCACACGTCCACGGGAGGTCCGTATTTGGGATCCCCTACAAGAAGTTCTGGGGCTCTGTACCATCTTGTTGCTACATAGTCTGTGTACTCATCTGATGGTCCCGCTGTCAGCAAAGAATTTAAACATTACTTATGTCACAACTGTGATGCCTGCATGTATCTTTAAAACTATTTGGCTTTCATATAAATATATACAATAAATTATTTCTCATTGACCTCAAAATGACCAGGGGGTAAACAACAAGGAAATAGGAATCAAATAAACTTTACATTCTTTGTTTCAAATTTCATAAACTTTTGTTCTGGGGATTCCAGTGGAAATTAAGAAAATGTTTTAAGTTAGACTTTCCACAATGAGATGCGACACTTTTAAGTTTCATTTCTAAAAATTGGTGATTTAATATCTGAAACTGCTGAAAGTCAAGGGTTAATCTGAAGCCCCTGATGACTTTCATAAAACTGTTAAAGAATTATAAAATTGTAACTCATGATCTCAGATGTAAATGAATGCACTTACTTAGAACTCTAGCGAAGCCAAAATCACACAGTTTCACTTTATTTTCTATAGACAGCAAGATGTTTTCTGGTTTGACATCTCTGTGTATACACTGAAAAGAAACCAAAACAACATTACCTAAAACTTAATTTAACCCACAACCATTCTCACTTGAGAATTTAATGCTAGCAAAATGTATGAAGAGATGTTCGTGTAAATGTGAAGGTTTATACTTACATTTCGAATGTGACAGAAATTGACTGCTTCTAAAGTCTGGCTTACGATCTTTTTTACCAGATCCTCATTCACGCTGAAAAGCACAGTACACAATTAAAATCAACAGAACCGAGTAAAAATACACTTCTAATACAGAAATCCATAGCATTCATTATACAATAGCTCTAAAGTTTAAATTCTAAATTTATCATAACAGACGTTTCATTAAATGTTTTGATCAGTTATATATGATACCTAAAACCTGACAGAACTTCATCTGAATAATTCTTTTTTCCAAAAGCATCTGTCATTAAAATTGGCTGTTATTGTTGAATGTCTCCTATCAATACAATAAGGTTATATATAAAGACTCTTTTAAAATTAGTTCAATGAAATGTCATGTTGCAGACAAATTGATGACTCATCATGTCCATTATAACAACATCTGATTGGTCAGTGTCCATTATAACAACACCTGATTGGTCAGTGCCCATTATACATGGCCAGCATCTGATTGGTCAGTTTTGGTATTAATTCCTTGTGCATCCATTTTGATTGCTGAATGTTAAGCAGGAAGCATTGAGTACCATTTTAATGATATCAGAATATACCATGGCCTGGAGTCAAAGCCCATGCATATATCTTGTTACATGACTGAATGCTTTAATCCAAGGCTAAAGGTATGGCAGCATGAGACAATATAAAATGGAAACATTTTACATTTTGAACACACTTAATATCACAGCACCCAATCAAAATATCAGTTCAACAGGTAAAGACTAGTATTACAGGGCATACCAGATAAGTCATATGAGCCAGAACTTATATTCTTAATTAACAGGTTGGAAATGTGTTAAGCAAGGAACACATGTACATCTGTTCTGAAAAAAACCTGTTTTAGATACATGTAATTGCACCCAGCAAACATCACTTCAAAATCTATGAGTGTAGGTATATATATTAGCATGTCAAACAGGCAGAATTTAAATGCAGAATTTGACAAAATTTGCTTATGTAAAATTGTTGTGTCCCTTGATTACTTTTATAGGGGGGATGTAGTGCCATACTTGTTTTTGTATCTATTTTCAGATTTTTTTTATACAGTGTAAAGTACATATAGTATAACAATTATGGTAACTTCAGAAGTAATGCCATATTATTAACATCCCTAAGCCAAACTTTTAAGAAAGAAGTCAAGTTTTTAATTTTTCTCCGACAGTGATTTGTATGTTTTATGCATTTGTCTTTTATTAAATAACTCATACAGTAGATAAATGTATCAAACAGACAACATTGTCAATGCTTGGCACACACCTATGTTTGTAATTTAAACTGGTCATGCAAGCAACATATATTTTATCTGATACAGTAGACAGAGTTATGTTTGCTGGTGAAATTACTATACACTTAGAACAAAGTGGTATTTGTTTGGTTTCAAATAATGAGAACCTTGAAAAATTTCATTACTATTTGATTCAGTCATGCAGAAACACATGAACTGTATAGAACACCAAGAGATTTCGTGTTTGGTCTGTCTCATATATGTACATAAACTGGTTAAACCAGTCGTTTGACACAAAAACCTGCTTATGTTACTGACTGGTCCATAGTCTGACAATACAGATTCTGATGACAGCTTTATAATTAAAAATAAAATTAGGACTTTTTTTAATAGTTAATTGGCACCAAACCTAAACTTACCCCCTGGGGGATCTCTCAAGCTCATGTAGCACCGTGTGATCAACATACTCAAACACTAGATGTAGACGTTTCTTTCTTCTGAATACCTCTATCAGATTTACAAGATTAGGATGTTTCAGTTGCTGAAAGAAATGAAAATGATAAAAATAAAGCAAATAGAAATTTGTTGGGTCTTTTTGTTTTTTGTTTTTATTTAGTCCTAAAATTAGGAAACATTTTCAGCATTTTTTCTCTAAAAATTTGGAACATAGTATCATTGTTTTGCCCACAATTTGTTGACTCTTACAACAATGACCCAACAGACACCTGGCAAAATACCTGCTACTGCAATTGACCCAATAAGCATACTTTGCACTTACAAAAACATAGAAGGTGTGATAATAAAAGTACAGGGAAATGTGAAATCTGGGTGGAATTTTGATTCATTTACATACAAATATCTTCATATAGAGAAAACAACCTAGAGTCTTTAGTTAAAACACTGTAGATTATATTGGCAGATCCTTGCAATTGAGGTAAACAGCTTTTTATGCAACTTAATTAATGCACAAGTTTTCTTTCCTTACAAAAAGATATGCTTAAAGGGGCTGGGTGTTTATAAGGTTGAATATGCAATAGGAATTGGACTTCAATTGACTATAATAAGTACAGTAATATAACTGCAGTGTTGTTACACAAAGAATAGTTAACCACATGTTAATTACAAATGGCTGTGTTAAACCTGATCAAAATTAAAATAGTGAAGTTTTTGTCATCATATTAAACCAACTGATCAATGATACTTGCCTCATAATCAAACAGTTTTATTGGAAGAAATTATTTATGACCAAAAAAATCAATGTACATGTATATATAACACAGCATATTAAATACAAACTGATCCACAATATTTACCTCATATCAATGAAATAGTGTTATTTGAAGAAATTATTTATGACCAAAAAAATCAATGTATATCTATAGCATATAAATACATAATTGATCATGTGAATTCTACATACATTAGTTTATTATCGAGACAAAATATTTTATTTTATAGGGGGTGAGGTTTGTAATGCATCTGTTTATTAGAATCGAATGTACTTGGGGACTCATAACAGCCCTAGTTTACATAGAATACTGGCATTCTGTACAGGGATAATGTTTTAGGTTGCAATACATCCCTACATAACTAGCATGGGGGAATTTTTAAGAGTACATCTGTACATTATACCTTGGAGAGGTCTAGTAGTATACCTGTACATTATACCTGGGAGAGGTCTAGTAGTATACCTGTACATTATACCTGGGAGAGGTCTGTAGTATACCTGTACATTATACCTGGGAGAGGCCTGTAGCATACCTGTACAATAAGCTTGGGAGAGGCCTGTAGTATACCTGTACATTATACCTGGGAGAGGCCTGTAGCATACCTGTACAATAAGCCTGGGAGAGGCCTGTAGTATACAGGTAATAAGCCTGGGAGAGGCCGTTAGTATACCTGTACATTATACCTGCCGGGAGAGGCCTGTAGTATACCTGTACAATAAGCCTGGGAGAGGCCTGTAGTATACCTGTACATTATACCTGTGGGAGAGGCCTGTAGTATACCTGTACACTATACCTGGGAGAGGCCTGTAGTATACCGGTACATTATACCTGTGGGAGAGGCCTGTAGTATACCTGTACGCTCTATACCTGGGAGAGGCCTGTAGTATTCCTGTACATTATACCTGGGAGAGGCCTGTAGTATACCTGTACGCTCTATACCTGGGAGAGGCCTGTAGTATTCCTGTACATTATACCTGTGGGAGAGGCCTGATGCATACATGTACATTATACCTGTGGGAGAGGCCTGTAGTATACCTGTACATTATACCTGTGGGAGAGGCCTGTAGTATACCTGTACACTATACCTGCTGCATGGGAGGCCTGATGTATACATGTACATTATACCTGGGAGAGGCCTGTAGTATACCTGTACATTATACATGTGGGAGAGGCCTGTAGTATACCTGTACATTATACATGTGGGAGAGGCCTGTAGTATACCTGTACGCTCTATACCTGGGAGAGGCCTGTAGTATTCCTGTACATTATACATGTGGGAGAGGCCTGTAGTATACCTGTACGCTCTATACCTGAGAGAGGCCTGTAGTATTCCTGTACATTATACCTGGGAGAGGCCTGTAGTATACCTGTACATTATACCTGGGAGAGGCCTGTAGTATACCTGTACATTATACCTGGGAGAGGCCTGTAGTATACCTGTATAATAAGCCGGGGAGAGGCCTGTAGTATACCTGTACATTATACCTGTGGGAGAGGCCTGATGCATACATGTACATTATACCTGTGGGAGAGGCCTGTAGTATACCTGTATAATAAGCTGGGGAGAGGCCTGTAGTATACCAGTACATTATACCTGGGAGAGGCCTGTAGTATACCGGTACATTATACATGTGGGAGAGGCCTGTAGTATACCTGTACATTATACCTGTGGGAGAGGCCTGTATTATACCTGTACATTATACCTGTGGGAGAGGCCTGTTGTATAACTGTACATTATACCTGTGGGAGAGGCCTGTAGTATACCGGTACATTATACATGGGAGAGGCCTGTATTATACCTGTACACTATACCTGGGAGAGGCCTGTATTATACCTGTACATTATACCTGTGGGAGAGGCCTGTAGTATACATGTACACCATACCTGTGGGAGAGGCCTGTTGTATACCTGTACATTATACCTGTGGGAGGCCTGTATTGTACTTGTACATTATACCTGTGGGCATCTTTGCTAGCCAAGGCTTCTGGTTACGTTACACTCCACGAACCCTTGGCAGATATAGGCGTCAGTTCTGGCCCTCTAGCGGTGATTCGAAATTACCACCCTTCACGCATGAAATTTTCGACCAATCAAAACAAGCGTTACCGATTTACTTCATCGGTGATGTTTACAAACACACATCGAGGTTTGGTGTCATTTCGATGAGATATGTGATCAATGACTTATATGAATTGATCAAACACTGCGAATGTTCCCTCAAAGATTGTGATTTTTGTATTAAGGTAAAATGCCATGACAAAGTCGGCAATGTAGCTCTGTACTGGGTGCCGCATTTTTTGTTTACTGCGAAACCAAGCCAGAATGTAAAACGTGATTTGATTGGGTGCCCTGGGATTCCAGGGCGCGACGGTTTGAACACGACTATATCCGCCAAGGGTTCGTGGAGTGTAACGTAATCAGAAGCCTTGGCTAGCGAAGATGACCTGTGGGAGGCCTGAATTGTACTTGTACATTATACCTGTGGAAGAGGCCTGTAGTATACCTGTACATTATACCTGGGAGAGGCCTGTAGTATACTTGTACATTATACCTGGGAGAGGCCTGTAGTATACCTGTACATTATACCTGGGAGAGGCCTGTAGTATACCTGTACATTATACCTGGGAGAGGCCTGTAGTATACTTGTACTTTATACATGGAAGAGGTGCGTAGTATACTTGTACAATATACAAGGCCTTTAATACACCTGTACATTAAACCTGGGGGAAGCCTGTAGAGATGGGGTGGGGCTGAGGTATGTACATTATACACTTGGAAATTTAAACTATACCAAGGTGGTACATACCTGGGGGAAATGCACACATACCACAACTAGAAAAATGTGTCATTTTTCAAAATTTTGGAGTCTGGTATTATAAGTAACTGGTATAGCAATAAAACAGCATGTTTAATGTCCTGACTCCTTTTAATCAACAGACTCGTCTATAATGGTTTTCTGCTACAATTTGTCATTTTATATTGAAATAGACATTGTATGAAAAGACAAATTGTAGCAAAAAACTTTTAATCAATTAGGCTATTATAACTTTTCATATATGCCCACTGATGAAGATGCCTATTACTTGTTTAACTGTTTCATTAATGTACATGCATGCGATTTACTGGTCACTGTAAATAACAGTACTAGTTTATATTAGTACATATGTATAAAAAATAACTGCATTTCCAGTAACCCTACCAACCTTATATTTTTGTGACTACTCCAGTATGTTTGTTTATCGTTTTCAAGAAAGGACTGTTAAAGTCAAGATTCACTGTCTATATGGTATATATGACCTTAGTAAAAACTAATCAAAATATGATTTATCCACCTACTTTTATTCCCTATTTTTTGGCATGCTACTGGAAACACACATATCTTATTTAGGCCTCATTGAAACATTACACAAAAGCTTCTCACTTATCATTTTAAATGAGCAAATGTTTACGCCTAGAGGTAGTTGATGATGACAACAGCTATTCGGGGAATATAATACTAAAGCATGCAACATTTACTACACTAAAACACACCTTTAACATTCTGATTTCTCGCATTGCTATCTTCTTAATAAGTGGGTCCTCTTCCGATTCCACGAATCTTTTGATGGCCACAGTCATGCCTGACTCTTTATTTCGGCATTTGAACACCACGCCATAAGAACCCTCCCCAATTTTGGTGAGTTTCTCATACTTTTCCATGATCCTTCTCGCACCAATGGTACATGTAGACTTTAGTTCACAAATATAAAGCTTGTGTATACAGCTTTGGCTTTACAGGAAGGCTATTTATTACACAACAGGCACTGTTTGTAAATTATTAATCAACAATTAAAAATGTAGATTATAATGTTCCAAGGCTTACTGACTAGTATCTAATAAATCGGTTACGTGACGTTTACGGTATAATAACAACAAGATGGCTGCCGATATTATGAACTGAAGGGTATGTCTATAAAACGATGTTTGTATGTGTAAATGACAGTTAAACACGGATATTATATGAGTAGATGGTAAGACAATGTAATGGTCCTCTTAAATAACTTAACCGTTTGTTAAATGAACGTGAAGTAACCCTGAAACACGACAAAATAAACCAGTTCCACGAAACAACCTGTCAAAATATGTCATGACCGTCAAACCATCCCGCTTGTGTATGTCACAAACTGGGTTAACATGGAGTTCTTTTGATTTCGAAACAAACGATATCCAACTAGGAATGGTAAACACTATCTCCAGTCTTCATTTTGCTGTGTGTATGGATATATCTGTTATTTTCTTCGGCCATTGTGAATTCCTTGGTTAGTCGCCATAATGCACGCACTACAATCTTCATACGCTCATTTTTTAACTTCTTTAGAAATAAATGTATTATAAATATAACTCCAATTACGGTAACTGTATTCATATGTTATTATTAAACATTTAAAAGATAAAGATAAAAAGTCGGCATTCGAAGCATATTACCAACAATTGCAGGCACTACTTTCTTTAACAGACCCATTGTTTTGGTTCAGAGGTTATACCTATAGCAACGAAGACCACGTGATCAAAACAGTTTTTTATCAGGGCACCTGCTCCGACCGTAATAACATCGTTTCTGGATATGGAAGATTTTACCACCGTATGGAAGTAATAAATCGTTACTTGAAGAATTTAATGTCCAGTCTTTTTGAAACACAGATCATATTCAAACATTAAAGTCATAAAACATTAACTCAGAATAACTTAATCTTATTATAGTGTTATTCATAAGTTTGTAAGCTTACTGTAGTGTTACGTACAGTTATAACAGGTAATGCAAAAAAGCACGTCGGTTAATTTGTTACTATTTATAGATATTATGTATATAATATGATAACTCACTGTCTTAATAATATAGTTCCTGTTCGAAATATAGGAAAATATATATTAATAGGTTTTGTATCTAGACATGTATGGGCGCGAACACTGATTAAAGTGTACAGAACGTGTATGATAATGGCCGGGCCCAATAATGACTTGCAGGTAACGTTATGACTGACGAATCATACAATCAAGTTATTTTGATGTATATCGATCTTTGTTAGATGAAAGGAATACATGATGGACCGTTCCTTTTTGATGATAAGAAGAACTATACTCACGTTCTTTATTTTACATGTAATAATTAAGCCTGTAGTATATGACAGAAGGCCAGACACTTTTCGATCACTAGCTCTGTACAACATATACCTCTTGGACATTTATCTATCTATTTATTTATTTTTAAAAAAAGACAAAAAAATGGTGGAGTCACCTTATCGGTTAATATATTTAATTCGTCATAGTGATGTATCATTTACATTTGTGTCATATATTGTACCGCGACAACCATAAATTTGTGGTATCATTTCATTGTTTTAGTGATATCACTAATATATGGAACTAAAATAGAAGCATCAATGATATCTTCCTGCCCAGAATGAATAAATTAATTCCATGGTCCAACTCCTAGATATAGGGGTCCAGGGGTAAGGCCCTGCGGCCATTTTGTTCATTCTGGGTTGACAGGAACGTGTCAAGCGCCTGTGAGCAAAGGTTGTGACATATATGGTATTGGAATCGTAATTCTTTCAAAAAGTTAAAAAGCTATAGATAAAGAAGGAATTTGCCAGGGCAAAATATTTGACCGGTTTAGACAAGGTCCGGATTGAACAGAGTCCGGTTTAGACAGAGACTTCTGTATCCTCTCTCCTTCAATGGGCATTTAAATAAAAGAAGTCGACCTCTTATTAGAAATTCATGTTCAATATTAACCTTTGGCTTTCTTCTACTCGTTCAGCACACAAATTTCATTGACTTTAACAGCACACACTGGACATCAAATCTGATGGCTATAAAAGAAAGTGTCCATGATTCTGATAAGCGTGTTATTGGATGGACACCATGGAATATATAGATTGATGAGATGGGTTAAAAAACATTTATTTATTTCCAGTAGGTTACGATTTTGCGAACAGTATATATACGATTTTCCTTCGGCTAGACGTAAATAAATCGGAGAAAATGATATGCAGCCACTCGAAAAGGGCAAAAAATCATCATCAACTTCCGCATTTACATAATTTGCGCATCAAATTTACAACCGAAACTTGTCACAAACTCTTTAGCGGGATTTCGAGATTGATATATGTTATGTCATTTGGAATCATTCTGTTTCCTTGTACGACATGTAGTTTAATACTAATCTGTCATATAATCGGATATGGTTTCTTGATGTCGTCGTCAGTTATATAGAATTACAGTACTTTGTACAAGTTATAGTATATATGACTATAGTTGTTTTTAGATAACCTTTCAGAAAACATCATATTGGAATTCCCGTAACATTTTTTCTATATAAATAACTATCTTTACAAAGATAACAGTATATGTCAAACAATTAGTAACTCACGAAACTGTATCGTATAGCTGATGCTAACTTTGACTAAAGGTGTGGAAATCTCGACAGGAAGAAAGAACCAACAACAGGCTGATGGGGTTTTCCGACATTTTTTTGCCCTGGATATGCCAAAGTGTAGTTTTATTTACAACTACCAGATCTATGTATATGATGATTGTAGAAATAAATAAATGATTTGCAAAGTTCATTTAACGGTGAATACTGGTTTGTGTGTGGTCTTCGACCCCTCCGGGTATTTTGTAGTATAGCGTGATGTTTGTTCTGTTGGCGAAATGTGGTTGTATGTAATTGCTAAGTCATACATTAGATATAGCCATAAATTGAGTGAAATAAATAGTAAGCTTAAAATATCGGTCAACAGTATCAGTCGTAGCCTGATCTGTAAAGGTCATTAACCGGAAAGTGGGTACTAAAACGCTAGGAGTCCATCAGGGGACAGGGCGTGATATATGTCCAGAACAATGAACTACTTTATTGTTTGATACATTTGTTCAGACTGGACGATTTTTGATTCTCAGTAGTCAGTACCTTCCCTTATGGATTTCTGAACTTTTGGTCTCAAACACAAACGTTCTTAGAAAGACAACACAAATGCAGCTTTATAGAATAGATACATTTCTATTGGTGATGAATTCCACGGTGGGTGATTACAGGGGTTATTGCATGCATATGGAAACAGATTTTCTATCTTTAGTGACAGTGACTTTGAATTTCGACCTTTGGACCTGAAAAGCAATCCCATGCAAGCACTTGTAAGGAAGATCTGCATGAAGTTTCGAGTTTGATACGCCCAAGGGAACTCGCACGGAAACCTCCGTGCGGACGACGACGCCGCCGCCGCCGTCATACTGACATATTGTGATACCTGTGTGTTACCTGCTTTTGCGGGCGACACAAATAACTTGGAAATAAGATTAAAAGAATGTATTAATTAGTGCCTTTGTTCAATGTTTATTCACTTTAAATCTTATGGCTCATAAGCAGATACTAAAAGATAACATCATATAATTTACAATCCTTAATATACCATACAAGTTAATGAAAGATGGACAGCATTAATATAATTACTTTACATATACAGTAGATCTATAAAAATATATCATACTGAAAATAAATATTACAGTAAGTTTACAGATGTTATGACATTTCTGAGCGGCAATATCGAATGGATAAGTGAGTGGAGTATACAATAGTGTAGTCAGGGGATAGATGGCTATAATGTTGGAAAGCCTATGAACTGATATGAGTGAAAACAAAATAAGCTAAAGTCGAGATCTAGAACGTGCTGTTAAACAAAATTTCAAGTACTTCCCTAAATTATATACAGCTCTTTCCTGTTACGTACAGACAACAGCTGGACAAGTTTATATTAAGATGGGCGGTTCCAGTAATACCTTTTAATGAACTTCTTTCGATTATCTTTGTGGAATGCAAACAATGGACATCTTAAAACAAAATAAAACTCGTCCTCTACCTGGTTTTGGTCATAATAACGACAGATTCGATTCGCCCTTGGAATATTGCGATACCTACCTCATCTACATAGAGCTGGTGAGATGAGTCGTAATTTCGAAATACATCTTATATATCTGGATAGACTTTGTAACGTATAGCTATCAATAAGGAATTTATACAAAAAGCATTTTGACGACATTTCAACAAATTCATTTTTAGCTTGAATAAAATTTTCTATCAGACGCTGGTTAAAACAATGTAAAAACACCCTTTGTACTGCTGTATTCAGCTCTGCGGGTGGAGATTTTCGTCCCTCAGAAGTGCAATGCACCGGTTTAGAATAATACACACCAATTTAATGTTGTTTCAAACTCATCCAATACCCATTTTTACCAAACTTCTATATTTCAACAGCTGCCTAATTTGATTTTGTTTCCAACTTCCCTTATTGATTTGTACATTCTGGACACTTACATCACTGATGAGCCCTACATAAAGAAACAGATATATGATACAGTTCTATTGCCATATACTGTATCTATAACTAAATTCTTATCTTTGCACATTCCTTCAAAAATCATTGTTGGGTGGAAAGCTCTGGGATGGACATTTTTTATTCCAATCAAGATTTACCTGAACCATGCATGCTGCTATGAATAGGGGCACCTGTTCAAAATACCTGGTATACAAACAAAACTGATGTTTAAACATTAATGCATCTTTCCTTATTTTAATGTTTTGTTTTCTGTGGTATTGGAACATTATAAACCATTTTATCATCAACTTGACAGGGGGATGAATCAGAAGTAGACTTTGGCTTTCGATCCTTTTGGCCACCAGCATTGTTAGTAAGGTCTTGATTGAAATAGCTATATTATGCAGTTTAGTGCAGTTTTTGGCTCCACTGTGCCACAACCTACATGTCACATTTGAATAGCGACAAGGTTCAGACTCAGAACATATATTAACACTCAATTTGTATTGAAATTGTGTCTTTTGTAAAATCCTATGAGATTGCAGGTATATACTGCTGAAGGTGTCATAAGATGACAAGGTTTAGAATATACACATGTACTTTTTTTTTTTTTTTTTTTTATGTATTGAATAAGTCCTATTGCAGCCTGACCCACCCCCACATATTCTGATAATATTCTGATAAGTCCACTGTCCATGATCTGAATGGAGCACTTCTATGTTGGATGTTTGGCATACACTGCATCTATTACTGGTAAATCCATTTTATTGGTGAAAATTCACTTGTCTTTTTCGCAATCTATCACCATATGACGATTTATTTTCTTTCACAATGACTCCAAAGGAAGAATAATCAGCAAATAATAACAACAAACATATATAAAAATGTGATCATGGCTTTTTTTATACAGAAGAACATGTTACATAGTTTGGTAACAATATTTTAACAGATGATCGACACATGGCTATTGGCTATCAGGGGTCTCTCTGGTGATAATACCAGTTCCAGGTGTCCGGTTTACGTAGAACTTTTGTGCACATCAAATGCAATACATCAACAGTATACATATTTGGTTAAATAAATCTATAATGTTATGGGTAACAAATGATAATGCTGAAGAAATTGTGTGGTAGGAAAAAAGGACAGCTTTGGTGTAGATATAGAGCAATAAATCAACCTCATTTTGTTTATCACAAAGATAAAACTGAAATATTCTGTCATGGATGACATGTAAAATTGGGTATCTTTTCTAGGGTTGTAGTCCAGACATATATGTACTACATTTTAAATGTAATAACATCTCAATCTTTTAGCTACCTCAACCTAAATGTCAAGCCTTTGGTGAAGTAGAAAATCCACAAGAAAGCCCAACAGTTCAATCTTACATTTTCTCATATCTGTGTCAGCTCCAACTTTAAAAAGGTTTTGATCTTTTTCTAATTTCATAAAAAAAAAAAAAAATAAAAAAAAAAAAAAAAAAAATTACCACAGATCACATCATTCCTCCTATTAAAGTTTTGCAAGCAATAAAAAAGTCACAGTAATTACACATTTGTTAAAATATTGAAATTTAAAAATCACTTGCATCATTTATTTTTACGCCATTTAGATGCATACATCATGTATAGGCGTCACACCTATGCTCTTGATTAAGACGAAAGCACCAGTTAGCATAATACACACAGTTCAGAACAGTCATTTTAAGTAGACAAGCTAAAAATATTTCATCACTTAAAATTACACGAATCAATAATGAAATAAAATGTTATCTCTCTATCATAAAGAAATGCAGACTGAGCTCTTGAGAATTGTTCCCACTGCATAACATAGTACAATGGAACCCTGCTAAGCAAGAATTCAGTGTTTCAAAGGTAGAATTATCTACAATTTTGACTACAAAACATCTGTCAGTATGTTTAAAGATATAGATGATCCAGTAAATGCAAAACGAATACAAAATTAGAGAAATTTTCCATGTTTCCTGTAGTATTAAATGTACTACGAAATGATATCACATGTCTGGTATTACAACACTTGAAGCCAAACATACCTGCTGGCTAACAAGGTCGTAATATAAAATAGTATTAGAGTGAAGAAAAATAAATTTGGTGCTTATTCACAGTATTGCATAGCTAAAAGCTTGTAAGATAAGTTACATATGTATATATAAATAAATATGATATCTATACAACATAACCATATATTATTCTAGGGACAGTGAAATGCAGAGTAAATGCTGCAAGATGGAAGTCTGCAGTCCAATTACTGACGATATCCAAACCAAGGGAAACTACTGTCACCAACACACCAAATCCACACTAGGTCTCATACTTCATCCATTTGACTTTTCTCCATTCAACTTTGAGATGCCAGTATCTGGTGTCATGCTTCATCCACTTCACCTTTTCTTAATATTACTTTGAGATACCAGAATCTGCCTTGCAAATCAAATTATAGAATTACACTGTGGAAAAAAATACAATAACCTGATACTCAAGTAAGCCATTAACCTAACCAAATATCACTGAACAAATGATAAGTGACTAGCAAGATTAAAAAAAAAAAAATTCATCAAGTGAATTTAATTTATGAAGTTAAAAGCACTTTGTGTATATAGCCTACCACAATGCTAGCAGAACTATTCTTTACTAATACATGCATCACATTAATTAGTTTCCTCTAAAGAACGAACTTAGAATATTCATCCTGTTAATCACCTGTAACTTAATGAGTAGAATGAATGACAATGAAACATACTTTGTTTATACAGGTGTCCTATTCTCAAACAATTCCTATCCTGACATGGCAAGTCTTTTAACATTGAGCAACTAACCTGCCTAACTGCAGGCTTCATTTACATACAACTTTCAACAACTACCCGTCGTAGTCACAGGTAAATGAGGTACCCGTTTCCCAGTAATTGGATTCTATAGACTAAAATCACTTGGACTCCAACTGACCAGAAACTGCTTATAATTATCGCATTTAAATATTTTATAGTTTACATCATAAAACAAACGTTTTTATTTAAATTCCAATTATATACAATGTACATATAATTAACATTCAAGAAAAGAAACAAATATGGTTTCTTGTTTTAGTGTAATCCATTTAAATATTAATTTGTAGTAACATAGTTAATGGTAACTACTGCTAATAATATCACATACTATAGAATATTGACACAGAAATGCCCATCTTTCAGATACTAATATCCCCATTTCATACCATCAGACAACTATTGTTTCAAAGGCTTTAGCTCAAGCAGGCTGTACAAAAGGCTGAAGGTACCAAGACTGTGATTTGTACAACCCAGTATCACAAACAATGGATTTCATAGCTATCACCGCATAATCTGACCTATCTATGGCAGATTTAGTCTAAGAACATTGCTAATTCTGCTAGGCAACGTATGACTATGCTAACCTACATACTAATTTACTTCATCTCTACCAACTGTCTTCTAACCCTGCAACCATGAATGTCACTCTTGATGTTCAGACTTCTACCCTCTGACCCTGTTAGTTGACGTCTAACCATGTTAGTCTAATCTTGACCCTGCCAACAGACCTCTGACCCCTGCTAGTATACTGTGTCAATCAATTCGAGGTCTAGCTAGTCCAGTATACTTATTTCTCTGGGGATGGTATAGAATGACGGATCTACGTTGATGTGAATATATATTATCTCATACAAAAAGAAAATTGGATGATTACATTTTTGATTGTGAATTATAACATGCTTTTCATTCTTATAACGGAGTGAATATCTGGTGACTCAAATGAATGACACATGGCAAAAAATTCTTTATAAAGATGTTATTCAAAATCAAGTTCTGGTATATGATGATAATTTGGGAATAGATATGTATTAGCATATTCTTACAAAGAACCAGTATAAAGATGTGTGCAAATTCATTATTTGACTTTGCAAAAAAAAACAAAAAAAAATATATATATATATGCAAGTGCTATAAATGTTTATATGACCATGTAGATTACCCTTTCCCACCATTTCATACATAAATCCTGTATCAAGACAGACAAGGTCATGATAAGAGGTAGTCTTGACCTTAAGGACATCATTTAGACAACAAGTGGTCAGTAGTATATGTGCCTGATTTGACCTTGACCATCATTTTGGATTTATTTTGGCTACACTACAGTAATTCTTGAGTGAACTTACATACACTTAGTGTACATAATACCTATAACATATAATATAGGTTGGATTGTACACAAACAGAATACTTGTGAAACAATTATATAACCAAAAATAACATGTTACAAAATAAAAATGCACATTTAGTATGATGCAGAGACAAAACATACACTTAGTACTTTTGTGTGATAAATTAATTAGGACAAATACTTCCTGTACAATTGATGAATATACATGAGAATAAAAAAAAAAATTAAATAATGATACAGTATATGAATTAAGATTCACAAACTGATTCAGAAATATAACTTCATAAAATACAAATTAACCCTTTCATTCCTTAAAAACACAATTACGGTATGGGAGAAATAAGGTCATAACATCATATCAGCTATGAAATTTAAGCATTAGGAGTGGTTTTATAATCAAATATTAATAAACATCGTGTGGAGTGATTTTACAATCAAATATTAATTAATTTCAATATACATGTACGGACATGCCATCAAATAACATAAAATGGTTCAGAATCAACAAAGAAAAATAGTGTATTCCATACAAAATAGACCCGAACAAAAACTCTACAGAAAACTGAAATCATATGACCTTTAACTTCAATGGTACCCAATTATTGATGATTGTACTTGTGGTGTCTGAGTAAATATATCACTACAGTATCAAATCTTCATGGGGATTTGAAATCCCCAAAAGAATAGATACCCGGCAGTGTATGTACTAAAAATTTTGTAATAGATTGAAATTTGTGGTGAACTCTCTTTCATATATACATTGTACCAATATACTAATGAGAAGTTTAAGTTGCGTAATTTACATATTGTAAATACGTAGTGAACAAAATTAACCCATTTCAATGTGAAGTATATTGGTTATTTAATTGAAATCAGGACTTCTACAGTAGTTCAATTCACTATTTGGATACCCGATACCAGTTTGTAAATAAGTCATGCTTGGAAGTGCATGTTGTGGAACAAAATTATGCTTTTATTCAACTGGATAACAAAACAACATTTTCAATGTCTCCCAAATCATAGATATTATAATTATATAGGCCTCAAGGACATAGATAAACAGCATGTCTGCCTCTTCATGGATTCACATACAGAACTGTCACATCAATTCACACACTTTTACATCCTTATCACACACACACTCACTCAATCACATGCAAAAACATCACAGGAGCTTTGCTTTAAGTTCAGGCAGCTATCAGTGAATTATGTCTTGTCTACATGTAGAAATTCAGGAAGCTGGAGAAGCGCTTCTAGGCAAGATGTTTTTTATTCTTTCCCAGTATTTTGTGAATATTTTCCTGACATCATCTAGACTGTATACATTGTACACTAATACAGGCTGATCTTAATTGGTTTAATTCCTCATTAACATTATTAATCTTTATCATCTTCTCATGACCTTAACATGTAGGCAAAGCTAATCAGATCACAGCGAAACATCTTGATTCATTCAATATCATTGTAGATAGCAGAAGGATGAGACAGTGATGTTGGTGCCAAGCTTCAGGATGAAAACATCAAGTCAATAGCAAATATGAAAGTATCTGGATTGTCTAATTAACAGCTGTATGTTATAATAGTAGTATCCAATGAAGTTAAAAGCAGGCAGACATTGCAGACATTAGGTCCAATGGCTGAGTTTTAATGTTGATTCCTGATACACCCTTGTTGATGTCTCTGCTATCAGTCAAACAAACTGACCAATGGTTGAGCTCACAGGTTAAGGGTGAAGCTGATTGATAATGAAGAAGAATGTGTCAAGTATTGGAAGGTCAAAGGTTGAATCAGAATCGTTTATGAATTGTCACTGTATTGTGTTAAGCAAATGGTTTTGTCTTATTTCATTACCATCCATCTGTGTTTTTACATGAAGTCCTTACAGCTATACATAGACACTGTTTCATCAGGCCTATACGACTTCGAAGTTACATTGTCGCATCCGGCCCACACGACCTTATACATTGGCTCTTGTCCACATTATGTCCACACATCCTATAAATTGCACCTGTGTCTGTGAAGAACTGTATCCCTAGAACAGTGCCAGATACCTAGAACATGTTTTCATGGCCTGCTAACACATACAGATTGGAATGAGCAGTCGGGTCATCTGTTGGTCGACTCTCAAGGAGGATAACTCTGGAAAATACAACAAAATTACACACATTAAATATGTTTCGGTTCAGTTCATATAATTATACAACTTTAGAAATGTATGATGAATATGACGGGGTTGGTAAAGGTGATTTGAACAGCTAATGATTTGTGGCACGCAAGATAAATTTTGTTGTTTTAAATCTTCCTGTATCAAAGATATAAAACTGATTTTTGTAAGTAACCTGCAAAGAAAAAATTGTGGTATTATCTTATTATTTAATAATACCAAGGGAATTTCTTTTGATCAATAGGTATTTATATCACCAATAATGAGTGCCAACTCCCCTTTGTTAAACTTCAGTTAAGTATAAGTTATTGCATAATAAAACACTAAGGTCAGTTTGATTTAAACATATTTTAATGTGTTTTTGATAGCAACAGCATTACATACAAGTTGTACAACTTAAAACCTTTCCCCTGTAAGTTCACTTACCTATCTGATCCTAACAGTCTGAATATTCGGCTCCGATCACAGATTTCTTGTGTTACCTTGAGAAAGAAAATTCAAAAGCACCTAAGTACAAACTGTACATATACTTCACCAATTCAGTTTCCATTAAGCTACCTGATGAGAAAGTTAGTATAGAATAGAAATAGGTATATGAGAGTTACCTCCCTTGTCTTGGTGTGCAAGACTCTTTAATATTGTTGTATTCTGATTGATAGTCACAGATGGTTTTCATGATTATTAAGAATTATGTTACCATGTGCATATGATATTTAATGTACACAAAATCTTCTAAACTAACCCAAAATGCAACTATTCAATTGCTTTAACAGTGACCAACACACCAAATTAACATTAAATTAAGTGTCACAGTGACAAAACTTCACACAAGAGCAACATCAAACCAACCCTTTAGTCAGATTTTGAGTAACCATGCTCAAACGTAATTTACTCTCTCCTTCCCTATCTACAACACATGAAGGCTTGAATTGCACCTGGTCATCATGTGTAAACCAAGACAGAGTGTTGATGCAGATTTCTTGTCTTGATAATGATAATCAGAATCAGCATGACATAAAACTTACTTCATTTGCTTTAAAGCTCCGTCCTTGCATACCATGCTTGTGGAAGGCTAACACACTGTCTTGTAAGCACACTGAAAAATAGCGATGTTTGTGTTAAATATCTACAGTTACTTCACTTCATAACGTTAACACATTCCTTGAAACAAAAAGCTCAAAATATCACACTGCTATACACAGTTCTTATTTTCAACCATTACTATAATGGAGAATGAACAAAAAATATTCACAAATTAACATCATGGCTCCATAGATACAAATCACTAATTTTTGTATTAATTACACAAGTGTAGCTTTGATTTGCCAGTCCGACATAACAGAAATAAGCCTGTGTACACTACCTACTAGTTTGATAAAAGCAAAGTGAAAGGGGTTCATAACATGTAAAATATACCCCTACCTTACCAATCAATAGAACAAATTTGTCAAGGGATCATTACATATCATGTGTTTCAGCTATTTTTAAAGAGGTCAAGTGTGGCCTTTGACCTCTAAACTTGAACGATAACAACCAAAATCTAATGAATTGTAGAACATTCTGTAGTGGCTATGGTGTTAATATGAACTAAATCTGTCCTGGGGTTCATGAGACATGCTGTACACAAGCTTTTCTATTGACCTTTAACCTTGACTGATGACAAACAAAATGTAACTAGGAGTAGACCTTGATGGCGTTATGATATAATGTAATATGATTGAGAACCAGATCTGTCCAGGGGGTCATGAGAACTTGTGTATACAAGGTTACCACAGACAGATAGATAAACACACCTACTTACAGACAAAAGGATTACTTTATCTACCTTACTAAAAAGACAGAGAGGGAGGGGGTATAAAAAGTCAGCTAAGAACTTCTTTTTATTTACTCATTTATTCATCTGTTTCCGATTTGGACACAGGTTTGCCAGAGAGTCACAGTTCATAATATTTCTTTATGCCATTAAATAGCCATTTTATGAACAATTGTGAAACTGCTCTTGTATAACAGTCCAAGTGTGGCTACCTGGGACATGAAATGAACAGATTACATGTATGGAATAATTCCAGAAATTGAAATTAAAAACTGTTATCTAATATGTTCTGAAAATACTGACATTTCCATGCTAAATAACAAGGATCAGAGTGATATTGATATAACTGGCCTTATGTATTTCATTTACACCATATCATTATTCCTACAATAACATTAGTAGGGAATGAGAATAATGTGAGTCTCTAATCTACTGTGTAAACAGTAGGAAGTAACACATTACTTCTACTATACTCACCTAACGATTCCACAGCTGAATCAAAATGTAACTCCGCTGCCTGGCGCTTACTGGACTTCAACTTTCCTGACATATTTACAACTTTTATATATTCTGTAAACAAAAAGAAATCATACATCTTTTACCTTAAAACTAATTTGATGTTTAAGAAATTGCTGAATTACTGAATACATTTTGAAGACTTCCAGACAGGATTTAAAAATTAGTAAACTTATTACCAGATATAGGTAATTACCCAGAAGTAATGTGCTGGGGTACATGGAAGAACCTAAAGATAAAACCCACAGTGAGTAGGCAGGTGGGCCCAATACATGTTCAGAAATGCCAGTTTGATTATCACCTTTGCGACAATCTGAGAAGTGGCCTAGGATAGATTTAATTAGACTCTAAAAGTTAGTATACTTACTATCAAAACAGACTAGAATTGTATCTTTCTCCAGCTGGGTCACATTGACAACAGGTAGTTCTTCTCCTGTAAAACACAAATATAATTACCTCCAAACTACATTATCAATATGTATTTAAAACAAGAATTCCACAGAAGTGGATGTGTCACCTGCGCAGACAGTTGGGCATTTACAAGAATTATCACAAGGAAACAAATTTTCTATTTTTAGTAACAGTGACCTTGACCTTTGGACCTGAAAAGCAATCAAAAGCCATGCACTTTTGATAAGGATGATCTGCATGAAGTTTGAGTTTGATCAGTCCAAGGGAACTTGAGTTATTACATGGGAACCTTTGTGTGGACGACGCTGCTGTCACAGACACAGACACCGACACTGACACAGTGATACCTTATGTCGGCTACTTTTTGTAGGCGACACAAAAATGTGATGACATGTCACAGTTTAAAGGTATACATAGAGGATATCTAACAGTGTCTTCAGTAATACCAAATATATTTCACGAGTGGGGCTAATATTTTGATATTTTTTACGAGTGCGCAGCACGAGTGAAAAATATCAAAATATTAGCCACACGAGTGAAATATATTTGGTATTACTGAAGACACTGTTAGATATTCTGTTTATTACATTTTTTATCAACGAAAAACCTACCCCGTATGCTAACTAGGCCTACAGCGATAATTTGTAAACAAAAAAAGTAGTTTCCCCTGTCCAGGTGCTGACATATATGTCGGGCTTTCTGATTGGTCAATTATTTTGGTATTTTCTAATCATTAATTTGATTGGTCAAATCAGCAAAAGTGATATTTTTCACTAGATTTTTCACTAGTGAAAAATATGATATTTGAAAAATATCACTTTTATAGAATGAATAATTTTTGATATTTCACTGGTAAAAATGTAATAAATAACTATTTTTTTCCAATTTGATATTAATCAAATCAGTTTAACTAATTAATTTATCATATCTATATTTTGCTCAATCATGTTTTCCCAGAATCTACCTTTATATAGAAATATGTACTTACCATCTCTATTTTCTGTTATCTCTGTGAACCAGTTGCTGTTGGAATTCAAGTTTATAATATCAAACTTGAGCAAGATCTTTTCATCCCTGCAAACACAAATTGGACCTTCTTATTGACATGTGTCAGACTCCAATATAGCAGAATATCACATCAGTAATTTTATACATGTATATAGACCCGGTGCTGTAATAAAAGTGTAAGTTTATAACAGTAGCACTGTAAATACAAGTGCTCCAACCAATACACAATCAGTAAGTGTGCAACATAATAGAAGAATGGTAAAAACTGCAACTGAGTGCCAATTTATATTAAATGTAAAATGCATTCTACAACACCTCATTTGTCACTCAGGTAAGAAATATCTATATGATATTTAATGATTGTGAGTTTTTACAGACATTCTTCAGTCATAATGCTGAGGTATAGCCAAGGATATATTTACTGAGGACACTGTTACTGGATGCATTTCATCACAGTATAATTAAACATATGAAATATATCCTTCAAATATTGTACCAGATAGACCAGTTTAAGTAAAACCAAATTGGTGTCAAAAATTCTTTAAATTACATTTTTAATTTACTAAGTATTAACTGTCTGAAGTCAATAAATAGACCAGACTTGCATCATTAGAACAAGTTATGTGCTGTAAAGGACAAAGAGCAATGATCATAGTGGGGAAAAACTGCAAAGTAGTGTCAAAGAATCTACTATTTCGACCAACAGGGCAGATAACAGTGATTGATCCACACATCTCCAGACAAACTTTGGTGGCATAAAATAATCAATGGGTCAGAACTCTATGTATCAGTGGAACGAAATATTAATTCAGTATGCAACACATAACCATCAAAAAAGATATTTAAAAAAAAAATTGTAATTAAAAGTGACAGAGAAATATGATCAGCTAATAGCTTATAGTTTAACACTGATGCCACCTTATCTGTGCACTATAGTTTTAAACATAATCTCCCAAGAAGTGATATATTGATGGATGGATGAACTAACCAGGAGGGAGGGAAATATTCAAAGTATTTTATGATCTTATGGTATTTACTTAAAAGTGTTTCAAGAAAACGTGACAAAGCTAAATATGACACCAATTGATACATTCTTGTGTTATGTGGAAAGTTCTTTCATAAGTGCAAGTTCCTTACTGTGGAATCTCATCAGTTTGGACATTTCTTGTTCTGAAAAAATATTCAGGATAACATTTTTCTATAATTTCTATGCGAAAAGGACACCATTTTTACCAAGGATTATTTCAGATTGGGTAAACAGGGTACTTCCCAGACTAAAATAACCATGAAATCCTGGTAACTAACCCACAAAATCTGAAAGAATAGCTCTCTTTAATATTAATACACTTTATATGTTTGTTTTTTTTTTTTTTTTCACTACACAGTAATTAATTATAGAAGTTATCACATTTGTTATTACCAAGAGTTTCAGTTCTGCAATCAGGTAACATACGGTTTATTTTGGACAGACAGGTACTTGTTTAAAGTGAAGTATAATCCTGAAAACATCAGCTTTATGAGAATTAACACGATGAAAAGATAAGAGGGTGAACACATACCCGACCCTAATTCCCAAGCACACCATTGGGTACTCCAGTTCAGGGGAGATAAACATCTCGAACACTGTTGGCTGGATAGACATCTCCTCACACTCAAATGTCTGTAACCAAACTCACATTTATAATTGATACTTACTGAAATATTTTACAGGAACTAGAGATTTTAAAATAAAATCAGTGCATTAATATCTGAATATGACTGGAGAGAAGTTTGTTTTTTTGTTTTTTTTGCACACATGGATACGAGATTCTACATTATAAATTCAGAAACCGTATAAAATAAATGTCTACGATACTCTATTCCAGAGTTTGTGATACAGTTTTACTAGTACTGTACATGAAGTGATTTATTTACCTTAAGGAGCATGAACTTGTTGAGCGGTTCATACCACTGCATTAATATGATACCATTATGGAGAGCCCCACACAGATATTTGTAGCCATTATAGGGGTTTCTCCCCACACAGCACCTAGTACAGCCCTTTGTGTCTGGGACCTTCGTCGTTGGGTTAAATTTCCTGTAAACCATAAGAAAATTTGTAATCTGCAACATATACTAAAACACATATTTCAAATACCCAGGTAATTATATATTTAAATGTGATTAACAAAAGATACTGAGTTTTTAAAAAGGAATAAAATTGATACTATTGTATTATTATCATTATAACTATATTCAATTCAACTAGATAACTTTGGATTGTGGTTGTACAATGAATTGAAAGTCCAAGAATAAGTTTACCACAATGGAGAGTAATATGGAATTCTAGCAATACTTCATCATTGGAAAGTGAGTTTATTATGTGATACATGTTCAAAATGCCCTAATGTACTGAAAATAACAAGCCACATAGTTATATTTTAATGATGAAAACAGAATGAAAATTAAAATAATTTAAGATTTGATTAAATCATTATAATTTTTATAATTATATTCAATAACAATTGCATATTTATCTTTGATGATTAGAAGGAAACTATATGACAACAAGACAATTCTGCAGTAAACTTTACCTAGGGACTAGTTTCTCAGGTATCTTATTCATTGGGAGCGAGAACCTGGTGGTCTGGCGACTGTACAGCATCATCAGATCATGTCTGTACAGGTGAGGAGTTTTACCTGTAAATACAGAAAGGTGTCTGATTCTAAAAACAAAATCATTATTAATTGAACTGTCGAACTTCTCTTCACTAAAAATTTATAGGACCTGCATCATTTGATAAAAAACAAGAGGCCCAGGGGCCTTAACGGTCATCTGACTCTCAATTAAAACCCTTATATTATTGTAGTATGCATTCTCTGTAGCAAGTATATAGTGGCACTGTTGGCCATGGTGGCCATCTTGGAATTCTGACCGACCCAATAAATAACAACACTTGGTCTGGACCATCTAAGGATAATTTCTGGTAAGTTAGAGCTGAATCCCACCGGTGGAATTTGAGAAGAAGTTTGAAATAGGTGTTGTTCAGGAAAACCATGATTGCGCAATCATGTTACAAAATGGCCACCATTGCTGCCATGTCAAAGTTTTTACGAGACCGAAAAAATAACAACACTTTGTTGGTCCTCCTTCCTTAACATCCTCACCAATTTCCAGCTCAATGGCACCAGTGGAACTGGAGAAGAAGTTTAAAATGTGTTTTTCAAGATGGCTGCCATGGCGGCCATCTTGGATTTCAGACCAATCTAAAAAATAACAACACTTGGTCGGGATCATCTCAGGAACATTTCAGGTAAGTTTCAGCCCAACAGCACTGGTGTAACTTGAGAAGAAGTTTAAAATGTGTTTTTCAAGATGGTGGTTATGGCGGCCATCTTGGATTTCAGACCAATCTAAAAAATAACAACACTTGGTCGGGATCATCTCAGGATCATTTCAGGCAAGTTTCAGCTCAATAGCACTGGTGGAACTTGAGAAGAAGTTTAAAATGTGTTTTTCAAGATGGCGGCTATGGCGGCCATCTTGGATTTCGGACCGACCCGAAAAATAACAACACTTGGTCGGGATCATATCAGGATCATTTCAGGCAAGTTTCAGCTCAATAGCACTGGTGAAACTTGAGAAGAAGTTTTAAATGTGTTTTTCAAGATGGCAGCTATGGCGGCCATCTTGGATTTCGGACCGACCCGAAAAATAACAACACTTGGTCGGGATCATTTCAGGATCATTTCTGGCAAGTTTCAGCCCAACAGCACTGGTGGAACTTGAGAAGAAGTTTAAAATGTGTTTTCAAAATGGCGGCTTTGGCGGCCATCTTGGATTTCGGACCAACCCGAAAAATAACAACACTTGGTCAGGACCATCTCAGGATCATTTCTGGCAAGTTTCATCTTAATCCCACTGGTGGAACTTGAGAAGAAGATTGAAATGTGAAAAGTTTACGGACGGCGGACGGCGGACGGCGCACGACGCACGGCGCACGGCGCACGGCGGACGACGACGGACGAAGCATGATGGCTATAGGTCATCCTGACCCTTCGGGTCAGATGACCTAAAAAGTGGAATCCAGAGTCGTATAGCCAGATAAAAAAGTGACATGCTTATTTTGTCAGATAAAGGTATTATATTAGTTACATATCTCTGGTCAGATATAGGTAAAAATACACATCTCTATTGCCAGATATTGTTAATATTACACATCTCTATTGTCAAATATAGGTAGAGTAACACGTCACTATTGTCAGATATAGGTAAAGTTACAAGTCCCTTTTGTCGGTTATAGGTAAAGTTACAAGTCTCTATTGTCAGATATAGGTAAAGTTACACATCTCTATTGCCAGATATAGGTAAAGTTACATGTCCCTATTGTCAGATATAGGTAAATTTACATGTCCCTATTGTCAAATATAGGTAAAGTTACACATCTCTATTGTCAGATATAGGTAAAGTTACACATCTCTATTGTCAGATATAGGTAAAGTAACATGTCACTATTGTCAGATATAGGTAAAGTTACACATCTCTATTGTCAGATATAGGTAAAGTTACATGTCACTATTGTCAAATATAGGTAAAGTTACATGTCACTATTGTCAGATATAGGTAAAGTTACATGTCACTATTGTCAGATATAGGTAAAGTTACATGTCACTATTGTCAAATAAAGGTAAAGTTACATGTCACTATTGTCAAATATAGGTAAAGTTACATGTCACTATTGTCAAATATAGGTAAAGTTACATGTCACTATTGTCAAATATAGGTAAAGTTACATGTCACTATTGTCAGATATAGGTAAAGTTACACATCCCTATTGTCGGTTATAGGTAAAGTTACAAGTCTCTATTGTCAGATATAGGTAAAGTTACATGTCACTATTGTCAGATATAGGTAAAGTTACACATCCCTATTGTCGGTTATAGGTAAAGTTACAAGTCACTATTGTCAGTTATAGGTAAAGTTACATGTCACTATTGTCAGATATTGTTAATATTACATGTCACTATTGTCAGATATAGGTAAAGTTACACATCCCTATTGTCGGTTATAGGTAAAGTTACAATTTTTTAAGACAGATATAGGTTATCCATATATGTCTATAGTCAGATGTTGGTAAAGTAGAGTTGTAACTGCTATAACACCAGATATTTACAAAATTACCACAGAAATATGCTTCCATTAAAACTAGATTAGAAATCCATTAGGGAAGGAAGGAGTTGTACTTACCTGAGAGGGACATAAGTACATCCTTTATCACATATACCCACGTACACCTCCGCGCATGTAGCTGTAACAGAAACAATATGGTCAATGTAGGTACCTAAAAAAAGTGTAAAGAAATATCAAAACGTAACAATGGTTATTTATTATCATTTGATATATACAGCTTCATATCAACAACACCATAAACACAATTATGTGGTTACTGAACTTTCTCGAAGTGTGGTATTAATTATGTCAGGTAGCAAACATGTGAGATAGCCACTATCTTATGGACATATTTTTTTCTGCTTTTTCTTGCAATGAACGTATATTATGTCATAAATAGAATTTCTGAAAGCTGTCGTCAAGAGCACGGTATTTCTACAGACTACTGTTGAATTCATATCAAACATATTAGTCTGTTTACCCACCAGTTCTAGAGAGGCCTCGTGGAGCTCGTTAAGATTCAGGGTATACAAACCCTCATTGGCACCGATAAGTATGTATTGGTCTGCAACAAAGAGCAAATCATATCAGCAATTCATTAAAACATTTCAGTGTGTAACAAACGTATAACATTCTAGGGAGAATTATCACGACTATAAAATTTTATGGAGCTCATATCAAAGTCTTACTTATGTATAAGAATGATAAATATCAAATGATAATCCTGTATAGTCCTGTTTTATATATATACAGTGGAACTTCGTTAACTCGAAGTCAACGGGACCACGAAAAACTTCCGAGTTATCCGAGTGTTCGAATTAAGCAAGTTATCATTTTTGGTGAAAAGTTTGGTCAATATTTGTCAACATTATATATTCATTATAACTCCGCTCTTTTGCTCATCAGTTTAGTGTGAAGACTGGTCAATGCATGTAAATATATATGTAATGTTTCGTTCTGTCACTTGTAGTATGGTGTAGTTTTGCCGATATACAGTCATGATAAAGTTTCTTTCACTTAGTCACTTCAATAACGATCTGATGTGCAAGTCATGTTTGCAAAAGGAATAATGATAAAACGGAATTCGACAGAATAACAATTTATTCATGTCAAATCAAATAACCGTTTAAGTTTAACACAGATTGTATGTAAAACGTAACAGAACCATTACCTTATATTAGACATATAAAATACTGTTTGATAGGCCTACTTACGTTTTATTGATAATCACGCCATTTCCATGTGTATTAACACCGGAAGTTGGGCTGCGCATGCGCGTATAAAATGTTACTGTTACTGAGTTGGCATGTTATCCGATTTAATAGACAGCGCTGACCGTTACAATCGTACTCTGTACACCTCGGCAGTAATTACGCTATTGTTTCAGCAGTTTAAAGATTTAATAGGCACCGGTGACTGTTTCATTTCTACACCTGTAAAAACATCAGCCAAGTAGATCTACCGGTGTGTCAGAGATTAGTTCCGCTTGAGCGAGCGGGTAGATGAGTTGTTGACTATCGTGTGTACTATTATCGGCGACCGCCTTAGGAAATTAACTGATGTAAGTAAAGAAGTACTTTTTATCACCAAGAGTTGTTGTTATAAGATTCCACTGACAATTTCTTTAATGAATTTATAAAACACATATAACAGCATGTAGGTTTGTAGTGCCGATATATTCAGTATTAGAAACAGAATTTCGTTGTTAGACTCGTGAAACCAGAAGTGTGAACGAAAAATATTATGTTATCCCTATCGCTGTACCGCTTAACCGTTCATGTGTATCAGAAAGGTGTACAGTAACTTTGCTAGGCCAATCACATGAGGTGCGTTTGAAACGAGAGCCGTGATTGGTCGGAATTGCAAGTTATGTGTGCAGGAGTGCATCGATATAGTGTTGTCACAGGTAGACCTACATGTCAATAAAGTTACAAGCGTATTCGATAGCGGGCGGTCACTAACCTAAACGAAGGTACGGATGCATGATGTGTTTGTAAACATTGTCATCATCATCATCGAACTTTATAAAGTTACAAGCGTATTCGATAGCGGGCGGTCACTAACCTAAATGAAGGTACGGGTGCATGATGTGTTTGTAAACATTGTATGAATCTTTCGTTAAATACACTGGGATGCAGGATTTTGCATTTACCTGCTAACATGCACAGTTTTTTTTTAGGTTTTCGAGTATCATGGACTGTGGTGTCGTCATCTTTTTCTACTGACCTTTTCATTTTTTGTTTTGTTTCTGGCATCTGCAGATTAACAATGCGATCCACCAGTAGCCGTTTAAACACCAGGGGTAAATTCATATTAAATACTTCTTGTGGTCTGAGAAAGCGATCTTTTTAAATTCATCTCGAAACTAAGACAATCCAGGGTTGATTCCTTTCAAACATTGATAAAGCTCATCAGGATCGTCCTTCATTTTGCACGTGCTTGGCGGTGTCAACTGGATCTGCACATATGTGCACACTCGCGATCGACCAATCACAGCATTCGTTTCAAACGATCACGGCTCTCGTTTTAAATGCAAGGTGCCTACACCTTTTCTGATACACATGAACAGGTTGAGCGGTACAGCGATAGGGATTACATAATATTTTTCGTTCACACTTCTGGTTTCAAAGGTCTAAAAAGTGTCGGCGTTTACCACCGATCGTTGTTGGACATGAAAATTATACTTCGAGTTATTTGATCATTTCAAATAGGATTTTTATTGTTGGGACCAAATTTTCACTTCCTATTATCCAAGTTTTTCGAGTTTTCCGAGTTCGAGTTTTCCGAGTTTTCTTTACTAAGATAAAGAGAGAATTCGGCCGGGACTGACGAGGTACTTCGAGTTAAGCAGGGTACTCGAGTTTTCCGAGTTCGAGTTAACGAAGTTCCACTGTATTTACAGTAAGAATTATTAAATGCATAAAATGATGAAATATAAAGTATTGTACCTACCTCTGGTATCTGGATGTACCCAACTCGCTGTACAGTTGATGTGTAGTGGACACCCATTGAAAACCTTGGAAAAACAGGCACCCATCTGTAACACAATTTCAGGCATAAATACACAGTCAGAGATGCATAAACATGATAAAAATTATGGAACTACATTCCTGATTTAAAATGAAGACAGTTGAAACATAAAAAATTTAAATACACAGGTCTCCTGTATTTATGGTAGTGTATTACTTACATGGACTTTGGGTGTCGGTGGTAGTATATTACTTGGGTGTTGGTGGTATTGTATTACTTACATGGACTTTGGTGTTGGTGGTAGTATATTACTTGGGTGTTGGTGGTATTGTATTACTTACATGGACTTTGGGTGTTGGTGGTAGTGTATTACTTACATGGACCTTGGGTGTTGGTGGTAGTGTATTACTAACATGGACTTTGGATGTTGTTGGTAGTGTATTACTTACATGGACCTTGGGTGTTGGTGGTAGTGTATTACTTACATGGACTTTGGGTGTCAGTGGTAGTGTATTACTTACATGGACCTTGGGTGTTGGTGGTAGTGTATTACTTACATGGACCTTGGGTGTTGGTGGTAGTGTATTACTTGGGTGTTGGTGGTAGTGTATTACTTACATGGACCTTGGGTGTTGGTGGTAGTGTATTACTTACATGGACCTTGGGTGTTGGTGGTAGTGTATTACTTGGGTGTTGGTGGTAGTGTATTACTTACATGGACCTTGGGTGTTGGTGGTAGTGTATTACTTACATGGACCTTGGGTGTTGGTGGTAGTGTATTACTTACATGGACCTTGGGTGTTGGTGGTAGTGTATTACTTACATGGACCTTGGGTGTTGGTGGTAGTGTATTACTTGGGTGTTGGTGGTAGTGTATTACTTACATGGACCTTGGGTGTTGGTGGTAGTGTATTACTTACATGGACCTTGGGTGTTGGTGGTAGTGTATTACTTACATGGACCTTGGGTGTTGGTGGTAGTGTATTACTTACATGGACCTTGGGTGTTGGTGGTAGTGTATTACTTGGGTGTTGGTGGTAGTGTATTACTTACATGGACCTTGGGTGTTGGTGGTGGTGTATTACTTACATGGACCTTGGGTGTTGGTGGTAGTGTATTACTTACATGGACCTTGGGTGTTGGTGGTAGTGTATTACTTGGGTGTTGGTGGTAGTGTATTACTTACATGGACCTTGGGTGTTGGTGGTAGTGTATTACTTACATGGACTTTGGGTGTTGGTGGTAGTCCATTGCTGACAGGGCGTGATGACTTGTCTTGCTGTAAATAGAAGCAATAAATGGTTGTAATACCAAAGCTGTATTGACACAATGCAGGTTTCTTATAATTCTAACAGAATTTTGAAACTTAGTTATATTTCTGTTCCTGATATGCATCACATACTTCAATCAGGTCCAGTTATCATAAACATAGTACACCATACCATACCACATGAAACATAAACTATAAACTACCTGATCCTTTTTTTCTCTGCGTGGTACAACAGGAGGCGGTCGGTCGTCTGAGGTACTGGGCGTACTTCCATTCCCCATGCTGTTTATCATACCATTCTGTGTGTGTGTGCGTAATTTGGGAGGGATGGCAGGTGGTGTCTCTGTATCCTCTTCTCTAGGGGGTCGGGAGTCAGGGGTCAAAGTCAGCATGCGGTCGATGAGGTTGTCCATATCGGGCGGCTCCATGTCCAACATCTCGGCCCCAGGTTCATTACTTCTGCACTCATTACAGTTGGAGTCCTGGGAGAACTTCTATATAAGGAAAATGATTTAAACTGTGTCTATAAAAGGAGCAGTCTCTATGTGTACATATTTACATTTGGTATCTCTTTAACAGAAGAAAAAGTGCCTGACATCTGTGATGAAGGGACAATACTTTGAACTGTTTAGTTTCTATCAGATATGTTGATTGCGCATATTGGTTCCAAATTTGTATACATTAATTTAATCCTCAAATTTCTGAGACTAATCTGGATATATGAAGGTCTGAACTGACCCTGCTTACATCAACATTCATTAACTTAGTATTTTACAAAAAAAAACATTATCAGATTTCAGGAAAAATTTTAGATGAATTTTCCTTACGCTAAGAAATGTTGGTGAAACTTGAGCAAAGTATCTTACATACCGTATTTTATCGGGGATAAGGCCAGGGGGCTAGTGCACTGAAAATGGGAAAGAATACATATAGATACTGATAAAACATCACTTTACTTACTCTTGGAGGAAGAGGAGGAGGATTCACTTGTAAGGTGGATCTGGAAATACAGAAAACTTGTATTTGTTAATTGTCAATTAAATCATGCTTTAATACAGACTAATAAACAAACAGCAAAAAAATAAAACAGTCAAACGTTATGTTCTTTTCTTGAATTGGAAACACATCAATGGCTTTCCTGGTACAAGTATCCTTGCTAATCTTTCTTCATAAAACATCTTTTTTAAATTCAAAGAAACAGCAAAACAGCCATTTCTAGCATGTTTAGTAACAGTGCATTTTCCAAATCATCATTTTGATAATCTTTTGAAGATTTAACAAATCTGTTTTGGTATTTAAGCTATATTTTGAACTTCACAAAATCAAAGAAGGGTTGTCTAGTCTACAAAAACAGGCCTGCAAGCATGTCCACCCTACAATAGTAAAGCATTTGTCATACCACTTAGACAAAAATCAGCATCATAAGCTATAACTAAGCCAGTGTATATATCTCTCCTTATAAAGTTGCACATGTGCCGGGCAAAATTGAAATTTTATCTGCAGTTACTGGTAATATATAAATAATTTGTGTCATTAAAACCCATGTGTATTGTGATGGACACTACAAATCAATAATGGTAAGCTATCTACAATTCCATAACTCAACTGAAAATATTCTAGATAGAAAATTCAATGCAAAATGAACTAAGGCTTGAAGAAATGTACTCTTCATGCAGGTTTGCATTTGATGGTATATTGTATGGTTTATGCTAGCTATGGGTGTTGATTAGAGACTACCTGGAGTACAGTTCTGTAAAGGTATAGGGATATGTATAGTAATACAGCGGCCAGGAATTAACATCCGTGTAGTATAGAACAAGCCTGTACAGCCATATATACAGCCCGTCTAACAACTGGGTCCAAATACTTATCATGCTTAGAATACAATGGTTTATAGATTATAAATGCATATTGATAAGTTACTTTGTTATTTACCTTCCTATTGATGGTGGTGTTATGTGAATGTTGGGAGTTCATTGTCATTACTGAGTATTAAATATAGGTGTTTAAAGGGTAATCAATATGGATTATAATTATTTTTATTCAGAGAACCTTACTCGACCAATTTCAGGCAATGATAGTCTTACTTCTACTGTATTTACTGAAAAAGAGGCAATAAATCCACTATGAATTTATTGTAGCTGGTCGCATCTTTTTTTTTTATTTTTCAATTTCGAAGAAGTTATGTAATTTTCCTATCACCTTAAAAATACTTATCCATAACAAAACCATACTGCAATATCAACAGTTCATCAAAAGAAACTCTCTAACATTAACAGGGATTACATACTAGCCAACAAAACAAAATCATTGCAACTACAAACAACACATCTGTCAAAACTCATCATCATCAGATGGCCATCATGTATTTCAGCTAAATTCTTCCAGGAAAAGATGGGTTGGTAAGACAGAAATTCATGAACTGGACTTGAGTGGCATTGCGTATCTGCAGGGAATCCTGTTACTACTAGACTTGGACAGCTTTAGATTACTATAGCAGAATAGACATTTAAGATGGCTGGTAATTTGGAAACATCACTGCACATTATGAGAGGCTAACAGACTTACTTTCTGTCGTCAAACCAAACTTTGAAGGGTTGGATTCAGAAGGTTTGTTATTAAACGAATTATATTTAACATGCGATTCTTTCAAATACAATGACTACATTTATAACATACCATCATTTATAATAATATATTCATGTCAGTACTAGGTAGATAAATGCATATATATCAATTCATGGATAAGGATTGATACTAGATAATCCTCTAATTTACTGAAAGGAACAATAAGAAATTGCCCAGTTTAGGGAAATAAAACAAAAACAGGGTAACAGAAAGATAGGGAACCACTACTCTGTTTTATTCCATTTATCATCCATCCAAATTTTATCTATATGTGTTTATATTATAATTAGTACCCTTGTCAAATTTCAGGTTGATCTTCCCAATAAAATGATAAGAAAAAGGCTGAACCCTCCAATTCAGGTTGATCTTCCCAATAAAATGATAAGAAAAAGGCTGAACCCTCCAATCCCTGTCGCTCAATTGACGTGGACATTGATGAGGAATTGGAAGTGTATACCATTGAGGAGGGTCAATACCTTGATCAATTCAATACAGAGGAGTGTGTGCAACCTCTACAGCTCATGGGGGCATACATGATATATTGATAGGCCCAAAAGGCTATTCATTTTGAGAGGGGTATGCTTGGATCAACCTGAAATTTGACAAGGTTAATAAACATACATGGATTAAATTTAAACATATCTAGCATGGCTCCTTATCTTTGAATTACCCCATTTTTCCATCCTATAACATCTTTTTATTTACCACAGTATAAACTGGGCAATTTCTTATCACACTTTTTTTCAGCATAATATTCTCTTCTATAGTCTCAACATTTACTATGATGCCTTGTAAAGGGTTTTCTTTGATCAAAAATGATTATCTCCCCTGTTGACAGAATTCCACCACAACATCCGTTTTATTCTATTATATGTTTGCACCAATTACATGTAGTCTTTCTGTTCTGTATAAGATACACTTTTTAATAACTCACCAAATTAATTATAAAAATAAGAGTCTACATATCTACACAGCTGATCAGTGCTGGGTGAAGTTTTGACTAGATTAGGTGGCAAAGAGATGTGGGCAAATACAGTGTAGAAATTAATTTCTGTGAGGTCTGCCATGCAGATTAGTGTATAATTTAGGTGATGCTGGTGGACACGGGACTACTGCAGTAACTCAACATTCCCAACCATAACACACAACAACCAAACAACTGTGATTGAACAGTAACACAGCCACCCACAAACACAACAAGGACACCAAACCAGTCGACCGTCTTTTTGTTATCTAAACCAAAAATCTAAACTTAAAAGTTCTTTTTTTGGATTCCAGATGAGAAATTTTCAAAAAAGAAGAAAATTTAGCACGACATTTATAAATAAAGAATATGCATTCTGAAACCTTGTTTAGATATAAAATAATGAAATCTATGAAATGACCATTATAGAATTTATTTGATTGATGACTCCTATGAGCATTTTGATTTTCCTGGATGCCGAAGACTTAAATTCATATGCAGCGTCTTTTTGAGTCAAGATCCAATAAGTCAAGCACCTATAAGGAAATGCTAGTTATGGGAAAGATTCAAGTTAATGTGAAATCTAAAAGGATGAATGAAAGTAGGGGGATTTAAGGTAAGTAATGAAACACAATTCTGTTAATTGAGTGTCAGGAAATTTTCCAAATTTGGCTAATGTTAACTAAAAAAAGTTCCATCAGTAGAAGGGACAATGTTGGCTGGTGTCCTTGTTGTGACGTGGATGGGTATATTTGGAATTGGTTGTTGTCAGCTTACTGTTGTGAAGGAGAGACAAACTGGTCGTTGAGGTCATCCTCAATTAAGCTGTCACGATGTCCTCTGCAACACATGGTATGTTACATGACCGTGATCAGAGCATACACACACATTAGAAAGCATTGTAAACACACAAGTGTCTGGTTAATCTTCCCATGTCACAGTACCCAGTTTATATCACCTCTAAACCAAAATCCCACATAAAAAGATACAGTTTCATGTTCCTCATTGACGACTTTGTAAATCTCAATCTTATTTTTCTTTTAAATAATGGTTTTTCAATATGATAGAAAAACATCAGTGTATCAATTAAAATCATAAAATTTTCCGAGCAAAGAATATCTTCATTGACATATTTACAAATATTGATTAAGTGAATGAGAATAAAAAGTCTAATGTAATGAATGGAAATCTATTATAATATTTATTTTGGAGGTACTGACTTGAGCCAAACAAAATATCACAAATATGCGATTAAGAATTCATAAGTACTTGTATTGTACCAACATTCCTCGTACATACGTCAGGTGATCATCCACATAATTTGACAAAATATATTTATATCCTGTGAAAATTAGCAGTGGACCATATCAGCTATGGTACTGTGACATATATAAGTATACAAATATTGTGATATATAACACACCATGTCCTGTGTATATAGAAATCATTTAGTTTTTTATACTCTAATGTATTAGAAATATATTTGTGTCACTTCTTTATTTCAATTAAAGCCGATCTGCACACAAAATTATAATGTTAGTAAGTCAAAAGCAAATTATGATTTAAGCACATTTGTAATCCTGTTCTTACGACATGCATATACCCTAGCCACATTAATGAACCTGTTAGTATGACACACAATCTACCTAACCACGCTATAACCCTTTTAGTATGACACACAATCTACCTAACCACACTATAACCCTGTTAGTATGACACACAATCTACCTAACCACACTATAACCCTGTTAGTATGACACACAATCTACCTAACCTCTCTATAACCCTGTTAGTATGACACACAATCTACCTAACCACTCTATAACCCTGTTAGTATGACACACAATCTACCTAACCACGCTATAACCCTGTTAGTATGACACACAATCTACCTAACCACTCTGTAACCCTGTTAGTATGACACACAATCTACCTAACCACTCTATAACCCCGTTAGTATGACACACAATCTACCTAACCACTCTATAACCCTGTTAGTATGACACACAATCTACCTAACCACTCTAGCTATAACCCTGTTAGTATGACACACAATCTACCTAACCACTCTATAACCCCGTTAGTATGACACACAATCTACCTAACCACTCTATAACCCTGTTAGTATGACACACAATCTACCTAACCTCTCTATAACCCTGTTAGTATGACACACAATCTACCTAACCACTCTATAACCCTATTAGTATGACACACAATCTACCTAACCACTCTATAACCCTGTTAGTATGACACACAATCTACCTAACCACTCTATAACCCTGTTAGTATGACACACAATCTACCTAACCACGCTATAACCCTGTTAGTATGACACACAATCTACCTAACCACTCTATAACCCTGTTAGTATGACACATCTACCCTTGCCACATAAATAATTGCGGTAGTACCGCACAAGTCAACCATATTCACATTATAATCCTATTAGTACCACATAAGTCTACCATAGCCACATTAACAATCCTGTTAGTACCACACAAGTCTACCATAGCCACATTTATAATCTTGTTAGCATGACACATCTACCCAGAATGACATGTCTACCCTAGCCACATTTATAATCGTGTTATTACGACACGTCTACCAAGTATGACATGTATTACCTTGCCACATCTATAATCGTGCACATCTACCCTAGCCATATTTATAATCCTATAATTAGTAACATGTTTACCTATGCTACATCTATAATCCTGTTAGTACTACATTGCAATAGAATTCTAAATCACTAGTAGTAATAAGTTAGTAAGAATGTTATTATTTACCACACCCCCTCCCCCTCCCACTTCCAAACTGCAAATACCCAGCTCAGTGGCAAAGCTGGTGAAATTATTCTGCAGCAGTCCCCCAAATAATGTATCTGCTACATTTTGAAATGTACAGGTCGGTGTACTGCAAAGCAAATACTGGCTGGCAAGCTAGAGTATAATTCTAATTCTGCATAGGTATATGGCAAAATGATGGTCTACACACCCAAACCGGTCACTATCAATATCTTCTATGTGTTCGTAGATATTAAATCTAAAACATAAACATGCCATATCTCATAAATACATCAAGCTTACTGTCACCAATGGTAACATCAACCTGTTTTTGAAAATTGTATCTTATCTTTTCTTATGAAGTATGTTGATAATATGTACATTAATATATAACTTACCTGTCAATTATTTCTAACCTCTATATGATTTTTATATAATTATATTCATATCTCAATCATGTCAGAGTTACCAAAAACGTAATGCTGACCTTTTTTTCATTTGAAAACCATTTCTGAAATATATACTAGCTGTAACATGGGTTCTGAGAATTAAAATACAGTGGTTCTGAGAATTAAAATACAGCATATTTACTATGTGGTTAAATAGATTTCTGTTCTTTCTTTGATATATACAACTTCAATGTAAGTTTGCTAGCTATTAAAGACATTGACTATTGATGGATTTGTGACCCTTTAGCCTTACAGATATATCGCTAAAATAACGGAGAATTGAAAAATAAAGGCACAAATGGCTACAGCTAAATAATGGAAAATCATCTTCATAATGATCATCTAAAAGAAGACATTGTTTTCCAGTGATGTTCTACTATATGAACCTTAAGATCCTCACAGAAATCAAATTATATTTATCGAGGAAACTATCCCAAAGTCCTATAAAACTTTAAAATGAACAAAATTCTAATAAATTATATTGCACAAAATAAAATCAATTTTAACACAAAACGGTAAGGTTATAGAGTTAGTATCAAAACAACACAAACATTAACACAAACAGACAGGGTTGGTTACTGTGGTGGTTGATACAGGTGGATAATACAAATCTATAACATCAAACTAGTCAACAGTTGGAGGCTCCTTTTTGTAAGTTAGATGTGCAATAGAACAGTTTTTATCCCCTATATTTTCCACAAGATTAGGAAGTTAAACAATAACAAGAAACTACAGAAAGAGAACAACACTAGCGATCTACTGGCTGAACAATACAGGTGAGGGGCTGATACACATCACATATGGTAGAGCTGCAAGCACCAGCTGTGAAACTGGCCAGCCACTGTCTACAAACAGGGCTGTTCGTCTATTGCGTCATTATAAATTTACATAACGTAGTTGTCCTCTTCATCATCATTCATCAAGTAATTAAAATTATCCTGATAGAAGAGTCAGAGGTACAAAGGACAAACTGATTAAAACCATATCTAAATTTCAGTATGCACAGATATGCTAGGCTCTATGAAATGTAGTGTACCTGTATGATGTATGTAGTGAATCTTAGATCTGATTTAAATCACATAGGAGTAGAGTTGTAGTGAATTTAATAATTGTAAATACAGTTCCATTTGCTTCAGTATCATTTGGTCAACAGCTATTGTACTGAGAAACAAGATATACATGGACCACATAATTACATTCAAAATACAAATCAACAGAATATCATAAAATTTAACCAAAGTATGAAAATTTTTTGCAAACATTTCTTATTTGTTTGTATGCTTTATAATAACCAAATGTTTTGTGCACTACCAGTATTTGAATTTGTTAATAAAGTCCTGAACTAAGTGTATAACAAATCATTTCTGGGATGATAATATATACATACAAACTGAATATGGTAACTGTAGCCCAATCATTTGACACTGGTTTCAATCAATAAACAATCTGCCCTAAGCACGAAGAATCTGTTGATCTCATTAGCAGTCCATCATGATTGGACTTTTTTTGGGTCCAATAATGGCCCCGTTCCTAATTATTTCAAATTTTAGCCAAATACCAAAATAAGACATTTACTCCTGAAAATTTCCTTCATAATTCAACTATATTCTTCCCAAAATGCAATAAAAAGGCCCCATCCCAAACCAGTTAAACAAGACAATTTGCCAAAATCAGTCCCCTTCCAGATGTGCAATTATATACCAAGAATGCACAGATAATGAATTTGTGTTGGAAGTAATTCTACACACCGACTGTTCCACAAACTCATATAAATGTGAATGAATTACTAATCTTAGTAAGCAATACAAGGAAACCTCTAGTAGAATGACCATATATATGCACTCAATAGAAGATCAAGTGACAAGAAGAGCAGCAGGTCGGCCAAAACAATTTGTTTTCCCTTAGATTTAGGTCAAAGGTCAAAACATAGGTCTGCGTAAATTATATACCGATTACTTTTTGCTTGCCTTTTGGTATGAAAGTCTCTATATACCGATAACTTTTTGCTTGCCTTTTGGTATGAAAGTCTCTATCAAAATTATATTTAGTTCAGCTGTTCTTGAGATGTTGAAAAATATGTGAAATGTTTATGGGTGCACATTAGACAACAAACGAAAAATAAATGCATCAATTACTAAGAATTTCTGTAGCATTCTTTATAGTACGGAGTTCTTAAGGGCATTTTGATATTATAGGAAACAGACTGTGTGACCTTCAGATTGTGACCTTCAGATTGTAACAGATCACTCTGATTAATGGAGATAATATTAGTAACTTAACCATACAAGTTTACACACATTAATTAAGCTACTTCATAAAGTTAAACTTTAGATTACAAATGCAGGTTAATCAACTGGAAAACTGAATACAGTATCAATACACAGCTTAGAATCAACTCCAATATATACAAATAAACCTTATTATTCTGAATATATGCAAAGAATCCTCAAGTCACTTTGAGCTTTTCCAAGTTAAAAGAAGCATTTGAAATATACTTTCATGCAAGAATTTGTAATTCATTAATAATAACGAAAGAATTTTTTCAAATGTATAAAATTACGAAATTATATAATGAAATGTGTATGCATCTTGGAATATTAACTTAACACATAAGACAAAGAAAGTACTCTGTCTATCTGGTCAAATACATTATATGGGCAATACTCCCCAACTCTCCTGAAATTCTTTGCACTTCAGAAGCAGGTCTCAAATCACCTATATCTCATCTTTATCTGATATCATTATTAAAAAAAAATATTTCCCTTTGACTAATTATACGTGAACACCAACAGCCGAAAGAAAGTGTGTCTAGTATTACATGTATTTAACATGACAGGACAAAAATGTAAGAATATTTTCAAGAAAACACATAATGACAGATAATAATGCTATTTTTCAAAAAATTCAAATTCTGCTAATTTGTTTAAGTAATTTTGCTCACTGAGTGGACAGAATGAGATATAGGTGAGCGACACTAAGGTTTACGGTGCCCCATAGGTGGTTATACGAGAAGCGATCCCCAGGTGCCTACCTCCGCTGTAACTCTTCATCAACTGACTGGAGCAGACCCCTGTGTACACAAACAAATGCTGTTAGAAGTGCCATCACATATAATGCCTAGGTGCCGCCAGGGAGTATCATCAAATCTTGGTGTCGCCAGAATTCACACCTGGCGGAAATACCTTAACGCCGCCAGAATATCCAGTGTGTATATAGGCATATAGATAGCAGGATGTCTCACTGACGCATTGCATGGCATGTTCAATATACAAACAGTATTCGTAAAGGGGACATTCACCAATAGATATGTGTAGCTACTCAAAGTGTTCAATCTCCTGTTTTATCAAAAGTACACACAGTAATATAGTGGAAATTTATACACTACCAAAAATTGATTAACAATTTGAAACACATTAAAAATATGTATATATTGGACCCATACAAATGTCACATGTCTTAACTACATGGTATAATTTCAGTCGTATTTATAACTTCATTTAAAAAGAAATTGCTTGTAATTTTAAGTAGCTTAAGCCATAAAATCAATTTAAAACAGGGAAATATATATATGCATAAAATAATCTAGGATCAACTTAATAAATACACTACAGTTTGTCCGTCATAAAAACTAAGAAAAAATAAATTATTGATCAAAACAAAATCGCTTTTTGTAAAGAGCTTTCACAATTACTACTTCAATGAATTTTAGGGTTATTTTGAAATAAGAGTTCAATAAATAACATTCAAGATTAATAAACAGGCAAAAACACAAGATTCAGCCATACAATAATACTCTCATAAAAATACTAATAGTTAGTACCTACCTAGAGCAAAGAAACAAGCATCAACACACAAAATCATATCTGTACAACCTGAGTGTTTCAAAATTAAAAACTCTCATCCAATCATGCACATAAATGATTAAATCTACGAGATTTACAAAACTCCATTCTTATTGACAACTCTCTTTATGTAAAATACATTTTTAAAACAACTCTATCCTTTGCCATGTTACGAGATTTTCATGTCAAAGTAAGAATTGTTAATTAACCCATTCACTTAAAATATATATATATTGATTTCACGTATAACTAACATTGAACAAAAATCAAAGTTAAAATAATGTAGTAACACTGAAGTAAATCTAAGATATGAAATTTATATATACTGTATATATAAAAAAAAAACCGTCAAATCATAATCATTCAAAAAAAATCCATGCGTATTATGTGGTATTCAAAAAATAATTCAGGTGCAGTATTTTACACCATTAAAATTCTGAGATACGTCCAGTACAGTCAATAGATTTTCGCATTTAATCACTTGGGAGACTCTTAAAACTGGACACTTCAAAAAATTGTGTAATTCCCCCCCCCTAAAATTTTTTTTGGTTTGCAATAACTATTTAAATCTGACCCAAACTTCTGTTATATACACAAGGAATCCAAAAGTAGCTATTGATGGCATTGGGAAATAACAAACAGCAATTTTACAGCAAGCATAACATACCATATTTTACAGTTTTTACTAGATATTTAAACTATTCAAATCAGATTTTGACATTGAACAAGAGGCCCATGGGGCCTGTATCGCTCACCTGGTTGGATTTGACCAAATGTCAAAATAATGTTCATGTTCAATTCCTTTTGTTTGTTAACCTCAAACAATGCTATTTATGGTTATAGCGTGGGGATCCCAACTGCTTTAAAGAAATAATGAAGTCCAGACTCTCTGAGTTTACAACATGCATTTATAACTTTATGACTAGTAGTGATTTAAAGGAATTACCTCTATTTCCTATATGGGGCCCCGCCTCTTTGGCCCCTCCGGGGTCAGAGTCACCATTTATGCAAAATCTGTTCCCCTTCACATAAGAATGTTTCTGACCAATTTGGGTATAAATTCAATCATAACTTTATGACTAGTAGCGATTTGAAGGAATTACCTCTATTTCCCCATTAGGCCCTGCCCCTTTGGCCCCTTGGGGGTCAGAGTCACCATTTATGCATAATCTGTTCCCCTTTCCTAAAGGATGTTTCTGACCAAATTGGGTTCAAATCCATTCATAACTTTATGACTAGTAGCGATTTGAAGGAATTACATCTATTTCCCCATAAGGCCCCGCCCCTTTGGCCCCTTGGGGTCAGAGTCACCATTTATGCAAAATCTGTTCCCCTTTCCCAAAGGATGTTTCTTACTAAATTGCGTTAAAAACCATTCATAACTTTATGACTAGTAGCGATTTAAAGGAATTACCTCTATTTCCCATATGGGGCCCCGCCCCTTTGGCCCCTTGGGGGTCAGAGTCACCATTTATGCAAAATCTGTTCCCCTTTCCCAAAGGATGTTTCTTACTAAATTGCGTTAAAAACCATTCATAACTTTATGACTAGTAGCGATTTAAAGGAATTACCTCTATTTCCCATATGGGGCCCCGCCCCTTTGGCCCCTTGGGGGTCAGAGTCACCATTTATGCAAAATCTGTTCCCCTTCCCCCAATGATGTTTTTGACCAAATTCGGTTCAAATCTTTTCATAATTTTATGACAAGTAGCGATTTAAAGATATTACCTCTGTTTCCCCATTAGGCCCCGCCCCTTTGGTCCTTTGGGGGTCAGAGTAACCATTTATGCAAAATCTGTTTCCCTTCACATAAGAATGTTTCTGACCAAATTGGGTTCAAATCCATTCATACCTTTATGACTAGTAGCGATTTGAAGGAATTACCTCTATTTCCCCATTAGGCCCCGCCCCTTTGGCCCCTTAGGGGTCAGAGTCACCATTTATGCAAAATCTGTTCCCCTTCCCCAAAGGATGTTTCTTACACAATTGGGTTCAAATCCATTCATAACTTTATGACTAGTAGCGATTTAAAGGAATTACCTCTATTTCCCATATGGGGCCCCGCCCCTTTGGCCCCTTGGGGGTCAAAGTCACCATTTATGCAAAATCTGTTCCCCTTCCCCAAAGAATGCTTCTGACTAAATTGGGTTCAAATCCATTCATAACTTTATGACAAGTAGCAATTTGAAGGAATTACCTCTATTTCCCCATTAGGCCCCGCCCCTTTGGCCCCTTGGGGGTCAGAGTCACCATTTATGCAAAATCTATTCCCCATCCCTAAAGGATGTTTCTGACCAAATTGGGTTCAAATCCATTCATAACTTTATGACTAGTAGCGATTTAAAGGAATTGCCTCTATTTCCCCTATTGGGCCCCGCCCCTCAGGCCCCTTGGGGGTCAGAGTCACCATTTATGCAAAATCTGTTCCCCTTTCCTAAAGGATGTTTCTGACCAAATTGGGTTCAAATCCATTCATAACTTTATGACTAGTAGCGATTTGAAGGAATTACCTCTATTTCCCCTAATGGGCCCCGCCCCTTTGGCCCCTTGGGGGTCAGAGTAACCATTTATGCAAATTCTGTTCCCCTTCCCCAAAGGATGTTTCTGACCAAATTGGGTTCAAATCCATTCATAACTTTATGACTAGTAGCGATTTGAAGGAATCACCTCTATTTCCCCATTAGGCCCCGCCCTTTTGGCCCCTTGGGGGTCAGAGTCACCATTTATGCAAAATCTGTTCCCCTTCCCCAAAGGATGTTTCTGACCAAATTGGGTTCAAATCCATTCATAACTTTATGACTAGTAGCGATTTTAAGGAATTACCTCTATTTCCCCATTAGGCCCCGCCCCTTTGGCCCCTTGGGGGTCAGAGTAACCATTTATGCAAAATCTGTTCCCCTTCCCCAAAGGATGTTTCTGACCAAATTTGGTTCAAATCCATTCATAACTTTATGACTAGTAGCGATTTAAAGGAATTGCCTCAATTTCCCCTATTGGGCCCCGCCCCTCAGGCCCCTTGGGGGTCAGAGCCACCATTTATGCAAAATCTGATCCCCTTCTGCCAAGGATGTTTCTGACCAAATTTGGTCAAAATCCAATAAGAACTTTTTGACTAGTAGCGATTTGAAGCAAATGTTGACGGACGGACGACGGACGCCGGACGACGGACGCTGCACCATGGCATAAGCTCACCGGACCTTCGGTCCAGGTGAGCTAAAAATGAGATAATTTAAGGCTTCTTTCTACAACATTAAACATTTTCCTTAAATTGTTTAGAAATATTGTAACAGTAATGTGCATGGCAGAAAATCATACTGAAATCAATAACTATACATACACTAGTCTAAAATTGAGGGACGATACAAAAATATATGCACATCCATGCATTTTTCTCAGGGCAGTTACCTGGACATGCAGGAGACATCCGGTCTATAGGCAGGGAAGAGAAGTAAAGTGACAGATATAGGGTAACAGGTATTCTGATCCAAAATAAACACAATGAAATTTTATTGTTTTGTTCATTTTCATTCTATTCATCTATTTAACCCACTCTCTCACTTCTATTTATTTGATATTAGTTAGAGAAACAGCATCAACTCTACAAATTACAAGAAGTGTTGAACTGGATGTATAAAACACTACACGATCATCACAGGTAAAAGTATAGCAATATGTGTTTACCAATTAACACAATGAATGTTAGTGGAATGAAAAACAAGGTCTCAAACACACAAATCACAGTACAAAATATCACAAAATCACCATAATTTATATTTTACCAACTGGCAACTAAATTACATTTAAATTAAGACAGTTGCCCTTTTTTCACTGTTATATTAGTACCTAGTATGTTAATCATTTAGAATGGATGTTACTTCTTCTGCTTGACATTGAAATTAACATTAAAATAATATCTGGCTTACACAATTAGAGTTGAAAAGAAAACCCATATTACAGAAAGTTCTACAAAAGTTAGCATTCTTGAAATGAAAATTAACAATATTAAAACATATTTTTATCAACATCTGCATTAATTATCAACATTGTATAAAAGGCATGCCGATGCTTATTGTACATTATATAATGTACCATGCTATCTAGCATGCAGCTTGTTTTTCCACACATTTTGAAATTCATCAGAGCCCTTGTTCCTCTACACAAATGAGGAATTACTTGTTAAACTATGGTCTGATAGTGCAGTACATGTTTCACTGTGTATAACTGAACACCCCACACATCATTTACTTCAAACATTATGTAAGGCTATACTAAATTTCAAAATAAACATGCAATTGATGGTTTTAATGTGGATTTCTGAAAAAACTATTTAAAAGTATGAGTTGGAGTAGAATGCACTGTTTGTTCTGAGGCCTTTGTGCCAGCATTTTCTATATAGAGAGAGTTATAATTGAGTTTCTTCTGAAGTTGAACATATCAAGCTCCATTAGAATTAAATTAATCTAAAACTACTAATTACTCTACCAAAATGCTTGATTATCACTTCAGTGAATTTTGTCCAGTTTGTGGCCAAAAAAGTTAGTCCAGTCGGCCATTTGTTTATTAACAGTTAAATCAAAGCCTGTCAGAAAGATATAAGCACAGAAGCAATAAAGCAGGGAGGTAAGCTAACATCAAAACATCACAATTGGGTATAACACATACCTAGTCAATAGTGCCCATTTAACTATGACGATGGCCTGTAACAAACTTCCTTATACTTAAGGAACTATAAGTGGTGGTTAACAACACAATAGTCTACCACAGACAATAAACACGACAGTCTATCAGGGATACAAACTACTTTATATGCTTACTGGTTGGAGATGTCATTGTCCATCCAGGCTTGGCCTGTGTAGAATCTCTCATCCTGAAATAAAACAACACAACTCTATACCTGGACATAAAATAATGAATACTTATGAATACTGATGGTATAGAAGCCACATTTTCTGGGTACCAGTCCCAAAAAGAAATGCCAATAGATATAGATATTGTTCTTGAAAGATGTTAATTTTGAAAATTATCAGCAACAAATATCAAAGGGATTCTAAGAGTAGAGTTCAATAACACTACCAATTTAGAATCGGAATGCAATGTCTACATACTGAATTCATTTGTTTCACATACCTGATCAGGCTGAGGAATATTTACTGCAAAGACAAAAATATTAAATTTATTAATGCTGTAACGACATGAACAGAAATAGCATGCTTATGCTGTACTAACAAGTATTGAATTAAATATGGTACTGACAAGAATTTAAACTAAAACTGCCTCCATAACCATCCTAAGGTAAACAAACCAATCACTTTTAACGAAACACAGAAATGCTGTTATTCCTTTAATATGTTAATCAAACCAATTATCAAGCTGATAAAATGTAACAACTTACAACTAATTATAGTCATGGGTGAAGAATGGTTATCATCTATAAATTACCTGGAAATGACAGGAGAGTGAATGCTAGAATACACACGATACTATGTACCAAGAATCTGTACAAAAGTGAAATATTTGTGACTGACTTGAAAAACCTTATTTACAGATTTTCAATATAAATTATTGCTCCTATAATATACCAGCTCCCTCTTGAACACTTTACACCTATACAATACAATATTAGTATAAAGAACTTGAGATAATTCTGTTTCATTCTTGTTTGGCCCTACAAGAGTTTCCCTACATGTGCATGTATGTCTAACATTTTGAATTGTTTGAATAGGTTTGTTTTTATGTTACCAATATACAAACTTAGTACTATATTTAGAACACCTTCCTCCAATTTGTGGTAAGACGTGTTACCAGGCCTACCTTTAAGTTCTATGCTGTTGCGAGCCGGGTTATTACGAGCTGATCGTTGTGATGGTATCCTCTGCTGGACATTCTGCATAATCTGTGGAAACAATGTATTCTATTAAAACAGAACACTTATTGATGTTTGATTTGCTATGTTTATGAGGTACATGGATGCATACCTAGCTCCCTCTCTTCCATTAACTCACCATCGATTAATAGGTTGAAATGATTTGTTAACCAGGAAACCTTTCAGCACAACATTCCAGAAGTTCAAAGTCATTATTTAGTGCTTTTTAAGCGAGTTGTAAATTCACCATTACAGTTCTACACTTTAAATTTAATACTAAACCTTTAATACATTAATTCAAAGTTTTCAGTACTCTCCCCCTGATAAAAAGCTGAATTCTTTATAATAACTTTGAGGTCATAAAACTGTTTTAAATTCAGTATCTCTCTGTGGAGAGATTGGGTGATTTTTCCATACCCCATCTTCATCTTCAACCATAATTTCAAATGTGTTAGTTGGGTTGCGAGCCTTGTCCAGAATCTCTCTTGTCAGGCGCCGGGACAAATCACCTTGCATGAACAGGTGCTGTTGGATAGATATCAAAAGTTTAGACAATGTTGACGTTATTACTAAAATTGATATAGATGTAGGAATGTGAGAGACTGCCTGGTGGGACAAATGGAAATGGCAGAATGTTATCTCCCAAATACTGAAAGGTGTGATAACTCTGTAATGACAATAATAACATTTACTATATTTACCTCTAACAATTTATCAGCTGTTGGCCGTTTCCTGGCATTTTTTGTGAGTGCAACTTTAACGAAATGTTGAAATGTTGGAGACCTGAAATAAGAATTTATCACTTTAGATATCTATACATTAAACTCACTATGCTGAATACTTCCAGCAGTAAAATTCTGTTAAGTAATCTTTATTTGAGAATTTCTATACATTTTTCAAATTTCAGTATAGTGCAATTTATCTAAAATAAGGTGATATAATATATTATACAGTAAATCTGACTAACAACTGAATCATGATTTATAACTCAATTTGTGCAGTACACATCATACACTTCTATACAGGATGTACAAATTAGTGTCTGTAAAATATTTTGACAGAACATAACTCAATACTCTGCATTGAAACTTTTACTTAATAAATAATCTTAATTTCTATATATATTCATTATCAAATAGAATCAATAGAGAGTGTGCTGTCCTCAGGTCTAAACACTATATCAGACTTACCACTTTGTCTTGTCTTTAAGCTGAGGAGGTTTGAATCCACTTTTTGACATCAGGAAGAGTGCTCTGAAAATGGAATATGCATTACAGTTAAACAGTAAAACTCTCATATTATTTTACGGAAGATAATTCAGCCATGGGAAGTGAAATGCTTAATATCATTCACCTGAAATATTTTCACATTTTTGCACTATTCAGAAAAAATTATCATAATTTTCACCTGACATATGTTCACATTTTTGCATTCTTTTTCACAGAAAATATTGTCATAATTTTGCACTTCTACGTCCCAAGCATAAAAAAATTCATCAATACACTGTCCTCTCAGAACAGTGAAGGCTGAAGATGATTTTGTAATTGATACAAACATATCTAAACTCAGAACCACTTGATTTGCTACTGTAATGAAAAATATAGATATTATGACTCTAATATTTAGGGATGATTTCAACTGAAGGTCATACCTCATTGGGTGAAGGTCAAACATTGGAGGTTGTAGCTCTGCAAACTCTATAGCTGTGATGCCTACTGCCCAGATATCACACTGTTGGTTGTAGCCTCCTTTCCTCTCTACTGCAGCTACCTCTGGGGCCATCCTACACAAATACACAAAAGATATTACAGCTTTAGTCATTTTCTTTATGCTTTCCACCCAAATTATTATATTCTTCCCAGAGACGCCACATTTACAGGTCATGGTGATTATACATGTATATTGAATAAACAGAGCTATTACTGGTACTGCATAGTTCAGATATCCATTACAAGGTTTCATTTATAAGCACTTGTTTAATATGTAAGGTTTCTGTTACCAAGAATGAATAAATGTCCATGTCTATTGCAACATGCATTGCCTTATAACAGTGACTTAGATAGAATGAATATTGCTGCAAAATCTTTATACAGATACTGGAATGAACACCCTTAGTTTTATCATATCTAGGACTAATCTATGGTTTTCTGTTTGTGTAAATACAGAATTTTTGAACTTTTCCCTTGCACTACTGACCAGTACGGAGTCCCTATGAAAGACTTTCTCTTGTTCATTGTCACTGTGATCTGGGCTGATACTCCAAAGTCAGCTGGAAACAAAATTAAACATTAATATTTCTGATGTTTTCCCAGAATAACTGTATGTCAATATTTGTTTGAAATTAAACAGAGATATATTTGTATTTCATCTTACTGATAATCACATATGGAACTGAGCTGTGTACAAATCAATGTTTAAAGTAACATAATTTATGTCTCTTGTCAAATTGCTGGGTCCAAGTAATTTGCATCTATAAAACAGGCTTTAAAAAGTATGTTTTGTGAATGGATCAAAACTGTTGTCAACATGTCTGGTTATGGAATGTGTAGATAAATAAGTATATTGTTAAAACCTTTGTTGGAACTGTCATGCGGTTAAAAAGGTACTCACCCAGTTTTATATCACCTTCATCTGTAAGTAAAATGTTGGCACCCTGAAAGATAGAACACATATCAATGAATATCATATGCCAAGTATTTAAAATATCCTTGTCGACTCCATTGAATAAATATTTTTCTACTTCACTTTCCTTACACTCTATACTGTAATTTGTAACACTGAACCGAATACACCACAGCATCACTGATGAAGGGCACTACTTGACCCCAAGTCCTATTTTGACGGATACTTGGGTACATATTTTTTAACGCGGTTTCTCATCAAATCCATGTAACAGCCCCAGTCTATGACAGTCTCTTCTATTCTTTTTTTAATCACTTTAACAGAAATAGCTTAATCTTCTTTCCCTAAGCAGAGGTGTATGAATGTGAAGTTTACTTACTGCAAATCTACAACCTTCTAACCTGCATAACAATCTATTTTTTTTTCACCTTACAGTGTTATATTACCAGCTTATACATTATAAACATTTTATAGCTACAATTTCAGTCATCCGTCATGATAACAATGTACATCACACAATGCATATATGTGCAGGTAAACACTTCATAATGACTAATTACAGTCTCAGGTAAAAGAGTAAAGTTGTCTGCTATTCCGTCTGTGAGTATTAAAGGTCATATAATGTAAACAAGAAAATGTGTTCATAAATCTGTTCAGGTATAACCAGCCCTTATATTCATTTACGTGAATCTGAAATTTATTATGATAGTAGTTTCAATATGTCTAGTACGTGTTCATTCTTTTGAGAAAAAGAAGAAAATGTGATATGTGACACTTTGTCCATCAGGAGGCAATACCTGACATTAGCACTTTTTTAATAATCTCCTAAACATAACAGTGTCAATTTTTTAAACAAAATCCTTCCTACAATAGAAAATGGAAGGTGCAAGGTCCATTTTAAGCATGTATCTAAGCATGCAGACATACTGGAACTACTTTCTCCTTTCCTTAGCGGACGCTGACTACGCTGACTTTTTTAAGTGAGACTAGGCAGTCTAGATAGGAACCCAGAAGGTTAATGTTTCTCTCTAAAGAAGGGAGACAGTCAGTCAGTCTAGATAGGAACCTAGAAGGTTAATGTGTCACTCTATAGAAGGGAGCTGCGACACTTACCTTGATGTCACGGTGCATCTTGCCGCGACTGTGGAGGTAAAGAAGACCTTTCAGTGTTTCCCGACACACAAAGGCAATCTGTGATTCTGACAATGGCCCAGTAACTGTTGATAAAAACACAGAAGTATATGAAATACCATTAGTATAAATATTTATCCATGAAATAGTTTTTGGTTTCTGTCACAGTTGAATCTTGATAGTCATTCGGTTTATTCTCTTCATAAAAAGATTGAGAAATTTGAGCGATTAATGCATTATTCAAGCAATGTTTAATATGAAATCACAACATTGAAAAGATATGAATAGGAAATCGATGAAAAAAAAATCAACATTTTCCCACTAACTTCCATAAATACATAACCATCACTGACAGTGCTTCACCAATATACCATTTCAATATTGATACAGTTGTTTTGTACATGCATTTATTTATCCGCTCATTTTGATAAGTTTTTCACACTTCAAACATCTTCTATTACACACCCTTACTAATCGACCTGGCACACTTACTGTGATAGATGTCCTGCATGGAACCCCCTCCACAGTACTCCATGGCAATCCATAGCTTGTCTCTCCTACAAAGTACATGGTTCAGTATACAAATCTGTTGGTACATGTATTCTGTTGTCGACGACCAACTTACTAGCAGATTCCATCCTTTGCTGGGCTTTTCAGGTAAGGTTTATTTTCAAAGGACAACTCAATGACGTAGAAACAAGTACAAGATACCAGACTTGGTCAGTTAAAACAATATCAATGCTGTTCCGTGATGAAAAACAAATGTGAAGAGTTGAAGCAAAGTACTAGCTGTATGAAAACATTTTTATAAGAACACTGTGATAACACAGGGTTGTCCAAATTGAAGACACCAAGGTGTGGTACATGTCCCATATATCAAAATGCCTTAAATTTCAAAGTTAAAGCAAATATGAATTGTAAATTAAAGTGTGTCATATATTTGATATATGGCTATGCTATAATTTGTTCTAAATGTGGTAAATTATATATATATTGTCGAACTATGAAGAAATTTACCTGTCAATAAGCACCTTCATGATACCTATATATCAATTAGTTATCTGACACTGTTTTACTAGAAAAGAAAGAGGATCAATTAATAAAAATATTAAAACTCAGTCTCAACAAGTCATAGCAAAAATTTGTGCTATTCTGTATACTTGTTATGTGTACGCATGTACATAATGATGTTGTCGTTTGAAAATAAACTTTACCTGAAGAGCCATGTAAAGGGTAAAGCTGCTATAGGGTTTGGTTTGTTTTTTGTTAAACGTCCTATTAACAGCCAGGGTCATTTAAGGAAGTGCCAGGTTTTGGAGGTGGAGGAAAGCCGGAGTAAACCAACCAATTGTTTTCCCATAGACTTTAGTGTTAACGTTTTGGAGTATTTCATTCAAATCCTTGAATTCAATATGACAATTATGGTTTATAACAAAAGTTTAGGGTCTTGTATAACACCTAATCTAAAAAAAAATTGGGTCCTTCAGCTCAAATTTTCTCCAGGGTAGCCATTTTGAAAATGGGTGAATTTCGCAGTAAAAATTCTCAAAAATCTTAAATGTTTACCTGTTTATTATTATTACCTGAACTTTTGGGAAAAAAATCAATCGGACTTAGGAAATTTATATCAACATTTCTTATTGACAGTTACCTATCAGGCTACATATCTATTTTCTCACTTCATAACATACTGGCAAATCAGTGGCTGCCAGACATTTTATCCTTGGCTCCACTTTCTATACACAGGGGCTGTTTCAAAAATATTTTTTTTCAATTGGTTGGTTGTTCCCTATAAGTTGGTCGTTGAACTTTGTTGCTTTCTTTTACTATAATTACGTACGTACCCACTCCACATGGACATGAACTTGTATTAACATTGTTAAATGTCATTTTTTGCCAGTTTTAACATGCATGAAGAGGAAATAAATATTTCCTTGTTCAGTATTTAGGCCATTGCTATTTTCCTGAAGTAGAGATTAGTATATATAGACAGCTTATTGGAGCTTACCAAATTAAAATAGTGTTTCCCTTTTTAATTTTTTTCAGTATTTATACATACTTTATTTTAATATCTAAACTCAGTACTTGTGAATGACCTATTGCCAGATGATATATATATACATTTTGTCTGGGATTATTTATATATAATTACTACTATATATATACCCAGTGTCTGTATATTACCTGAGGTAACTGCCAAAGTAAGCCACAATATTTGTGTGCTTACAATCCTTCATCATCACAATCTCCTGCTGAATAACAGCAAAGTCATCGCCTAGAAAGGAAATGGTCAAATATATTGGTGAAAGTACATCTAGAAAACAAAATAGACACAAAATCATGTTTTAATACAGTAGCTGAGATAAATAAGCAAATAGTCAAGATCTAGTCTAGGATACATTTCCAGTAATTTGTAACAATAAGAGAGAGAGAGAGAGAGAAAAGAAGAAGATATTGCTTCAAAATTCCATTCATATCTCTTACCATTACTATATTATCTTTTTCATGAATATGATAATATAAATTGTATGAATGAATATAGTACATCAAGTACAGTATTAAACACAGATTTTTACAAATCCTGGTATTTTTCACTAAATCAATCTATAATCATAACATTTTCTGGGTCTTGCACAAATTGATATTGTAACATCTCAGCTTCCACCCACGTTCCCTTACAGACCAACCCCCACCCCCACACAAATCTCCGAAATCATATAACCCTGGAGGTATCTGCCCTTGAACATTGTGACCATGGCCACAAAACAATGATTTCCAGGTACTACCAGTCACTACCCCAGATCTGTCCAGTAATCAATACTACATCATCATGAGATTGGTCTGTAAACAGTACATCAGTGTATCACTGTATTGATGGGAACACACACTGCAGTACAGAGGTATTAATTAGCCTAATACCATACATTAACGTGTGTCACACCCTACACCAGTACTACAATGCTTATAATATTCTGACCGACTTTTCCTGGTAGATTCATTTCCTGAACCAAACATCAGATCCATTTTCATACAAGACATGATTTTCTTTATCATGCTTAGGTAATAAAAAATTGGTTATTAGTTCAGTTACTCGATCTCTGTAGCTATATTGGATATGGGGTGAGGTCCTGCATGCAGATGTGCATGCATACAGATTATTTGATCTTCTTATTAGTGTCAACTTTCAAATAAAGAAATTTCATAGAAAAAAATTCCTGTTAAGGTTTGATGTTTTTATGTCAGAATTGACATAGATTTTTAAAGTAATAAGGTAAATGAATAAAAACTTTTTAAGCACTCAAATACATATCCAGGGTCCAGAAATTAATAATAAATTTTTTATTTGATCATGGAAGATAAATTAATCAATAATGTTGTCCCAGTGTATTATAATTATCTCGACACTAAAATTCCCCAGGAAACAAAGCCTGGATATAAATATGCATTAAAAACACTGACATTTGAAGAAAATTAGTGTGGTGATGATGTTGTCATGGTAACTTACCTGGCTCGAGCTTGATGACCTTGATGGCAGACAGCTCACCAGTGTTGAGGTTCCTGGCCTGGAAACCACAAAATACTTCATTATATATAAAACGACCAAACTATTTATCATGTTTATCGTAGCCTGAAGTTTGTGTATAACATGTAACAGCTCTTGTGTATGATTTATAGTAACCACAAAATGTTTTTATAAAATTACAGAGTCATTTATATGTGCAGTAAGATTAGATCTAGGCCAGTGATCACTAATACCAATAATTTAACAAACATTTTAAAATTTGGTTTTACCTTTTCCCAGTGTGGTATATATATTACAGTACATATATTTTTTTATCAAATTATATGCAAGTTAAATAATACATATATCATTGGTACATATATAGGCATAAACATTATCAAATTTACCTGAGGGGTAATCAACATAAAAAATCCTTCTCTTCTTAAATAATTAGTGCTTTAATTTATGTATTGACAATAAATATTAGAAGACATATGTATTTGCTATCACATTTATGCTTTCCATCCAACCTTCTTATTAAGTGGTAAGCAACTGCCGTGTGGTGTATATATCAATAAAGCTAGCATAATCGAATATGTCACATCAATACACAATCACATGTACAACTGTTATTGAGTTAGATTACAGCTAATTAAAGATGGTCACCGATTGCTTGATACATTTTTCTGATTAAATGCAACTAAGTGCAAATTTAAGATTGCCTATCTCTAATTAATTACAAATAATGCTTGGTTCCGAAACAAGAGGCCCAGGGGCCTTAACGGTCATCTGACTCTAAATTAAAACCCTTATATTATTGTAGTATGCATTCTCTGTAGCAAGTATATAGTGGCACTGTTGGCCATGGTGGCCATCTTGGATTTCTGAACAACCCAATAAATAACAACACTTGGTGTGGACCATCTCAGGATCATTTCTGGTAAGTTAGAGCTGAATCCCACTGGTGGAATTTGAGAAAAAGTTTGAAATAGGTGTTGTTCAGGAAAACCATGATTGCGCAATCATGTTACAAAATGGCCGCCATTGCTGCCATGTCAAAGTTTTTACGAGGCCAAAAAAATAACAACACTTTGTTGGCCCTGCTTCCTTAACATCTTCACCAATTTCCAGCTCAATGGCACCAGTGGAACTGGAGAAGAAGTATAAAATGTGTTTTTCAAGATGGTGGTTATGGTGGCCATCTTGGATTTTGGACCGACCCGAAAAATAACGAAAAATAACAACACTTGGTCGGGATCATATCAGGATCATCTCAGGCAAGTTTCAACTCAATAGCACTGGTGGAACTTGAGAAGAAGTTTAAAATGTGTTTTTCAAGATGGCGGCTATAGCGGCCATCTTGGATTTCGGACCGACCCGAAATATAACAACACTTGGTCGGGATCATATCAGGATCATCTCAGGCAAGTTTCAACTCAATAGCACTGGTGGAACTTGAGAAGAAGTTTAAAATGTGTTTTTCAAGATGGCGGCTATGGCGGCCATCTTGGATTTCGGACCGACCCGAAAAATAACAACACTTGGTCGGGATCATATCAGGATCATTTCAGGCAAGTTTCAGCTCAATAGCACTGGTGAAACTTGAGAAGAAGTTTTAAATGTGTTTTTCAAGATGGCGGCTATGGCGGCCATCTTGGATTTCAGACCGACCCGAAAAATAACAACACTTTGTCGGGATCATCTCAGGATCATTTCTGGCAAGTTTCAGCCCAACAGCAGTGGTGGAACTTGAGAAGAAGTTTAAAATGTGTTTTCAAAATGGCGGCTATGGCGGCCATCTTGGATTTCGGACCAACCCGAAAAATAACAACACTTGGTCAGGACCATCTCAGGATCATTTCTGGCAAGTTTCATGTGAATCCCACTGGTGGAACTTGAGAAGAAGATTGAAATGTGAAAAGTTTACGGACGGCGGACGGCGGACGGCGCACGGCGGACGGCGGACGGCGGACGACGACGGACGAAGCACGATGGCTATAGGTCATCCTGACCCTTCGGGTCAGATGACCTAAAAATGAGTAACTATATAAGTATAGATGGAAATTTCTGACCGACCATATCATCTAGAGGACATCGAGAAGATAACATGCAAATGAGGATACCATTTATATATTTAAGGCTCTCCAAACCCATAATGCATTGGTGGCCATGGGAAAGGTGATGTTATGATTAAACAAAAATGGCAAAAAAAAAAAAAAAAAGTAATAAAGAGCACAAAATAAGAAAACAAATATGACAGACAGTATCTGAATGGCTTATTTTAATTATTAATTAGCTATAGGAGGACAGATAGATTGTGGGACGATTGTTGTCGCGTTTTAATAATTGTTGTCACGTTTAAATAAGTCCAATTCCAATTTTAGGTTTTTCTTCTTTATTTTCTAACTCATCTAAACATACATATCCAATTTACACAATGTTCTCCTTTCAAGTCTCCTCTCTATTTCTGTATCTCTTATAGCTCTGTTCTTCCTTACTCTCCAATATTCTGTCTCTTGTTCTCTATCATTCTCTGTTGTTCTCTCTAGTTCTCCCTGTTCTCTTCCCTTCTCTTCTCTCTCCTCTCTCTTGTCCTTTCTAATCTCTTCTCTCTATTTTGCTCTTCCCTCTTTTTGCACATACATCTCACATACATATAATAATTCTCTGACCCTCAGAGAAGTCACCCCCTAAGGCCACCTACCAATCCACAGGTTGACCTCTGAATCCCCAGTACTGTGTTTCTCTATCATCTTTAGACTTCATTATTTACCAAACCAATACTGATATTTAAAATCTATAATCTAGTATCTCTAGATGACACACTCTAGTTTATAACCCTATTAATTATATTTTACTTCAAACATTTCATATTAATTCAATTTAGACTTAAAGTATATTTAGATACCTCAAATAACATATAAATCAATACAGTGCCCAAACTACTGCAATGTTTAAAATAATAAAAACAGTTCCATAAACTACATAACTTACACTATCAAATGATACCAACAGTATTGTCTAAATGATTATAATCAATTAGAAATAATAACTTTAATTTAGAAAACAAAAACAACTATTTATACAGGTAAAGTGTCAATCCTATCTCTGTCCCTGTGGGGAGTCACCCATCTGACCATCTTGATGCTGGGCCAGTATATGACACTTACCTACCCAACCCAAATCGCAATTAACAGCACTTACATAATCTACCTGGCTAACAGGATTTACACTACTATACTGTCATAGCTAGCTGCAAGGTACTTATAAGAAGACTCAACACGAACATACCGAACATACCGCAGCCTCCCAAAACACACATACGCACTCACCACACACATGCATGTCGCACGCACGGGAGGCTGTCCTTAAATTACCTTAGCTGTTAATAGGACATTAAACAAAATAAACCAAACCAAACCAAAAACTTATAAACTGGTACAGTTAGGTCAAAGTCTACCAGTTTGAATTCTATGTCCTGTCCCATATCACTTTCTTGTACCTGTACATGTACTATGAACTTAATCAAAACGTGAATAAAAAAAAAAAAAATCTCAATAATGGCTTAATAAATGAAAGTCAACATTCTAATAATACCAAATCAAACTTTTGATCTTTGATAAAGCCGTTGCTGAATAAAAATAAAGCTAAGTCTGGGTATCCGAATCCTGCCCATGAGCGGATACAATTTTCACTAAACCAATGTTACATATGATAGCAGCCTTGCTTTTAGTATCTCGTCCCTGACTCAAATATAGCCTTTAGAAAGGGCAATTTATAGGAAAATATTTTCCTGGTCAAGCTCGACCCTTGCTAGACTGTCAATGAAAGAAACGGATGGATTTCTTGAAGCAAAACGTATTATATGTAGAATTTGATATTTTATTATTTAGATGACCACCTTTTAAATATTTGATCTCTTTCAAATTTTGTTGATATTTTTTATTTCAGTATATTTTACTATTTGTGTTCTACTATTCTCCAAATAGTATAAACATCCATCATATTATTATATATAATTTATAGCCCAGCTAGCTAGGAATCTATGATGTATTAATACAGATACAAATTGTTTTCTGAATTCCTTTAGACGGTTTTCTGAGAAAATCAATTTAAATAAAATTCAAGGAAACACAAATTACAGATACATAATTGATAGCTTAACAGCTGGAAGCTTTTTTTAGCCAGTACAATTCTCATTGACTGAGACTTAAACCTGACGAAGGAACAACTGTATCAAAACACTTTAAGAAGGACATCTGGTGGTTGAAATACTCCAGCACCATTGAGAGATGTAGCATACAAGAAATTCACACCTACACAAGGGCATCGACGAACCATAAAAGGCAGACTTAAAAGATCAATATATTCTGTCTGATACCAGCATGCTTCAGCTACATACACCATGCAGGTTTTTTGTTTTAACCCAGCTACTTACAGCTCTGAAATACAAACAAGGACTAAACTTCACAGAAAAATGTGAATTTTACCATGTTTATTATGTAGAATGTTCCACTGCATCTAGTAGACCATTGAGTGGTTGGTTTGGCACCCCAAAATGAAATCTGACTCATTGGTTTGAAGGGACTTGTCTATTTGACATGTTTTAGCCTTTCATGATCAGATTTCTGAGAAATAGTGAAAATCAAAGGTCAACTGCAGCTGGATGCCCTGTGTTCTCTCCAGATATATAAATTGATTTTATAACTTTGCTTGTTGAAAAACAACATGTGTATATACATGCATGTAATTTATATACACAAACTGAACTCAAGTCATTTTTTTTTTTTATTGTATTCTGAAAACACCCTTCACCCTTAAATGTTTACTAGCTCATGATCCCTGATGTAATCAGCTGTACATATATATATAGTTATTCATACTGGAAAAGCTGAATATAATTTCAGTTTAACATACAGTATTTTGCTTAATATTGCAGGTGACTGCAGGAAGTTCTACAAAATTTAAGCCTTGCAATAGAATTTCAAACAAAGACCTAACACATGCACTGATGACTTGATGATGGTAAAAGATCTAGAATATGCTAAGAAATTATTTGAAATGTGATCAAACGCAAGATCAATATATCTTTTAGTTTTATTGATTCATATTTTCTTCATAAGATTTTTGAAACTTGTCAAGGAATTGCTTTTAGCTCAAATGAGCATTAAAAGCTTAAAATATGAACAATTCTAGCTTTTACAAATCTGCTAAGAAATGGAAACCCCATAAAGGTCATGCATGTATTTCATACATACATTACACATATGGATTCACTTTTGCACTATAGGTGAATGTTTTTAAATAAATAGGAAATTCCTCTATGTATTAAACAGTTTAATTTTGAAAATGTTTACTTCAAGGAAGCATATATAGCAGTATTAAGAATCATATATTGAACAAATCAATTAAATGTAAATACAATTACTGAACTCAATAAGTTATAATTAACTTAAAAGTTGACAAATTATCATTGACAGTTTATGATCAAGGGCACATATGAAACAATGGATTATTTTACTTTTTGTGTACATATGCAATGTGCGTAATACATCTTGATAAAAAAATGGTTTTAATTAACTCAGTATATGTTATTAAATGTAATAGTAACAAAACTTACCTAGAATTTGAAACAGGAACGGAAGTATGTGTAAAAGGAAAGCTACTTCCTGAATAATGACCGACATATGTAGTAGAATAATGTGTATATTTTCAACACTACGATACTTCATGTATATGTAATTTGGAACTAAGTATCCTTTATTCATTGGTGTAGAGAGACAGGCTCGCATAAACAAGAAATTTATTTTATCCTCTCTTAATTAGTATTTATCAGACAAAATATGCATGCACTTTCGACCTATTTAACATTTGAACTGGAGATGAAGATCAGACACTTGTGCTGCACTATACATCCATGCATGTACATACTTTTGTAGAAAACAAGCCAATCACAGCAAAATCTAATTATTGCCTGTATAATCATACCATGTTGCAAAACACATCTCAAATTGACTCATTCCTCATCATATATGAACAACCCTGGTGTTTGGACGGTGCCACCTAGGATTTTGTTTTTTTTATTTCTTTTTTTTTCTAATTTAGGTCTCATTCTCATAGTCCAGAACTTTTGCAGGTTTATAGTGCTACCTCATGCAACTGAAGCCACCCAGCAGGACATCGATCCAATCCACTCGCACTAACGGGTGAACCAGTCGTCCTACTCCTAATGTACGGGCATGAGCTCTAAGCAAGAGTAGCAACTACCATTTTCGCAGACTCTGGTATGTCTCTGCTTGGTGACAGAATCCAACAGCCTTTCTCACAGGGGCAAATGCTCAACTTAAGGCCAAAAGTTGAGACAGTGTCAAGGGAGACATTAGGAAGAAGAAAGGTATTAGAAAGAAGAGAAAATATAAACGATCCCATATAAACGATCATGCAATGGGGGCAGAACTGCAGCAGGTACAATTCTTATGCCCTACCTGCACATGGCAAGAGACAAAATGGACAGTCAACTAGTTACTAATTAATGAATAAATAATCCAGTGACAAAAGTGACTATGCTTCCGGTGATCCGAGTACACAGATCAGCCATGGAGAAGAATTTACACACAAATTTGGTTGATTTTGAAATTAAAATATTTTTTTAAAACCTTATTTTATATTATACTGTTGCTAGCATGGTGTTATTTATTTCCTGAAACAGTGGTTATGTGTTCCATACTGGGAGCCGATACATGCATTTATGCTATTTTGTTTCCTATTAGGTCTGATCATGATCATGACCAATCGTAAAAATAACTGTGTTTACTAATGAACTGTATGACGTAGATTTAGAAAGCTGACCTTTAACAGCTTTGCCAAAAATGTCCTTTATACATGTACATGCACCTGGTCTTTTACAAAGCAAACTGAATTAATATATAAATATATACCCAAGACAAGATTTCAGTGATATTAGAACAGCTAGAGGAATATGTATACAACATCAGTATATAATCTTTTTCATCAGAACATATGTACTGTAATTGTTTCATCAAAATTTCAATACTGAATCATAAAAAGTTATAACTGATTCATAGAAATGATTACAGGGCATCCTGTTGACCCTGTTAATTTATTTTCAGCAATGTCGGAAGTCAAATGACTATTTTTGTTAGAAATAGGAAGGGTCAAAACATCCATCAAATATATACGTCCCTTCAATCTCAAGAGTCAGATCTCAATTTGGGGAGTCAAAATCATACTATCAAGGGTCTACTTGATGCTCTGGATTAATAATATACAGCAACATTACATAGTTAAAATTGGTATATGAGAATTGAATGATATTATATTTTAACTTAAGTATATGTATAGCAATAACTATGCATTAATGGGTATATCACACCATAATAGTATTGTACATAATCATACAACATACATATATATATATAATAGTCTACATACATACGATTGTATATTATAATGTACATTCTTTATAAAGGACCAATTGGAAGTAATTATAAGACAAACTGTCACAATATTAGTTAATCTGACACAATAATAAATCATATCCTAAAAATACCAACATGCTGCAGTCCATTAATAATTACTTTTTAATCTACTGGAGTCATTTGAGACTTAGATTTAGGTGAAGCATATCCTGTTAGATATGTGGTATACCCACTCTTATGTTTAATACACCTGTAGATTGTGACGGAAGTGTACTGTTTATATTGTGTCATTTTTCAGTGCCAGCTAATTAACTACCCAAATGTGCATGAATCCTTTTCAGGGATCATAACCTTTGTTTTGCTAGTTTTATAGAATAGTAGTCACGTACATCCAAGTTCCAGATTTCAATGGCCAGAAGGCAACAACTTAACAAGTCGACCCCAGGCATAAAATATATACCGTATTTGACCTAATAAGGGCGCGGGTAATTGACAGTGAGGGCGCCCTTATTAAGATTAGTTATTCTGAAGTTTTATGAAACAGACTATACCTTAAAGCAGAATACTCAAGGCTGTGGAAACGGTAAAATATTCAGTCATCATCAAAGGGCCAAAGGCCTTGAGAAACGTCAGGGTCTGAGGTCATATAATAAGAAATTTAAAATTGGATTTTATAGTCAGACAGTTACATTTGTATCAGATGAAATGTCTTAATCTGGTTATTCCTATTCTATATATATTCAAGAAAACATGTATAACATATTTATCTGCTGACAACTTTCCAATAGCTGAGTATAGTTCTTTCTCTATATGAACAGAACATGTTGTACAACCAAAGATAAAATCCAAGATGTACACTGCCGAAGTTTTATTATTTCATTTATACTATAAGATGTTAATTAGGCCTAGCAAACATATATTTTATGACCCCTAATAGGCCTACCATATTCAACTCCGAGAAAAAATTGCGGTCGCGTTGTCCGACGAGACATATCTAGTTTTGACAAGACGCCAGTACATCAGTCAAGGATCATAATCATTAGATTCTTTTCAAATAGACAAATAATAATCTTATGCAATAAAATCCTCACGAAAAACGGCAATGTAATTTGTTACAGCTTGCCTTCAATTCCTGGTGATATTTCTTGCGTATTCTAGGGACATACAAATGAATATGAAACTGCGAACAGTCTTTGGTTTATATTAGTTACATTAGACATAACCGCCATTTTGGCCGATTAGTGATGAGTCACGTGACAGCTGAAGTTATCTCGTGGAATGCTCGGGTGCATTTGACTACGTAAATAGGGTTGGTTTTAGGCTTATATGAAATGTTCCTGCATATGAACTCAGGATGAGCATATGAGTCTAAGACATGTGGATAGTTTCTCTGTGATTAAATGTAAATTTCCACGACGATCAAACTGATTTTTTTACTTTCGTTTTCAAGGCAGGATCAGGACAGAACTACGTAATCCTACGCCAACAAAATTGCATATACTGACATGGAAAATGTTTATATTTATTAGTGTTGGGAATCGGATGTGATTTCCTAATCGATTAATCGGCATAATCGGAGAGCCCCTTCCGATCGATTATAATATTTAAATATATATAATAGTATGTAAATCAGAGTTATTTATTAAATGTATTATGAATATTTGAAAAAATGTATTGTGAATTCATGATTAAAAGTTTAAAACAATATTAACAAGTTTCCAATGAACATACCAGATTAATAGAAATAGAAGAAGTCATATGAGACGTTGTTGTTATTATTTCCCATCCACAATCTGTATAATACTCATATTAATTGGTACAGAAATCCAGTATTTGAAACATGTCAACGTAATCCAAAACTAAAGCCATTGTTCAAAGTTGTAATTATATAACGTAACAGACCAGTCAGTATGTAACTTTTGGTTTTGTTTACTTAAGCATGAATATCACCGGCAAACGTTGAAATTCAAATTGAAACTGAAACAAGTCACTTGATACGCCATCATACGGGAGAAAAAAATATGTCAACTTATCTTTATTAACATATCAGCGAAGGCGACAAACTGCCGCCTTCATATTGAGGTTTTCTTTATTTGGAGGCCCTTTTTTTTACTTTTCCAAATCCAAAATATTTCCATACTAAAGGTACTCGCGCCTGGGTGGTGGAATAATTCCGCCTCATGTGTCACCGTCTCAAGTGCCTCCATTTTGTTCAAGCGTATGAGTTAAACAGACGCTTTATAACTGTATATAATTTGAGTGCGTGAAGCGTTTTCGTGACCGGAACAGTGACTAACAAAGAAACCAACACAGGGCACTTATTCCAGAAACGCCGCATTTTTTACCGGAGATATTTTCAATGGAAATTTCACTAATCGATTATTGAATTTAACAATCGATTATCGCTGTATTTTGGTAATTTCGATTAATTTTCGATTATAATCGATAATCGGCCCACCACTAATATTTATACTCTAAAATAGTCTAGAACACCAAACATTCACATTTCATTTTAAATAATTGCAGTAAACACAGTTTAATCAGTTAAATCGTGTCAATAATTGCTATCAAAATAGGAACTATATTAGGCTGTGGATGTATATCATTTGTATGACAGAAAAGAGGAATTGTTATATAATTAGCCAGAAACAAAAGTGTCACTAACAACATTTTCCCACCATGACTATAACGGCAGGTGCCAAAGGCATCCTGACATTAAAAATATTCCAGATGAAGATATCTATTCATTATCATATATTAAGCTTAAACATCACTTGAATATTCCTGTAAACTTGTAAACCATGCCAGCTGATCTTTAGTTCCACCATTTATGTTCAAATGGAACTCTTTTGTGTTCTATTTATAGACACAGGTGATTTCCCAGATCATATCAGACATCGTTTTCTTTGACCTAATAATTGATTTACAATGTCTTTTATAAGCTTTCTGTTCTAAACAAAAGTTATTTATCAACAAGAATGAAGTCTTTTACTTTATCTTCAAATAAAGATGGTTAGTTATTATTTGTATGTGTGTTTAGTTTCGGGTGCTCTTTGCACTGATATGTCATCTGTACGAATAGACAAAATGTGGTGAAAACTTGTGTTCCAGTAATTACTTAATTTGCTAAAGAAATTTGAACACATAAAGTAGCAAAACTTTTCACATGAATTATTACTTTTGAACACCATTTTGACACTCAGGTCAAAGATTTATTTCCTTGAAAAAAGGTAGGGGCACCCTTATTAGGTCAAATACGGTACAGTAATATAAAATAGTTACGATATTCTGATTACTAATCACATCTGTACGAACAGATAATATTTACTTATCCTTGCTAAAATGTTCAACATTTATCAATTTGAAGAAGATCAATATTTAATAAGTACTCGTGCTCAAGTGTAGTTAACCCTGCTACTGCCATTTCATCGATATATATTATATAGATAATTAAGATATTCATTATTTATATATATAAATCAAAAGAGTCCTTTTCTTTTTCATTTTGAAATTTCAACTGGACCTTTTTTCATTTTTTATGGTACATCATGTACTCCTGTGATCATTTTGAGGTGATCATGATGTCTGCTGCTTGTACTGAATGCATTCCTTTGGATTTTTTTATGTGGATTTTAAATTTAATTATTCAAAAGTGAAAACAAGGCCTGTCGGAAATACTTTCCTATTCGGTGTAAAATACGCCTGAAGCTATATATCTTATAAGACAAATTTGGTTTATTGGAATGATTAATTGTTTTAATTTGATTTGCTATTTTGAAAAAACAGGGAAAAAGCACATTCTCCAATGTGTTCTGTCCAGGTGTATGGCAGTGATTCAATTACCATCATGTCCAGTACTCTGATCAAGTGATCGATATTCAGCATATCCCAGGAAGGAAAACAACATACTTAATGTAAAATCAAAACCAAAAACACATAGACATAATTGAGCTGAGTAGTTGTTAGTGCTTGAACTCGGGACAAAAAACGTTATCTAACGCAATATACCATGGGGAATATTTCCATGTCAATATATTTGTTAGGTTGTATAATGTATACTGATGAATTAGTGAAAGGAAATTAATTGAGAAAACCATGAATTAAATGTATGTGATGCAGTAGGCATTCCTTCAACATTTTGACATATGTCTTTTGAGGAATAGATACATGTACACCTTTGGAGGATATATATGCATGAAGGATGGATTAGTAACCATTCAACTGGAATATTGTGATGACTCAATGGTTAGAAGGCTATTTGGTGCTTCTGTAGCTACCGACTTCTATTGATTTCTCAATTCTACCACATCTCCCGGGTAATAGCGATTTGGTTTCATTGGAATCATTTATCCGTATAACAAAAACAATAATAACAAATCCACATTGAAACCATTCTTTGAAATCAACCTATGTAATGGAATGATTCCTTCCATGCATGTTTTTCGATTTCACCCTCACCTTGTAAACATCTCCGTACGTTCCACTTCCCACTCGTTGTATCAATTCAAAATCATCCTGTGGATTTCTACGAAGTATACCCGAGTCTAATTGGGCTGTGTTAGCCATTAGCCCAAGTTTATACTGTCTCTAAACATAAATCTTCAAATGATACGGCCTTATTGTCCTGTCACATCTTCACCACTTCCATCCTACCAAAGATTATCAAATCGACTTCCGTACATGCGCAATGCAGTTGGACGGAAATATTTGTACATGCCTCGCCATATCTTCACAATTCCCCCGAAAGAATTACCATTATACTAATATTCTTTACTTTGTTGGTGAATTTATACAATTTTGGGCATGAATTTAACATGAATGATATGTATTACTTAAAGTTAAACATCACGCACTGGTTACATTAAACTTCCGCATGGAATAGGGGACATAACTCTTACAATGACTTGATTCTAGCTTCTTACGTCATCTCCATCATCTTATTTTTACACACAGACCCCAAATTTGTATGTCACACTCTGTAATCATAAATAGATAAATTGTCATTATACATGTTAAGACTAAACGGGGACATAGAAGGAAATCTTATTAGTTTAACCAATTTTTCATTTTATGTGCCCAGTAGCGCTTTTTCCGAGCTCCTACTAGAATTCTATAAACGTACTTATAGAAAAAGCTATATATGGAACTACCAGAAACTATGTAAATTTACATTCATTTTCACGTGAAGTTGGGATAGTGTTGATTTTTGTAACTAACGCGTGTATACATAAGCTCTGCACTAAACATTAAATCATATCTCTAGTAATTTATGTGGTCACAGTCGGCATCTTGACGTACATAGGCCTATATATAAAGTACGTATAGTCCCTGACTGTACTTCAGTAAAGCGGCACATGCATATATATAATATATGTTACCTATTTATTCCATAGCCAGATTGTAATATTGCCAAATGTAATCAAAATAGAAGGATGATATGTCATGTTTATAATTATTGCCGAGAGTCAGTTACTGTGGGATCTGTACTTATTTATGCATTATCAAAATGAATTTCAAATTATTACAATTATCCAGTCTCAAGTGACGTAATCATAGATGACTATGTGTAATCGCCAGCCATGTAGTCCATTTATAAGTCATTCTTTTCATCAAACGGGGAGTTATTCCCCCTCAACTGACTTCCATGACAATCCACCTGCTAGCGATTTATCGTCAAAGGCTTTCAGGATTTCATGAAATCGTCCGTTTGAACTTCATAAACAATTTTCTTTTGGCCAACTTACAAAGACTCTGAGGTTAAATATATAATGTAATTTGATGAGAAAATAATAATAGATAAATAAATTGAAATTTAAAATCAATCAAAAATAAACACACAAATCACCTATTTATTATACAAAATGTTTGTACGAATTGATGGCATTGACTCACTTTATAAGCCAGGCATGTCATTAAAATTAGGTCACTCATAAGGCACTCATATATACCAAAATACTAAGAGTACTTTGGAAGCAGCATGTAAATGCTCTGGATATTTACATTAGATAAAACATCCCCAGATTCATTACATATATATATGTACTTCAAAATCTAATGTTCACCTCACAATGCACGTGAGGCTAACGTTACCTTTTCATAGCGTTGCCTTGATCACCGGTTACTTTTAAAAGACGAACAATCAATGTTTCTGCTATTTTCAAATTTTTTTTTTGTGATTTCTTCATGAATCTAAACAGTAGCAATAGGAAAGAAAGACAGAAAAACAGAAAACCATAATAATCGACCATTTTCAATCTTTTATTTGATTAATTTTGAGTTTCAACCTCTTTTTTCATTTCAAACTGTTTGCCATTCCACAGAAAATCAAATAATAAGCAACTCAGCTTTGTAATACATCTTTCAGGTAGAATAGGCAAGGTAAAGAAAAGGTAATGAAGTTGAGAAATTAACAAAGACTTTATGATATTGATTTTACCTTTTGGATTTAAACATCGCCTACTCCAATCTTAATAAGGGGTTTGAGCTCAAAACTTTTTTTTAACAAAATTCATTCTGAGGATCTCATTTAAACCAACAAGAAAATCGATTCTTAAAAAAGTGAACTTATCCATTCCCAAAAGCAGATTCAGCTATGACAAGAAAGTTTCCTGGCTATATTTTCTACTGCCTAACCATATAACCCGAGTTTTGTTGTTTGTATTGACATTTAGCTCGTTTTTGTTGTTGTTGTTGTTGTTTTTGTTGTTGTTGTTGTTGTTGTTGTTGTTGTTGTTGTTGTTGTTGTGCTTTTTGTCATTGCTTTTGTTTTTGTTTTTTTTATAATGTACATTCAGAATATTTACATTTTGGCCTTGGATTCCTGTAATAGTTCTATTACTGCTAAGACTTCAACACAAAGAATAAGAATATATGGGACAACCGAATCCCCTTAACTTCGGTCGCGTTGTATTTTAACAGGTACAGACATATTACTAACTTGATTAACTGAAGAAAATACCTTATTATGTAACGTTTTAACTCAATTTCTAATGTTCAACCCAAAATTAAAACACTGTAAAACCTTATCAATATAACACCATGAAACAGAATCAAATGCAATTTTAAAGTCTATCATAAGTAGCACATACCTTGGATGTTTAGTTATTCTGCATATTGCATTACAATGTACATCATATGTTGTTCGAATATTTTCCCCTTAATAAGAATCCTGTTTGATAGTTATAATCTTTCCTATTTCTGACTTGGTCCTCTGATTAATCTTTTAGAAGTGATGTTTCAAAATGTTTCAAAAATAGATCTCCATTTTTTTTCAGAAAATGACATGGCTTGTCTCCCTTCATTATACGTGTAAGTATATCTTGTCTTAGTGTAATAGAGAGCTGGTCTACTGAAAGATTATATAACTAATAGAACAAACAACAAGTTCACCTCAATATTCCCAATTTTTTTTTTTTTTAAGAACTAAAAGTAACAGTTAAATAAGTATGGCACGTGAAAAGGTGCAAATTATATAAAATAAGAATATTTGTTATTTAAATTTAAAGCTTTGTTCATCAAACGCAAATATTTGTTGAAAAAAAATATTACTTTTTTATTCGTCAATGTGCAATATCAATTCAAATCTCTATTTTTTTAAGGGAATCAAATGTTTGTAAAAACAAATATACGGTCAGAAAATATTAATATGTATTCATAACGGTCAATCTTTATTCAAAACTGAAAGAAATATTCACACAATTTAAGGTTGTATTGTGAAAATAAAAAAAATAAAAAAGTTCAATATCTAAAATGAACGTTCAATATGCAAAAAAATGCATATGGTAAAAGTTGTTGTACTGTAGGATAGCGTGAAATGACACCACAAGGGCTTTCGTCACAGCGTATCTGATATTTACGTTATGAACGAATGATTTATATTTCATGACCATCTATTTTCATGAATAAACATTTTGATTTTAGAAAATACAATTCTAATTTTTGAATCGATACCACACTATAATGGATACATATTTCACATTTTCATTTAAAAAAAAAAAAAAAAAAAAATAGTTTTCAGAACAGATATATAAATTCCATGAATTTTGCAAACGCTTGAATTTCAGAAATCGTCGACTTGCATGTTCCAAGGGATTGCGGTGTTTATTTTTTTTACATTATTGTCGTTAAAGAAAGTTTTTCTATTCCAATCAGCAACCAAACTTTACTTTTTGTTAAAATAACAGTTTAGGAGGGTGAGGTTAACATAAGATCATCTCAAATTATATTTTTATGAGTTGAACAACTTGTGCCCAATCTCATTTTATATATGGATACAAATAGAATATGTTTAAATCAATATATCAAATCAAAATCAGATCATCGGACGGTGTTCTGTTGACTTCAGGTCTAGCACCAAAAGCTATTATTTCTTATTTTCGTACGTTGTCTATTCTTCAGTAGATTTAGAAATAAGATTTTATGTTATGAAATAAATATCATTGTTATTGTAAAATCCTCACAGCTAGATTTCAAGATAGGTTCCTGCGTATTTACGCTCAATTTTGGTTCCCTTGAAAAAAATTCAATAATTTCTATTTTTCCTGGATTGTCTAAGCTACGAGCTTTGCGTTAATACCCATTTGTAAAGTAGAGCAATACAAGTACTAAAATGAACAACCGTATCTTGGATTTTATAGGTACCAGCCTTATATAGCTCACTCGGTGTGGCAGGCTGAGAAATTTTATAGGTACCAGCCTTATATAGCTCACTCGGTGTGGGAGGTTGAGAAGACATGTAACAATCATGATACATTATCTAGGTCCAACCAATAACGCGGTCATAGGACCGATTAAGGTCGTAATCAATGGTGGGCGCCAAGATTCCTCAGGGATCTCTTGTCCTTCGATGTAATGGGTCAAATATCTAAATTTAGGTCAGACTGACCTACGTTTGGTACATGACAATGCCTAACTCAGACGGCTATCTGAAATGAATCCTTTGATAAAATGGTGGTATTATGCCCAGCTAAGATTTCGAATATACATTGCATTGCTGTCGGAAAAAATACACATTTCAAAACCGAATTTGCTCCGACTGTCAAAGCAATGTAATTCGTTCGGTAATTTTTGTATTTCATCAAAGATATATTCAATTTACATATGTACCAGTAGGTCTATGTATCTCGTTGAAAATGGAGGGACACAATCATTACATTATTATTATGTTATAATTAGGGATCCCGGTTTGAACGGATTGGATGTTGGACCGGGAGAGACCGGAACGACTTGATTCGCCTTTGAGATGTTTTTAACACAATTAATAGGAGCATTTCAAAGTTCTTTTCCACTTTCCATAACCCGTACCCATTGTCTTCAAACACTCACAAGGGAAATGCACGGAAAAAGACATTATCTGCTTGTGAGTTCCGACATCCATATTCACAACACATGTTTTCCTCCTCGTTACGAACTCCTTCCACAACACTTAGTACGATCCCTGGTAAAGAGACAGCATTAAATTGATTGGTACAGTGGCATCACAATAAAACATTATGCAGAGCTGCATTAGTTAGATGGATCCAAACGGTTCCGGCTAAGTAAGGTGTAGATGCCACTAATTTCAGACCGCATAGCACTAGAGCAGCTGCTACCTGTGCGGTAGCCAAGGCGGGTGTGCCTTAACAGACAATTATAGAGACTGCAGGAGGTCACATATTTTAATAGGCCATGATGGCCTGTCCAAGAACAAGAATAGAAATTGTTCTGAATGTTAATCTTTTATATATCTAGGTTAGCATATTCAAAACCTGCAAGTAAACTCGAGATACATTTGTAAATCACCAGTGACCATGGCGTATAGATCTAGACCTGTCATCAACCAGACAAGACTGTTGAGAACATGGTATTTGGTAGCACGGGGTCAGACTGTTGAGAACATGGTATTTGGTAGCACAAGACCATATTGTTGAGAACATGGTATTTTGTACTTGGTAGCACAAGACCATATTGTTGAGAACATGGCATTTGGTATTTGGTAGCACAAGATCATATTGTTGAGAACATGGTATTTGGTATTTGGTATCGCAAGACCAGAATGTTGAGAACATGGTATTCGGTATTTCATACCACAAGACCGGACTTTTGAGAACATGGTATTTGTTATTTGGTTGCACCAGACCAGACTGTTGAGAACATGGTATTTGGTTTTTGGGATCGCAAGACCAGACTGTTGAGAACATGGTATTTTTGGTAGCAACAGACCAGACTGTTGAGAACATGGTATTCGGTATTTCATACCACAAGACCATATTGTTGAGAACATGGTATTTGTTATTTGGTTGCACCAGATCAGACTGTTGAGAACATGGTATTTGGTTTTTGAGATCGCAAGACCAGACTGTTGAGAACATGGTATTTGGTATTTGGTAGCACCAGACCAGACTGTTGAGAACATGGTATTTTTGGTAGCAACATACCAGACTGTTGAGAACATGGTATTCGGTATTTCATACCACAAGACCAGATTGTTGAGAGCATGGTACTTGGTATTTGGTAGCACCAGACCAAACTGTTGAGAACAGGGTATTCGGTATTTCATACCACAAGACCATATTGTTGAGAACATGGTATTTGTTATTTGGTTGAACCAGATCAGACTGTTGAGAACATGGTATTTGGTTTTTGAGATCGCAAGACCAGACTGTTGAGAACATGGTATTCGGTATTTCATACCACAAGACCATATTGTTGAGAACATGGTATTTGGTATTTGGTAGCACCAGACCAGACTGTTGAGAACATAGTATTTTTGGTAGCAACAGACCAGACTGTTGAGAACATGGTATTCGGTATTTCATACCACAAGACCAGATTGTTGAGAGCATGGTACTTGGTATTTGGTAGCACCAGACCAAACTGTTGAGAACATGGCATTTGGTTTTTAGTATCGCAAGACGAGACTGTTGAGAACATGGTATTTGTTATTTGGTTGCACCAGACCAGACTGTTGAGAACGTTGTATTTTTTGTTCCACCAGACCAGACTGTTGAGAACGTGGTATTTGGTAGCACCAAACCATATTGTTGAGAACATGGCATTGATATATGGTAGCATCAGACCAGATTGTTGAGAACATGGTATTTGGTATTTGGTTGCACCAGATCAGACTGTTGAGAACATGGTATTGGGTACTTGTTTGCACCAGACCATACTGTTGAGAACATCGTATTTGGTATTTGGTTGCACCAGATCAGACTGTTGAGAACATGGTATTGGGTACTTGTTTGCACCAGACCATACTGTTGAGAACATAGTATTTGGTTGCACCACACTAGACTGTTGGGAACATGGTATATGGTTTTTGGTATCGCAAGACCAGACTGTTGAGAACATGGTATTTTTGGTAGTAACAGACCAGACTGTTGAAAACATGGTACTTGGTTTTTGGTATCGCAAGACCAGACTGTTGAGAACATGGTATTTGGTTGCACCACACTAGACTGTTGAGAACATGGTATTTGGTTGCACCACACCAGACTGTTGGGAACATGGTATATGGTTTTTAGTATCGCAAGACCAGACTGTTGAGATCATGGTTCTTGGTATTTGGTTGCACTAGACCAGACTGTTGGGAACGTGGTATTTTTGGTAGCAACAGACCAAACTGTTGAGAACATGGTATTTGTTATTTGGTAGCACCAGACCAGACTGTTGAGAACATGGTATTTGGTTGCACCACACCAGACTGTTGGGAACATGGTATATGGTTTTTAGTATCGCAAGACCAGACTGTTGAGAACATGGTTCTTGGTATTTGGTTGCACTAGACCAGACTGTTGGGAACGTGGTATTTTTGGTTCCACCAGACCAGACTGTTGAGAACGTGGTATTTGGTAGCACCAGACCATATTGTTGAGAACATGGCATTGGTATTTGGTAGCACCAGACCAGACTGTTGAGAACATGGTATTTTGTTTTTGGTATCGCAAGGCCATACTGTTGAGAACATGATATTTGGTTTTTGGTATCGCAGGAGCATACTGTTGAGAACATGGTATTTGGATTTTGGTATCGCAAGACCAGTCTGTTGAGAACATGGTATTTGGTAGCACCAGACCAGACTGTTGAGAACATGGTATTTGTGGTAGCAACAGACCAGACTGTTGAGAACATGGAATTTGGTATTTGGTAGCACCAGACCAGATTGTTGAGAACATGGTATTTGGTATTTGGTAGCACCAGACCAGATTGTTGAAAACATGGTATTTGGTATTTGGTAGCACCAGACCAGATTGTTGAGAACATGGTATTGGGTATTTGGTTGCACCAGACCAGACTGTTGAGAACATGGTATTTGGTATTTGGTTGCACCAGACCAGACTGTTGAGAACATGGTATTTTGTATTTGGTAGCACCAGACCAAACTGTTGAGAACATGGCATTTGGTTTTTAGTATCGCAAGACCAGAATGTTGAGAACATGGTATTTGTTATTTGGTAGCACCAGACCAGACTGTTGAGAACGTGGTATTTGGTAGCACCAGACCATATTGTTGAGAACATGGCATTTGGTTTTTAGTATCGCAAGACCAGAATGTTGAGAACATGGTATTCGGTATTTCATACCACAAGACCAGACTTTTGAGAACATGGTATTTGTTATTTGGTTGCACCAGACCAGACTGTTGAGAACATTATTTGGTTTTTGGGATCGCAAGACCAGACTGTTTAGAACATGTTTTTTTGGTAGCAACAGACCAGACCGTTGAGAACATGGTATTCGGTATTTCATACCACAAGACCAGACTTTTGAGAACATGGTATTTGTTATTTGGTTGCACCAGACCAGACTGTTGAGAACATGGTATTTGGTATTTGGGATCGCAAGACCATATTGTTGAGAACATGGTATTTTGTACTTGGTTGCACCAGACCAGACTGTTGAGAACATGGCATTTGGTATTTGGTAGCACCAGACCAGATTGTTGAGAACATGGTATTTGGTATTTGGTAGCACCAGATCAGATTGTTGAGAACATGGTATTTGGTATTTGGTTGCACCAGACCAGTCTGTTGAGAACATGGTATTTGGTATTTGGTTGCACCAGACAAGACTGTTGAGAACATGGTATTTGGTATTTGGGATCGCAAGACCAGACTGTTGAGCACATGGTATTTTTGGTAGTAACAGACCAGACTGTTGAGAACATGGTATTTGGTATTTGGTTGCACCAGACCAGACTGTTGAGAACATGGTATTTTGTATTTGGTAGCACCAGACCAGATTGTTGAGAGCATGGTACTTGGTATTTGGTAGTACCAGACCAAACTGTTGAGAACATGGCATTTGGTTTTTAGTATCGCAAGACCAGACTGTTGAGAACATGGTATTTGTTATTTGGTAGCACCAGACCAGACTGTTGAGAACGTGGTATTTGGTAGCACCAGACCATATTGTTGAGAACATGGCATTTGGTTTTTAGTATCGCAAGACCAGATTGTTGAGAACATCGTATTTGTTATTTGGTAGCACCAGACCAGACTGTTGAGAACGTGGTATTTTTGGTTCCACCAGACCAGACTGTTGAGAACATGGTATTTGGTAGCACCAGACCATATTGTTGAGAACATGGCATTGATATTTGGTAGCCCCAGACCAGACTGTTGAGAACATGGTATTTGGTACTTGGTAGCACAAGACCATATTGTTGAGAACATGGTATTTGGTATTTGGTATCGCAAGACCAGACTGTTGAAAACATGGTATTTGTAGCAACAGACCAGACTGTTGAGAACATGGTATTTGGTTTTTGGTATCGCAAGACCAGAATGTTGAGAACATGGTATTTGGTACTTGGTTGCACCAGACCAGACTGTTGAGAACATGGTATTTGGTATTTGGTTGCACCAGATCAGACTGTTGAGAACATGGTATTTGGTACTTGTTTGCACCAGACCAGACTTTTGAGAACATGGTATTTGGTACTTGGTTGCACCAGACCAGACTGTTTAGAACATGGTATTTGGTATTTGGTTGCACCAGACCAAACTGTTGAGAACATGGTATTTGGTGCCATTTCGTGTATTCACTTGGTGCTGACACCTGGTAACTACCAAGTAACAGGTAAAACCTCTAGCAATGCTATCTGGTGCACCTTACAGGTACATGTAGACTTATGCAGAACAACTGTACCCTTAGTTCATGGTTTTCGGTGGCGACCTGACTCCAACCCATGGTCACTGGTACCTAAAACTGCAGTGACATACTATTATACTATTATGTGAGCCTGGGTTATGGAGGAGTCCTGGGAGTGATCGATGCCTTATATTTCACTCAGCACTCCTTCTCTAATCTGCATGCCAGGAAGATATTTATTTATTCATTTAACGGGTATTACGTCCCCTATTGTCAGGAAGGTCACCAGCTGGTATATAGGTACTAAGGGATGTCAAAGGTCATGCACACTCATGTATGACTACACAAACCTAGGCAGGTTCCCTATTTACCTAAGTATCCATACACGGGTAACACTGAATATTCAATGTGGATATCACATATAGGTAATATTAAATTATATTTACATTCAGTATGCTTGAAAGCATTGACGAAAATTGTATTCATTTTTCGTAACAACTTTAGCCTCATCACAGTGTGTAGTAATGTTGGGGGCCGCGTTACTACGGGTAGTACTCTCCGCCGTCGGATTTATTCTTCTCGTGTTTTTTTTAATAAACAGGATCCATGTAATATTTACATAAATCCAATGTTGTTATGGTCTCTGAAATGTTGAAAACACAAAAATCTCTCCAACAATCTCACAGAATAAATGTTGTAGATGGCACTACATTTTGTTTGTGTTGTTGTTATAGCGGTTGTTAAGAATGTGCCAAGAACTGTCTTGACACTTTTCCGCGAATAGGGCTGTTCTCTCTCCGCTAATTTTGCTTAGTTGTGTCAAAAATGTATTAAGTATATGTATATTACAAACTGGAATATTTTTTTGTAGTATATTTTTTAAACCTTGATTGACGTTACATGGTCTTCGTGTTTGCATGTTTGTTTGTTTGTTTGATGTTTATTTTTCATCTAACCAGATCATGAGATACCGACTCATCATCTCATGATAATTCTCAGCATGGCTGATTTGAGAAAATTGATACATGTAAATTAAAGAGTTTTATTTCTAACTCGATGTTTGATTATAGTTTTCTCAAATCAGTTTAGTGCTGGAATTTGAACAATCATTTCTTAATGACCACTGTTGAAGCTTGTTTTAATCCCTTTGCAAAATTTCTACGTCGTTGTCACATTTAATTTCCCTGTATAGCTTTGTACCGTTCACCTATAATAGAGACCGTGATTCCAGAATTCCGGGTAGATAATTTATATATATTACATATAAGATGGAAGTACGCACAAGTTACTGGGTAGGTCTTCGATGAGTCGCCATTTACTATTACCTTTTTTATTATTAAGGTCTTGAATCCAGGTATAATCATTCGTTGCTGTCGTCGTATCATTCAAGCTCCTTATCAAATGCCCTCAAAAAGTCTATGCACATGACATCCAGTTGTCGTCCTTTGTCTATGATTCCCATCCATCCTTCCAGTACGATCAGTAGTTGTAGCTGCGTTGATCTGCCAGAAGTGGAACCATATTGTCCATGTGTTTGAATATGCTGTTTCCTACTAGCCTTTCCAGTACCATACTAAATATACTCGTAAGAGTCTATATTCACCAGCATCCGATGTATAACCTTTCTTGAAGATCGCTTCTTTTCATTCCCTAGAGAGTTTACCATCGGTCAGTGATTTGTTGGGTCTTGACCTTGTTTTCGTTTTTTCAACAGTTTTAGCAATACATCTGATTTCTTCAAACGGATGGGTTATTATCTTCTTCTTAAATTCAGATAGTCTACCAGAGGGTCCTTGTGGGAAAGCACTGCTGTAGCGAGGAATGCTATATTGCATGTGCATAACAGGATCATCTCAGCGTTATTTCTATGACATGTTGATATGTTTTGCACCTGTGTTAGTACGTCATAGACATCCAGTTGGACTATAATATCGCGGAGTGTTTTATAGAATGTGTGACTCCCTTGGGGGTGAGACAGGGTAATCTTAACCCGATGAAGATTCTTAAGTTGCCAAACACGAAACTTGCTATTGTTTATGAGTTGGCCATTTTTTTTCAGTTGTGCTACTGCTTTGTTGTCTTGTTTCCTAGAAAATATAAAGTTAAACCCGTCTGGAAAGTATTTGGACAATTTTTTGTTGATATTTGGTCAATTGAAGTCACCGGCTAATATGATGTTGCTATCTTTCTTTTTCCAGGATGGTGTTTTCTGGGTTTTTTTGTTTTGTTTTTGTTTTTGTTTTTGTTATTTCCTCCATATGAATGCCATGACCAATATGTCTATAATGTACCTTTTAAATTCATCTTAATTCATTCCAGATCACATTTGGTTATGTATTGAACCTACTCAGCTGTTATGATGAAGATACTCCCCTCCTATAGTTCCTCTGTCGTTCGTAAAGGCTGTGGCTGTCACCTGGAAGCAATTCGATCGATTTGATTGCGTCTTTGGCCGAATTTTCCCCAGGTTGTATTCCTTCGAACCACGATTATACCGATTGCTACATCCGGTTTTGTGTAGTTTAATGTTGTTTTGAATTCTGATGTTTTGTTTCTTATGCTTCTATAAATTATGGTCATTACTCCGGTTTGTTGGTAAATTTGGTGTTGATATGGAGTTGGGTCTAGTCGTATATGAGCTTTCTCTGACATTTTTGTTGGTGATATTTTTTACAGATTGTGGACTGCTGGTTTTCAGTGAACTGAATCGAGATTCACATGACATGTCTATATCGTACGGGTGGAATAAGAGCAAAGAGACATCCATTGTTCTGACGAACGTTGTAGTAAAGCGTAATCTGCAGCGCGCATACCTGCAAGATTACAGTGCCCAGCCGGGTTCAATAGCCAAATAGTAAGCTCTTTGTAGATCCAGGGGCTGTTCTTTTTTCTTCTTTTTTTCGGCCTACTGGATATAAATATAAATGAAATGTCACTCTGACCTGTTGTTTAATGCCTACGGCGATTTTATTCTCTAATTCACGTTTAGATTTTCTAATTTTAGCTTCTTACAAACTTTTGTATACTCATTACAAATTTCTGCCCTTTTCTTCTTTCCATGTAGCGCTGGCATGCTCCATGTTTTTTGAGAAATATTTTTAGAATTGATTCTTATAATGATTAATTGGTTTTAGCAGGTGTCTAACGGCCGTGACCTTTATACTTAGGGATGTGTCTGTTTGAACTGTTATTTTTATTAGACGAGTAATGTACTTTACATTTCCACTGCATTGTACTGTAATATTCCTGTACAGTCACATGGTGAATCTTCTCTCATACTGTGGTAACCCTCCTTATGGTATTTTAGTTATGGTATGTTGCTAGTATAATATATAGCTTATTGGAATAAAAAGTCAAAATGTAGATTAAGATAGTCACTACATCCTGTTGGACTTTGATATATCATTGACCATTTCCTCTTCATTTGTTATTATTAAGTCCAATATGCTGGGTCCGTTTCCCTTCCTGACCATGGTATAATCTCTAATAGGCTGGTATAAGTGGTTATCTCCCAGGTATTGAAACAAGTTTTCGCTTGCGTTATCTTTGGATGATCAAGTAATCCCATTTGTTTTCACCAGGTTGAAGTCTCCGACTAGAAGTAAATGGCTATATGTAGATCCTGACCCTACTCTTTTGAATATCCATCCAACCAAGCAGTTAAGTAGTTATTCCCTGTCAGTTTGATATTGACAAATACGCTTTCCTGAAATTTACTTTCAATTTTCTCCTCTGCTCCTCGAAAACATTACCTTTTATGCAATCCCACATCTCTGTGGCTGTTTTCTTGGTTGTTGTTTATATATAAATCGTATCCGGTAATCCAGAATTCGGGCTCGATAGGTAAGTACCTACAGTTCTTTGGATATATTTCTGTAATGCAATGGTATCAATATTTTTCAATTTTGTGATTTGGGTTTTAAGTTCCCTGGCCAGTTATCGGTCTGACTAGTCGTCTGTCACATGGAGGGTCCCTCAGCGATTTGTACTTTGCACTACTTTTTAGTTTTTGTTTTCAATTGAGCTTATCGTTACTAGGATCGGCCTAGGTTTTCCAGCCTCCAAACTTTCCAATTCCTAATTATCAAATCTCTGTAGCCTGATCACAATTGCGATGTCGTTAAGTACATTCGGACCCAGGTAACATCCGGTCAGCATCTTTCGTAGATATTGTGCTCTTTTATTCCGGAACTATAATGTTCTTTTCTGCTTTCTTTGCTCAAGTTCTGTTAGCACATCCTTAGTATCAGATGAAGCCTTTTGTTATTGCTATCGGTACATCATGGATCCCTACCTGTACTCCAACTCTTCATTTACAAAGTTTCTGACCTGTTTTTCATCACAGTTCTTCTTGAGTCCATCCTCATTTTTATTATTTCTTTTTTATCTTTTTTTTTTGCACCGTACTAGCTCCATTATACATAACCTTTTCAGTGCAAAGATTTTTTTCTTCTGAATGTAGATGCGGTAATCAAACGTATAAGAACATCCTTTTATATCATGCAATCTACCTAATTTCCCTACATGGATACGGACACGTCTCTTATCTGCTTGGACGGGAATCCACTTTTTAGTTTGATATCAACACATCTCCCAAAACGCACATTGGCAATCATATTGTTTACACTATTCCGAACGTAGTACGAAAGCTTTTTTTTTCAGGTAATAACGGAAGCATTCGCTATTTAAAAACATAAAAAATATTCTGAATAGTGTAAACAATATGTGCTGACCTTTATATTTCATGATTAACATGTGTATAACTTTTAACGTACTTTAAAATGTAATAACACGTCTTACCAGTTATGAGATGTAAATCTAACTGTTGAGTCCCTTTAACAAACTAGTAGAAATAGGAATATTAAATACAAAAAAAAATCTTCGTAATGTACCATCACAAAAATACACCACTATTATACAAGATGACAATACAATTGTTTTTGACGAGTTTAGATCAGAGTAAAGCATCAATTGCAAACTTTAAACGCAAAATAAAACTAGTTGTGTGGAAGCAATTTTAAATCAATGCTTCAAGTACACCAGTCACATTCTATAACATGTATCTGCTAAATTGCTTAATTTAATGTCTAATAGAAAATTTTAGTCGAATGTTGTTTATTTGAACAATTTGGTTTATACTGGCGATTACAGAGAGTCGACTGAAAGTTTTTTTTAATTTGTTTATATAATGATTTCATAGTTTTCTCCCCCTTCTCAACTCAATGTACGACTCTCGAGTCCTTTTGTGTTCTGTTTTTAACATATCACACCAATAAACTCATGTTCTGTATTTCCCACCCCTATTCATTTTTTTTGTAATAACGTGTCTACACAAATATATACAAAACAACACCAAGTCTATGTCTAGGATACAATTCATTGTGTAAAGGAACATCATGTCTATTATACAATTCATTGTGTAAAGGAACATCATGTCTATTATACAATTCATTGTGGAAAGGAACGTGACGTCTATTATACAATTCATTGTGTAAAGGAACATGATGTCTATGATACAATGCCTTGTGGAAAGAAACATCATGCTTATTATACAATGTATTGTGTAATAGAGACGGGTTTTCTTCGATATAATTTAAACATATTTATTATTAAACTTATAACAAAGGACCAGACACAAAAATAACTTATCGACGCCTTTTCCCAATACACATTTACATACAGAAGACTAGTAATACAATGAAAACACTAGATTTCTACAATAATACAATATGTGTTATTGTCAAAATATATTGCTGTATTTGATAAATGTTTGCACATATCTAAAGATATTTGAATTCAGGTCCACACGCATGTGGGTTAATGTTGCATTTATAATTAAAAAGAACAAAAAACGTCATGTTTTAATATAAATTCAATATTTAATGATTTCCCGGTTAGTTCTGTTTGTTTTCTTGATCGGATTTTAATGTTAGGTGTCCAACGTCTTTATCGGGATGTTTTCGTCGTTCCTCGTGTTCTCGCGTGGTCACGTGACCGGCACGAAGGACTACATTAACACTTGGTCGGTAAATATGGCCAGAGCACCCGACCAACGTATTTTGTCGTACAAACAAATATGATACACTTATTCATCGTGCTAAGAAACCGAGAAAAATTGCTGTACATTCTTCTATTTATTCAAGTATGGTTACATAACGGCGTTATAAACTGGTGTTAATTGAAGAAGTGCCGATTAATTGACTACGTTTGAAGTAATTTTGACGATGTTTGTCATTTTCGTAAGAATGTACAGCACTTTTCGTTGTTAACATACAATTACTTTCACGCTCTTACCTGTTTCATAAGTATTGATTTAGGGTAGTCGGGTGCTCTAGGACGATTCATAGAGCAAGTGTTAATGTTCATTCTCCAATATTGGAACTCTTCAGTGTTTTAAGTATCGAAATCGGCATATAGAAGCAAACAAACGTTAATAAACGAATGCAATGGATCGTAATTAATTCAAATAATTATTTAAAGATGATTTCCAAAGACATAAGGTATAGTTAGAAGTTTTCGGCTGTACACATGCAAGTTTGTAAATTCGTCACTGTGACAAAACCACCGTCCTCGTCATTGCCATGACAGCCGATCGAAGCTGCGATCACGAATGCACTGACAAAGTGAAAGTTGAAGTATTTTTCGCAACATGACTTTTAAACTTAAAATTACATTCACACCTCATATTGATTGGGGTTGTTTAATCATACCTGATCAATTGAATTATCAGAAAACTAACAAAAACACTAAAAAACACAGAATGAAGCCTTCCTGTCAGGCAGTGCAGACACAACGCGGGATCTGTAAACAATGTGACGTCATTGGAATGTACAAGTTGCAACAATGTACAACAATGTATATTTTACATGAATACACTAATGAGCAACAAAACGGGACGCAACATTAACCCACATGCGCAGTAACATGTGGATTTCTAAACAAAATTCAACATTCAAAAAGTTTAAATTTTTGATAAGGGTATCCCTTACATTTATGGAAATACGACATTCTTTAGAGTAGTGAAAGATATTCTCACAAGTACATGCTACATTATTCACAAGGTTTGCTCTAAACGGAACATAATGAAGGGAATTGATTTTCATTCTAATTGCTCTAAGAAGTATATTGTGCTTCATGAGAATAAATTCAAGCTGATTTTAAAATTTGTTGAAGAAAAATGAAGATCCATCACACAAACAATAAAAACTAACAAATTAGAAACCTATTACAAATGTGTAATACATCTTCCTACATACTTTTTATAAATCAGCCATCACATTTAATTCCTGAATGCTAACGTAAATTGAAAGTCTCAATTTATTGACATGAGATATGAAGCAAGAATGTTAACAGAAAATGAGTGTAGGAACTCTAGGAGTTCATGATAAGCTGGTTGTACGTATTTTCCATTGTTACGCAGACACCTTTTAGACTTCTGCCACACTATATACTATGCGATGTATTTTATTATTCAATTAAACTGGGTCTGCTGGTATAATTTCATATCTGAAGTTCCAAGCGATAAAACATAAAAAGCGTTTACCTGATATGAACAATGGGGTTACATTACGGAATTTAATATTTATGTTGATATGATTAATTGCATTATATTTCAGATTTTGCATAGAGTTTCCATAGGTTCTCCAACTTCATGCAGTCTGGTAATTCTAGGGGGAAGTGTGATTTTATAGATTGTGTGCCAGTCTTTAGCAATGTTAGATTGCAGTAAAATCTCAACCTCTTGCTCTTAACTTGGTTCTTCAAAATGCTTTTATCGCAATGTCGAACTTTTCAAACATTGATAAAATCTGACATGTTATCCTCCAAAGTACGCTTTTTCGTGTCGTCACAGAATACATTAATTTGAAGAATCTATTTGTACAAAATGTACGACCATTTCCGAAACTTTTATTCATCATGATTTGAAATTTGATATAAATAATTATTCATGTAACAATTCAATTAGAAAAAATCCTTTCTTCCAAAATCATATATATATTAAAAAAAAAAAAAAAAAAATCATAGCCAAACTTCAGCAAAAATCAGATTTTTCGAATGCGAGATTTAGAGCTACCTACAATTGAAAGAGTTGGAACTTATTCCGGGTGGGAAAAAAATACATTGTGCAGACCTCCAAACTCCTCAGTAATCAGTTGGTTCCATATATCTCGCAGTCTATCGAAAATGCGTTCAATGTCGGTACAATGTATATCTAAAATTGTATCAACAGGCGGGTTAATTGTCAATCTCATTAATTATTAGTCATCTCGCATGCTTATTTCCTTTAATTGATCGTAACTTGTAGAAGACCCAACATTTTTTACTGAAGCGACTATATCACTAGCTGAAATAGTTTGCACTAGTGATCAATATATCAATATAGTAGATAAATATCAGAGAAAGTTTTCTTGATCAGCCGGTAAGAAACAACTGCCCTGCCTATTGTTCCTATAACATTGTTAAGCCGACTCATGATAGTCCAAGCGACAAGCTTGACTACCCCTTCGACCACGGCAAATGCTTGTTGTTCAGGGGGGAACCTTATTTCAAAGGACTGGTGGAAAACTGTTCATTTATTGTTACCGAACTCTGGTCAATTTTGTGTACCTCCACTTATCAGTAATGACACAATAATGATCACAGACGACTTTGAGAAAGCTTGTTTGTTTAATGACTAGCTCGTGATTGTTGCAAGGTCAAGATCTATTGAATGCCCGGTTACTCAAGGAAGCTGTAAATATTCTACATTTCCCACCAAGTTGTCTTTTTCTTTTGTTCTCTAATGTGTTCATTTCCGAATGGAAAAGTTGAAAATATTACTCCAATACATAAAGAGACGGCAGGTTGAAATTTCGTTATTGTCCATAGCTGGTAAATGTATGGAAATATCAGGATTAAGGAATGGGTGACCAACCAACATCTTGTGATCATTTTTAAAATACGAATGGTCAATTAGAGTTGTTAATAATAGAAACAGCTCTGATTGGTCTAATATCAAAGTTGTTGCTCCATATCGTTCTATACTTATTAACATTGTAAAAATATTAGTTCTATTGCTAAGTTATTTGTATATGGTACCTCTTTTTGTATATTATCATTATCATCATAACTCCTAGAATAAGTGCACAAATTTGGATTTGTGATCTTATCAAAATCAAAGAATGGTCGTAGAATGGGTGTAGTTAATGCTAATGTATTGAAAGACGGCCTTGTAATTGTATTTCAATCTGATTAATAGAGTAACTTCATCGGTGGAAGAGAATTTAGATTGGACATTTGTACGGAAGCCGTTAGCCTATACCCCATCAATAGGCGAGTCAGTTTATTTCCAAGTGTAGTATTTGTTTTTAAGGAATAGTGTTGTAAGTGATACTTTGTTTTACTTTACACAGGCGTAAATGTTCATGAAGAATGATTTTAAAAAATATGTCTTGTACAGATGTATTTGATACCTCTTCGGTTGTCTTAAATTCAGGGAATATTGAAAATTAAAATGAACCTGGCCTGATAACAAAATAGCATTGCGTATTGAAATCAATATCTTATGAAATTTTGCTACATGTGGTACAGCACTTTACATGAATAACAAATTAGAGGCGATATGTCGGATAAAACTACACGAAATAGGTTTATTCTGATAACTTACGGAGATGTCTTAGATAACTATGATTCCATGCTACAACCGTTTTACTGAAAACGATATAATTTAGAATAATAAAGCAAAAATATTCACCTTGAACTTCACTCATCGCGTCCGGGTCGTGACCTCAGGTCAAACAGCCGTGACTTTGTATATGGCGATAAACATGGTGATATAGGTGATTAGAGGATTTCATTTTCTTGCAAAAAATCATACGCTTCAGATTTATTGTTTTCTTTTTATTTCTTGTTTAAGGATCTGCTGTTCTTAACTTTTCAGTCACGTTGAAGACTCGTTTCGAACTCGCATAAAAAGTTTTTGTAATGTATAACAAACAAAAAAGGGCAATGTTATAGCAAGGTTGTATCCGAAAATTGTGGCAAAATTTCAGAATTCTTATGTTAGTAGATTTGTTTCTAGAAAACTTTCCAAAAAAAAAAGATTCATTTTGCGGTCATTTAAAAAAATGTCTGTTTCTTGCATTTCGTGCAAAGCTCAAATTTCACATATTTGGACTTAATTGTTTTCACTACAACCATCATTGCGTTTGCAATTTTGAATGTTCAATACAATGAAAAAAATAAACAACAAAGTGGGAAATTACACAGGTTTTGCATTTTATTTTTCACATTTTGATGTTACTGTAGTTCTTAAAAACATTTTCCCGAAAAGCTGAAAAATAGCAAATATTAGTTCAGGACAAAAAAGTAAGCATACTCACCCCACATTTTTTTCAGTGTTAGAAAGAAAAACCTATTCCCATTTGATCTGCAAAATATCTTTAAACGTTTTTCGATAATTTTATATCAAGCGTTAAATCTAATAAAAGTGAAAAGTGGGTATTTTATACTTTAAATTTACGGGTAGAGGTTACATAGATTGCTATTCTGATAGGAAATAATTGGTTAGATCAATCTAACTTCTAAATTTAAAAATGATATGCTAGTTTTGTCAATTCCAAGAACATTCATACATATCTGATAACACATTTTAAAGATATTGCTCTGATTTGTTGTGTGTATGGTCAAAACAGCAGAATTCAAGTAGAATAATATATTATGTCAAATTCTAATCTTTGATCAACAACAGCTAAAAAACGAACACACCGACATATGATTTTCATTTGTTTAATATGTCTCTGTATTCCCCCTTTAAAATGAGGTATAACATTTAAAAAGTCGTCAGAAAATTTTGACTTTTCACCAGAGCAGATCCTTAAGCACAACATCGGATAACAAGACCATCTGATGAAAGGTGTCTGTTAGAATCGAGTCAAAGTTTCAACATTCTTCTTTTTAGTGCGTTCCATATCAAGTATCGTTAACCTAGATTTCTTTGGTTTTCAGAAGAAATAGTAAATAGTATTTAACATCATGAATCTACGCCTTTCAGTTAACATTCAGGAATCTTTTGAGCTTATTCGATAACGTTGACCCCTCATGACCCTGAACATAAGACTATGTCGTTTGGAAACTGTATGATGCTTTATTTTAGAAACATATTTTCCGATCATCATCATGAATTTTGTCGTTTAGGTAAACAATAAACTATCAGTCAAATAGTCTACATTGTTAGATGAAAGGTAAATAACCTATGATCGCGAACAACAATGGCATCATGATTTACATTTGACGAGTCGCTAACCTTCCAGGGTAATGATGTGATGGAAGCGAGGTTCACCCAGTGCATTTTCAGATTTAATAAACTTCTCACGTGAAGCCGCATGCATGAGTACATGTAGTCATCATATATGATCAGTAAGCTGTGAATGTGCAATACCTAATGGACTGAGTGTGAATGAATATGAGGGAAAATTTTACTTGTTTTGTAGAAATCTCGTTGACAGTCCTTTATGTCCAGGTAATGATGGAGGTGAAACCAATGGACACTTTGTCGTCTTTTCACAAATTCTCGTAAGTGCTTATGATGCAATAACCTGTCCACTGAATTGCAACTTAAAACATGGTAAATGATGAAGTGACGTTAAAATGGCTTTCTCGTGTGTTCAAAATTCCATGATTAGTTCGAAGAGCTTTGACTAAAGGATGGCTTCGTAATCTGCTTTTATAAGAATGATGTAATATTTATATAGTTTTCTGCACGACGCTTTAGTCCTGTCTTGTATTCTTTTCAACTCACCCCGTTGACAAACTCACTACTGTCAATGTCGAATTATTCCACTGACAATTTGAGCAATGTCCTCTCTTATTGTTTAGTAATTGTTGTCAGTTTTGTATTGTGTTTCGTGATAGTAAATTAAGGCTTATATTAAAATCTGTTAAAAAATGAAATCAATGAAGCCCCTCCCCCCTCACCCCCTCACATACACTATTAAAAAAATAAAGATATAACAATTTATTGCAAATGTGTAATACATCTTCCGAGATCAATTTTATAAAACTGTCATCATATTTAAATCATGAATGCTAGTGTAAACTGAAAGTCATGATTTATTGACATTTGATATGAAGCAAGACTGTTAACAGAAAATGAGTCTAGAAACTCTAGGAGTTCATGATAACCTGGTATGTACGCCTTGTCCATTGTTACGCAGACACCTTTTAGACTTCTGCCACACTATATACTATGCGAAATATTTTATTATTCAATTAAACTGGGTCTCCTTGTATAATTTCACTTCTGAAGTTCCAAGCGATAAAACATAAAAAGCGTTTACCTGATATGAACAATGGGGTTACATTACGGAATTTCATATTTGTGTTGATATGATTAATTGCATTATATTTCAAATTTTGTATAGAGTTTCGATAGGTTCATGCATTCTATTACTACGAGGGGAACATTTTGTTTTATAGATTGTGTGCCAGTTTTAGCAATGTTTGCTGTGAAAAACTTTCGAAATTGCTGTAAGAAATGAACACCATGTTTGCCTGCGACATATAAATTACACGTGTACTAAAATTGTGGCCACAAAGCATTAACATCAGTTTTAGTAATGTTATATATAGATATAATCTTTACAGGTTAGCAGATATTGATCCAATTTCAGTCACTGAAATGGTTATTTTTCATTTCGTTGTTTTTTCATTTGCGATTTTCAAATACATTTTATTGCAATATGTATTCTGTGTTTATGTTGGGTTGTTTAAATTCAATTGTTTAGTCAGCAAAAACTGGCATCAGGATGCTAGCTGTAATTCGAATGGCATTTTTGGATAAAAATGCAAAGACAGTAACATTTTCTCTAATTTGCTTAAATTTTCCAATAATTAAGAATGCAGTAAAAGGAAAGAGACATTTCAGCAGCAAATACACGTGGCAAGAAGTAGGTTCATCTGAAATATTTAAAGTCACGAAAAATCTCTGTGGATCCAACAGTAACATTTGTTATAGGAAAAAAGCACGGTTAATTGGGTTCTGTTTACTTTGCTTGATATTTAAAGGAGAGATTTACCTTCCATGTCATATTACTATATTGTTTAAGTTGAAATATTAGGTCATAGTGCCACTCTCTCATAAACGTTTGAAATTTGTTGATAAAAGGTCAATGGAGAGGTTGAGGTGTTTTAAAGAGAGTATAGGATTATAAACGAATGAGTAGGCAAGAATCCAGATTAAATTAAAATATAAGATTGGTCGGAAAGTTTTTAAGATGTTGTTTTTCAAAACAGCTAAGCAATGAAATATATTTTCGTTTATAGTTTGATATTACATTTATACGCAAATGCTTATCTGAATTTCTATTTTATCATTTCATGTGATTCCATTGGGTACCAAAGTATAAATCTAGGTTTTTCAAAAGAGCGGAACAAACATATTCTTTTTCGCAGACACTCAATATGAAAAACAAGGCCAAAATCATATCAAGTTCTCAAAGTGTGAACCGAGAATTGCAAAAGAAAACCAGAAAAGCATAAAGATTCTATTACTGAAAACGCCAATATCCATAATAGAAAGTACGGGTTTCCTACAATATATATCACATGGCGGTCATAAAACGTCTCCGTAATCTTCATCATCTTGTTTCTCTCACATCTCTGAGTTGTAGTAAGTGTGTCCATCTGCAGTCGGCAAAAAATACAATCTTAATATTCCGAGAAAGCTCCAATAAATAGTATCTGATCACCACGTGGTTGTTATTGACATGATGGAAGACAAGTTCTGAGGTAAACGACACCGAATTATATGAATAAACTTCGGAAAACTGCATGTGTGAGGAATAAAAGAACAAATTCTTGATACGAGAAAAACATGTATTTATTTATTTCGACTTCATTCATTTACTAGATTGGGAAAATACACATATAGTTTTTTTAATTAGATAAAATGGGAACTCTGAACACTCGAACAAGTATACTTTACATTCGCCAATGTTTATGTAAATATAGACAATGTACACTCCACAATAGAAAAGCATTTGTCTAAAATGACGACTGCGGTAATGCTGTATTGTTGATAATGTTCATTAAGTGTTGTTCACTGTACTTATCTTACTTCCTCAGATACCCATGTGGAAGAGTGGTTATTCAAAACACGTTGAGTTTCACCAGATTGCGTATCATTAGTTTCATTTTCCAAAAGGGACACACTTCATTTCAACAAAAGCGATACATATATCAATGCAATTAAAGACTGTCAAATAAAGTCGTTATATGTACCCTGAAATAATGGCAGCATCTGTATGTAATCATCGTACAAATCTTGAACGTTCATACACAAACAAGCATTAAGACAGAAAACGGAAAGCGAATTTCTGAAAAAGTCACCAATGTGGGCAAGTCTCTTCCGATTAACTGAATAATAATCCAATATGTATTAATAACAAGAATCACATTCTTTCGATCACCAGTGTTTTCCATGGAGTACCCTTGTTGAACTCGTGATCAGCTTCTTTTAAGTCGTTTTTATCTCAACAGCAGAACCTCAACGATAACGAAGCCATGTCGCACAACTCCCACCATTTAATGTCTATATATGTCACAGTTCACAGTTCTTATCAGTCAAACATAACACCTAAATTAAAATCAGATTGTCATGTAAAGTATTATCCCGGTAGCGAGCTGTCATATGAATTACATATCTTACAGTTGAAATTCTAAACGACATGGAGCTCATGACGTAGAGGAGCTGGTAACAGGAGTAAATGCAGACATGCTGGTCTGCGTGACGTCACGATACTGAGTGAGGGCGGGATGGGATGGGTACATTGGGAAAGACCAAGGCGATGACGTTACATCTACCCCAGTAGACGATGTTTTCGCAGGGAGGAGTCCTCCTCTTTGGTTGGCCTCACGATCACGCCGTTCCCTCGCGCGCCTGTTCTGGAACCATATTTTCACCTGAAAAAATGGATGTCATTATACAATGTTCAGTGGACGGAGATGAATTATTGTCTATCTTAAAGCTATGTTGTGTTGACCTGACATGGTATTACATCTTGATTGCATTTCAAAATATCTGTCTGCTTTGGTAGGCCAATATGATTCTGCTTCCTTCTTCTGAAGTAGTACAGTAAACATATTTTTGACTTCACAAGCATGTACTCCCTCCCTTCAACCTTCTTCCATGACTTCTTCTACTTCTCCTGTTTTGCTATGACATCTTGATATACGTTACAGTGCAGTCTTACCGCCAATTTACGATGTTAAGTTAATTGATATAAATACCTAGAACTTTTTCGAATCCTCGTTGTGTATTTATGTATTAAATTTTGACGCTGATCTACCTTGAATAAAACCAATATATTTTGTGTATTCGTGTAAACACTAATAATGACTGTTTAAGACGCAAATCAAGTCGTGATAATATTTGAGTTGATGAACTTCCCTGTTTTATTATCGATATGATAAAGGACACATGTCAAACAAACCAAACCAATTAGTGATGTACCGCTTAATACCCTTAGGTCTATATCTGTATCAAACGACGAGACACATACCAAATATGAGGATCAATTGTGTAGCATTTCATAGCCGCATCTACCATCCTCCGCCATCAAAGGCACTCAGGCCTATTCATTTCCCGATCAAGCCATCAACCACCCATACCGTATAATTGCATTACAGATTTATGTCTGTTCCTGCCACTTATATCGTCACCAATCACCATATAACTGGTGACAACAATACAGTACATTTGTCGGGGGTCGGTGCATTCCCTTGTTTAAAAGCCCTCCATCATACAGTTGGTTGAAATCATGTCAACAAAGATTTTTATTGGAAACACTGAGAATGAAAGTATGATAACACACTTTTCAATTGTACGCCTTTCAATAACGACAAAGAATAATAACATGTTAACGAAATAATAATTTAAATTCAAAATCGATTAAACAAGCGCAGAATATAAACAAAAATATAGATTTGCGTGGAGACTTCGGAAGAGTGAACGACTCCTGCTTCGCCAACGACGGGGATGCGCGTGTGTGAGCTTGTGAATGAGGGTGTAAGGGTGTGTGTTGTGTATGTGTCAAAGCTAGAAGGGTGTAAGCATTGCATCTGCTGCCCCTTTATGTAATTCGTAAGAGGCGACCAAATTAAGGATATTTATATCTCTACTTCTCTATAAAATATGTTTGTTGCTAATATTTAATTTAACATCGACTCAGTTTTGCCTTGGTAGTCAGCATTCGCTCATGTAATGAAGGCCGTGGGTTGTGTTACAGAGTCATACCAAAGTCATTAATAGGGCATTTGTTAATGAACAGGAAGATATGACGCCCCAATGTGCCTGTGACATAACATTTCAATGTCAGTAAACTGGACCGGGAGATAAGACGCGTCAGTGTGTTTGCGACATATGACATATCAGTAAAGTGGACTGGGGGAGAAGACATGTCAACATGTCTGCGACATGAAGTTTCAGTGGCATAGCACTATATAGCGTTTTGTTTATGGTACTATAAAGCGGGTTTTGATTGACGAGTTCCCAAATCACAACGTCCTTAAATGACGCATTGTGTCACTAAGACATAAAACGATAACGACCATCCTTTATGAGTGACGTCATCAAAACATAATCATAAAGTATTTTCACGTGATAAACTAGTTAAGTGATTTTTGCTGGGGACATATTGAAATAAATTTTGTAAATAGGTAACAAAACAAGCCTCCACGACAGCACGTACATCTGGATGCCGATAACATTCTCATGAAAGCTGATTAATAACCTGTTTTGACTTTAACTGCGATACAACGAAGATGGATTTGTAATATGTGTATTTTCACGCCTTGAAATAAAGCCGATAATATCATAACTTCAGATGAATTTTAACATCATTATATAATCATGGTGCGTCAGAAAATCAGGTATAAAGTACGAATTTGAAATGAATCTTCTTTTCATTATCTTTATGAACAAACCACACCTGCGCTATATGTGTGAATTATAGCTTAACGATTGTTTTATTTATTATTTATTTCAATAAAGCAAAAGGAATGGGATTTATAGAGCTATTCATTCCTGCAATAATTATATTAATCAAAATATATCCATAACCGAGCGTATTTCTATGTTAATATCTAAAACACATAAAAATATCGAAAAGAAGTTTGAATTCCGTTCTGATCAATCGGTTTTGTAGGCGTTGTGCGGGCTGTCGCTTGAAAAAAGGGATATTTCTTAGCATCTTATCAAAACAGTTTATATTCGGTATTTCGCATGATAATATTGATATTTAGAATGCCACAAATAAATTCATATATATATAGAATTTTGACTGGTTTCCCCTTGAATATTTCGCTCGTATAACATAATACACCGATATATTTTTTATTAGTGGGAACCAATTCAATTTTCTATTCATTTCATTTTGTAAGACAACAGAAAGAAAAGATTTTTATGAAGTTGATGATTTCTGATATTTTACTAGTAAAATATAATTAATATTTTTTATACACATATATAGTATTGACTATTAATTTAGATACATCTCGTGTTGTATCCTATTATGAAAACATGTGTTCAAATGCTTAAGAGTTACTGGAAGCCTCGATTTGAAGCGGATAAAGAACAGCTTCCGTTTTTTTATACTGAAACGTGTTGAAATACAAATAAAAGATGAGCGTTTGACAATAACTACCCGTGCCTGTTTACACATTCCAATTTTCTTAAAGCCCCTATTTAAAAATAGCACTTTAAGACTTAATTAGATATTAAGTAGGACCTCATAAAACACAGACATTGGAGGAAATCTGCAAGGTGTGCTTAGAAACTCCAATGTTACAAACCAAACTATTAAATCTGAACCTAGCGGAAGTTAATATAATAAAACGATCATCTATTCTTAACGATCTCACACCGAATGTGGGCAAATTATTGGCTGGGGAAAAGTCACTTCTCTAATTTGTAGGTAACAGGTAGTTTGGACGATTCGCTGGACAAAGCCCGGTCATTACTACAGGGTGGGACTGCCCGCTGGTGGTCGGCGGGTCACGATAGGATGTCTTCAGGTCGGCGTGAACTTCTTTTATCGTTAACTCACATTAAAATGACACAGTGTCGCGAATATAACAGACTTATTTGGATATATAGAGATATGTTGTCTTTTGGAGCTGAAACCTGATGTAGAATATTATTTTACAGCAATAATTAATAAAAGGATAAAGAAAAAAACCCAGTTTTGTTCCTCTTTATACGGTTGTAGGGTAGTATTTACAGCTAAAAAAAACCCAGCAAAAACCGATAAATGGGAGATAGATGAAATAATGTGCATCTGGGTATTCATAATTTCAGACGAGACAATTAGGAATACAAGCTATGATTAATATCATCTGATATATCACTTAAAATAATTTCTTCTTCCAAACGAACTTTCTAGACAAACGCCAGACTGAACGGTAATTAATCATATGTTACGTTTTGATGAAATATATAAATTGATATTTCAAATTCATATTACCATATTTTTTTTTTAATTCATATGACAAAATTGAAATATTATTGTGATGCATATATGTAATTAGTTGTCATTTACAACAAAATGAAAACGTCGAAATGCATATTGATTTTGATAAACAGCTCAGTGGTGCTGAATTAAAGTTATTGGACTAATCTTTTGTGTTTTAACACACTTCGAGACATTGGGCGTCTTACTAATAGTACATGGCTGAGAAAAAAGACCATAATTATAATTATGCTTTCTTTCTCAAAACGCTATGTATACATGTATACAATACCGTTTCATTTGATTTCATACCAAAGAATACTATCAGAGTAGAATAAGGTTCAAATACTGTATCAAGTCCATATAACATTCAAATAACATGATTCTTCTATTCTGATTAATACTGGGGGGAAAACTAGATTAACAAGGAGAATCTGTTGCATATTAGACCAAGCAGATAATGACCTAGGATGTGATGGTGTATGCTTATGTCGTGTACTCATATCTGTATCATATATACATATTATATTATATTGCAGTTATCATAATACGACAAAAGAATGAACAGGGTACACAGAGAACAATAGTTCTGCATGTTAATCGGTCATGAAATGCACACACCGTGTTAGATTAATGAGACAACATATAACCATAAAGGAATGCTCTCACAATGGGATGTTATGGATGCACAATATTCAGCCAAAACTCCATCGTCGTTGATTAATTGTCGTATCACCAGGTGTGGCTAGTCGTAGAGTCGGACACGACTTGATTAAAGTACCACGGATATTAGAAATTAGAGGTTTTAATAATAATATCAAAAGACAGATAATGATGGTGGTTATTTCTTTAGAAACAAAGGAAATAGCAATATTATTACTTTAATAGGATACATATCATAGAGGAGGGACACTTTCATATTTCATCAGTACCAAAGGTCCATCCAGTTAATGATCGGGGAATTTGATCCAATGCAATCTCGTCCTTCATCTTCACCTGAACGTTTGCAATAAAGGTATGGACCAGTAAGCATGCGACAAAGGGCGTTCTCTAAGTATTCTTGTTTCACAAGCAGTGGATTTGTACAGTGTTTAATCTGATTAGAAACCCGCCTTCAGTTTTGTTGGAGTATGCAACAACTTGAGATATACCAGATTAACATTACAATAGAAAGCTATCGAATATATGGAAACTCATCGAGAAGTAATCAAGGTCAACAAACAAAACCATGCTTAGTTCGGAAGCAAATCTTTCACTACGAAACGTGATCCATCGGATGAACATCGTTATCTAAAGCTAATCATACAACGGCAACGTATATATTAATCATCCCAATCAGAGGAACGTTCACTTCAATTAAGTTGGGATAAGTGCGATATATCAATACATTGTCCCCTTGTAATACAGCTTTGTATAGTTTAAATTAAATGCAGGTAAACGAAAATATTTCATGAAGTAATTTCCAAACCCTTTGGTAATTATATTTATATCATCACAATGGATAATTTGGTTTGGTCTGTTTAACGTCCTATTAACAACCAGGTTCATTTTGACTATTTTTTACTCACTGGGAGATGCGTTTTGTTTGGCTATCGCTTGGAATTACTTATATATCGTTGTTTATGTATCATTGATCAAATTGGCTTCATCGCTGCTTATATTATTACTAGTGATGATGTAAATTCACACAAAATTGTTCGAGTAAAAAACATATCACATCCGCAGCTTTTCGAAATATTGTGTGATTTCAATATTTATACATGCATATCACTAACTTGCCCTGATGGAATAAACACATTTGAAAAAAACCATGTTGCGACAGTAACAGTAAGGCTTTCATTTCAGTATGAATATCTACCCTATCTAATAATGTATTATTAAGCATTCCCATCATCCATTCGACCATTTCATTCCTTATCCATACCTTATTACTGGTTCAATTCCTTCATTACTTATTCGATTATCCCATTACTTATTCGATTCCTTCATTACTTATTCGTTTTCTCTTTACTAATTAACACTTTAAATGGTTCAAAACGTATTATTAAGCTTTCATATTATCCAGTCGACCATTTCATTCATTATCCATACTTTATTACTGATTCAATTCCTTCATTACTTATTCGATTTTCTCATTACTTATTCGATTCCTTCATTACTTATTCGTTTCGTCTTTAATAATGAACACTTTTAATGGTTTAAACATAATCATCAAGCATTTCTATTACCCATTCGACCTTTCCATACCTTAGAAGCTATTACTTATGCGATTCGCTCATTTCTTTTATTTTGATTTCATAACTTATTCGATTTTCCCATTACCTACTCGTATCCCCATTGTGTATAAATACTGTAAGTGGTATACAAGAAATGAATAATTATATCCATTACCACTTCGACCCTTCAATGATTTTGATCAGATCTAATTACTTATTTGATTCCCTGAATACTTCGTTGGTTCGCTCATTTCTTATACAAGTTCAGCTTTGTCTTATTGTTTCGCCATTGTTTTCAAAAACCAGGAATACCTACAGTGTAACGGAACCATGATTCAAACTCAAAATCGAGTAAACAAAGGTAAAATGTTGTGATGAAATATAGATTTGTATGGAGACTCGTGATAGAAAATCAAGGGAATAGAACCAGGTGTTCTCTGCTTCATCGATCATGTAGGTCAAATCCGGTTAAGGTCACATTCTCAAAAGAGAATCTGTTGTTCAAAAAGAAACCACGCCAAAAGCATATTAAAAAGCACCAAACAAGTCTGACTTCATATTGCAGAGGGAAACGTGAAATTTTCCAATAAGATCATGATGCCGACCGAGAAATGTTCCCACAGTTTTCATCAACCTGCATCTTTCGAACCCTGTGTAGTTAATCAAGTCGTTAGTATTCGACACCTGACACGAAAATCGTGATAACTGGAATAAGCCCTGGCATATCGGATCAACTGAGACATGTAAACACCGTACATGTGTAGGTTGTTAAAAGTTTAAAACGGTCAAAACGAATAAATAAACATGTTCATTACTTACTCAAACTTTCCATTCCTTATTTAAACAAAGTTCTTATTCTATTGCTTCATTACTTATTTGATTCTCCCTTTACATATTCAATTCTGCATTGCTTATAAACACTATAAATGATATAATACTATTGAATCAACATTTTCAGTACTTTTTCGTTGCTTCCGTTCCCAATTTAAAACTAATTATTTAATCGAGTTTCTGATTATTTGTTCGATTCTCCTTTACTTATTGACAATATGAATGTTTAACAAATAATGATTTTACAGTTACATTACGTATTCTACGTACCTTTCAATTCCTTAATCATTATTTATTCGATTTATTACCTATCGGTTTCCCCGTTGCTTATGAAAACTAAAAATGATATAAAAATTAATGAATAAACATGGCCATAACTTATTCGACAATTCCATTAATTTGTTCTGAGCTAATTTGTTATTCGATTCCCTCATTACTCACTCGAGTCCATTATGTATTCCATTTCTTATTCGATTCTTTCATTATTGATTCGACTCGTTACCTGTTCTTTTCCCCTGTGCTTATAAACACTATAAATGATATTTAAGAAATAATTGTTATTTTTGTTGTTCACTGGTGTATGAACGGCATTTTTTTGACAGATATTTTAAATGACGCGCGTTAGCGCGTCATGTTGAAATATCTGTCAAAAAATGCCGTAATCTTTGAAAAAAATCATAAGAAACAGTATTCTAGGTTCGTTATACGTAGTGACGAAACAGCTGAATGATCGCTGTAACAGCGTAACAGATAGTTCCAATTTGGCGGGAAAGGTAATCAAGTACACAAGTACACAAAATATAGTTCCACACAAATTCATTATTTTAATCATCATGAAAGAAAAATATTGAAATGTTGTCTTCAATTTTACAGTTATTAACAAGTTTTAAAGTTGATAAAACATTATTTCATATGTAATCAAACACGATTTTATATTCACACTTCTGCATTGGCACCGTCAACAATGTACTGTATGTATTCATACGCGGCAGCTTAATTGTTCACCTAGGAATGAACGCTAATTTTGTTAGTACCTTCATATAGAGAACACACAGTGGAAATGTAAATATTAAGCTAATGAATAAAAAAGGGGGAAAACCCGTTCCCATCACTTAATAACCCAATAATGAGAGAATCGAATAAGTAATGAAGGAATTAAATCAGTAATGAGGTATGGATAAGGAATGAAATGGTCGACTGGATGATGAGAATGCTTAATAATAAGTTTTGAACCATTTAAAGTGTTAATTAGTAAAGAGAAAACAAATAAGTAATGAAGGAAGCAAATAAGTAATGAAGGAATCGAATCAGTAATAAGGTATGGATAAGAAATGAAATGGTCGACTGGATGATGGGAATGCTTAATGATAAGTTTTGAACCATTTAAAGTGTTAGTTAGTAAAGAGAAATCGAAAAAGTAATAGGGGAATTGAACAAGTAATTAGGTATGGGTAAGGAATGAAATGGTGGAATGAGCATTGGGAATGCTTAATAATTAGTTTTGAACCTTTTAAAGTGTTAATTAGTAAAGAGAAACGAATAGGTAATGGAATAAGGAATAAGTAACGAATCGAATAAGTAATGGAATAAGGAATAAGTAATCAACTTCACGGAGGTTTATGGACGTATGGGTAAACTTGCATTAACATGGTTTATTGCATTCTCAATTTCTTTTAGAATGAATTGAACACGTCTGTGTGAACAAAACAAATTGACATTAATGAAATTTCAGGTTCCTTTTCAGCAAATAGCACTGAAATTATACGAGCCATATTCTGAAACTGTGACAATTTACATTTTTTCTTCAATATTTGAAACCATTCTATTTTCAAAATACGATAAATTTCGCAAATAATGAAAATTTGTATGGATATATAATGCCTCATGCTTCGATTTATTTTCATCATAACGCGACAGAATTCTTCATCAGAAATTAAAAACCATCAAGTTAAAGAAATGTGTCATTGTTAGAGCTACTGCTTTGTTAATATCATATTATCAAATACTAATTAGCCAAATACCACCGTAACCTGATTGAGACCCAACATCGCCTACAGAATGGTTCAGCGCCATCAACAGGACACTGGCAGAGTGTATAGACTCACCGCCGAGTTTTCCAATCTTGACATCGGAGTTGTGATGATGAAAATCAGAAAAGAAACCAATTTCGTCCATAATATGATATCTGACTTATCATATCGCCGCGTTATTAGTTGCAGTGCTACTCTTGAAGACTTCTACAATTTCCATGAAAAACTACCAAAACAATAAAGCTGTCTCATAGCCGATGGGATAAACGACTGATAACCAGTCTGATTGAAAAGACAAATATGAGACACGGCATGTAATTCCATATTTTACCCTCAAGATCATACCTTGTTATGATAGTTGCATTGGAGAGAGAGAAAACAGATATTTCATTGATGATACTTCCCTTTGGTATGTAGTGGGAGGAATGTAGGCATTTCTTCAACCGCACCTTTTTCTTCTAGAAAATTGTTTCATAGAAACCAGTTATTCCTGTTACTATCTTTACATAATCCTAATTTTATAATACCCATGTATATAAATTGTAGCCAAAACTGTTGCCCGAGTCTTTTTACGTCATTAGATTTACAAAATTAATGTCAAAGATACCCGTTATAACATTCATGATAATATCCGTGATAACATTCGTGATAACCTTGCCGTTCCGGATATCATATCTATATACTATTTTATATTCCTTTCACCATCCTTCTATGAATTTGTTTTAAGGCTAGTTAGTTGAAACAGTGTTTAATTTTTGCTTATACAATACACGATTTAATTTTATAAAGAATATAGTATGGATCTAACAACCAGATTTGGTTCTTATCTAAAGCCATCTCGCTAAAGGCCAGTCATTCCCACTTCGACAACGACTGTTAATAAATGTAAATATCTCTATCAACTTTGTCTCAACTAGATTTTAGTGATACAGACATGAAACAGACACAATGACTAGTTTTAAGGTTTTGATATTTAAATTTTATATCATGGGTTCCCATTAAGACCAATAAGTTAGGGTTCTATAAGGTGGCACAATGTGATATGATTAGAAGCAATTTTCGGGGTAGATTTCAGGGAAGTGATTTGTGTTAATAAGATATTACCAAAGGAACTAACCACGTCTTCATTTCTTCGAAATAGTTGTTAGATATGACACTTAATTAAGATGAACATACTAGAGTATTCAACTATTATCACTATTGGTAAATCTTCTTCGTCATTGAATTTACTGTCAAAGATATGTGGAATTAACCTTTGTTTAATTCCGAGGTATATATAAATTTAACTATTTCTGAAGCTAGAATGTCATTTATTAGGAAGAACTATATTTCTGTTAGATACATTTTCGCTAAATCTTGAAGACAAAGCTTACTGTCAAAAACGATTTGCAATTGACCTTATGTATTAGTATGTATCGATTTAACCAGAGCCAAAATGTCTTTTGTTAATAGCTCCGTATTTGATGACCAATAGCCATGACATTATTTCCTAGCTAGGAAAATACCAACATGATTCCAGTTTAATGTATATTACACATTTTGTTCTTTGCTCGAACTAATGACAATGACGATATATCAAATGAGGTTTCTGTTATGATAATATATACATTGGTGTGCGACGAACCATAACAAAGGGATAACTAAGTTATTAGGGAGAGTATAGCGTCATGTTAATCCGATCACATACCGAAGCAACATATACCTATGCCCAATAAAAACAACATATACCTATGCCCAATAAAAACAACATATACCTATGCCCAATAAAAACAACATATACCTATGCCCAATAAAAACGACATCACGTGTATTGAAGACAATATCATAAACAAATTAAACTCTTATTTTCGTGAATTGTTATCAATATTCTGTTTTAGAAGCCATCCGAATGGAAATTAAGACATTCACGCATATACATTGTAATTGGTATTAAGTCACTTTAACCGAATCAATGCAAAATGATGCAGATTATCTGATCTGTTGAAATACTTGAGACTATATCAATATGACTCACACAATAGTATTTCAATAAAATACTTTTCAATACTCCAATATTGTCTCATACAATATGTCATCCATTTGTGATAATTGAAATCCGCATTATAGATACAAGAGATAATTACACAAGTTGACGTTGGCATAATGACCGAAAGGTGTCCGAAGTATCGACCATCCGTCAACACGGGTTTCAGTGTCTGACACCAGTTTGTGAATGTCACACCGCATGGGTTCCAAACTGATAGGTCTCGATGTGATATTGCGTTATACTAATTAAATGTATTAGCTATTTGGGATTTTATAATTAATAATATGAACCCGTGCAGAACTGTTAAAGTGGGCGTTATACAGTTATACTTACCCTTGTCTGTGAGAATGGGCATTCTACAGTTATACTTACCCGTGTCTGTGAGAGTGGGCATTCTACAGTTATACTTACCCGTATCTGTGAGAGTGGGCGTTCTACAGTTATACTTACCCGTGTCTGTGAGAGTGGGCGTTCTACAGTTATACTTACGCGTGTCTGTGAGAGTGGGCATTCTACAGTTATACTTAACCGTGTCTGTGAGAGTGGGCATTCTACAGTTATACTTACCCGTGTCTGTGAGAGTAAGCATTCTACAGTTATACTTACCCGTGTCTGTGAGAGTGGGCATTCTACAGTTATACTTACCCGTGTCTGTGAGAGTGGGCATTCTACAGTTATACTTACCCGTGTCTGTGAGAGTGGGCGTTCTACAGTTATACTTACCCGTGTCTGTGAGAGTGGGCATTCTACAGTTATACTTACCCGTGTCTGTGAGAGTGGGCATTCTACAGTTATACTTACCCGTATCTATGAGACTGGGCATTCTACAGTTATACTTAACCGTGGAATAAACGGTCTACTACTGTTATGCTTAACCGTGTCTGTTGTCCATATTCTTCTATAAGAGGGATAGTTTAGTGTACTTTGGTTGAACTTACCTTTTTTCACTATGAGATCAAGTATAATTTTATTTTACATACCCTTGTTTCTGTAAGAGTGAGAGCAGTAGAAAGTTCAGCAACGTCCATACTGCTCAAATAGTGTGTTTGGCGAAATTTCTGTTCGAGTGCAGCAACTTGGTGCTGTGTAAAAGGGACACGTGGGTTTCTTCCAAGCTTTCTCTTTTTTGTTACTTCCTTTTTCTGAATCCCTGGTAAGAGATAGAATAAGAATATTGAAACACGCACAAAAGTATTGTACACTATATGCCGATATATTAGAATAATTGCATCATACAGCTGTTCTGCCTTCCTCATTAGTAAGGAAAGCGAATTGGAGAGAGGAAGGATAGCCTGCTTACAGGTAACAGATTTAATTATCATGAGCTCGCCGTATCCATCTTATTGCATTGAATGCATTGTGTTGCTCATAAAGGTGAGTCTACCGGAATGATGAAACAAATACCAATTTGTACAACATTATGTAGTTTTCAGTTTTAACATTTGTTTATTTCGGTTGGTTTCAAATTGTACGTGATCTAAATAGTTACATGTACTTCTACGCAGCAGGTCCTGCCACAAAGTAGCATTCGGGTTTTGAATAAATGGAACACTTAAAACACCGGATGGCTATAAATGTCTCAATCGACTACTCCTCCAAGCCTCAGCATTGACAATAAAATAAACACGTCCGGTATTTGTTTCACCGTTAAGGATATCACGATTCTTCGTCATTTTAATCTTGTTTTGAAAGTTCCATGAAACAATTTTGACAATGCAGCTGATTAAAGTGTCGACACGACCAAGCGATAGACGCGACAAAACACAATAGGAGGCGGACACCGTATTCACTGCAGACCTATTATTTGACAGTTGCGGACCTATTATTTAATTGCTGCCGACCTATTATTTAGTTGCTGTGGTTCTGTTATTTGACAGATACATGCTCGTTTTTTATTATCGCCTAAGTATGACTTCAATGTAAATTGACACGGTGTTCTCTCAACATTAACACGTTTGCATCTGTCTGTTCATTATTTCATAGTTGAACCAGTGAACTGAATTGGATCAAATGCATTCATACATCCTAAATAATAAATAGCTAACATAATATAGATTTTAAATTTGATTTAAATTCTGGATTGGAAAGATTACATGAATAATGGGCTTTCTCCGTATATGTAAAAATGCTTCATGCTCACTATCATCATAGTGTTGGCTTCTTTTCAAAAGTTTGCACAACGAAAAGAGAAACATAAATATTGGTATTTTCACTTGTTAAATATACTAGACCTTATTCAACTTTAAGAGTGCGAATGAAATTTACATTACGATATAAATATATTAAAAAAAAATACAAAAATTCCTTTGTAATGACACGTATAATGATAGTGTTTTGTAATGTGTCAGAAGCAACAATTTTTGTAAACGTTCCTGGTACAAGATGATGATTGCTTACAAGTTCGGTGAATGGTATGTATTCAGCATATGAAGCAATAAACAATAAATCTATATAGACAAATGCGTCACAGGAGCTATGATACATAGAACAAGAATTTCAACAATAGAATACATAATATAAAACGTCTTCTTCAGAAAAATCTTTTTGATATACGGTGTTTATAGTTGATATAGCTGGTTATCATTGTGTAATAGAAACAAACAATTTAGACAGCACGTAACGCTAGTACAAACAAAATACAAGCAATTGAAATAGAACGAATTAAAAAAAACAAATGAAGTATTAATAAAAAAAATATATCATTTCGAACATTGGATTTTTTTAATTTGAATTTTTACCGAAGGTTTGAACAGGACTCAGCTTAAACACAGACAAAAAGTTACATTTTCAAAGAAAAAAAAGTAGTTATTTCTCCAACAGTTGTTTTTGTGTTACACCTGTCCTAATGACACCAGTAAAATGGATTCCTTTCCACTGGCTTGAATCATTAAACCACCTTTGATCCGCAATACATTGTTGTAAGGTGTTAATAAACAATTTCCTCACCTCATTGAAACCAATTAATACTTTTCAACCTGAGTACCGTAAAACGATAGATGATTACTCGATATGTATCTAACCTTCATATTTTTAGTCGCTATATCGGTTAAATATATATTACTTATTACAGATGACATCAAATCTGCATCAACTTACTGAATGGGTACTACCGTGGCAAAGCTTACTGTTGTAAAACATCTATGGACATCCGTAATGTCTAATAATACAACTAACAAGTTTTATTATTCACAATCACACAAAAAGTCATAATTCATTTTTCTTTGAAGAACAAAAACCCGTGGAGTTTGTGTAAAACAATGACTTGATGCATTGCGTAATAAATGATCATAGTATTGTTAGATTAAATCGATCGGTGAAGGCTCCCTATTTATCTAAATAGCATAACATGATAGTAAATTTAATTGCTAATGGCATATCAAAATGCACTGTATAAATGTGGTTGTTGATTACAAGAGAAGTCAACTGGCCTAAACCATCCTGAAAAAAAACCATCCGTTTCAACATGTCACGTACATAGAGACGATCGCAAACGGTCATAGTTACAATATATCAATATATTTTAATGTTATAATTGGAATGCATTTTTCTATATATCTGTATATTTTGCATGTGGATTTATATTTATTGAATAATTGAGAAACGATAAAAATATGTGTTTAATATATATTGATATACATTATTAATTCTAACCAGTCTGGAAAAAATCTGGTTCAGGAATCTTATTAATGACATATTAATGTAGATATTGAACGAAATTAAATATACTATCAATTGCAAAATCAATCGTAGTTAAAGCATAGTTTACTTGAAATAATTTGCATTTCTCAGTAGAAAGATAAAATTCTTGTGATATGAATTATGAAATTGTATGGTGGCGTCGGGTAAAATTCATAATATCGTAAATTATCATAAAGAATCAAGTAAATTCATGAAATTTTGCTTATTTTCCTTGCGTTCTGATATAATCGATTACTCAAAGGTATAAATAGGTTCAATATGTTTATTATGAATGATGCGATATGATCCGGTATTTACAAGACATCTTAGAATAACTTTATCGAAATCGGAATGCATTGTACAATGGTATGGATATTATATGTATGCAATCAGTGTTGCAAAGGACAGACTAGACAGTTATACCTAATGTGGAGTCGTTTCCGTTGAAATATGTCGAAATCCAAAAATGTCACCACAAATGTCTAAACTGGTACATTGATTAAATTATAGTAAAATTACCAGGCATTATGTGTGTTAACCTGTATTAGATGTCAGCGTATAAACTGCCAATAAGCATATATTAAAAAAGAGTATAACGATATTATCAATTATCAGCGACTTTTATTCAAAGATAATTTCTTAACACATCTATAATTGGATAACATTAAAGGAATGTCTATTTTCTTCCGAGAGCTATAAATACATAATGCCACTTTTCTATATATCTTATCAAGAATTATTAATATCGTACGATAATCACAATGCCTTACATTGAAAGATAATTCCAGGAATTCATGTCATTTTCTTAAATCAAATAATTCATCTTTCAGAAAGAAACATTAAGTTGAATGTCAGACTTGATAATTCATATTTTCAAGTCCGTCGTTTATATATAATAAACGGCCTATTTCAATTCTAAGTAGTCTCTGTGCTATCTTTATCTTTGTTTGTATTTGGTCCAACAAGCTTGCCCTCACGACAGTCATGTATAAAGAAACATTAACTTATGTTCATGTTAAAATACACATATTAGTAATATTGACATCCATCTATGACTTCATTCCAAAATAATTTCAGAACTGCATGTAAAATTAAATCAAGTACATCTATATTTAGGCAGCACAATTAAAATGACATCAGTACTTGTAATAGAATAACACAAAGGTGGTGTATACTTACTTGGTAATTTTGGAGGTTTATATCTAGTACATTGTAGCCATGGAAACTGTTTACTTGAGTCTGATGATTGTGAGTCTGTTATGTGAGATGTTTCATCTCTTGGACCTTCAACAATATCATCTTCGTCACTTTCTGGCACGTCTTGTCTTTCGTCATTTAAAATTCTATCAATAGAAAACTTTACACCTTCGTTGGTTTTTTGTTTTGTTGTATTTTCATTACAATCAGTTCTTTGTTCTAGGAGTCTGGAATAGTTCATGGGTGTCGAATTAGCTGTTCCTCGAAAATTTGATGAATTTGGTGCAGATAGGTATTGTCGGGCTTGAGACGGATGACAAACAACTGGAGCGTAGAAAACTGGTCTTCTACCCTGCATGTTACTATAAAAGGCATAATTTGCCGCAAATATGGATGCAAACATATCCATATCAATAAATTTTAATTTTACCTATTGCCGCGATCAGATACACATTGATCAATTAAAATAACTAAGCGATTTGTTTAAATAAATTTCTTACTACGAGGTGTTAGAATTAACTAGCCTTCTCACTGTTAAATGTAAAATCTCCAACTGCTTTAAACATTTTTGTATCGTTTCTGCGTTCGGAGTGTCAGTGTACAAACGACATGTATCTTCTGATAACAGGGCGATACCCTGGCTACTTGTTCCGTCTTCCTCGCCGATAAAGGAACTAATGATGGACTAATGATAGGTGACTTAAATTCGACAATATGATGATTCGGTTCACATGAGCACGCATGCGTATTTAGTTCTCGTTTACCTGGACACGCCCACCTTTGTCCGCCAGGTAGGCCTCCCCAGCGCGGAAGAAATAAAGGTAAATTGTGTAAAATTATCTTACGCCATATGTTCTCCCGTGCTTCAGTGTCATCAGGCACAGATTTCATTAACAAAAGTATTAATTAGGATGGTTCCTAATTTCTTAAGATTTGTCAAGAAAATGTCTTTCAAATATGCTTTTTAAGAGCCATCTAACTGGCGGTTTATGATAAAGATATCTCCTGTTCAACGAGAATAGAATAACCTTTCATTAACCGTAGAATATCTTCTTTCACACAACAGGTTCAAATGGGTATTTCATTAGCCTGTTTAAACGAGAAAATGAATAGATGATTCATTAGAAAGCGTCGGTACGAGTATAAATAAGATGAAAAAACAAGCCGGAATCACGATATCGAAGTATAGATAGGGACTCATTAGGAAGCGTTCGTCAAATTTGCGCACATGCGTACTCTTTCCATGTGGGAAGAAACATAAAAGTAAAAATAGAAACTTTATTTTTCGTTTTATGCGGAAAGAAAACCATGACAGAAATTAGAAGCGTTTCCAAAATAGAGACTGCAGTAAATATGAACGGATGGTCGGGTGGCGCAGTGGTAACATGCTTACCTTTTACCTTGGCTGCCGGGGTTTAATTCCCCCATCGGACGTGAAAAGGGTATAACCATAAGGGATTTCTCCGGGTACCCTGATTTCCTCCCACAGTAAGGACCCTCGCGTTCTTCCATCCGGACCAACAAGAGTGATCAATATAAGGTGATTTGACTTGTTTTGTAATTGATGTAAAATAAGTTAAGGTTTTGAAAATGTAAATATGAACGCCACCAGAAAAATAAATTCAAAATTGCATTTAAATTGTATATTAATGTTAATATAATCCTATAAACATAAATGGATCAATTTTTGTGTAACAGAAAATTTAACTGCATGTAGTTTCAATTACGGATAGTTGTTATTTTTATATACATTGGGGAACGAAGAGTAATGTTAATGTCACATTGTCAAGGAATATCGCTTTACATTGATACTTTTGATTTTTGTTTTAGTTACAAAGCAGTAAAAAGTAGGTTGACAGGTAGAGGTATATTTCCGTTCCTTGACATGATTGTCTACACCAGTGCATTTTCCTTGTCCACTTTGCATCTACTTATATCAATTGAATGACGTCATGGCAACAAATAAATAGTGAAACGTAATTAATTCAATCACGTCGCATCATCAGTGTCTAGCATTAAGGTAACCTCACCGTTGTATATATGAGAGGACAAGCATGGTAAGAGAGATAAAAGATATGTTGTGTGTAAGATATGGTGAAATCTCAACAATAACGGTTAAGATCATTAACATGCTAAGCACTTGGCAGGCAGACCTTTCCATGTAGGATATAAGCCTGCTCCATCCATTTCATTATTTTTAAGAGACGACTTCTGAGACAGGAAATATCCCCCTTGTTTTACCTTGACGCTGCCTCGCTTTTGGCCCATAGTTGAGCATCCGACTCTATAAGGTTATGAAGTATGTTCCCTGACAGAGACGACTGAAGATATAAACAGAACAAGATGACACAGAAGGTGGAATGAGTGGTAAACAGTAGATGTAGTCAGACGACACCGATAGGATATCGAAACAGAGGCAAGTAAAACGTGAGGACCGTAACCATTTCCTGTAGCACAAGTCGCCCAGTTAAAACTCATTGAAGGTAGATATGCCACTTATGATTTCAGACAATTGATTATGGTAAATATTTAATACACTTGTTAGGAAATCATGCAATGGAGACAGATTAAATGTGTATTGATGTCTATCAATGGTTCTAGAGAATATCGACCGTTCGGAAACACTGCAAATGAGACACTTGTGTAAAAACATCTTTAGACATCATTCACCTGCGCCGCTACGATTTTTTGTGAAAAAGTGCTAAATTTCTTCAATGTGAATCCCATCATAATATTCATATGCATTGCGTGGAGCAAATAGCAAAAGTCATTGCTTTAATCATTTAAATTGTCTAATCACTAAACTTAATTAAGGTATATCAAACATGTGCGTTGGTAGTTTCCAAACTCACTATTCCTATTTCAGGTAAATAGTAGTAAGTAATAATTCAATCTACAGTACACGATTCTTTCCAAAAATCGTTTCCGAGACATCCCCCAATTATGGTTGTGTTTCACGCAAGATGAAATCATTGTATAAGAACTTTTCCCTATATAAAATGTGTACAAATAACATTAACAGTTGTGTCTCCTTCTAATCATTATATATGTACCATGGTGGGAAGGATAGCAGGCGTTCTCTAAAAAAGCAAACATTCTAAATGGGTTTTTTGTAATAAAGCATTAGATGTGATAGCTAACTCGGTGTGCCAATAGACACTATGGAGGGTTGGAATCAAATAGAATTTATAGTTGAAAAATATTAGATAGTCTTACCGTTCACAAAAGGATGATATGTATGTAACATTCTATGTAAAACAATGAATGTAGTATGGAGAGATATCAAAGGTTTTAAAACAATTAAACCATTTATTTTCCATAAACAATTATCAAACTTCATTTAACTCACAAAATGATAGTCATAGATATCCTAATTAGCAACATTTCTGACTTTTTTAACATTCATGGAATGGTCATATCGATTGCATCCCTGACCTAAAACAATAATATGTTGATGTACATTCTATATGATTTCGTTCTTATTTATACACGAAAGTTTTTAATAAAACATAATGATAACGATATAATATAGATTTTGTAGAAAGTTATTGTATTGTTTCATGACTTGGCTGAATTATTACCCGCGAGATTAATAAACACAAAACACTTTGATTCATTCACACTTTGCAGGTTTTGACAGTGTGAACGTACGTGCAATGTATGGTGGGTGTCAGCTATGCCAACACTGATTAGCAGACATAATCACCCGAGTTGCAGACACGACTCATCGTTGTTAATCAAGATAAAATTGACAGGGTTGCATATAGTTAATAAGATACAATGTTACGTTTCATTTTGACATCTAGTTTAATCTAAACATATTTCATAGTTTCCTCGCCGCCTTGAAAAAGCTGTATAATTAGAGAAATCACAGTACAAAAGGGACACGCACTTGATACAAGAGCGGGCTGAAGTTAGCAGCGGATTCGTTATTCGTTATTGGGGATTCGAATCCGCTGCCGGCAGCGGATTGGGGATTCAGTTTTTTTTTATGTTTAAATGATATTTATTTAAATTGACATTTTGACGATTGGATTCAAATAACAAAACCGCTGCAGCAGTGAATTGGGAATTCAGTTACATCTAAGTATTTTGTCTTATAATATGTGATTTGGGATTCGAATAACGAATCCGCTGCCAGCAGCGGATTGGGGATTCAGTTTTTTTTATGTTTAAATGAAATTTCTTTTAATTGACGTTTTGACGATTGGATTCAAATAACAAAACCGCTGCAGCAGTGGATTAAGGATTCAGTTACATATAAGTGTCTTTCTTATAATATATGATTGGAGATTCGAATAACGAATCCGCTGCCAGCAGCGGATTGGGGATTCAGTTTTTTTTTATGTTTAAAAGTTTTGTTTTTTGTTGTTGTTGGCATTTTGACATTAGGATTCAAATAACGAATCCGCTGCAGCAGTGGATTAGGTTTCAATTACTTATGTTTTATTGGTATTTTTATGATAAACTATGATTGGAGATTCGATTTTACATTTTGATTTTGTGATTCGAATAACGAATTTGCTGCCAATAGCGTATTGTGGATTCAGTTCTTGATGTTTAATTGACGTATGTTATCACAAATTACGAAAACGGCAATTTGCGGGTATTTCAATGATATAATTACTTTGTAATTCAATCAACAATAATGTGATTCTAGTATAAATCTGCTGCCAAGAGTTTCTTTCTTGTGGGAGGTTTATCGTCTCTTTACAAGTAGACGAAGTTCTATGTTTCTTCGCAAGCATTCTATGGTACAAATATATAAAGACCAGAGTATCATTTCGATATAGCTGAAGGTTTTATTGGAATGCTATCATGCATACGGAATTTAAAATTCTATCAGTAAAATACTGCTGTTATTCAAATCCCAATCATATATCAAAAGGAAAAACATCACTTGAACATGTATGTCACTGAATCCCCAATCGGCTGCTGGCAGCGGATTCGTTATTCGAATCTCCAATCACAATTTATAAGAACTAGAAAAGTCTTTAAGACATAAATGGCCCCGCCTTCACATGAAATAGTTCCCGAAACTTGGGCAATATTTAAATTTTGACCAATAAGGGGCCAGAAAAATGGATTCAATTTTTTTTTTTTTTTTTTTTTTACAAAAATAAATTCTACAATTGTCTTTGTGTAGCCAGACTGCATTTAATACCAAATTTCATGAAAATCGAACGATATCTAAATATTGACCAATCAGAAATCTCTATTTGGCGGCCATCTTGAATCGTTATTCTGGTTTTTTGTTAATAATGAGTGCTGTCGTGGTATCATCTCCCTATCAAGATCGTTTAGAATCAATCAGATAGAACAAACGTTATTACAGGATATGTTTTCAGCCAATCATGTGCTGTGGCGGCCATCTTGGATGTTTGATCCGGTAAAAGGAGTAAGTTGCGCAAGTAGACGTCATATTTGTTATGTTAACAAAGTTTGATAACAATCACATTTTTAGTTATATAGATATGCTAGTTTAATATTGAATCGGGATGGGATGGGACGGACACGTGTAACACTATTTATTACATTTTTACCAGTGAAATATCCAGAATTATTCTTTCTATCAAAGTGATATTTTGAAAAATATCACTTTTTCTGATATGTTTGACTAGTGGAAAATATCACTTTTTCTGATTTGACCAATCACAACACTGCTTACAAACGACAATGCGGAAAATAAAGATTTGAAGTTATATGACGTTATAATGTAAGATAGAATACATAACGTCACGATTTTGCGTACATTTGTGAGCCGTTGACAAGGGACCGCAATGAATTCTGGGAGAGATTGAGCTGCCTCGGTATATTTTGCTATGAAATGTAATAAACAGAATATCTAACAGTATCTTCAGTAATACCGAATATATTTCACTCGTGTTGCTAATATTTTTCAAAAATATCAAAATATCAGCCACACTCGTGAAATATATTCGGTACAGTGTATTACTGAAGACACTGTTAGATATCCTCCTCTATACCCCCATCCCCCACCCCCGACCATTTCATGGCGGGGGTATAAAAATAGCAATTGGACATGAAAAAACTGAATCCCCAATCGCTGACAGCAGCGGATTTGTTATTCAAATCCCAAATCCGCTGCTGGTAGCGAATTCTTTATTCGAATCCCTAATCACATATTATAAGACAAACACTTATAATTATGTAACTGAATCCCCAATCCACAGCTGCAGCGTATTTGTTATTTGAATCCAATCGTCAAAATGTCAATTAAAAGAAATATCATTTAAACATAAAAAAACTGAATCCCCAATCACATATTATAAGACAAAATACATAAAAAAACTGAATCCCCAATCCGGCTGCTGGCAGCGGATTCGTTATTCGAATCCCCAATCACATATTATAAGACAAAATACTTAGATGTTACTGAATCCCCTATTCACTGCTGCAGTTGTTTGTTATTTGAATCCAATCGTCAAAATGTCAATTAAAAGAAATTTCATTTAAACATAAAAAACACTGAATACCCAATAACGAATAACGAATCCGCTGCTAACTTCAGCCCGCTAGATAGAAGTAGGTACAAGGGTACGCACAAGTTTAACTCAAATCCTAACATATAGATACCATTAGATACAAAGGGCACGCACATGTTTCCTCGTGACCTAACCTATACATACCATTAGATACAAAGTGCACGCATTTGTTTCCTCACGTCCCAACCTATAGATACCATTAGGTATAAAGGTCACAAATTGTTGTATTTGACGGTATTGTCAATTTTTGCTGATATGTTTTACTTGAGTTAGTAGTTTAGGGAAATGTTAGATTGGATTGCCAAGCTTTATTTTTCTACTTTCTACATGGCTAAGGTTCGAAAACACAATGACGTAATACTGTCGTTTTGAGTGGCTTACATTTATATATGTCATCAAGATATTGGTTTCGCGACAAACCAATATGACCCTGGCTGATGGTATCTTCTTGACGCCCGTCCTCATATGACCCTGGCTGTTGGTGTCTCCTTAACACCTGACCTCATATGACCCTGGCTGTTGTCGTCTCCTTAACACCTGTCATCATATGACCCCCTGGCTGGTGGTGTCTCCTTGACACCCATCCTCATATGACCGTGGCTGTTAGTGTCTCCTTAACACCCGTCCTCATATGACCCTGGCTGTTGGTGTCTCCTTAATACTCGTCCTCATATGACCCTGGCTAGTAGTGTTTCCTTGACACCCGTCCTCATATGACCCTGGCTAGTAGTGTTTTCTTAACACCCGTCCTCATATGACCCTGGACTAGTAGTGTTTCCTTGACACCCGTCCTCATATGACCCTGGCTGTTGCAAGGATGTTAAACACCTAAGCGCTACACAACTAGAATTGTTTTAACTGAAGTTGAAGATTATGTAATGTCCTTCATGTCAAGGTATAGAGTGCATAGTCGATCGACATGATCAGTAAAGTCTCTGTTATTCATCCATAGTTGAACATTGTCAATGTATTCATAGGTGAAATTGAACGATTTTGTAAGGTCTCTGTTACCTTTTACAGTAAGTTCTTCAAGATATTCAGTCCGTTTGAAGACAAAACCCTAGTCGGTCAATAGAAGCGCACAGCTTGTTCAAATGGGCACGCCAATGATTTGTTGGAAGATCTGGTCATCAAACTCAACATGGATGTTGTCGATCGGAAATTCAATAATCTTCAAGATTTTATCTTCGGCTCCTTTTCTATGGGCTCTAGTCGAAAGTTTAAAGAAATACGTCCCCGAATAATGTACAACTATGTACTTCAGAAAGCTCTCATAAGAGACCCAATCCTGCGTTTCCTTCCTTTGGTTTACATGTCCCAGATTATTCGATACCCTATAACAACAGTTACCGTGACAAATGCCGACGACCGACGGGGAAAATAAGAACAAAGGGTTCCCAAGAAGTCCATGGGGAAGTGCTTTGGTTGACATCATGATCTCATAATACTCTATTTCCTTGTACGATATGACGTGTGGCATGTCTGATATTTAAGCATTGAACTGCTTTCAGTTGGAAGTTATGGGCTGATAAATGCCAACTGGACAAAGGCAAATTTAATGAAGCGCGCTAGCGCTTCATGTTGAATTTGCCTTTGTCCAGTTGGCATTCATCAGCCCATAACTTCCAACTGAAAGCAGTTCAATGCTGATATTTACATTTGACAACGATTTTTAAAGACTATATCCAGGAATTTTGCTCCGACGATGAATGAACAAATTGTTATCGTTAAAGACGGAACAGCCTTTTCAACAGCCATCTTTCGTTATCGCCGACGTGACAATTATGACGTCACTATATTAATGACGTCATAATAAAGATTTGGAAGTTATGGACTCATAACTTCCAAGTGAGCTTGGTAAAGTTATATAGTGGGGCTGCAGTGTAAATGTAAATATTTGTTGATAACTCTTGTTGTTCCGTTGTCACTACCCTAGCTCTCATTTTGAGATTGTGACCAACCCTTATTTGACCTAAATCAAATCTAGGTCAAATTCAGGAAAGTACACATTTAAAAAATGGAAACTGGAATGGTGGCAACAACCGGTATGTCAAAATTTGACCAAGATTTGTCTGGCGGTTGTCTTCAATAAAAAACAAGATATTTACCCTACCGACACACCTGGTCTTGTTCCCTAGTACTTTTTGAATGGTCTCCATGCAAATCTTTATTGTTTGCTCATTTGAGCACTTGTTTGATCGATTATAGTTAGAATTACAGTTTCGTAATTTGGTATTCTCAATTGCTTTTTACTTTTATAAAAATGAGTTTCTCAATATGTTCAAGTTCACATTGAATAATGCATTCGTCTTCTTACTCCTGATTTTTCTGTAAACATTCAGTCACGTATTTTGTTACCTTTGTACCCAACGTTTTGTACAAGACTGCTGACATATAGCCTTTGGTGACGTCACCAACGATATACCACTGTAGCAACCTTATCACCGTTGTTTTAATCATCTTTTATTGCAATTATGAGTAGATTAGTTCAGCTTTTGATTTGATATTGTCTTGATATTACCTTAGCCTTAGATTAGATCAAAAACCTTTACATCGCTGTTATAGCCGATGGACAAAACTACACCCGATGTAAAACCTGGGATCTAGCGCTCCTTAATTATAAATTTGTGCATTGATCCATCCTATATCCGTTCTTATTGGTCTATGTCGTATTCTTTATTAGCGGACTGATATTCCGTGATATCTATGTGGGGTTTTATAGATTTATGGTGAAATCATACCGATTCATTGCGTTATTAAAGTATTTAGGGCCGTTTTTAGTGCTGTGATATGATAACACTTGTTTCAGCATTTTATCCAAATCAGGTACGTCATTTTGAACAAGAAAATAATGATATAAGGACATTTATAGACTGTCTGCAAAGGTGGGATAATTGTTTTGATAATTAAACCATATATGCAAAATAGTCAAGTGATACACACTTTGCAACATAGATTTAGCACGTGCACTGCTTTTATTTCCTGATTCAACATCACTCGGAATTCCGCGAATGTGACTCCTGTCACATGACCAGGTTATGTGCGAAGAGTTCCTATTGTATCCAACACAAGTCCTCGCGCCTCGTGTGAAAACAACGGTATCTAAGTCCAAACAAACGCTCGTGACGTCACCGTTAATAAAAGAAATTGTGTTTTAATGTGTTTCGTATAAAGACATTCTTCTTCTTCTGTATACTAGTGGGCCATCAATGCTGATTATTTATATATATATATACATATAATAAAAATAATGAAGTGACATAAATTTGGGAAAGAAAGGGCAGACTCAACGGCATCAACAGTGTCGACAGAAACGACAGACTGAAGGAGAAGACTCCATTGGGTTGTAGGGATATAGTAGGGTATAGTTCTGGGATATACGGAGTATTTGAAGCAGCTAGTCTTCTGGACGTCTGGAAGTGTTTGAATGCATATGGCTTGCGATACCTTCCGGGAGTTATGTTTGTCTCAAATAGAGGCACTGTACTCTAGTTTGGGACGTACCAGGGTTTTGGCGGCATGATTTTCGATCTTTGAAGAATTGACCTGTAGGTTGTAGCGCAGAAAACCTAGTGACTGATTTGTCTTTGATGTTATAAAGTTAATGTGTTGATCCCATCTGAGGTTGATAAATTGCTATTTCAAGGTCCTTTACAGAATTTGTTGTTTGTAGTGTATGGTCATGAATTTAGTATATTGTGGTAGGGTTTGACCGATGCTTACAAGAGACGCGGAGGACAAAGCACTTTTCGGGTTGGAACAACCAGCCAGTCTCTTCCCTAGGCTGCAGCTGCATTGAGGTCTGTTTGAAGTTATTTTATATCGCTGGCGTTTTGGATGTCTCGATAAATGATGCTACCATCCGCAAACAGTCGTAGAGTACTTTGTTTCAAGTATTCTGCCAAATCATATAGAGGAAGAATAGTACCCTGAGGAACGCCAGATGTGACCGAGACTGTATCAGCTATGTTGCCTTCAAGAGGACTGACAGGGTTCTGTTTGAGAGAAAGGATGTTTTTAAGCGATGAGTGTTTGACTATAGAAATTTCGCTGGTAGAGAAGATGTTGTGGGAGACTTCCTCAAAAGTTTTTGCGAAATCCATGACATGTAAAAAGGAAATACATGTAGGTTGTGTCTCACAGGAACGTGATGATCGGAAGCTATGTTGGAGTTCTTAGATGATGTTATTAGATTCAAGGTGGTTCATGATATTACTACAGAGTATATGTTTGCAGCAAATACAAGTGAGAGTTATGTAAGTTTATAGCATTGGGCTTGTCTTCCTTTTGGTAGACTGGGCATACATTAGCAAAGTTCAAGAAATTGGTTGCATCAGATCCGCCAGGAATAACATCTGGCTCACTTCAATCGACTTCGTCTCATCATGGTGCCTAATATTGAATAACCAGGAAAGTATTGTAAAAATATGATGCACAATACAAGTTGGTCTAGTAATTTAATACTAAGTTCAGATGATGAACGGCAATAGGAACCAACTACGAGAGAATCGTCTATATATATTTTTGCTTATACGATTTCTGTATTGGCATTCAAGTCTTGGACATATACTGATTTAAATTTGCTGTTAATGGCGATCAGGATACATCCATGGTCTCGTCGTGTTTATTGGGATGTCTGTCCTATATATGCACTACGAATTTTGTGGTGTCAAATAATTCGTCAGAGGAGGTTGATGGTGACATCCATATTTCAATTCCGATAATTAAATTGAGTTTGCCTTTTCCTATAATGAGATCAAGTTGGGGTTTGTTGTTTCGACTGAAAGTTGATGGTCAGGATATGAAGTTTGCATGATTGGTACTCTTTGTGGATTGAGAGGTGTTGTCCATGGATACTCGACTCGGTATGGGTGAGGAGCTGGACATTGATACCCCTGGGCCATTGATACCCAGGTGAGAGAATGAGTTCTGGAAAGGTAGATGGGAAAGTGTATCTGATTATGAATAGTGAATCGGTGGACATACAACAAATGAAACCGTGCCATCTTATGATACTGCTAAGTAAATTGCAGATATGTGACTACATACCTTGGCAGCCTATGTGGTGTCATGTATTACATGTGTCAATTCAACTTCTTTACAAGACCCACAAGGCCTCCTTAGTGTTCTGGGGCCTGGGTTCAATCTGATTGCTAATGAAGATTTCCAGTAGGAGATTCTTCACAGGACAGTTTAGCTTGTTTGAACCAGTAATATACATAGACCAGGTGGTCGGTAGAGATAACACTTGTGTACGACATCAAACTATTGAGTCTAGTCCCGTTCGGACTGTGCTGTATGAAGCCAACTTTCATTCATTGAACAGGAATGAATGCAAAAATTGCAATCTGTTGATATGAATGTTGTTCTTAATGACCTTATCGTGATAATCGGACGTAACAAAATAATAAAACAAACTCTTTTGGTCCATTTTCCCCCCTTTTTGACAGGCTTCGTTAATTCCATCTTCTGGAATTTGCTTTCCTACAAGAAAAGTTCTGTCAGTGAATATGTTCCGATCAATAATGAGGCGTAACTGATAAATCAAGGATTCAAGTTTATTCTAATTCGATAACAAATGTCTGCCACGGATGTCTGTCAATTTTGGTATCCGTGCAATTGCTTGTCTTAATTTTTGTCAACCGTATCCAGACTTGGTACAGGCGTTGCTTTCGTGGATATTCAAGGAATTGTCAAAATAACATTGATTTTCTATTTATAATAATTACTGAAGTAGCCGGAACTTTTAATAAGAAAAAGCAATACGAGACCAAAGATTTTTGGAACAGAAACTGATAGTGATCTTAACCTTGTACTCGATATTCTTGAGGACCCTAGGAAACTAATATTCTATATGCAATAACTTATTTCTAGTCAAAGCTCAACACATTTGACAAGCAGGTAAACCAGCCAAAATTAAACGATATACTATGGTTTTGGAATTCTAAGAAGGCGGCCTATAATATACATTAGAAATTTTGTAAGACCAAATGGGTTAAAGGGTCTATATGATGAATTGGTAATCTTTACCAAATACAAGCTTTGGTTTTATAACAAACTACTTGGTATTGATAATCAAATATATTTCTAACTGCCGCTTCAAAAAAATTCAACCAACTTTGTTGATGGAAGGAATAAAATAATACAACTAACTGAGAAAAATGGCAATAGATAGAGATATGATGTATGGATTTAACCAGAGATGGGTTTTCCCCTTAAGTTAACATGTGATGAAATGATAATGAACGAGTGAAGGAAGTGAAAGAGGCCTCCAACGAGAGGTTCTAACGTGGACGAGGAGTGAACCCAGCTCGGGTCCCAACATTAGCATCTCTCCAAATACCGGGAAAATAAACCAATTTGAATCCTGAAAAAAAAACAGGCGATGCTAAAGCAGCACGAAACTAGTTTCAAATCATGAAAACAATCCCCTCGACAGCAACTGCAGTCTCTTGTGTATTTATGATTTCGGTTATGTTCCACTGTCGCATTGGCGTTCCAGCCAAGCGCAGAGCGACAGTGCACCTAGCGAAAAACTACCATGCGCAATGATAACAGCGACAATGCACCATGCGAGCATCGTCAGTGCGTCATGTAACGAAAGTACCTCGGTTAATGCAACAAGATTTCGTCGCATAACGCGCTGTCGCTCTTTTTATATAACCATCTATTCATTAACAATAAATTTGATTATTCATGAATATCATGGTGCTTTTTGCTGTGTTCTGTTTCGTGTTTGGTGTTTATTGGTCAAAGGCTGAATACCAACACATGGATAGGGCTGCCGACTGCAATCCATATGCTAGCCCCAACACAACGCATAATTTTTCAATTTTAACAATGTTCAAAATCACCAGATTACACGAAGTTTTTCAGGTGCATTAAGAACTTGGCCTCTGTTTTTTCTTTTAGCAGTGACTTTGAACTTAAGAACTTCAATTTTAGTTCAGAAATTTTGGCCTGTATCTGAAGTTTTAAGTAAAAACAAACTTCAGAACCTTGATGTCCTGTTAAGTATACATGATTTTAAATCGGCTGAGTTAATCTGTGACTTGATTGTTAAAAATGATATATATTTTTTATAATTCAAGGAAAGAGAATGCAGTCCATGTGCCAAGGGTGAAGACAACAGGGCATGGAAAGAAATCCTTCAGGTTTGAAACAGCCAAGGTGTGCAACAGCCTGCCGAATGAGTTAAGAGAATCACAGAACTTCAATATGGTGAACGCCTGTGATGGTCAAATTACTAGTAGTCCAGTCAATTTAGGGCTTAACTCGGACATAAATGCAAAAGAATTTATTTTTATCGTTGTGCGTGTTATGACAGAAAAAAGTCGACCAAAAACAACTTTTGGGAATATTGGTTTTGCCCTAACAAGGCGAAGAAGAAAAGAAAAACGCTTTCTTGGATAATACTATATATTGGAAATGACTATACATCTATATATGTATAATACAGATTAGGGGGGAAAATATGTCAGGAACTATTACACCAAATAAATATTGCTAAAAAGCATTCAAATGTTGAACATATTGACTGAAATTGTAATTGTATTTTGGTAGACTTTCCCTCTTATGAAGTACATGTAGGTACCGACCAACCAAGAAATAAATTTTGTTGCAATAATGTCCCGCTTTGTGCTTTATTTTGAGTAAATTGTCTGCCCAAAATCTGTAGGTGCAAATTGTGCTTCGATATGCCTTTTTGGTTTTGCTTGAATTACCTGGTTTAAATACCATGTTTGCTTTCAATTCCTAGAGATTTTTTGTTCTGTCTGCGTTTTTAATTTTTTATCTCTCTGTATTATGAACCGAATATAATAAGCATTACCTCATTACTGCATCTGTTTAATTTGATCAAGTTGAGTTTAATGTTAAGATATAATTCTATACATTGAAACCTCTATAAACCGAACACGCCTGGGACGTGAATATTTGTTCGGTTTGGAGAAGTTGATCGAAATTACCGGTCGAATTCAGGATATACTTGGTCGGACGTGTTTTATTCATTGGGATATGCTTTCCTGTTGCATCGCTTTTATCTATTGTTATACACTGTAATAATTTAACTTAATACATCAGTTATTCGTTTATTTTTTAATTAATAACATGTCTGCATGCCATTGTCGCAACAATAGCTCTACAGAGCTGACGTTTACAGTATTGTTATAGCATATATTTTAAGCAAATATTATCTTTTATCTATCAATGCTAAGTGCTGAAAAACGTACACTGTTTAACATAGGGGTCCTGATGAACAACACCAGATTTCTGAAATAATCTCAAAGATGACAGGATATGCAGATTCCTTGACGAGAAAATCTTTAGCTTCCAAAACATTGGTCTCCGTTGACGATGTCGACATCTTACAGAACAAGATCCTAGAGTGATATTGGCGCCGATCATTGGCTTTTTATTGGTTCTATGTAAGACTGATATTTTGTTTAGTTTTCCCTTCTTTCTCCCCTTATTTGATAATACGGATGACCTTCATATAAAATTTAAGAATATCACTCTGAGAAATAGTGATTATAATGGGCTTATCAGATGGTGAGCTAAAACTAAGCATTTGGTTTCAAGAGATGACAGATACTACAGGAATGTTTTGTTCGGCATCGTGATCTCAATGCGAAATATTCTATATCCGTGGGTGATATAAGTTAGACAAGGCGCTTGTTCGTATGCCTGGCGCCGGTTTCATCAACGTTTCTCAACCTTAAAATTGTGTTTATATGAAAGCATTATTAATTATAAGGGGGAAAATAGTTAAAGAACTTTCCTTAAATTCTATACTGCTTTCATTTGAGATTTGTTTCTTGTAACTGCGACTAAACCCGCATTTGACCTAGATTTGTATGCACTGGTGGGTTGGCTTTGTTTTATATTGTTTAACGTCCTATCAACAGCTAGGGTAATTTAGGAGGGTCTCCTCTGTGTGCGAGATGCATGCGTATAGTGTATATGCGTGTTTTGGGAAGGAGGGGTCCAGTTATTTAATACGAGCGCCGTAGGCGCGAGCCGATTTTTTTTTTTTTTTTTTTTGCCGGGTCTGGGGGCCAGCACCTGAAAATATATCACATTTGCAATCATTCGGGATCAGGCACGGATCCAGGATTTTCGAAAGTGGGGTCCTATAATTTAGTGATAATGCGAGCGCCGTAGGCCGTAGGTCCTGACCCCCCTCCCCCTTCCTGGATCCGCTAGTAGGTATATTCGTGTTTGCCTCCTTGTGTAAACACGAAACTGATGTCAACTTTATAGTGCCGACCACATCCAGCAGGACTCATCACCCGGTTACATATTACTAGCGACGGGCAAACCAATCGTCTCACTTCGAATATGCTGTGCGTTAAGCGGGTGTCGTCGATGAAAGAGAAGACGCTTGCCCTTCTGATCTATTTTCTTTATAGTCTCCCTGCAAATTTTGTTCGCATTTTGTCCTCGTTTCATCTATTTAGGGTTTATTTATGGTTTCGTTTGCATTCTTTGTACATATTCCATGTGGTTACCTACTTGGAATGGCCATTGTGTGACATCCATTAGGTACAATATATCACTGGTGTGACGCCTCTTTCAACGTCATCAGGTGGTATCTCTCAGCAGCTTTCGCCAAACGTCTAAGGGTTGCTCTTTCTGCGACTCCTACCGTCTACAGCATCATCCAACAATAAACTCTCTGCAGTCCACCTCCAATGGGAAGAGCCATTCAGTCCAACCTTTGTTACTAAACTTTGCCTTCACCTCGTCTTCTTCTTTGCATGGTCCTGCTCTATTTGGACTACTGTGCTGACATCATGTTGCCAGGCCTCAGCGTTGTCGCAAAGTCTGGGAAGACAAGTTTTCTGTCCAGGTCCACCTTCATCTCCCATGATTGGTCTCTGTCCAAGATAGAAGAGTTCTTTATCGATTTTCCCCTGCTTGACTGTCCTGGTGTGCGGTTCGTCCTCTTCTTTCGTCTTTCCGCCTCCTAGGATGTCGGCCAATACTTCAGTACTTTATCTTATCTCCATTGCTATCTTGCATCCGGACCCCACTGGTTGCAGTCTACAGCTCGGACCCTCAGGGTTACGGGAGTGTCTAATACCGATCTTAGGATGAACGAGATCCTGAAGAGCCCTCTATTCTCCACAATTCTGCCCATGTAAGCTTTCTCATCTAGAGGTTTCCTCTCGTCCATGCACCATGCTTGCCCAGTTCAACAGATTTCTGATTTCGTCTCTCCTCTTCCTTCTGAACTATCTGCAGTCGCTCGCGAGTGTGTGCCTTTTACCACTGCTGAAAGTGTGAACAGCCGACTCCATATATTCCGACGAATGTGTTCCCAATTATGTTCCTCCGTTCTAGCATAATCTTCGCTTCGGTAGTGATCTTTAACCATTTCACAAATCAAGTGTTGATATCCAAATTTGTTTTTTCAATGCAAACTCGTGTTCAATAAATACGAATAAAAGCAACGATAAATGTATGAGTAGTTCAATGCAAATGAACATGTGCTCCAAGTAAGAAGCTCCAGTAATAACGAGTGCAGATCAGACTCCTAACATTTTGTTTGACATAGGCCAGCAGTTACCTACTTTTTGATACATCAGTGCATACCAGCCTCAACTTGCTGAACCAATGCCCGAAGTATGAAGCTTCAGTAGAGATACAGTCGAGACAATTTTCTCTTTGATGTTTGGTTTGTTTTGTTTAACGTCCTATTAACAGCCAGGGTCATTTAAGCACGTGCCAGGTTTCGGAGGTGGAGGAAAGCAAAGTACCCGGAGAAAAACCACTGGCCTACAGTCAGTACCTGGTAACTGCCCCACATAGGTTTCGAACACGCAACACTGAGGTGGAGGGCTAGTGATAAAGTGTCGGGACACCTTAACCACTTTTCTTTGATGTAGGTCAGTGCTTACTCTTGGTATACGACTCACTACCTCACCTAGAACCTACATTAGAAGTATGAAGTGACGCACTTTTCTGTAGGGCCGTAAGACCTGTCGCACCACCTCACCTTGGTGAATCCTTGTATGAAGTATCAGTGACAAGTAGTGTAGAAGATAAGCCAGGACAAGATAAAATGCAAAAGAACAGCTGGACAAAAATGCAAAAACTAGTCCCCTGGTTCCTTGTGGGGGAGTAATGTAAAGGTATTTTTGTCCCTATGTGGTTGGAATGCACACTAGCAAGAGATGATGGTTTAAAATGTATGAAGTTTCAGGACAATCAGATAATTTTTAAACATAGCAACAATGGCCTCATTGTGACCCCTAGTAGATGAAACTGGAACTTGAAAAAGAGATGATGGTTGAGTGTATGGTATAAAGTTTTAGGACTATCAGATATTCGATTTGTCAAATTATTTTTAGATTTTTTCTCTCTTTATTTTGTAACCGTATTCAATGTATAAAGGAGTGAAATTGTTGAATTCTATTGTGCTCTAATGATTTGTGGCAGACGATCTGGTACAATGTTCTTCGAAGCACTATATTATTGGTCATTTTTGCTTTGGTTTGACTGTCCATCAGACATGCTATCCTCCAATTCAATTGCTGATATTCCTCAAGTACAATTGATTTCTTTACACAATGTATATCGGGATCGAAAATTAATTGGGACACAGACAAAATACAAGTTTGCCAGCTCACTTTCAACAAGTTTAATGTCCACAGAAGACACAGCACTTCCAGTGTATACCCATCCCTCCCATCTGTCAGTATAAATAAGTTCATATTGCAGACATCTATCACTTGAAGATGCTTCCTTGAAGGCATTTTTTTCCGTCAACGTTATCAGCCATGTCAAAGTAATCTTGCACCAATTTCTTTGTTTTCCCATCATTGGGGTCGAGTTTTTTCCATGTGTATGATTCATAATCCACCTTCCAGTCCTCACAGAGCTGTTAATCAAAGGCAAAAAAAATCATGAAAAGCCAAGACAAAAAAAGTTTTATGTCAAGCTGATCAATTTCATGCAAATCACCTGTAGTCTTATGATAGACCAAAAATTGTATCAAGTTATACTCGGATTCAAACTTTCATAGGCTAAAAATTGTGATTGGAACTATATTTTGTGCATACACAATTGGAATTCAATATGACTCTGACAGGAATTGATGTACCTAGTGAAATGTGAAATTCTGATCATTTACAATCATCAGCTCTTAAACCGACTTACTATCCAATATTCATTTCATTAACTTATCAACTCACCTCAAAAGCAAGATTGCTTCCCCTCCAAAACCAAATTCCTGTTATATTGTGATCTTTAGCGTCCCCTAAAATGCACATGCTTCCAAAAGAATTCTTGCGCATTTTGTCAATTCTCTGGAAAAATCCTGAAAGTAAATGAAAACACATCAATGCAAAATTCACTGTAGAAAAATACTGATATCCTATTAACCAAATGAATCAAAACAAGCATTTTCAAATCAAAATGGCAACAAAATTATCATGACACATCACCATGCACATTTGCTATCCTAAATATAACATTTACATTGGCTGAAGAGCTAACTCACAATGAGCTATAGCTGGTCAATCAACTCCTGCTTAATTAAATTAGGGTTCACCTGGAGTTCTTGTTTGGGATCAATGCTGATTATTTGTGGCGATACATGTACTTACAAACGACATTAATTAAGCTTGTCAACTTCATGATCTAAACAGCACCAGATATAATGTCAGGAAATGTTACCTTATACACCTGGCATATAAAAGGGCAACTGGAATGAATTGCACTGCAAACTTTGGCCAAGGAGTACAAATGATTATATTAATAACAAGACTAGCTCCCTGTTGAAAGCTTTAAAGATTCTGCCAAAGTTCTGGATTTATCAAAGGTGCTACCTAGTGATGGGCTAACTGGCCCCGTCAGGATACAACAAACACAATCTAGCTAGTCTTGGGCTAATTGCCTGCAGTAGGATACATTGTAAGGAAGATTCCCACATAGTGCTTAGGATTTTGAATTTATGTATCATGATCTTGATGGCACAATGAAGTATCAATATTTCATTAATTAATCGCTTGATATGAAAGGTGCTACATTTCAGATGAAGATTACCTAGTAATTGTGATGGATAGAAAGCAATGGGCTATTTCAGATGAAGATTACCTAGTAATTGTGATGGATAGAAAGCAATGGGCTATTGTATATTTTTTAAACAAAACAGTACCTAAGCTTTTATCATCCTCTGAAAATTTGATCTTTAATTGTATATTATTTATAAATTTAAAGTGGATAAATAATTGCATCTTAAAGAAATTCTGTGCTGTTGACAAACTAGATGGTAAAAGTTTGTTGCATCTTGATTAGGACAATTAGCCCACCCCTAGCTAGATTGTATGAGTTTGTTGCACCTGGCCAATTATCAAGACCGAACAAAATTAATTACTTTGTTCTCAGTCAAATTCATTTTAATGGCAGAAATGAGTTGGGTTTTTTTTAATGATTTTTTTCAATGAAAATCGTTTTTGTCTTTTTTCTCTCACTCTGTTATAAATTAATATATATATCTTCATAATTAAGCACAACTAGTTATTAGCTAATAAAAACAGTTTATTTTACTTTTGAAATTGGTGTTTTCTACCCCAATAAGTGCCGTTCTCTGTGCAATCTTCTGCCATTAAAGCGAAGTAAATAAATCCTGATCATTGACATGCTAACTTTATCTGTCCTACATTCAAATGTGTTTGTGACTAACCAGTATCACTGACATGTGGGCTGATTTTTTAGTTTTTTCTTTTTCTTTTAATTGGGATGACACATTCCCGTTTTTATCATCTTTAAACATATTAAAGTATAAAATTGCAATATAGTCATTTGAAGAAGGAAGCAATAATAAACAAAAAATATTGACATCCATATGTTCACATGTTGATTTTTGAGTGGGAAAAAACTGCATTTTACATTGATATTACCATAGTGGTGCTGACCAAAGCCATCTAGTATTTGAAATTCTTACAATTGTCAAATATGTCTTAATAACTGTTTCCATAAAATATTGTGCATTATACTACATTCATGTTGGTATGTGAACATGTGAACATATAAGGATGGTTTCCAGATATGATTATATTAAGGATTTTTCAATGATGTATTCAGTTAGTTTTGAGACTAGTTTTTTTTCATTTATTATCCTTTTTAGCACTTACCTCTGATAAGATTTGAGGTCATGAAAACCTGTCCAAGTTCATCTTTGTAATTATATTCACAAAACCAAATGGACATGCTTGCAGCATCAAAGTGTTTCCAGAAATATGGCAATGCTTCTTTTAGTGTGTCTTTGTTGGAATATTCTCTTTTGAATTCATCATAGTTGAAAGCTCTGTAAAGAATTTAAAGAAATGTTTACCTTCAATATTCTCCAGCCACATTCTTTTATGTATATATTTACAATCCACCAATATATCACTATGCATTATATAGAGGATTTTACACGAGTGGCTGTCTAGTATGTCATTTATGGAATTTATTAAATGAGTTCAATAACTTGCTATGCTACGAGCCTTTAACGACATATTAAATTACATAGCCACAAGTGTTCAAAGATTTTATGTTTATCGCACAACTCTTATTTATGAAAATATAAGAAAAACATTCAAATTTAATGCTACTTTAAGACAAATTTTGACTCAGCAGGTACTTTTTCTCCATTAAGATAATTGTGTTGTGACATCATATATTTATTGTGATGTCAATGAAATAACTCCAAATGGACATTAATAAAGAACTTACCCCTTAGGACATTCGGCCCAGGGGTCCTTCTTTTCCTTGGGTAGTTGTGGTATATCCTCCTCATCTGCTTCTGCTTCCTCCTTCTGTACAATTTCAAAAAGCTCATTTCAATTCCGTATCATTTTTTTTCCAAAGCAAATTATACATTTCATTTGATCATTTCTTCATTATAGTTGAAATACAGACTGCCATTTATAGCATCATATCAAAGTTGATCTTATCTAGGAATAGGGCATTTCCCTTACAGCTATTCCAGATGTTTTTGTAAAAGACTTTCATTTTAACGTTAAAATTTAGGATTCTTTAAATGTTAATTAGACAAAATAACAACCTCAGGCAGATTTTCTTTGTTGTTGAATTATATTTTTTGTTTTCCATTTTTGAGTTTTAAAAACGGACAGCAATCATTAATTTATTCCCAATAGCTGAGAAGCACCAAACGGCCACCTTGATGTGCAAAAGTCTGTATGTATCATAAATACTCTCGGCAGTTAACTGGTGTTGGTTGAAATCAAAATTCTAATTATTGAAGATAACAAGATTTGCTAGAAAACAACATTGCTCATCGACTGGGTTAAAATTTAGAATTAGTTGTTTAAAGGTAGGTCAAGGTCATGGTTAGCAGGTCCGCACATGCAGTAACAATGGAAAGGTGTTGCCACAAGGAACATGCTTGTGAAATATCTAACAAACCTTTTCTTTCTTTGCCTGTTCCTTTTTGGGCTGTTCCTTCTTGGACTTGCCTTCCTTCTTACCACCACCGTGGAGCTCTGCGTATTTCTTCCCTATAAAAGAGAAAAGTATTGACTATACAATCATAACCACTGACAACTATTTTAACAAATAACTTAAAAGGCAAGTAAAAGACACAAATATTAATTATTAATCCAGCATATTGGCTGGTCTAGACAGGGTGTCGCACTTCTCAGGCTTTTTGTCAATCCAGCAAGTAAACCAACTAGAACTGATCCATGTTTGAGGACTTTTTCTCTCACTTGTTTCAGAAAGGGCCTTTTTTGTCTCATTTTGGAAGAAAATTGGTGAATTGGAAAAGATTTTTTCAGGAGTTAACTGCAAATTTTGTGAATTTGGCTTTAATATGAAATAATTTCAATTGGGAATGGGGCCCATTAACGGCCCCAAAAGCCCCCAATAAAAGCCCTGTCTTTTGATAATGATACAAATTCACAATATATCTTTTATCTAATAGTAAACATACCATCAGCCTCCTTCATTTTGGAACAGAGGGAAAATGATCCGATGATGGACTTGAATTGTGGTTGGTTGATGAGGGTGTTGAACCATCTGTTCACGTTGCCAAATGAACCTCGGAATGATGGATCCATCACCTATGGATTCACAAGAATAAAATTTAATTGGTTTCATTGGTTACTTAAAAACAATTTATATATGTTTTACTAAATCAAATTCATACAAGAAAGTGATTAATAATGAAATAAATACAAGTGATTACTCACATTTTGGTAAGCTAGCATAAGGTTACATGCAAGACTGATGTCGGCTTGGGAGATGCGCTCTCCAACAAGGTAGGTCCTTGTCCTCAAATAATTATTGAGCACAGTCATAGATTTCTTCATCTGCTCTTTTGCCTTTTCAGACTCCTAAAACAAACAATAAAGGTTCAATAGACATGGTTATTTTCAAATAACCCATGTTTATACTTTTTCCAAAAAGAAGTTGGTATTAAGCCTAAGTTCTCAAAAATCACAAGATTTTACAACCGTCACCTCTGTAAGTGGGTCAACGTAAGATTTTTTAACGAACCCGACAGCCTGTAATCCCATCATGCTACTAGCCAGATACCATGAACATAGCCCTGAAGTTAGTCTGTATGTTTTAACAATGACCCCTGTGACCTTTGAAGTAAAAACAACTTTTAACGAATTGGATAGCCCTTGGTTAATCTTATCACATTGCTTTTAATAAAGTTTATTCTGATATTCAATTTACCTGTTTGTTATATGGTGTGATCCCCAAAGCAGGGAACACCCAGGTGCACGACGCTGGGTAAACTTCATTGTCACCAAAGTTAATCCATTGCTGGATCAGGGCCTGGTCACGTGTGTTACTTCCCTGGAGCTGAGCATTTCCAACTGTAAACACAAAACAGACTTCCATGATAACCAGGCAGTCCTTTCCAATCTTCAAAAAAGTCTTACTTTGGAATTTTTGTTCAATTTTTACATGGTTGCAACATTTAACATAATTCATTATAAAGGGATTCAGAAGTATAATATCTAATTAGATCTAGAGCATACAAAATTTATGTAAATATCTTTTCATAAAAGTGCAGACAAAAGTTTGTCATAATACGGTGTCTTAAAAGAAATGCATTGATCAACCTCAATCATGTGCTCAACGTATAACCACAGAGGTGTATTTTCAGGGGGAGATTCAATCCTAAATACATATCCAATAAGTTAACAGGCTAAAGTAGTTACTAAGTACATGGTTTGAAAAACATCACTAGATTGCATTATGTATATCATAGACATGATGTAAAGTTGTAATTAAACTACTTACTAAAAAAATTTCTGTATAAATGTACTTTTGAAATTCTTTTATTTTCATTTAAAAGGTAAAATTTATTACATATCAATCAAACGTATTTTCTTTTTTTAATTTCTGGCTGTCAGACAAATAGTGGTAAGCAACACAATTTTTTATGCATTACTTGTACAAATTCTATAATGTCTGTTTACTTTACCTCCATTTCTTACACGCAAGTCTAGCAAGGACAAACATGCCTTTGATGGAGGAATAGCATTTCAGTTCTTTAGTGTTCTCGTAGCAAATATCTTCAATAATGATAGAATCAATGATTTTTGCCATAAAATTGCATACAAAAGTGTGTCATATAACTGTGTCTTAAAAGAAATACATTGATCAATCTCAATCATGTGCTCAACGTTTAACCACCAAGTTTATTTTCAGGGGGTGATTCAGTCCTAAATACATATCCAGTGTAAAGTTAACTGCTCTATCCTTCAGTCAATGAGTGTATTCTATCTCTACTTTCAGGAAGTGATTTAATTCTCAATACATATCCAGTAAGTTGACAGTAGTTACTAGGTACATGATTTGAAAAACATTACTAGTTTTTTTTATATATATATCATGTTAAGTTGTAAATAAACTACTTACTACAAAATTTTCTATATAAATGCACCGTTGAAATTCTTTAATTTTCATTTAAAAGGTAAAATTTATTAGCATATCAATCAAGCGTATCTTCTTTTTTTAATTTCCGACTGTCAAACAAATAGTGGTAAGTAACACAATTTGTTATGTATTACTTGTACAAATTCTATAATGTCTGTTTACTTTACCTCCATTTCTTACACGCAAGTCTAGCAAGGACAAACATGCCTTTGATGGAGGAATAGCATTTCGGTTCTTTAGTGTTCTCATTGCAAATATTTCAATATTGAACGACAGCATCAATGATTTTTTTCTAGTGTTCAGTGAAATTTTTGCACTACACCTTTAACTGTCTATTATTTTAGCATGGTACAATTGTTATATGAACAAATATGAAAACTACACAGGAAAAAAAGCTTCATTCAAATCACCAATGCCATTTTCATCATGAAGGATGAAAATTACAGGAACTCCGTCAAGAAATATACCCGGTACATTTTTTTCATAATTCTAAAACTCAAGCTCATCCCCCCCCCCCCCCCCCCCCCCCCCCCCCCCAAGACTCATTCCAAATGATTTTTAGCTTTTTTTAAAAATCATTCTCCTTCATTTTTGTTTAGTTTGCAAGTATAAATTTTATAAATTGTATATATTGTAAAGATATGTCAGACCTCTTGTGCCAAGTAACACAAATAAATGCATTACTCTTCATTCAAAATTAATTAGTCTTTTCAATTTACCTCCATTTCTTACACATCAGTCTAGTGAAGACAAACATGCCTTTGATGGAGAAATAAATGTAAAATTCAAACAGGTGTCTTTCTTCTTGCATTAATTGAAAATAGTTACAGATCATCTTTTTTTTATGCTCCTGAAATAGGGTTTCACAAGGTGTTTTAGAATATATAGAACTTTGGAATGAGCTTCTTTGAAGCCTTAATCTTGACCAACTGGGGGCAAATTATGTATCTTACCATATTGAGCAATAGCATTGCTTTCGAAGACGTAGTCACCATTGCTACTCTCAAAGGCTGGAACCTGGAAAATACAGCATAAACAGATTTTCAGAGAGTGAATGAATAATTCAAAATCAATACAATTTTTTTTCTGCTACTACTGAAGTGTCCAATGTAGTGAGGATACTTACCGTATACTAAACTGAAATTCACACACTTAAGGTGTTTTTATGTATTTAAATGCTTCTATCATGTTCATTTCAAATAAAGAAAAATGACATTATGCAAATGCTACCTTTCATGCATGTAACCCTGTATTCATTTTCTTCGAATTTGAAGACAGATTTACTATCGATTATCAGACGTATTAATGTGAACAATTAAAAAATATACAGCTTATTACTTCTGCTTGTCATGTCATATAATAAAGTATACAACATTTTCTCTTCCTTTTGTGTTATTTTTGCACTTCGTACTTTGAATTAAACCAATAAATGCCCATCTTGTATTGTTTTATTTATAATTATATGTAATATATGAAATTATGTGTTGATCGACGTAACCAATGGAAATCTGATGTGAATGACAGCGAACTCATGTAGACAGTAAACCAGTAAGCAGATCTAGACACAATTGGCAAATTGCCTTTTTCATGTTAAAGTTTGATCTATCATGACGGTTTACCCATGCCTTCCTTTTACCTAAACGAAAAGTACTTCCATGCTCTGGACTTGCTTGGCCTGGATGCAGATACAGGTCCTTGCTAGTTATAGCTGCCATTTTGAATGCATACATTCTTGTGGCAATGTTTTCGTACTTATTTTACAATTGTAACCTAAATGTGTTGGAAACCATCATTTCCGTTTGAAGCATTATATATAAGAAGTCTGCATTTCGTTTTGTTTGTCTATATCATCAAAATTAATTTATTATTACAAGGTGGACTGAAAAGTGTGAAACTTACTAAGTCTGTTTGATCAATTTCGACTATAGAACACCACTAGTGCTTTATATATCCAATTAGAACGACAAAATGATTGCCAATACTCAATAGTATGGTGTTGAACAGATGTAAAGTGCTATGTTCCCTTCCAACGCTGAGAAAAAATGTCCTGTGCCCAGGGCCTATAGATTTGGTCCCTGATCTTCCAAGTGCAAAATTTTCACCTTTTTCGTAGAGTAATTAAAATTACAACTTAATCAATTTAAAGACTGGCTACTGTTGTAGCAGAAAGACATTTACTTAAACACTAAAGTAATTAAGCGCCACATGATTTTTCATTAAAATAGTACCTATTGAGAGAATTTGAGACAAACAGTGTGGAATCAAGATCAGTCATATGCATACATAACTTTAACTGAAAAAAGTTTCGGTACCAATTAAAACTTTTTATATACTAATTATTCAATATAGTAACAAGGTTTTCAATATATGTCTATGATGGCTTATAGCTAGAGACCAATATTATTATACCCATATGTCGTCATCTTGAAAGTGACAGTTCTGAAGTTTAGTTTGGACGATATATATACATGTCAGAATATAAACTTTAATGACATTTATGATGAATTCATAAACAACTAAATAGTGAAACTCTTGTCTCAATATCACTTTCTAGTTTCTACCGAGAAATAGTAACGAAACAAGTTGTTCAATACCGCCCTTCAATACACTTTATACGTTTCAACATCTGACGATCTATCCGACATTACAGCGTCGAATACTGAGAAGATATATCTGTCATACAAACCTTTCCCAGGGGAAATTTCTCCAAAAACTGCTTTGTAGTATTGGTTTCTCCCAATTTGAATGCAGGGGAGACCGTAACTTTTGCACCGCTGTATTTGGCAGCGATTAGTGCCTTGTAAGCACGAAAGTTTTCGGGGTACGTGTACAGAGTCTGAAATAAAAGAGTACAAAATAATGATAAAAACCTGTTACTCAAACATTTATTCTTTATTTCTGAAATATGCTGTACTATAAATATCAAGATTGTCTCGTTATTTGGTCGATTGCATGTCGATTGCCACGATTACATACCCCAGTCGCCATTGCACCGGTAGAAAGAGGAAGCGGTAGACTACATCCTGTTTGACTTGCGCAGACTGCAACATTCTATGAGTAGAACCCGGATGTTGGTGTCTGGGCCCAGGGAATCGCAATATATTTTACCTGTCGTAGTAGACACAGCAAGCCACAAAAATGGTAAGATAAGGTTGCTTTTGGACTCAAAGATGGTTCTCATTGCAAAACATAGGCGTACAGTTAATCATATGCGAAATTGTATGCATATCATGTGTGTATGTGAACCGAAATAAGACCAAAAGGTTCCGTTATCAGATTGGAACCGAATCAACTTGTTCATAATCAGTACCGTAGCTCACTCGAGTTGCATATCTAGTTTCTGTAGCTAAGGCTAGTTTAGTGCCCCGAATCAGTTAAACATAAATTCATAGTGATGTCAGAGCTATATCCTTAGTTAAATCAATATACAAATCCTTATAAGTGCCATTTTGTAATACCCACAATACTTCAGCAGCTGTACTCAGCAATGCCATATTATAAAGCCTATAATTAATTAGTATAATATACTGTATTACATAGTGAAGGATCACTTAAAATAGTTATCCTTTTATGACTAAATTTCTGCTATATCGTTGCTCTAATAAAACCTCTGAGCTAATTGGATATAAATTTGAAATGCTAAGTTACTGTATTGGTTTAACATAATAATTTATAAAAACGATGAATGTATATCAACTTGAGGGTGGGATTATATAGTGAGACTGAAGGCTGTCCTCCAAAAAGAGATATTTTACCCCCACCCCCTATGAGAAAAAAACCTCTTTAGAACTGATGACTTGAAAGATAATCAGGGTTACTGGTATGTGCAACCGATAACCAACTGAAAGTGGTTCTGATTTCAATCACTAATCAACTTTATTGGTGAGATTAGATCACCATAATAATTAAGTCATTTTATATCATGATTATATTTTTATGCTCAAACAAGTCACACAGTGGTATATTTCATTCTTCTCCTTGGTGTATTATTTGAAATTAGTTGATAAGAACACATATATTTTTAGCGAATTAAGACGTTAATCATGCCATTGAGAACTAAACCATGTAAATGTGTTTTTTCCTAACATTCTCCCCTTTGGGCTATTCTTAAATTGTATAACATGACAGTGTTCAGTAAAAAAAATAAAGTAAGCAATCAAAATGTAGGGTCGGTCAGGAAACCTTAAACACACATATATTTTTTTTTGTCTTATGATGCTCATTATATATACTATATTATAGATGAAAATTGCAAGGACTGGAAATTATTTCTATAATTACGAACATTTGTATTTTATTTTTCTTCATTGTCAACTTCATTGTCAAGCAAATATCAGTTTGATTCAGTTGATTCTGAAGCTGGCCATGGATAATTAATCTTTAATATTGGACTGATTCCAACCACTTATAGTGCACCGATGGATCGCGGTCACTTTCACTATGATACCAATATCGATCCAAATGCAATTTTACGATACCTATATCGATCCTGTGTCTTGCTCTTGTTGTTTATCTGTTTAATACATAAATGTATTTTCTTCGGAAAGACTTGAATTCAAATAAAAGACATTTGTCAAAAACGAAAGTGTTATCGATTTCCGGGAAACCGGAGCGCTACTCTGAAAGTGAAAGCAGTTAAATGATTAGTTGAGGCCGGCTGCAGTAGGCCAATCAGAATGCGTTTGACAAATACTCGTTCACAACAAACCAAACATTATGGCGAACAACTGGGTAGCTTTGAAATCGCCTCTCGGATCAAAATCTGATGTATGGAAAACGTTTGGCCTTCCAGTGTTTGAAAATGACAATTAAACTTGCATTTACTACAAAAGGTACTTTGTTTTTTATTAAAACAAATAATGTATAATGTTTAAATATTGTTTCTCTATGTATAGTGGTATGTATCGGATCGTAGCTCTAGTATCGTGATACGTATCGGATCAGGGCATCACTGTATCGTCCCAGCCCTAAATTGTCTACTAGCTAGTAGCTGGATGCTACCTCATCAATTTCTGAAGAGATCTCTACTAATCTGATTTTTTTTTTTTTAGTATTTTATATATACTTAAGTACAAAACATTGTACATAATCAGTTTATTGACATGTTTCTTTCTTTTCAGGGAAATGAAAATTCTTTGCCCATGGAGTTATGCTCAAATTGTAAGTACACATGCTATTTCTGTATATTCCTTGCACAAAATAATTGAGTGTTAAGACTAAACATTTAATACAAACAGTTGCATTGGATTCCATAGATCTAGAATTATAGTGAGACTGCCCTGAACAATTTGTGCAGATATAAACCTAGAAAATATATACAGTACCAGGGTATTTGTTTTTTGTAATTAATTGTATTGGTCAGTTAAAGGTGTGAAAATGTTCTTTTTGATATATTGCATGACATTTATAGATGTTTATCTAGAGGAAAAAGCTAAATTATCAATATGGTAAAAGATAAATATTATATCTCCTTTGAATGAAGAGAGAGATTTCATATCGATACTGGTTCTTCAATCCTTGAAATTGGTTCTTAACTCACAAAAATTAATCATAAACATAAACATCATAAACAGCTTTTTCTGTTTCTTCTTCAAATATGAATCATAATTTACACATTACATAAATATAAATGCTTCAATTACAGACAAAGTATTATGAAATTAGATACAGGTAAATTACAGTGAGCTTGACATCAAGGTCAAGGTTAAGTAATTATAAGTGCAAAATATTCTTAGGACACCATTTTCATAAGCAGTTAGTTTACTTTCAAACTTCTATATACATACATGAATCTTAATCAAACATTCATCATTCAGACACGGAATGAAGAGCACTGAAATAAGGAAATGTACACTGACCTCAACCTTAGGTCTTAGGTCATATTAATGCAACTTTTTTAGGACAATCTTGTTTGGTGGCAAATAATTTCTGAACTAGTATATATGTTTTGATGAAAATTTAAGCATACCTTCAAACAAATTTGTTATGACATTCACTACAAAGTCATACATTCACTACAAAGTCAAAGGTCATAATAGTTTGTAAAAATCTTCTTGATAATAACAAAATTTTCCCTTCTATAATGTTTGACCCATTTAAGTGCCTTATCAAAGGTCAAATTAATGTCTCTTCTCTGGTAAAAAAATCTTAAAACATACAATTATATTTAAAAAAAACAATGTTGATTTTTTAAAATTAAAACGAGAAGTCTCTTGACGAAAAGGCACGGTAAATGAGTCAAATATTTTTGTCAATTTTAGATATTTTAAGAGATAAATGTTTTAATTAATTTTATATTATGAACTTAATGGAAATGCTACAAACAAGTGCAGTCAAGGTCAGAAAAAACGATTTTCTAGTTTTTAATTGGTTTTGTATTTGCAGTTGATCCAGATGAGATTAAGAGATTAGGCAAACGTTTTCGTAAGCTTGATTTGGATAACTCTGGTTCCCTGAGTGTAGATGAGTTTATGACTTTACCAGAACTACAACAAAATCCACTGGTACAACGAGTGATAGACATATTTGATACTGATGGCAACGGGGAAGTAGATTTCAAAGGTGAGAATGATTTGATGTGATTGGATGAATTCACTGTTTGTCAAGATTTATTTATGTATAGCTACTTGTTTGTTTTTTTGGTGTTATTGTGCTTGGATTGTACGAATGTATTAATACGAACATAATGCTACATTAAAGGTTTAATCAACTGACCTAAATGGTAAATTGATCTTTGTCATTATGTATTTTGTCACCCTGATTGTATTTGTAGTGTGTGAACATATGACATCATTTCATGCCATTTATTTAAGCATTGATTATAAAAATGTCACTTCATGTTTTGTATAGTTAGTATTGTGTTTTTAAAGAAAACATGTTTCTGTTTCAGAATTCATTGAGGGTGTATCTCAATTTAGTGTAAAAGGAGACAAACTATCTAAATTAAGATGTAAGTAAAAAGTTTTCATTTATGCTTCATCACTTTTAAGTATATATTATATGTTTTTCCCAACATTTAATTTAATAGATTGTAGGATGAACAAAAAAATTGACAGTAACTTCATTTGCTTCAAATTTCATTGTTGAATTATGAAAGGTTCATATTTACAGTTGCTAATGGTTATGTCTTTCAGTTGCATTTAAAATCTATGACATGGACAAGGATGGGTATATTTCCAATGGAGAACTGTTTCAAGTACTAAAGATGATGGTAGGCAACAACCTAAAAGACACGCAGCTTCAGCAGATAGTGGATAAGACCATCATCCATGCAGATGCTGATGGAGATGGAAAAATTTCTTTTGAAGAATTTTGTGCTGTAAGTTTGTTTTTCTGTAATTCCGCAACTGTAATCATTCAGTAATTGGGTTTTTATTGTGGTGACAATAAAAAATATAATATTTTCCTGTTCATATATATATATATATATATATATATATATATGGATGGTCTTTGCCCCCTGTATTGCTGCTTCGATTCCGAATCTGTGGACATACTGCATAATGTTGTCTCTCAAGTTGAAATGCCTCTTAACTTGAAGACTAGCATTTAAAAGCAATTATATAGTCAATATCGTACATTAATGTGAAACTGTTTGAATGAGTCTTAATTACTCAAAGTAAGATAGCAAAATTTAAAAACAAGCCAAGGATGTAGTTCCCATCTATAGAATTATTTCAAGTTCGACTGTACATATACATATTGACAGGATCTTGTGTTCAGTAGCTGTTAAATACTTATACCTATCTTTCTTTATCATTGCAGGTTGTAGGAAATATGGATGTCCACAAGAAAATGGTGGTAGATGTATAGTCTTGTCAAGTCAACATTTAAGACATTTTCATTTTAACTTATTTCCATGACATTGCAATTATTATAATGCTGCAGATGAATCCATCGATTTTCAAACTTTGTTCCCAGTTTGTTTATTGTTCTGAGTATTGGTGTGCGAGTCATGCTGTTAAAAAACGCTGATTCAGTGTCTTGTCTGAGGTCTCTGCTACTTTTATTTGTATACCAAAGAACTTTTATTGTATTGAAAAACTTGCATATAAATTACATATTGATAGAACAAACAAGTTAAGAAATGTTGTTGAATGAAAAATTGATGTAAAAAATTCCCATTTGAACAGAAAGGATGTGTGGTGTATTTGACATTGATCAGTATATAGCCTATTAGCCTTTGATTTTATCTTATCATAGATCAAAAATTTTGTTATATATGGTTTGTATTAAATATTTCATTGTTTGATCCCAAACTGAGATACATATATTCTGATCGGGGTATGATTCCCCAAAGATGACTGACCTCAATCTACCAGCATGTGTTTACGTGAGTTATTTTAGTGAGAGTAATATTGGAGGGTTTGATTTAGTTATGGACATTTCATTAGTCTGCAATATATAATTCTCAGACAAGACTTGAACCATTGACTAGTTCAATATGCCCCTTTTTATAGGGCATTTTATAACTTTAAAGATATTATCCAAAAATAAGTAAACCTGTATGGATTACAAGCACTGCTCAATCTATTATTACAAACTTGATGTTTGCAGTTGTTTTACTTATTTGACTTTTTTTTCGCCTGTCTTTCCAACATAGTTGTACCAAACAAATATTTGACATCCTCGCATAATGGTCACGCCATAAAATGGGGGGATAACCCATTTAGTGTTAGTCAGTATTGCTAGGAACCACCAAGACATCAGAAGACTTGTGCTGATTTGAACACTGTCATTCCTTGTAATTGTGTGCTTTTCTAACAGTGTCTTAGACTGATTTTACGTGTTGTAAAATTTGATCCTTAACCAGTTCCTTCAAGTGTTTTTGCCATTTTAACAAGAAATGACTTATTAAATTGCATGTTTCCTTGTCTATCATTGATTTAACAGAATTGCTGACAGCTTCAAAACTCACTTCAATATACCTGGTGTAAGCAGTATGCAAAGCTGAATTTTTGGAAGCAAATTAAATTATTGTAAAATATTCAAATTCAATATCTGTCTGTCAGTGATCTGTAGACAGACTGTAAGCATTGAATTTAAAATTTGACAAGATGAAATCACTGTCAGTTATATTAGAATATATGTCAATACTGTAAAGAAATATACCTGTACATTGTATTGTGTATAGGTAAAGGGTATTCTGACAAATGTATGTCAATACTGTAAAGAAAGTTAGCTTTTAGCACTCTACATGGTGGGCTTGAAGTGAGGGTAAAATTATATTTATATATATAATAGATATATATACATACAAACTATTTATGCTGTCAAAACAGTACTACAATTATGTATGGGAGTGAATTTTATTGTCTGTTAAATTTTTGTTCTTTTTTTATTTATTACTTATGAAATTGACTTTCATGTGTTTTAATGTTACAAATCTGTTTGGATTGTTACCGTTTTCTTGTTTTGTGTATTCATTTGTTTTGTATGATAAGATTATACCCTTTTTAAGACATTAAAGGTTTGATATATAAGTTATATATACCAGGTACACACTGTCATACACTGTTGCTGTGCCAATCATATAGTGCCACTTTGCATGATCAGAAAGAAGATAGATCCAGCTTGTATAGTTTTAGTACTTGCAAAATATATGGTAGCTGATTAAATCCAGTTTGAACAAAATCATATGGTAAATATCTTGTTTGATTATTTTGAAAAAGTAGATAAATATCACAGCATTTGTATATAGCTGTCCTTATTAAATAGGTTCTCTTAAATATAAATATATTGATGTCATTTTTAGGGAAAATTCCAATGATTTACGAACCCTACAATTTCACTGTAGTTAGGATACCAATACGAACAAAGGCATTATTATCAAGGCTATCACTACCTATACATTTGACCTATATTTCATTTGAAACTGTTAGACTGGTAAGGGCAGGGTTGTATATAATAGAACTTACTTTCGTGTCTAATGCAATGTTTAGTGCACCTCGATCAAGACATAGTCAGGATTTCAGCCGAGAAGATGTCGTGACTAGAAATCATCAAGAGTGTCTTTATCATATGGGATTTATTAAAACAAGTTCAATAATTTGATATGTGACAAGCCTGTAGGTAGGTGACATGTCAAATTGAATAATTTCCTTATGACATAGTCATAAGTGTAAGATTCTATTTATCGCATACACACTCATATTTACCAGTTCAAGAATTTAGTGGGAAACCTCAAATCAATTTCTCTATATATATTTGACTGGTCCTACTTGCATATCTTACAAATTTTCATCTAGTAATTGTGATCAGCATGTTGGCCCTAGTGCTAATCATCAAAAGGGGTCAAATGAGACCTTGAGGAGTTATTTCAAAATTTCACCTTATGTGCATATAGGTTGTATTTTCGAGGTGTGATTCTAGCCTATAAACTTCTCAGTGAGTTAGATAGTGACCAGGTAACATAGACTAGCAATTGTATCATCATATGCATGACTAATCATAAAAAAAAGAATATGACAATTTTCCGTTAAAAATGAGCTGAAACTGTTTTCCTTGTCTAATTTGGTACACGTTTATCACACAGCAGTGTGAAGAACTATCATACACATCTTACTAGTCATCAGTGATGCTTTATAAAATGCAGAGCTAAGCAACAACAGATAACCAATACCTCAAGTACTCTAGTATCCTGATCGGTCATCTTCATGTGTTATTTTTCACAGCTTGTATAAATTTTTTGGTATGTACCTTGTGTTGTATAATGATATATATCTCATGATCAAAACTGATTTTCTGCTTACAACTTCACAGCTTATATTTTTTGCTGCAGTTTGATTTAGTTTTCAACCCTGCTATTATTTTTTGCCACCAATTGTTTATTAATAAACAACAAACTAAACCACCAATTACACTTTTTGTACCTCGAGTGCCTCTTCATCTCGTTCGTCCTATACCTATTATTTGTCACTCCGAGTATGCCAATAAATATGTGGAATGATGACATCACCGTTAATTTTGAAAATTTGATCTGCTAGGAACAAAAGATCTGACACAAATTTAAATACTTTATATATCAAAACAAACTGATAATTCTGTACTTGAAACTTTGGATTTGGTTGAGGCGTCTGTTTATTGTTGCTTGAAACTTAATTTCTTTGTGGTTGGTTTTTGTTGTACGTATTTATTTCTTGTGCTTGTTTCTTGTCATATATCATTTTACGAAGTATGCATCAAAATTCCTAGTATCAATCCTGAAAAATATATGTTGTCATTTGAATTTGAATGACAGAATGTGCAGCTATAGTGCAATACCATACTTGATATGAAGAAAAAGGGCCAGCGGTTCTTGTTCACCTCCAATCAGATTCATGACAATTTATGGTATGCAAAATTTTCATATTTAATTTTCTTTCAAAGATACTGAATTTTATCAATATATGCTCCATCTGATATCAAAATTCAAACTCTTCCGACGAGAAACATAGACCTACGGTACTTTTAAAATTTAACTACCGATCAGAATTTTAACAACTCCTTGATACTGATGGAAGTGTTGACAATCAGTCACAGTTGACTAAAGTTTGGCTACTGTCCATGAAACTGAATTAACTAATAAAATCTGTTGAAGATGCTACAAATAGTTGTCAGTCAGTTGTAGTTAGAGACAAATTTCTGTAACCTTTCAACTATCAACTGGAGCATATATGCAGGTATAGGTTTTACAACACCCCAAACATTACTTAACATATATACTCTGTTTTGATTTTCACAAATAATTTAAGTGAGTTATTCAAAATTGACAGGACTATTACTTATATACTCATGGTTCCTGTCGTTGACCATTGAAGTAATGCTGAATAGAATCGATAACATGTAAGCAGCACCTGTTTGAGAATAGATTAATTTTCTTTATTTTAAGAATGCTTAAAGCAATGTCATCATAAACAATTATGGCCTGAAATTTTGTACTTAAAGATTTTTTACTTCTTGCATGTATTACAGTTGTAGTTTTCTACAACAGTAAAGCTTACTTGAAAGTGTATCTCACAAGGGACAGTCCCACAACTCAAGTATTTGTAGATGTTTCAGTATTCTTTTGCACCATACTCTGGTCTTTCTCAGGTTTGATAATATGTATAACGCTCCAACCTTACTGACATGCAGTGTTCTGAGGCATTCCATTTGTGCATACATCTCTGTCGTCATGTTGTAGTGGTATCAAGTAGAAGCCTACTGATGTATCGGTAACTTCATCAGTTTTATTAGGTCCGTATTATATAGACAGACCTTTTTCTTTTTGGTAAGTGTGTTTGAATGTATATATAAGACATGTAGTGTCATTTTGTCTGCCCCATGTCTCAAATGGTTTTCTCTCTTCTTAATGATATTTAATATTACAGCATACGCATTTTTGATAGAATCTTGTTTCGCTGCGGCTCTCTCGTCAAGGTTCATCAATATTTATTTTTCGCATTGCCATTCTATTAGTATGTAATTGTTATACGAATAATTGCTATCGCCTATAAAATTGTGGGTTTTTTTTCTAAACAATTTAAATGTTTGTGTGTTAACATAACTACTAACCCTTACAGTTTGCATTTAGTTGATATCAGTTGCTGAGATAGAATGCCACTGTGGAAAACCTACCAAGAAATACTACTACATAATTGTGGGTATCAAACTACCCGATACCTGTGGTCATCCTCCAGTGAAAGATGAACCTGTGGTGACGGTACCACCTATACTTGATTGTTGAGAACTTATTTCAATATACGCTATTGCAGTGAAGAAATTTTTTTAATTAAATATCTTAAATTTAAAAAAGTATATCAAAAATAAGTCTGATTTACTAACACTTTTGTGGCAAAATCTAATTGTTAAAGTTTGACTAAAATACAGTTTTGCCTCACTACTGCAAGTCTTCATCTTACTTCTGAACTATGAAGAAATGCAAAAAAAAAAAAAAAAAAAAAAAATTCTACCAAAGAATTAGAATCTAAAGAGAAAACTAGCGTTAAATATTTCAATTTTATGTATGTACAATCTTTATCAAATGTTTTTCATATATAGTTATAGGAATTAAAGGAGGAATACCCGAGTGGTGGTCACGGATTACTTTGACTCACGAAGAATATATCTAGAACATTTTGCATTCTTCACTAAAGGAATGTATCTGTTCTGTTAGAAATATGTATTACCAAGCAGATCATATTGTACTCCATTCTTTAAAACAAAACATAAGATATCAAAGACATTGTGGGTTATGGAACATAGTAACCAATGACAGCTAAGGTTACAGAACATTGTAACCAATGACATCTAAGGTTACAGAACATAGTAACCAATGACAGCTAAGGTTACAAACTCATGTTTTGTACCAGCAATATCAGTATATCATTCAATGTCTTTAACCTTGAAGTCAGTAAAAATTTGTTTTGGTTCTTTTGGAATTTGATATTGTATGTTGAATGTGTTGTTGTAACCCATAATATTATATATATATATATAAACAAATTTCCCCCTTAAATATTTGAAATTGAATAAACATTGAATACTTGACATCTGTTTCCTATCATTTTTAGCTCACCTGCCCTTAGGGCAGGTGAGCTTATGCCGTGGCGCGGCGTCCGTCGTCCGTCCAGGTGTCCGGCGTCAACTTTTCCATTCAAGCAACTTCTTCTCAATAACCAAAAGGCCCAGACACCTAATATTGGGCCTGTAGCATGCTGGGGTGAAGGGCTACCAAGTTTGTTCAAATGAATAAAGTTGACCTTCATTCAAGGTCACAGGGGTCAAAAAGGCTAAAATCTTTAAACGACTTCTTCTCAATAAACAAAAGGTCCAGAGACCTAATATTTGGCCTGTAGCTTGCTGGGGTGAAGGGCTCCCTAGTTTGTTCAAATGAATGACCTTGACCTTCATTCAAGGTCACAGGAGTCAAAAAGGCTAAAATCTTTAAACGACTTCTTCTCAATAACCAACATTCCCAGGGAGTTGATATTGGGTCTGTAGCATGCTGGGGTAAAGGGCTACCTAGTTTGTTCAAATGAATGACCTTGACCTTCATTCAAGGTCACAGGGGCCAAAAAGGCTAAAATGTTTAAAACGACTTCTTCTCAATAACCAAGAGTCCCAGGGAGTTGATATTGGGTCTGTAGCATGCTGCGGTAAAGGGCTACCTAGTTTGTTCAATTGAATGACCTGGACCTTCATTCAAAGTCACAGCGGTCAAAAAGGCTAAAATCTTTAAATGACTTCTCAATAACCAACAGTCCCAGAGACCTAATATTTAGCCTGTAGCATGCTGGGGTGAAGGGCTAACAAGTTTGTTCAAATGAATGACCTTGACCTTCATTCAAGGTCACAGGAGTCAAAAAGGCTAAAATCTTTGAACGACTTCTTCTCAATAACCAAGAGTCCCAGGGAGTTGATATTGGGTCTGTAAAATGCTGGGATAAAGGGCTACAAAATTTGTTCAAATGAATGACCTTGACCTTCATTCAAGGTCACAGGAGTCAAAAAGGCTAAAATCTTTAAACGACTTCTTAATAACCAAGAGTCCCAGAGACCTAATATTTGGCCTGTAGCATGCTGGGGTTAAGGGCTCTCTAGTTTGTTCAAATGAATGAGCTTGACCTTCATTCAAGGTCACAGGAGTCAAAAAGGCTAAAATCTTTAAACGACTTCCTCTCAATAACCAAGCATCCCAGGGACTTGATATTAGGTCTAGCATGCTGGGGGGGAAGTGCTACCAACTTTGTTCAAATGAATGACCTTGACCTTCAAGGTCATGTCGATCAAGTATGCTTAAATCTTTAAATGACTTTTAGTGAATAGCCAAAGTGCAGAGAGACATTATATTGGTGCTGTAGCATGCTTTCAAATAACTGCAGGATCCATATATGAAAAGATCACTGCATTGCAGGTGAGCGATTTGGGTCCCATTGGGCCCCTTGTTGCTTTATACAGTACATACTTTCAAACTGCCATACCTATTTTTCGAGGTATACCAATTTAACACAAACTCCTTGGGATTTATTTCCCAGAAGAAAGGAGATCATATGCAAAGCAAGTGCAAATTCTGTCATGCACAAAATCTTAATCCAGAGAATTTCTGATATTATAGCATATTATACTCTTTTTAAATCATTTCTCAACACTTTTCAGCAAATAATGATTCCCTGCCAAATGTGAAATTTTATACAAAAGATGTACAGTAGGACACATTTATTTTTTTTTAATCAAAGTAAGGCAAATATCAAAAGGAATTACTTATGACATATATTTTGGTTGACTAAAGCTAGCTTATGATGTTCCAGTGACAAGTGGTAGGAAATTAAGCCGGGACAATATTTTTTCTTTCGTTGAGGTCAAGGGTGACCTACTTTTGGTATAGGTATGGATATATGACACACTGCCTCCCTTAGGTGAATCCATGCCCAAAGTTTAAAGTGAGTCCTGTGACAAGTAGTGTAGGAAATAGAATCCAGACAAGAAAGTGCTGAAGGATAGAACGATGTATGGACACAAAAGTAACATACACAAACAGGTAATAGATTTTATTTTTTATGGAGACATGTTAAAACACCAGGAATATTATACTGTTATAATCACAGATTTCAAACTGCCAATCTGATGGTCAGAGAACAATGTTATCGGTGAGATCATATAAATCACATTGACAATGTGATTATTGTACTTTATTGTTATTATGAATATAATGTATGGATAACAAAGAACTTTAATATAGGTAGGTACATGCATAAAAAGCACCATTTCTTAAAAGATATGTATTTCAGTTGCATTGTACAGTATCATTTAATATAACTGCAATGTTCCATGTTTGTAATGGTTTTCTTCACCATTTGATACAGTCTATATTGTAGTTATTTAAAAAACAATATGGCAATTTTGAATACAAATTTAAATACATTCACTAATAAAGTTTCTAATTTCAGAAAAAAGGCAGTATTTTTAACATAATATTGTAGCATTTGACCTACAGATCATGTAAATAAAGGATATGTCAGACATATGTTTATTGCCAATCTGTTAATTTGTCCAACTGTTGTCAATTGGCAGATAACGTTGACTCAAACATGTTTTTATTCCATCAGCTCTTTATGCCAATATTCTGGATAAAGTCTTTCAGGAGAATGTTCTGGATCATAAAAATATACACTTTAACTGTATAGGCTAAGATGCTACAAATGAAGAAATCTGTCTCATTTCTCAATCTAAAATATCACAATTCAAATAATCTTGTGTTATAGTGATATAACACATTTACCTTTGTTATCAGTATGTGATAAACAGAGTATCAAACTCTGTATTACAATCCCAGTCTACTCGCTTCAAAAGGTCTAACATCTTATCAATAATCATAGACTGAAGATTCTGTTTTAAAACAATCAATTAGAATTTAATTTCCATCTTTCAATCAACATGAGAAACATGTAGTGTAATGCATGCATGATTTTAATAATCAAAATCAAATTTAAATTTAATTTTCAATCAATTTGACATAATTCCTATGCTAATTGATGAATAAAAAGTTTGTGTTATTAACAAGTTTCGATATATTTTTAAAAACAAATGTTCATATCAACACCATAACGACAAGTTGGCTCCTTTGCAATTGTAAGGACAAATGGGGCATACAGATTAAATTTTACATTATCTCCTTTAAAAACAAGGAACCGTATTCAATGTTCAAAATCTAACAACAAACAAACAGGTTCAAGCAGAGACATGTACATGTATATCAGACATACACGTCTTTGGTTCAAGGCAGACACATATTTATTATCTACATAGGAGCAAGGCAGAAATTTATCACTAAAATAAAATAATTCTAAGACCCTATTGCTGTGGACCTTGCCCCTGGGATGCATCTATTCAATAAAGTATAACTATTAAGTAAACAATATGAGCAAAAATTCTAAGTAAGTTGGCGCTTGAATTAACAGTGAACAAAAACTTGTGTGAAATAAATTCTGAATAACAATTAAATCAAAACATTTCTAGTTTATAAAATAATTTAAGACGGTATATCTGACAAAATATCCCATCTCTTAAAATACATTTTATCCGAAGCATATACCTGCGTTTAAAACACATACAGATAAAAAACAAATGATGCTGGTTATCAACTCTTACACAAGTAAATGCCTTTTTTGTCACCCGAGACAAAATCTTGTGTTACCTATTGCAATCACCTTTGACCAGCATCCATCAATTACCATTTTCAACTTCAACTGTATAACAAAGAAGGCTAGAGTCATTATATTGGGCCAGTAATATGCTGGAATGAAGAGCTGCCAAGTTTGTTAAAATAAATGACTACTTTCAAGGTCAAACGTGTTCAAATGTGTCATTTATTTAATTGCCTTTTCCTCGATGACCAAGAGGCCTAGGGTCATGACAAACCTTGATCTACACAGGGACTTGGCACGAATTTCGAACCCACAATCAATATTACATGTATCATACACTGTAGTAATACACATAATACAGACCAATCAGAACTCCTTGGGCCTCTCTGGCCACCTCTCTTGAAAGATTACCCGAGATCTTCTGATTGAATACAGACATGGGTTGGGAATGCAGTTATATAAAACATTGATTTTCCATTTCTGATGAGATAGTGAAACATAACTGATTTATTATTTCTTAATATGATGACCTGCTTTTATTAAGTTGATATAAAAGTTTTGGCCACATGATAGATTTTTCTTTTCAAACCATTGGAAATGGCACTCTTTTTTTTTTACTATTATGTATTCTGTATATGACAATTAAAATATTGCCATCATCTTTCTGTATAGAGAGTAGGCTTAACCTGAACATCAGCTTATAAATGGAAACTTTATACATTTCACAACCATTTAGAAACAAGTTATATCAACTTATGATAATCACTATCGTTGGCCCGAAAGGAAGCGTGGATGGGGTCTTTTGGTGGGAGGAAACCGGGATACCCAGAAAAAACCACATATCTGCTTACATACCTCGTAACATATGGCAAGTTTGAAATTCACTGCAGTACAAAATGATGTACAAGATGCACGTATATGAAAAATGTGCTTCATCTTGATGTAATTTGTTTTATCCATAAAATATATATACAAAAATGGAGAACTATGCTACATAGTACCAGCAGATATAGAAATGTTTAGTTAATGTGTACAGAGCAACAAACAAAGTGTAAAGTGATATCAAACAAGACAACATTGAACACAAACTTATTGTAGTAAAGATATAATGTAGCATCCTTTTTAAAACTAACAGTTTCCATTACCAAAAATTCATTAAAAAAAAACCCGTTACTATAAAAGCGGACTAAGTTCTGTGACTATGAATTAAGTAAAGTTTATAATCATACACCAGTAAGAATCACAGGAAAATCTTACATAATTACAATCAGAATTATGTTTTAAACCGATTAAAGAGGCTTGCCCGCAGAGAGATCAGAAAAATTGGCTAATAGAAAAAGATTTTTTACACATGACAGATTGTTGGAATTGTTGAGTTTTTCATTTTATTTTCCGTATAAAACGCTGAAAAGTGATATTAAAACCTCATTTTTAAATATTATTTATTTAATCGTAACCCGCAATAAGTCTAATTTGATTGACACATCAAAGAAACAAGCACGTGCACAGTGCCGCACAGTGATAACTTCAAAGGCAGCGGCGATTTACAAAGAAGATTTGCCGTTATATTCCATACATTTCCCTCTCAGGTTGAGTTTTAAAACGTCTTTTAAATACATATTCTGTAATTGTTTTCAAGAAATAAAGTCGGAAAGCCTCTAATTTTGTCACATAGAAACGTGTACTGAAGTTTATTTAGTGATCGGAGATGTGCCGTTTACCGGTCCGTCTGCGGGTAAGCCTCTTTAATTTCTACTTAGTATAAAAAGAATGGTAGCTGTTATAAGACTGTGTATAATCCTAGCAGTACAGCAAGTAGTATCTACCCAAAACTTTAAATTACAAAAATGAAAGTTCAAGTATCAGAAGTACTTGTTTGGTACCTGAATGTTACTGTGTCTAACAGGAATATACTTGGACTCCAAATACTTAACTGTAGTTGCCAATGGTCTAGGGGAGATAATTAAAATTGTATATCAATAAAACTTCATTATATTGCTTGCTTACCGACTAAAAATATAGTTAGTGGTAGTTTAAGTCACTATTGTTAAAGGAAACATAGAATTACAAAGTAGAATAGCTCCCTCCTAGATTCCTTCTATTAAGTTCACAGGCTGTTCTAGGTGTTATGAACATTCTTATTGAACTCTAGTTTTACCGTTCACACAAAAATCAAAATTTCATCATTATTCAAATACATTTTTGTATATACAGGTACATTTTGGAATAATTAAATCAAACAAAACAGATGAGTAAAAAAGTCATACTTCTTTTTCAAATATTACAAACAGACATTTGGTATCGACTACATAATTATCACTTGATGCATCTTTGTATCATCTTCATATTTTGTATATCTATATAACTGATACTTAATAAATCATAATTTATGTCTCAATCACTGGATTTCCTCTACAGTAATAATGCACTAGTTTCTTCTGCTATATATAGGTCTCTCCCAAAAGAAATACATGTGTTTCTGCTTACCCTTTGGACCTGTACATATAGGTTAGGCCTAAACAAAATAAATGTTTCCGCTAACACTATGGACCTATATATAGGTCAGGCCTAAAAAACAATACTTGTGTTTCTGCTAACCCAATGGACCTGTATTTAGGTCAGGCCTAAAAAATACCTGTGTTTCCACTAATACTTTGGACCTATATATAAATGTCAGGCCTTAAAAACAATCCTTGTGTTTGTGCTAACCCTAAAGATTTCATATTTTTGTGTCTACCCTGATGTTTTTTAGGCCAATTTCAATGAAGAACTATTAAAAGTTAAGATTGCTTGTCTATATAACCTTAGTAAAAACCATTAAAAAATCAAACATTTTCCCACCTACCTACCCTATTTATTTCTGGTACGTTAGTGGAAGCACATGTATTATTTTCCATAGGCCTTATAGGACACAACAAATATGGAACCAATTAGACAAACATTGTGTACATGTAAATGATTATAAAATAAATACAGGGAACAAAAAAATGTAAAACTGGGACTATCACTTGAACAGATGCAAGACATCATGATTAAAAGAAAGATAATACTTGTGCTATAATAGGTATATATATAGATACATGTATCACAAAATTACAGAAAATATTTAAATATATGATTTGACTTCAAATTACCTTTTTTGCAAGGATGTGAATGAATAAGACATAATTATGATGATTGCAATCATCATACATTTCTGTTGAACTAATTTTTTGTTATGACTTATTTAAAGTTTGATTTTTTATTTTAATTTATTCTAATGGAATTGATTTTTTTTTAAATTGTGATCAAGTTGAACAATTAATCAGTGTTTGAATAATTTTCAAGATACAAGGTATTTGAAAATGTGATAAACTGCTTGTGCAAATTACGCTTGTATTATAAAAACATAAACTTCATGAAATAGAAGTGATTTATGCTTACTAGTAATTTAAAACAAACCACCAGTATATCTCATAAATAATGTTGCAGAAATACATAAACCACACATAAAGCTTTCGATCAGTTTCTCATAAATCAAGTACTGTTCACTTTCTTATTCATTTCTGCAATACTTATAAGCAGGGCTCAATGTGGCGCCTATTTTAGTGGCCATGGCACCTTAAATTCAATATTTACGACCAGTTATTGACCTATAAGGTGCCTGCATGGCCACTAAAAAAATTATGTAAATTAGTGATTTGGTTTATCTTTCAAGGGTTACAGTTAGAGATGTTAAACTGATCTAAAGAATTAAGAGGTTTTTTTTTTATAACTTACGACAACTAGACCAGGTGACTAATTTTTCCAAGTGACACCTAGATTTTATGACTTGGTAGCCAAAAGAGGAATTTCAGTTAAGTTTTGCTTTGTTTTAACTTCAAAATCCATAAAAGATTAAGTGCAATTTAGAAATAATAATAAAACATAATGGATATGTGCAAGATATTGAAAATGCAAATACAGTTTATCAAATGTATCAATAAGAATGCAAGAAGAGACAGATATTGACTGCTGTACTGGTTAAAACTGTATGCATAGCAAAATCCAATTTCCCAATCAATTTTGAATTTCAAATTTTCTAAATACATTATATTAATAAAAACCTAACAGGTGTTTCAATGATAAAAATGCACAAAGTTGAATTTGCTGGTATTAGAAACTGGGAAATATGGAGTTCATGGAAATGTATGGAGTATTAATATGTTGGAAAAATTAGTGGCCTTAATAACAATTATCTGCAAATTACAGAAAATTTGGAAAATAATATTCTAAACAAAGTTACACGTTTTGTATTAAATTAATTTCTTCTTCTTTTTTCTTTTTTTTTCAAATGTTACAAATCTGCATTTCAATTATGCGAATGAAGTTTTCTTATCAAGAAATTACCGAAATATATCCAATTAATTTTGTAGATTGTAAATGAAATATTTGTAAGAATCATTCTACTTGTACTATTAATCCAGCAGAAGAAATATTATCCCCTCCCCCTGCTGTCTGTTTGACATTTGTACAGACTAACACAGGGGCAATACAAATCTGGTAGTCATCCTCCTCCCAGCATGACACCGGGCGATCCTCTTGCATGGCTATCCGCTGGGCTGATGACATCGTACTCGTGGAGAAAGACTCATCCATTATAAGTCGAGCCTTCATCAAATCCACAACCTTTGAATCACAGACATGACGGTATGCTGTCAGAGAAGCTTTGGCGGCTGCAGCCATTGTGTTTCTCCAAGCCGACCCTTTGGTTGTAAGTATGGCCTGGTATGCCAGTGTATGTACATGGAGACGTGTTAGTTTACGCTTTCCATCAATTTCTTCTGTGTTCTTTAATTTTTTGTAGATCAATCGCATTTCATCAAGCGTGGATGCTACTCTTGGATAGGCATCTGCCACCAGAGAAATGTTGCCATTGGTCAACATACTGACTAGGTTTGGTAACTCTTGTTCATTCATCCCAAGAGAATCAGAATAAGGAACTACATTGTCTAAAATCTCCTGCATCAGGGTTGCATCAGAAAATGAAGCCATCTCAAAATGGATGCTTGTTTTCTTAGGTGTTTTTATCAGCATATTCTTTAGCTTATCAAGACGTTCCAATCTTTCTCCTGAAAAACAAAAAAAAATGCCAATTTCATTGAATAATACATGTATATCGGGTATACATCTAAACATTTTATCACTCAAAGTTTCTTAAGGATCATTACATTTTGCAGCTGATTTGAGATTCACATTTCTTCTCTGAACATTGCCATGTGTCAGATCTAAGAGACATTTTCTTGTCTGTTAGCCATATAGATTTAGTCACAAATAGTCTACTGTAAAATAACATTTACTCAAGAACCGACACCTAATGTCATCATCATCATTAAACTAAATCAGAATTGAAGAGAGTTCTTTTATTTTTAAAGATTTTTGAAATAAAATAAAAGAACATGTACAAAAGCCATTTAAAATTAACTACATCTCACTACAATATCTTTAAAAATAAATTCTTAAATAGAGATATGGTTGATATTTTTTTCTTATGCATTTCATTTAATATTTTACTATACAGCACCTTCTTTGAAAGGGAAGTTGTCCATCATTTGCAGTCCACCGATGACTAGAACAGATGGATCAAAGTTTGGTAGTTCCTTCTCCAATGCTTCTAATGTCTCCAGGTAAGGGTTACTATTATCACTGTGTACAATCAGCCTACAGAAAAAACACCAGGAAACTAAGTTAGTACGGTAGATCAGAACATGATTTTGTATGGTACATATAAAGCAGTCGATGCATGTCATGGCATGGTAGACAGAGCTCTAAGAGAAACAAGTAATAACATTACTTAGGAGAACTGTCTGTTTCTATCGATGGGTTGATATAGCTCTATCCTCGCATATTATCTATAGTTATAATATGGATTCCCCTTTTATTACAAGGGGCTTAAATCTCAATGTTTCTATATCCATGAACACAATAATAAGTAAGACATAAAATTCTCTGATATTTACCTGTTAGCACGAGGTGCCCGATATTCTCCCCAGGCTTCACCTGTCTTATATTCTAACAACAAGTGGATGTCATTCTCCTCCAATACATCACCTACAACTGTCAGTAAATAAAAAATCTTAGGAAAGTTGACTTACAAACCAAGACAAATTCTATGGGGTCATGATTAAAGTAGGAATATTATCATGATAATTACTAAAGTAAAGGTGCTGAATTTCTTTATATTTCTTACAAGACTTCAGTCTTTATATACATGTACATGTTTCATTTGTTGTTGATCTTTTATTCTATCAATATGTCACTATAGATGGTTTTGTATTTTCAACACTGATTGAAGGATCTTTAATTAACCAAATCTGTGGTAAAATGTGTAGCATTTATCAGTTAGAATCAATAGTATCCCATAAAATATCTAAATAACCTGTTCTATTTACAGGAAATGTTCTGACTCGGTCTCCTTGAGGAAAGATTGTCTACCTAGAAGATCTATATCAAGGCCATTCTGACTGTATGTCAAACCAAGTACACATGTACCTTTATCTCTTTTAAGCCTAAAAACTATGCTAAAAGCAAAAGTCTAGTGTACATAAAAGAAACTTCAGCACATATTCAAACATTACCCAATTAAATAGTTATTACACAATCAAAGATCTAGGCACATAAATGATTTGGTGATTCCATATTTAATCATAAAATATCTATAATATTAATTATTCTTAGTTTATGTTTTAAAAATGTTACAACTGTTCATTATCTTAATTATGAAAGAATACTTTTAAAGCTGCATACTCCCAAATAAGCTAAAATTCTAGTTGCACCAAGTATTAATGGCAATCCAAGATGCTCATTCACGCTCTCCTAACATTAAAATGACCATTGGACTGGACGCTTGACCGGGGGAATCCTTGAAACATCAGTGTATAAAAATAACTTGTCGCATTTATTTTTATGGTGAGATTTGGAACATATCGAGTACATGTATACATAAACTTGCCATTTTGTGATAATCCGCCAATTACATTGTGGTACTAATTTGCAAAGAAACTTGGTCCATTGGACCCAGTTATTATTTTGGGGAATTTCCCATATACATGTACTTTCATAAATATACATTTTCCTCCAATTTTGGATTTAGGATAATTTGTTAGGTATATATTAAGTCTGAAAACTGTAAAGAGGTCAAAATGTAAACATTTATAAACATTTCTTTGGGAGTATGTGTCTTTAAAAAGACACTTTCTATGCATTTTATATAAGGATCATAATAAATGAGTGATTGAAATTTAAACACCACAAATAGTTTTTGCCTACTCTTAACATTGTCTGGCATGGTGTTGATGAGATCTTTTGCAAATCTTGCACCCAACAAGACGTCTGCACCCATGTTTGCTAAACGGCGTGCCATCACTGGAGCATTTCCACCCAGGAAAACACGGTTCCCTGGTAAAGTCTTAGATGTGTCTGTCAGTTCTTTGAAAAGGGTATCATTGCTGACATATCGCCTGAAGAAAAAAATAAAGACATGTGTCATAAAAGGAATTTAATGAACAAAGCAACATCAAGTTCAGAGTTCACAATTACTGGATACTCCAACCAAGGAAAATGCTTGCATTTGCAGGGGTATTAAAATGAGGTGTCTGGTTCAAAACTATTCAAGATAATGAGCCAAAACCCTCATATAAATCTCAACCATGAACTCTGGTTATGCCTTTGGCTAGAAGGGTCCTTGGATTACATTTTGAAATTTCATTTTTCTATTGCCATGGAGAGTAAAAATCAAACCTCATTGGTCCCGGGGTTTTCTTTGTTTCAAATGGAAAACCATTTTTGCTGTCTCTACAAAACTTTGATAAGGAATATAATACATAATACTGACACATAGCCTACATACGATCAATACACGACACCTGTGACACTGGGATACAACTTACTCTGCTGCCGCACCGTGCTCGAAGAAGTAGGCTAACAATTGTGACAGCTCTTCCTCTGTATCCACGGAGTCGTGATGCATTGGTTTGGATGGAGGCTGGATATCTAGCTTCTTAAATAACGGCATTGCTTCTACAAGAATATCCTGACAGCCTCCGAATCCCAACGCTACACGACTTCCAACGAGGGCCACTTTTTTCTCGGCTCGCAGGAGGCCTGACAAAACTTGATACAGTCGATTCTGGTCTCCCTCGCCCGGTTGTGGTTTTGGTTCTTTGCCATACTTTTGAACATACAGATAAGCCAATAATACCGCTAACACCGATATAATCGTTCCTGTCCTGAGAGAAATCATTTTTGTCAGAAATGTCCTCTATCACTGTCTATGAGCTGGCTGTCAAACACGTCGACCTCCTTCTTGACCCGGAAGTTGTTGTCAGGTGCGTTCCATACAGAACTAAAGTTTAAGGATGCACCTTCTAATCGAAGCGAAGGTCGATACAGTGGTTATTTTGTTGTATTTCTGAAATATTCAGACTTGTTTTTGCAAAATACTCGCTTGAAATTGGCTATTTATGCACATATTCTCCGATAACAGCAGAAAAAGCTTAAAATTGCGTTGAGCAGCCCTTTTAAAATGGCGCCGTCAAGTTGAACGAGTAACTTAACGTCAAACAGATACGAATTATGCTACTATATAAATCCCGCACTTAGCAAAAACAACATTGAATGGTTTCCCGTTTAATATTTATGTTTCACTCGTATGACAGAATATTTCGATATTTTCACTTGTGTAGTACTCGTGAAAATATCGATATTCTGTCATACTCGTAAAATATATGTTATATTAAACGGGAAACCATTCAATCACAGTAATCACAGTATGACATCGAGGTAAGATCGCCATGTCATTACAGAATGAGGTTTATCAAATAGAAGGTTATCGACTTCGGATTGGTTGTTTCTTCACTAAATAGATATACATATGGTAATGCACATTTTGTACACTTGAAATAATGTGCACTTATTTACACATACTATTTACACTTGATATATATGTATCTTGACAGTTCCTGGTGTAGAACTTTTCTTTGAATTAAAAACACATTTTCACACATTTCAGTCATTTGTTCTAGTAAGAAAAATCAAGCTGATTGATAAAATAATTTCAAAAGCGGCACTGCAATCACTTTATAAGAATGAAGGTATAAACTTCCGTGGATGGTCCTTCCAATGTTTGTTCAATCTATCCTTGAAGCAATTGACACTGGGGGCTGAAACTACATGTTCAGGTAGAGCATTCAATGGCTTTATAACTCGGTTGCTGAAATAACTGGACACAAGATGTTTCTAACAGGGTCTCTTGAACAACTTTTTCGAATGACCTCTCGTTGCTCTATAGTCACATAGCCTAAATATTTTTTCCCGGTCCAGAACATCAATATTGTTCAGAATTTTGAACACTTCCAGCATGTCGGCCCTTTCGCGACGGTATTCTAGAGTTGGTAAACCAAGTGCTAACAGCCTCTCTGGATATGATTTATCTCGAAGTGATGGTACACGTTTGGTAGATCTACGCTGAATGCTCTCAATTGCTATTTTGTCTTTAACATAGAGTGGTGACCAGATTACAGAAGCATATTCCAGGTGCGGTCTGACAAGGGATTTGTAGAGTCTTACAAAGATATCTTGGCTCATGTAGGTAAAACTTCTGAATATTATTCCAACTATCTGATTGGCCTTGTTAGCGGTTTTCTGTATGTGGGTGTTGAAATTGAGGTTCCTATCAATGTAGACACCTAGATCTTTTTCGCTGTCTACTTCCTCCAGGATATGATCAGTTCCGCTTTGATTTATTTTATAGCTCGTTAATTTTTCTCTGGGCCCCATTTCCATATGTTTGCATTTCTCTGTATTCAGAGACATTAGCCAATCTTCAGACCATCGACACATGATGTCAATATTGCTTTGTAGATGATCCCTTTCTTCTTGGGTAGAGTTTCTGCTGTACAGCTTGGCATCATCTGCAAACAATTTTGTTGTACAGTTTAACATCTCGGGTAGATCGTTGATATAAATCAGGAACATTATCGGCCCGATAACGCTTCCCTGGGGGACTCCTCTATTAATTGCATTTTTATCATTTTGACATTTGGCATAATTAATACATTGATGCTCCTTCCATAAGATATCAAGAAAATGATCCTTAAAATGTATTGCTACATGAAGTCAAAACCTTACCCATAAAAGTGATAATAGCATGCAAAAACAGTTTCTAATTTTGCAACAATGAATGCTCTGGCCAGCCGTTTGGGATTTTACCCATTTAATTCAGATATCTTTATTTCAATTGGAAATCTCTCTATCAATTGATATAATACCGATATATGTACTTTAGATAAAGATATCTGTATTTAGGTAGCCCTATGAAATACTATATTTTCTATCAAATATGTTTTGAAATAAAGATATAATTATTTAAATTTAAAGATATATCATATATCTCTATTTTGAATACATGTATCTCTAATTATTAAATGAATAGAGATCTATATCTTTACTTAAATTCAGATATCTGAATTACATGTATACGTTACATACGTAAAAAATCAAATTATCTGCCGAGTCTGTTTTGTGCAGTTGGAATTTTCGTAAATATTTTATGTCTCTTTGTTTAACACTATATGAACACGATCGATTCATGCATATGACTGACATCAAAAGATACATATTAAATAGATTTCGTGATCATCCATTTTTTCTCCACGTTGAGTTACTTTAAACTTAAAGATCGAAAAATATATTCGAATGCGCCTACACGAAAAAAGAAAAACAACAAAAACGAAAGAATCGCGTGATTATTTTCAACCAAGTAGAAAATATTTTCTGTAGTTAAAATGGAAAAATATTTTTCGTTTAGAAAATGAAGCCCAATATCAGGGATCAATTATTTACTGGGAAAAAACAACGATATCACAAAATATAAACCGGAAGTAAAATGTTTGTGACCGCGGGAAATATGGCCGAATTGACGTGCAGTCAAGAATAAAAATGAACTGAAGAAAATTTTGCTTTATTGGTAAGACATTAACACGAAATAGAGTCAAGCCAATTTGTTGAAGCTCGTGGCATTACTCCTGTTTTATATATGAAATATGAGACCATTTTCTTTACATCTAATCCCCCTGCTTTATGTTATTTTTTCTTCCTGACCTGTCCATGAGGTTTGGATATTATTTGCATGCATGGCGAGTCGGTGACTGCAAAAGGTTATGTCAATTTAGAGCAACGACCACCACACTTGTGATATTCAGCTTTTATTATAATATCACGCAACTGAATCTTGATTGACAGAAAACAGTATGATTTGCCCTGATACCATTACCCTCTGTCTCAAATATACAAACATACATGTGCTATGGGTTAGACAATCAAGCCAGTACAACACACCTCTTAATTTAGAAGTTGCTCTTACTCTGATGCATGTCTTGATACCGTTTAGATAGTTCAGATAGGTTTGAATATTTCCAGTAGTATTTGTCTAGGTTTGTGCCATATATATCGATGTTTAATACCCTACTGGCTTCACACTGAAGTCATCTATCTGTAATCACACCCATCTGTATGATTACTGTTTATGATGGATATGTAAGTAACATCATTTACAAGGTCTGCAATATAATCAACATAAGCTGTTGAATTTTTATTACAATACTGCTACAGGAACAAATATTGTTTTGAATGTTGGAGGAAAATTCACATAGGAAAACCAATGTACCATCAGGTGGAAATCAACTAACCAAACAGATATCCTCTGCTCCCAGTGCATCTCATACCCATGTTCTTGGGGAGAGTGGTTTGAAGCTCACAGTTGATTGCACTCATCATGACGGTACAGTATATATGCATTGTACCTGGTACTGTCAACACGTCATGTTAGTGATCATGGCTTCTGAGGCACCCATTATGTTTATATTACAGGTAGAGTCCAGCCAAGCCGTCACCCTGGATGCAGATGATATGATTGCGGCCTGTTTTACCCAGGATTTTGTGCCCTTTGGAAGGGAGTACAGTCGGCGGCATCCTGGGACATTCCAACTGCAGGTCCAAAACACTGTCAGTGCCGAACATGGGGTGCCACTCCTCAAGTCTTTCCGGGACATCTCCATACAGGAACATAACAAGGTACAAAGGCTACAAATCCTTACAGTTAAACAGATTTCAAAATCATATGATAACAGATTTTCTGTTAACTTTTGTAGAAGTAGACATACACATGTTTGGATTTATCAATAATGTTCAGAAATGTTGTGAATTAGATCCGGTTAATTAGTTGTCTTGGTTCAGTTGGTGTTACTGCATGCTTGTCATCTTCTTGAAATTTGATAAGTTTCTGAAAGGTATATTTATAGACCTCAATTAGACGAACAAATAACCTTAAGCCCTGTCTTTTGGACTATTCATATTTTAAAATTATGATCAATGAAGAAGATTTACTGAAAATTTATGTCTAAATTTAAAGGGATGGAAAAAATAACTGTCTTTTATTGGGGTAGGGAAATGACATTTCACATGCGCTATGATGCCACTCACAATAGCGTAGCATCATCATTTTATGTAGGGCAACCATGTCACAAATTGATGATAGTGCAATGAAAAAGTCTCACAGCACTTAACAATTTGCTGTGTATGTGAGAACATGGGCCTGTACTGTGGACAGGGATATCTCAACCTGAGTGTAAGAGTTTGGCTGTCCATGGAACAGGCCATGTAAGATTCTTTTATTTTCACATACTTCACAGGGGGCTAAAGACAGCTGGCATGCGCTATATGATGCTGCTCATAATTATAATAACGTAACATCATCATTTTACGTTGAGTAACCATATCGTAAATGATGACGTCATTTATTTTGACACACATTCCGAGGAGCATTGCAGGTGGCGCAATGAAAAATTTAAATAAAAACTTATTTGCATGCAAGTATGTGAGAAAAATAATCAAACATGGGTCTGTTCTGTGAACAAGGATATCTGAACCCTTGTGTAAGAGTGTGGCTGGCCAGCACTCGGCAAGCCTCGTGCTGACTGACCAAACTCTTACACTCAGGTTCAGATATTCCTGAATAGACCCATGTAAGATTCTATTAGTCACTGCTACTTACCAGGCACATGTAGTTTGTGTCCTCCAAAACAAGTACTGTTGATTGTAGTGGTGATGAATACTTTCCTTGTATTTACAGAAGGAGCAATGGCTATTCCACCAGATTCCCCATGAGGTAAACCAAGACTTGTGTGATGAAGAGTTGTACTTCAGTGGCAACACTGTTGTCTGGAGCAAGGGGGGACAAAATGCTTCACGATCCATTGTCAAAACATTCACCGTGGACACACCAGTAGTACAGGTAATATCAGGTGGCCACTTTGTGGATGGTGGAATTTTATTTCCAGTTGGAAATGAAAAATAACATTGACATAGAATACCACCTTTAACTGTAATGACAACATTATTCTTAAGTTTTAGGTCTTAGTAAAAAAAAAATGTCATGGGAATTTTTGAGGTTATGTATATTTTTAGCTCACCTAGTCTGAAAGACCAAGATGGGCTTATGCCATACCGTGGTGTCCATCGTTGGTCGTCTGTCGGTCAGCAATATAATTGACTTCATCTTTATGGCCACAGATCGGAATTCGACCAAATTTGTTCAGAAGCATACTTATAGGGTGTGGAAATTTGTGGGGCTGACTTTTTCCGTGGAAAGTATTCTATCACTTATGTTTAATGGCTTGCTGATAGAAGACGTAAAAAACTCTATTTTTCAGGCCTTATGGAGTAACTTCATCCTGCCTGCTTCAGGGGTTCCAGAAGAGACTTCTAGTTTCAGTCCACAAGGTGGAGTCTTATGTATCATTTTTCGAACATTGAATTGACAAAAACATCATTATAAAGAATCCATGATGTAAGACGTATTTAACTCTCAGAGTCTATCTCACTATTTTTTTTATTATTACCGCATTTTTTTTTTTTTTTTTTCAATTTTACTTTTCATTATCAATGTTAACAATCAACATGACTGCAAACGAACCAAATTAACAATATTGCCTTAATGTCCTTGGAGATTTCTATTAGCCTGTTTGTTTAATATTTGGTTTCTGGAGTCCCAAAAGTAATTTGTTGTTTTGTTGTCTCCAAAGCAGGTGAGCTACAGAGTGGTGTTTGTGTGGTGGAGTCGGGGTCGATCAGCTTCTTTGTAGAGAAGGGTGGAGAGTACAACATTGCTCTTCCATTCCAGGTAGGTGTCTCTCATATTGCTCATCCTTCCACACTGTTTCTGCAGCAAGGTATCATAATAATAATACTTTTAATATTTTCCTACTGCTATTTAGTATTTTACAAATAGTTTGTGTTAAGTGATTTCTACTAGAAATATATGCTATGCTATAGTCTTTGGCATGCCAGGAAATTTTCAACATCTTGGCTAAAAATGAAAATGAAAAAAAAAGAAAAACAAAGTGCCGACAAAAATCATTGGAAGGTTTTTAATTTATTTGGTGTATAATCTGAAGCTAATTCAACACATGTTATAATCCTTTTATATCTTCTGGAAAGAACATGAGCATACCAGAAATGTCTGTTTTGTAATTGGACTTGGATCCCTGAGATTCATTTTGCTGTTGGTAAATTGAACTATTATTGTGGTTTGTTGATATTTAAAGGTGGCTAGTACATGGATGATTGAGAATGGACTTCTGTTTGAGAGGACTGTATCACCCACAGAAATAGCTACTGGCAAAAGGTAATGACAGCACAGTGAAATGCCGTATGGGTGTGTTATTTCTAGAAAGGTTGTGACATTTTTTAGTGTTTAGAGGGTTTGGGAGGAGTGAACATTCATCACAAAAACGAAATAATAATTATGGGTTTAACTTTTTAATGAAATTTCTCCAAATGATTTCTTCCTTTGTATTTGTGTTTTTTAGGAATTCCCCCAGTCAGACAACAGTTTTCAGCATGTTACACCCATTAGACGAGGTCGCTCCTGTCATTACAAAAACATCAAGTAAGTTCTGCGTATAGTAGCACCCATTCTATCACCATAATCACCAGGTTTAATACGAAATTCAGAAAACAGATATAGACTAGTGTTTAATTTGAAGTTCTGTGATTAAATCATTTTGTATTGTATTGAGGTGTAAGAGACATAAGGTCTGATACTAAATAGGGTACACTATTTAATGACAAAAAAAGGTGGTATATTCAGTGATGAATATAGTGAATTCGATGATGGATCAGTGCAGTGGCCTTAATTTTAATTCCCAATTAATTTTAACATGCAATAGCTAAATTTGTACAGAATATAAACATTTACTGCTAAATAAGTTTTATAAAGCCAAACTCAGTGCAGTTGATAACTGAATTTTAGGCAATATCATTTACAGCAGGTAGATTGAAGAGTTCGTTCCTACACATTTCTGTGTACTTCCAAGAATTTTCCTACAATAGAACCTGGGTCCATTAGATGAATATGAATTTGTTTGAATTTTACTTTCCTCTGTTTCCCCAATTTCACATCTTGTCCTGTAAAATATTCACAGTTCAATGGATCCTGGGCCCAGATGAAAAATTGTAGGAAAATCCCTGACCTCATTGATAAGTTACAGCTAAAAGATCATGTAAGAACTATGACTCTTCTATCAAGTCTTCTGGATAGATGTTCATCCCTACATAACATAGGCCAACTTGTGCATGTATGTATTCATCTCACTATTCATTCTAGGTTCTGGTGGGTGTCCAAAGATTTCATATTTGACAGACAACACACAACATATCATCTTCACTAGTGTGGAACCTTCGCTGGTGTTTACTTATGACACAATGGTCGGGGTCCACTCAGCCTGGCGGGTCCGGAAGGCCAGGCTAGATGTAAGCTGTAAACACCATTTTCCTTTTCATAATGACTACAAATTTGTACTGCATTCAATATCAAGATATATATATATATAATATATACTGCAGAGGAGTCGGAATTCAACTAAGGGTGCTGATTGTTACACTGAGAGGGAGGGGGGGGGGCAATAAATATTACATTTTCATGGGAAACAAACAAAAAATGGAGGTGTTTTAATTTGATATGACTTGTTAAATATAAGCCTGTTTACAGTAGATTGTATGATCCTTTATTACCTGTAGGAGTGTAATACAGTGTGTGGTTTGCTGGAGAATAGTTTCTACCATCCTGGTGCCATGGCAACACCTATGGGAATGAACCAGTCCAGCTCCAGCCACTCGCGTTTTATTGGTAGTCTGTCAGCCCAGTCTCCGAGCATTTCCCCCATGAGGAGCTTCTCTGGACGAGTTAGCTCCCCTGGTATTGTTCCTGGCCGATCACAGAGCCTCAGCCCTGCTGTCGGCAGTATGGCTGCTGTTAGGTATACAAACTTCATGTGGAATGTTAAAATCAAATTTATCAAATCTATTCGTTAATGAATGGATAATTTCACAAACATAAAATTATCATCAATAGATATACTTTTATATTTGTGTGGGTCATTCCCTTAGATTTGTTAACTTCTATGGGTTCCAATTTTGTGAGTCTATCACTGCATTATCTGTTGTTCTGTCATAAAGTGGTTTTTGAGTAAACAGTATTACCCTTTATGCCTATGTCCAGTTGGTTTGTGTTAGGTCAGTTATGAATTATACAAAGGGAGTATGTGTTATGTTTTTGTGCCGCCTGTTGACAAACGAGGGGGGACCTTGAGAAGCTATTTTTAAGGAGTAAACACACTATTTCGGCGATTCATTCTGTGTCTATTTTCTTGCAGTGTGTAGCTATTGGAAACAAAAGAAGAGCCACAATGACCTTTCATTACACTGTTTGTGATCACTCTTGTAGTCCTGTATATTGACAAATTTTAATGAGACTTCAAATGTGTTTGCATTGGAAAAGTTTATTATCGGTCAAGGTCATTTGCCAAAAATAACATTTGTATTTGTTGTCATCATGCTAGTGGTTTTATTTACTGACAGATTTGATAAAATTCCACTTAGCATTTTTTGCATAATTTCAAATATCAGCATTATTGGTTGTTCCCTTCTTACATTATTCTTACTTTAATACCAGGGGTATTTTTGTGTAGCAGGGAGGTTGGGGTGTGAGCCTTGCTAATTTTTCTCTAGTTTACAACTAAATGTTGAGCTTTAATCCATTTTTAGCATTTTCATATTTCTAAATGCTAGAGGTAACTTTCTATTTTAGCCGTTCCCAGTCTCCAGCCATGGGACTCAATTCCATGCACCGTTTGCTGTCCCCTTCACCCAGTGTGACACGTAGCCCTGGAAACTACTTCCGCACTCCACCTGTGGGATCTCACAATGTGTCGCTCATTAATGAGAGCTACACAGATTGGGTTGAGCCCCTCAAGCCTGAGGTGTGCTTCGAGCACCTGTGGACAGAGCCAGCACCTGCCATTAGGTAAATGATTAGGTGTGCTTCAACCACCTAGGGAAAATGTCCCCATTAAGTGTTGAGATGTAAACATAATCTGCCTCTACTATAATCTATCTATGAAATCTTATGGCAAGAGTGAATCCAGTTTGATTAAGCTGTTTACCTGTCTCGGTATAAGAAGCCTCCCCTTTTTGTTTACAAGTTCATTTTACTTATTTGAATATAGTCTAAAAGCATGTTTTCATTAAGTGTATTGATTAACTTGGATGTATTTTTAGAAACAATAAGTACTGTAAAGTTTTCACATTTCACATGGCTTATATATAATGCAGTTGGCCTAGTCGATCTTAGTTTGAATGCATTAACTTGCATCCACACTGTAAAAATTCTGCAGAAGCAGGTCAATACATTGGTTTGTGCATATTGATAGTCACTGGGTATTTATTTTTGTGCTATTTCATGACTGTGAATTAAACAAAATTAAATCACCCACAAATATTACAGTAGTTATTTATGTTACAGAGATGGGTCTCTAGGGAAGTCATCCAAAGCCTTCCTGACACGTGATCTGTGTGGACAGCAGTACCTGTGTTATGTGATATCTTATAGACAACAGCTGCGGTAAGTATACTCTGAAGTTATTTGAAGAAAATACTGCTGTTAAATACTTAACTAGATTATAGACCTGCTATGAACTTCACACTATTCAATGAATTGAAAAATTGCAGTTCATTTTCATATAAAACCATACCTATTTGATAATTGAAAATTAACTGAATAGTTTCTGTACCAATTTCCAGGTGTGTGAAATTTGAGGAGAGCAATGATCTGAGTCAGCTGATCTTCGGGACGGTGGCAGTCATACCTGCCAAGGATGCCGTCCCTATTGAGGTAACAACCAGCTTGATAAAGTTTGTACTACAATGTTATAAGATATAGTTTTTAATAGCTGATCTTTGGGAAGACAGCATTCATACCACCAAAGATGCCTCCCCAGTTAATGTAATTGGTAGCTAGATCAGGATTACATCATAATAAATAACAGTTCAATGAAAGGATCAAATTTTAGATACAGTTCATTGTGATCATTAGTTGTCATGTCTTCATATATTTTTCCATGTTGTAATATTTAAAGCTGCTCTTATCAAGATTCTTGAATCTTATTCTTGAATTTTAACACAGACAAAAGCTCAAACATGACCAGTGAATTGTGTTTGGAGCTTGTGGACATGTTCCAGTATGATTTGGTATGTTGGTAAAGCTATGTGAGAGGTGTTGTTTGTTACAGAGCCTGGATCTGTTGGTACTTCTGGACCCTACTGGGGCCCTGTGGGTGTACAGTGGAACCACAAAGGTCAGTCAACCTGTTAAATGTACTATATGTTACCTGAGATAAGCCCATGCTTCATTTTTACCTCCCTTCTATGATATTAAGTTTGTTTCAAGAATTGCTCTTTACGTTTGAGAAAATATCTTATTGGTATTGAATGTAATGTAGTTTTAGAATGGATGTATTGTAGTTTTAGTTTGGAAATCTTAAAAACATTAAAGAGTGTAAAATGAAAAAGAAAGTTATATAAAAATAATAATAATTTCGTTGAAGTTTTCAAATTATTTATGAAGTGTAGTTCTTTACTATGACTGTTAATTTAATGCATACTTAATTAAGTGTCAATAGTTTTCAAATAAGATGGTCATTTAATGTAAAATTCTGTTCCTGTTGTAATTTCCCTTCATCTTTTTGCTGTTGTTTACTTTGTTTCAGATTAATCGTCTTCATGTACCTACCCTTCCACTGGGGTCAAGCTCATTGAGTATGCTACGGACGACCACGCCCATCAACAGTCCCAGCAGAGGTGGCTACTTCACCTCCTCCCGACCACCAAGTGCCATGGAGGCTGGTTTTGATGAGGAGGTAAAAATACATTCTTAACAGGGTCAATACTTTTCATCTTTATAACATCTTAAAGGAAGATTTGTTCCGTGTACTTAATTAGCTATGTCACTTTTTTAACTATTTTGTTAAATTCATTATCAAAATCTGCAGTGTTATACAGATATTGAATACTTAAAGATTATGGCCATTCCAGTAAAATATGTCCTACAGGAGGTCTCCAGAGGAAGGAAGGAAATTTGATAATTCTGTGTATGGTGGGAGGGAGTGCTCAAGAAAATGCACTTTCTGAATTAAATCACTGCCATTGGTGGTCCCTGTTTGACAAACCTGAACTTTTTATGCTGGTTAGATATTTCCTGGATTAGCTTTTAGAAAATTCACTATATAATTTCATCTAGGAAATCTAAAGTCTTACTCAGTATTGTCATTGACCACGCCTCCACTGTTTATCTAGAGAAGACATTTTTAACAATCCTCAATTCTACTTTCTGTTTGCCTATAGATGACCCAGATGTCCCCTGTACCAACAGAGTTGGAGGACTCCTCACAGTTTGATGAGTTTCCTATGCAGAGCAGTTTCATACAGGGCATAAAGGATAATGTTGGGGCACGATTCACAATTGTAAGTTCTATTAGATAATTTACTTCAGTAATCAGAATGTTTCTTTCCAAATTAATTTTGTCATTCTTATCCACACCTGCATTTGTAAAATACATTCTTTTCTGTATAAGTATTGCAGATGTTTTGTTTGTCCTACAGGAACTGATGAATAACCACCTGTGCAGGACAACCATGCCCTCCATTACATCTTCACCGGGAAGTAAGTTGCTGTCGCAGTTTAACATTCTTGATGTATGGTTAAGTATCTCTCACTGTATTTGTACCCTGCTTTATAAAGTAGGATGTCTACAGTATTAACTGTCTGTTTCCGGAACTTATCAATTCAGTAAAGAATGATATATACACCATAAGGTCGATCAGTGTGTCATAACAGCATTAGGCCATCATGACCTCTTGCAGATAATGACAAAGTTATTAATAATCAAATGTAATGATGCTTAGGACCTAAGTTGATTGGCAGTGATTTTAGAATCTATGACATTTTGCTTTCTGTCGAGCCTTGGCACAGTCTTTCAAGGAGGCCTATACTAACATCCACAGGTCCATCAGGGAGCGTTACATTTAAAAAATTGATAAACCTGTTTTTCTGCATAATTGAAATGGTCAATGGGACATCTATATACGTGTAATTGCGAACTCCAATGTTTGGTTTCTTTTGTCTACAGTTGAGATGTGTCTGCAGGCCTTGAAGCACATGCTTCCCAAAGACCTGGCCATTTCCATATTAGGGAAATGGTACACAGCCAGAAATACACCTGGGGGACTTGGCAACCAATCAGAATGGAGTTTATTTTCAAAGTGTTTACTGAGCATGATGGGATATGACACCACCCGACTAGCCCTCACTAACCAGGTAATGCTGATGCTGAAAAAGAAATTGGTTAATTAGAACAGACACCTGTTTTTAATGGTTTTAGATTTGGCAATTACATTCGCGATATATATAAACCTAAGCTTTATTTATTTTACAACAATTGTAAAACATGTTTTATAAACTTATTGATCACTCTAGTTGGTCCTATGTACAAGGGGGTCTTACTGAGCAAAATATGACTTTGTTACTACAGTGGCACCTGACCAACTCACTTGTCCAATGTACAGGTTGAGTATAATGATGTATTGATATTGATGAGATCTTTAGAACACAGAAACATTGTAGACTTACCTCCACTGTCTGTTTCAGCATGAGATGGACACATCAATGTCTCCCGTTGTGGCAGTCAAGAGGCCAAAACAGTCTGACCAGGGGTCCGAAGATGTATGTAGCAAAACTTCTGTCCAGTTTCAATCTCTGTGTAAATCATTAGAAAGATATTTTTCTCTTGTTTTAGGCTAAGTTCGTAAACCATCAAAGTATTGCATATGTCAAATATGGCTATTTGACTTAATTTTTGAAATTGACTGCATTCTAAGCATAATTAAAAATAACTAATCAGGATTGGATATTAAACAATAGAAAGGAAGTCATTCATTTCTTATAATCTTGACAATGATGTAATATAATAAGATTTATTTAGAGTTAGTCACATTGCCGAAGTTTGTGTAAACATCTATAAAACATGATCTTGACCATTGATTACTTACTGTGAATGTACAGGACTGGGAAGGCCTGCTGTCTTCATCCCACCACCTGTACACTACCCAGTGTATGGACCCAGTCCTGGGCTTGGCCCCCTGTACGTCTATCCCTGATGCCACGTCCTACTCTAAGCCCTGTGCCATCAACACCAGTGCCACTCTGTTCCCTCACATACCAGCTGTCCTGATGGGACTGCATCTTATCTACGAGGTAAATATCTACAAGCACATTTTGATAGGAAATTTGTGAAATTATTGACATTTGACTTTATAACAATCATTTAATTATTAATCATTCACAAGAAATGGCCATAACCTTTCCCCCAGATATGACAAAAATTCACAGAAAATGGCCATATGTTTTCCCCCAGAGATAACAAAAATGTTATAGACCAAGACTGTATAGATGAGTTTCAGGGTTCAGACCCTGAATTTATTCTCCTGTAAGTTAATGGACCATTTTATATTGTATCTCGATTCCATTTTTACTTTCCTTGTTATTAACAGGAGATGAAGCTAAACACACTGCTAATGGAGGATGTAGAGAAACTTGTTCCCCTCCTGTACCAGATAGCTAGGTATGTGAGTTTTACTGAGGAAAATGTGATTCTTGTTTATAGAACACAGTACTCTAGGTACAGAATGATTTACCAATCACACCGACCGATACATAGATAATTAACCCAATCACATCTACCGATACATAGATAATAAACCCAATCACACCTACCGATGCATAGATAATTAACCCAGTCACACATGCCGATACATAGATAATTAACCCAATCACACCTGCAGATATATCGATAATTAACCCAATCACACCTGCAGATATATTGATAATTAACGCAATCACACATGCTGATACATAGATAATTAACCCAATCACACCTGCCAATACATAAATAACTCAGTAGTTTCTACATTGTTTCAGTGACTTAAAGTGCACCAACTACACAGATTATTACTGTAGGGACTTCCAGCACCTGTTTGATGCTGTAGACGAAGTTAGCCAGGTTACTGAAGGTAAGATTATTATCATCCATGGTTTGTCTTCTCCATGCAGTAGAGATGTTATTATTGAAAAGAATATAAATGTTCCTCTCTTCTTCCAACAAAGGCAAACAAAGTTTGATAAAGATTTTTCCAAAACGATTAAAGCTTTGCAATTTATATTATTAGCTGTTACAGTATGTGATGCATTTATTGTCTCAGGTGCAACAGAATCATGTTGCTACACAGGCATTCTTTTTCCGCCAGCAGCATCATTATTTATGTTGAACTCCCAGTTTAAAAATTACAAGTGCTATTCATCACCAAAACTGTTTTAAAGTTATTATATAAGCAAGTGTATCTCAACACATGGTTTCTATTGTGATTTAGCCCATACTTGACAGTTGATTAGGCTTTGTCAATTAATTGTACAATTTCAGAGTTTTCCATTAAGCTGGGAATTGAGCTTAATTTATCTCCAAAAATCATGTGCTGTATTAAACCAAACTTGGAATATACTTACATCTATGCATAGCCATCCTAACACACATATATGGCCATCCTAACATGCATTTAAGGTTCTGAATTTCCTTAACAGTTAACTGTTAATTGGACTTTGTAAAAATGTAGTGTTCAAGTTTTCCGTTTAGTTGAGAATTGAGATTAATTTCTCTCTACACATTTTATCACAACTGAACCTAGATTATACTTAAATCTGTGCATGTCTATCTCAACGCACATTTCAGATTATGAATTTCTTCTACTGCAGTAGTTAAACATTAATTGGACATGCCAGAGATACAATTACAAGTAATTCTAGTCAGTGTTTGGGCTAACATCCACAAACAAAAAATGTACAAAGCTGGGTAGTGCAATCATTAGAAGCAATTTGATTATTTTGGTAGGGGATACAGGTAATATTGTCTTGTAATGAATTTCGTAGGATAACCTTTGTATGATGACGTCCACAAATTTGGCTTGATTAAAAGGATAATGTATTTTGAGACTTCTGTCCATACTTATTAGTCCTTTATTGGTGAAACCTGAGAGACTGCAGGTTTCTCTCCATTCGTCCGTCTTGTACGTACGAATATATAATGCCAAAGTTTGTCAGTGCTCTAGCGGCTTTATTTTGTGAGGGATTTTGATTAAATTTCACACAATGACAAGGACCATAATATTTCTGACAAGTTGGAGTTTCAGGGATTTTTGGTCAAGGTCACTGTTACTAGTTTTAGCAGGGGTTGGTAGGGGACATGTATTTCTTTAGCAATATGCTGTATGCTTATTTATATTATATTTTGGCAGAATATATGACTGAAATTAAGAATATTTAGAAAGAATTGATGAGACTTCTCAGCTTTAAGTCATTGTGATGTGTTATTTGCCTTTGATTACAGATCACCTCCACAAAATGGTTTACCCAGGAGTATTCAGTCAATTTGTGCCCTCGGTATTACAATGGCTCCAGTCCAACTTAAGGGGAGACGATCCAGGTTCACTTCCCTACATACCTGGTGTCTGTAACAACATAAAGAATGTGATATCGGTAAGGCAGAAAATGATGTGTTAATGTTAAAGAATGTGATATCGGTAAGGCAGAAAATGATGTGATAATGTCTTATGAAGAAAATAAATTGAAATATAGAAAATAAAATTTAAAGGAAAATGTGTCCTAAATGATAAATCTTCTTTTTGTTTTCACACTGGTATTACATTTTATTTTTGAAATTGTTAATGATGATGGCCAACTAAAACCTGTAAAAACAACTCATAATAATAAATATACTAGAGTGTTACGGTAAGACCAATTTTGTTATTCCCCACAGCTGTATGCTTTGTTACTGAAGAGGGACCTAACTACAGAGCAGGCCATAGACAAATGTCTACGACGCGTTGCTCCGGCAGGTAAATTGGTTTATAAATAACTGTTAAATAATTTTTATTTACCATCTTTATCTAGTAGTCAATACTTTTTTGATATGCAAGTCCACACACATTTTAACATGGAGGTTATGAATTGACGCTCTGGGATTATTTCAGGATAAAGAGTGTAGATATGATAGGTTTGATTTATAGTTTTTGAAAAGAAAAAAAATATATGTGTAGCATTGCTTTTGTAGAATCAGAATTGTTGGGATTGCATGTTGAATAATTAAAAAAAAAAAATCAAACTCTTTATTTTACAACAATTGCAAAACAAGTTATATCAGCTTATATTAATCACTATAAATGGCCCAGATGGAAGCGCGCAAAGTATCCTGAGTACCCAGGGAAAATCCACATGGGGTAGGTGACCACCTAGGTGAAAGGCAAGTGTGTTACGAATGTACTACCCGACCACTCATACTTATTACGATTACTTTTGTATTAAAGTGACTATATATTGTAGTTACTTACGTTGGACTCTCCTCTGTTACAGGTCACCGAGCACCCACCTGTGATTTATCCATGTCCAGGAGTTTCTCTAGAAGCTTCTCTATATGTGTGCCCAGTGCCAGTGTGCCGGAGAGGATTGTCCTGTATATGACAGAAATCGGTTAGTTATAATATGTCTGGCTGGTCATATCACATATTATAACTATTTATGGTTTCTTTTATTCCCTATTATACATATTTCAAGATAAGACAGTCCGAATTCATCACTGTTTTGGATAGCTCTGGATAAAGGTTAGAAGCGATAGTTTGGTTTAGTCTTGCTTAATGTCCTATCAACAGCTAAGGTCATCAAGCCTTTATCAGTAAAATTAGACATTGACCAAAACATATTTATGTAGTCTTCAGATTAATAGACAGGTTTTTATGAAGATTTATATACTGTATTTATCCACAAATAAACTCCTGCCCACAAATTAGTCCCCTTCCTCAATTTCAAAATAGTAATTTAAAGATAAAGTAGATGAAAAAATAAGCCCTTCTCAACTTTAATATTAAACCTTTATGTATTAATTGGGAGGATGCTTATTTTAGGATAAATATGGTATAGCGAAAAATAATGTTGACTGATTTCTCTCTGAAGTAGACCGGTGAACATTAAAATTTGACATTAGATGTTTGTACACTGTATCACTGTAAGAAATTCCTGTAATATTTGCACCATACAGGTATGACCAATCAGGACCTGGAATACTTACCTGTGGGTATCTCTCTTCCTTTACGGGAAGCCATCTTTCACTGCAGATGTAACGCTCCTTCTGATTGGACAGAACAAGCATACACATTGATAGGTAAGCATGTACTCCTCTATGTAAACAATGTGAAATGTAATGCATCTATTGAATTACCTGACTCGATGAATCATGAAAAATATACGGAGGAAGTCTTCAACTCACATTACTCTTCAAGTCTTCATGAAAAGACCCAGATATTGACAATTCTACTAGGTATTGAAATTATAAAAATTATACTAAATTTGAAAGAGTTTTCATTTCTTAGTATTTTCCAAAAGTACTGCTCTGCTTATGATTGATGTAAATTTTCACAAAGACAGCTTACTTACGGTCCTGTGTTTGTAGGGAGACAAGACCTATCCCAACTACTTGGGATGGAAAACAAGAAGCCTCAGGCTCCCCCTGGAATTTACACCAAACAGCCACACACCCAATCTAAACATTCAAAAGAGGAGGAGGATGGTATGGAACATATGGATGAGGAGGTAATCACTGCTAATCATGTTCAGGAAGAATTCAGCAGATGATAGTCTACATACATAAATCTGCTCAATATCTTTATCCCTTTTCACAATAAATATAAGCATAGACTTCACACAAGTGTGAGGTATACGTGATAATGCTCCAAACAAGATTACCTTTTTGGATGTGTCTTCTGTCTTAATCAGAATCTGTTTAATCCAGACTTGATTCCGTTCTGACAATGATAATAACTGGTACACTCTACAATGTGTAGCCCTCTGGCCAGATTTGGTTACTTCTGGGATGCCAAGTGAAAAATGCATGCAGTATATGTTTAGAGAAAAGATTGATCACTGTTGACAGTGAATTAACTTTACAAAGGAACTTCATGCAAACTTAAAGAATGACTAGCTCTAGCAAATTACAAACCTCAGGGGGATGTGTGTTGTTCATGATGTGTTCTCGGAATAATAACATTCTTTTTTCATGGCTATCTATCTACACCTTCTGCCCCTTCCCTTAAAATGGCCAAAGACATGTAGCATTTTCCCTGTGTGCATCGGTCTATCACCTATTCATCAGACTCCACTTCCATCAATATGGGATAGGGGCATATGCTTAAAAACTTTCTTTAGTTTTTTTATGGAAATTTATCTGAACATAGTGTGATGAACCACAGAATCTGAAAATAAAAAATAGTATTTATTTTATATTTTTCATTTTCTTTCAGTGTTATTGATTTTTACACTAATTGCTGTTTTATAGTTGCTGAGACTGCGGTTCAGTGAGGATCTACGGGTACAGGAGGTGCGAAGGTTGTTACAGTCATCACGGCCAGCTAGGATAGCCCTTGTACAGCGGCCTGAGGTCAGGTGGGTAATCTTCAATGTCCAGCTAGGATAGTCCTACAGCACCCTGACCCTGAGGTTGGGTTGGTTCATCTCCAATGTCCCTTTAGGGTATTCCTTTCCCAGAGCCAGGAGGTCTGGTTGGTAATCTTTAAAGTCTAACTAAGTTACCCTTGTACAATGCCCTGAGTTCAGGTGGGTAATCTCCATTGTCCCTCTTGGGTATTCCTTCTCCAGAGCCTAGAGATCAGTTGGGTCATCTCAAATGTCCTTCTTGTGTATTCTCTGTCCAGAGCCTAGAGGTCAGATGGGTAATCTCCATTGCCCAGCTAGGGTATTCCTTGTCCAGAGCCTAGAGGTCAGATGGGTAATCTCCATTGTCCCTCTTGGGTATTCCTTCTCCAGAGCCTAGAGATCAGTTGGGTCATCTCAAATGTCCTTCTTGTGTATTCTCTGTCCAGAGCCTAGAGTTCAGATGGGTAATCTCCATTGCCCAGCTAGGGCATTCCTTGTCCAGAGCCTAGAGATCAGATGGGTAATCTCATTGCCTAGCTAGGGTATTCCTTGTCCAGAGCCTAGAGTTCAGATGGGTAATCTCCATTGCCCAGCTAGGGTATTCCTTGTCCAGACGTAGAGGTCAGGTGGGTAATCTCTATTGCCCAGCTAGGGTATTCCTTGTCCAGAGCCTAGAGATCAGATGGGTAATCTCCATTGCCCAGCTAGGGTATTCCTTGTCCAGAGCCTAGAGGTCAGGTGGGTAATCTCATTGCCCGGCTAGGGTATTCCTTGTCCAGAGCCTAGAGGTCAGATGGGTAATCTCCATTGCCCAGCTAGGGTATTCCTTGTCCAGAGCCTAGAGGTCAGATGGGTAATCTCCATTGCCCAGCTAGGGTATTCCTTGTCCAGAGCCTAGAGGTCAGGTGGGTAATCTCATTGCCCTGCTAGGGTTTTCCTTGTCCAGAGCCTAGAGGTCAGATGGGTAATCTCCATTGCCCAGCTAGGGTATTCCTTGTCCAGAGCCTAGAGGTCAGATGGGTAATCTCCATTGCCCAGCTAGGGTATTCCTTATCCAGAGCCTAGAGGTCAGATGGGTAATCTCCATTGTCCAGCTAGGGTATTCCTTGTCCAGAGCCTAGAGATCAGGTCAGTAATCTCCATTGTCCAGCTAGAGTATTCCTTGTCCAGAGCCTAGAGGTCAAGTGGGTAATCTCCATTGCCCAGCTAGGGTATTCCTTGTTTAAGGCCTAGAGGTCAAGTGGGTAATCTCTATTGCCCAGCTAGGGTATTCCTTGTCCAGAGCCTAGAGATCAGGTCAGTAATCTCCATTGTCCAGCTAGAGTATTCCTTGTCCAGAGCCTAGAGGTCAAGTGGGTAATCTCCATTGCCCAGCTAGAGTATTCCTTGTCCAGAGCCTAGAGATCAGATGAGTAATCTCCATAGCCCAGCTAGAGTATTCCTTGTCCAGAGCCTAGAGGTCAAGTGGGTAATCTCCATAGCCCAGCTAGAGTATTCCTTGTCCAGAGCCTAGAGGTCAGGTGGGTAATCTCTATTGCCCAGCTAGGGTATTCCTTGTCCTGAGCCTAGAGGTCAGGTGGGTAATCTCTATTGCCCAGCTAGGGTATTCCTTGTCCTGAGCCTGGAGGTGAAGCATATGCTCTCTGCAAGTATCACTTGCATCTAGAATAGTTCTTGTTCAGTGCCCACACTCTAGTTGGTACCCGCCATTGAGCTACTTAAATAGTTCTTTAAGGCTTACTGAAAAAAAACTTGAATTTGATGCACTGAAAACTGTATGAACCTTGAAGGGTCAATTGTCACATGTGACCATAGTGACTTCCATTTTCTAATCAAGGACAGGTCGAGGGAGAATACCTCTGATCCCAGGATAGCTTTTAAATGTTAAAGCCTGAATCATTAATTAAATTGATATTTTTTTTATTTCATTGCAGTGATCACGATTTCATAGAGGAACAAGAAAAACATCTGTATTCCATATGTATAAGGACCATGGCCCTTCCTGTCGGCAGGTAATATATGTACAAAGGTTTTTTTAGTGTGATCCAAAAAGCAAGTGAAATTAAGATAAAATATAACATTCACAGCATTAAACTTATATGCACATTTCAAATTATTCTTTATCAGATATGTTTACCTGCATAGCTACTCTGTAGATTCCTGTTGGTAGAAGATGACATTAAACATATAAAAACTTGATTTTATTTCAGAGGAATGTTTACCTTATCAACATACCATCCCCTACCTACAGAGGCAATCCCAATCCCAAAACTTTGTCTGACAGGCAAAGCACCACCCAGGTATGTCATATGTTTGTAATCAACAGTGTGCTCAGCCATTAATACTATATAATATGCAGAAAAAAGTTATTGCATAAAAAATCTAGTTTGACTTGTCACTGGTTTCTCATTGACTAGGATCCTGTGTACCCAAGATGTTTTATATACTGGCACATTTTGTAATAAAAAAATGTAATTTTCAGAAATGCGACTGTAGACCTCACTCATATTGACACTCCAGCCAATATGTCGGCTTGGCCTCAATTTCACAACGGTGTGGCAGCAGGACTGCGGATAGCCAACTCCTCACAGGTCGACACCACTTGGATCATCTACAACAAGCCTAAAAGTAATGAATTCACCAACGAGTATGCTGGCTTCCTCATGGCGCTGGGTCTGAATGGTCACCTCAACCTTAATACTCTCAACATCCACGATTACCTCAGTAAGGTAGGCTGAATACACATCATAGAAAGGCTCAATAGTTTAACACTATGGATGTGGGAACTTTGGCATTGCATTGATTCTTTTATAACCATCCTTCTTTGAAAAGAAAAGAAAGAATAGCCTACAATTCAGGGTCAAAATTGAATTTAGAAAATTTTGTTGCAAGTGATATTATTATGTTACAATTCAATGATGAATAAATTATACTTGCCATTTTGTGAATGTCCATCATATAGACCAACTGGTATAGTTGTATAACAAATATAATGGTAGAACTGAAGACACTATATGTATGAGGTAAACACAGTGACAAGTAAATGTTTGTAACCTGTGCGTGATTGTTGTATTGTATTTGACAGGGCCATGAGATGATTACTGTAGGACTTCTTTTAGGAATGGCTGCAGCAAAGTAAGTGTTACTCATTAAACCACTAGGCCAGTGGAATGTAATTTTAGGGAATTCTGAATCCATTGAGTTCAAATAAACTTTGTATATACATGTATATGTATCTGAAATGCAGCACATTCCATTTGATATTTTATAGCTGCAAAATATATTCAGTTGACAAATTATCAATTCAGGTGATTTATTTATGAAGTTAACTATTATTTTCACTATTTCTCAAAATATAAATAATTCCTGCTGCACCACTTCGTCCATCTTGAGCAGTCTTCAGTCAGCGACGGATGTTACGTTGTGATTGTGGGCATTATAACTGTTGTTATATGAAGTATGTCAATTTTGGTAAAAAAAGATTATGTTTAATACAGGCGAGGTACAATGGACTTGGCCACGATGAAGTTACTAAGTATCCATGTACCAGCTCTACTACCTCCAACCTCTACTGAGCTTAACGTTCCTCACAACGTACAGGTAGCTGGAGTACTGGGAGTGGGGCTCGTGTACCAGGGTACAGCCCACAGACACACTGCAGAGGTTCTATTGTCAGAGATAGGTAAGAAGGGGAGTACTGGGAGTGGGGCTCGTGTACCAGGGTACAGCCCACAGACACACTGCAGAGGTTCTATTGTCAGAGATAGGTAAGAAGGGGAGTATAGGGAGTGGGGCTCGTGTACCAGGGTACAGCCCACAGACACACTGCAGAGGTTCTATTGTCAGAGATAGGTAAGAAGGGGAGTATAGGGAGTGGGGCTCGTGTACCAGGGTACAGCCCACAGACACACTGCAGAGGTTCTATTTTCAGAAATAGGTAAGAAGGGGAGTATAGGGAGTGGGGCTCGTGTACCAGGGTACAGCCCACAGACACTGCAGAGGTTCTATTGTCAGATAGGTAAGAAGGGGAGTATAGGGAGTGGGACTCGTGTACCAGGGTACAGCCCACAGACACACTGCAGAGGTTCTATTTTCAGAGATAGGTAAGAAGGGGGAGTATGGTGAAGGGCGATTGTGTACCAGAGTACCACTCATATACACACAGGGGAGGTTATATTGTCAGTGTTAGGTAAGAAGAGGAGTATGGGGAAGGGGGATTGGTCGTGTACCAGAGTACCACTCAAATACCCACAGGGGAGGTTATACTGTCAGTGTTAGGTAAGAAGGGGAGTATGGGGAAGGGGGATTGATTGTGTACCACTCAAATACACACACGGGAGGTTATACTGTCAGAAATAGGTTAGGAGGAGTATGGGGAAGGGTTCGAAGCTCGTGTAACAGAGTGCAGCCATCAGAAGTACAGTGAAGGTTCTACTCTCAGAGAATTGTGGGTGCGAGGAAGGGACTATAGATAAGTAAGGAGGAGTATTGTGGGTGCGGGGAGGGGGTTAGAGATAGGTAGGGTGGAGTATTGTGGGTGCGGGGAGGGGGTTAGAGATAGGTAAGGAGGTGTATTGTGGGTATTGGGAGGGGGCTATAGATAAGTAAGGAGGAATATTGTGGGTGTGGGGAGGGGGTTAGAGGTAGGTAACTTAAGGAGTAGTATTGTGGGTGCGGGGAGGGGGTTAGAGATAGGTAAGGAGGTGTATTGTGGGTATGGGGAGGGGGCTCGTGTACACTGGTACTGCCCAAACATATAGTGGAGATTCTACTATCCTTCCTAGAATTAACTGGGAACGACCCACACAGCAGAAGTTCTTTTGGTCAAAGATTGTGAGGAGGGATAGGAACCACCTTTTGACTGTCTAGAGATTGGTGAGAGGGGTAGGGACCACCTTTTGACTGTCTAGAGATTGGTGAGAGGGGTAGGGACCACCTTTTGACTGTCAGAGATTGATGAGAGGGGTAGGGAACACATTTTGACTGTCGGAGATCGGTGGGAGGGGTAGGGACCATATTTTGACTGTTGGAGATTGGTGGGAGAGGTAGGGACCACCTTTTGACTGTCAGAGATTGATGGGTGAGGTAGGGACCATGTTTTGACTGTCAGAGATTGGTCGGGTTGTAGGGACCAAGTTTTGACTGTTGGAGATTGGTGGGAGGGGTAGGGACCATGTTTTGACTGTCGGAGATTGGTCGGAGGTGTAGGGACCACATTTTGACTGTCAGAGATTGGTAGGAGGGGTAGGGACCACATTTTGACTGTCAGAGATTGGTAGGAGGGGTAGGGACCACCATTTGACTGTCAGAGATTGGTGGGAGAGGAAGGGAACACATTTTGACTGTCAGAGATTGGTGGGAGAGGTAGGGACCACCTTTTGACTGTCAGAGATTGGTGGGAGAGGTAGGGATCACCATTTGACTGTCAGAGATTGGTAGGAGGGGTAGGGACCACCATTTGTCTGTCAGAGATTGGTAGGAGGGGCAGGGACCATGTTTTGACTGTCTGAGAATGGTAGGAGGGGTAAGGACCACCTTTTGAATGTCAGAGATTGGTGGGAGTTGTAGGGACCACATTTTGACTGTCGGAGATCGGTGGGAGGGGTAGGGATTATGTTTTGACTGTTCGAGATTGGTGGGAGGGGTAGGGACCATGTTTTGACTGTCGGAGATTGGTCGGAGGTGTAGGGACCACCTTTTGACTGTCAGAGATTGATGGGTGAGGTAGGGACCATGTTTTGACTGTCAGAGATTGGTCGGAGTTGTAGGGACCAAGTTTTGACTGTTGGAGATTGGTGGGAGGGGTAGGGACCATGTTTTGACTGTCGGAGATTGGTCGGAGGTGTAGGGACCACATTTTGACTGTCAGAGATTGGTAGGAGGGGTAGGGACCACATTTTGACTGTCAGAGATTGGTAGGAGGGGTAGGGACCACCATTTGACTGTCAGAGATTGGTGGGAGAGGAAGGGAACACATTTTGACTGTCAGAGATTGGTGGGAGAGGTAGGGACCACCTTTTGACTGTCAGAGATTGGTGGGAGAGGTAGGGATCACCATTTGACTGTCAGAGATTGGTAGGAGGGGTAGGGACCACCATTTGTCTGTCAGAGATTGGTAGGAGGGGCAGGGACCATGTTTTGACTGTCTGAGAATGGTAGGAGGGGTAAGGACCACCTTTTGAATGTCAGAGATTGGTGGGAGTTGTAGGGACCACATTTTGACTGTCGGAGATCGGTGGGAGGGGTAGGGATTATGTTTTGACTGTTCGAGATTGGTGGGAGGGGTAGGGACCATGTTTTGACTGTCGGAGATTGGTCGGAGGTGTAGGGACCACCTTTTGACTGTCAGAGATTGGTAGGAGGGGTAGGGACCACCTTTTGACTGTCAGAGATTGGTGGGAGAGGAAGGGAACACATTTTGACTGTCGGAGATCGGTGGGAGGGGTAGGGACCATGTTTTGACTGTTGGAGATTGATGGGTGAGGTAGGGACCATGTTTTGACTGTCAGAGATTGGTCAGAGTTGTAGGGACCAATTTTGACTGTTGGAGATTGGTGGGAGGGGTAGGGACCATGTTTTGACTGTCGGAGATTGGTCGGAGGTGTAGGGACCACATTTTGACTGTCTCAAGAGATTGGTAGGAGGGGTAGGGACCACATTTTGACTTGCTGATGTAATGAAGTAATTGTAATATTTTCAGCGGTTGCATAAATGAAATGTTAAAACTGATTTAACAGTGTGATGTTTATTTTGTTTAGGTCGACCTCCGGGACCAGAGATGGAGAACTGTAATGATCGTGAATCCTACTCCCTTGCCGCTGGCATGGCTCTAGGTCTCGTTATGTTTGGGGTGAGGCTAGCAGCATGATTTAATATTCTTTCTGTTGATAAGATCCAGGTTACAGTACCTTAACAAAAGGGAGGCCTGCTGACCTGGTTGCTGTGTTAGTTTTATCAGATTTGTTAGATCTCTCTGCCGTACTCTATTAATTGAAAATATGATATCAATATTTTACTCTAAATAATACTAGTCGTTGATGTTATTTCTGTAAAGATAAAAGATTTGTGATGTATCCTTGAATCTTAGATTTTGTATGTCTTCAATACCAGTCATATGTTCACTTCTCCTAATTTTTTCGTTTGATATGGGCAGAGAGGCAGTGAGATTGTGGGAACCCCAGACCTAAGTATGGCAGACACACTGTATCACTTCATGGTGGGCGGACATAAACGGCCACTGGTAAGCTACTACAGAACAGTATGGAACTGCAGGAGGAAATCTGGCAAAGATGGCTTGACAAATGCCATCTGAAACAACAGATCTTGATTCCAAGAAATATTAGTTGTTTGGATTTTAATTTAGGGAGTTGTCAACTTTCATTCTGATCAGTAGGTCACATGGATGTACCATAAAAGTTTGCATGTCTAAAACATGCTACTTTTCAGTCTCACTAATTTATAATTTTTGATTAATCATTACAGATTGTGTGGCTCGATCAATTTTGAAAGTTAAAAGGAGAACTTTTTGCAAAAAAGGCCAGATTTGGATTTAGATAATAAAACTGTACAATACTTAAAAAAAAAAAGAAAATACTGTGGAACATTTCTTGATTTACTTTCTTTTAAAGAGTGGGCCCAATAAAGAAAGGTACAAGTCACCAAGCTGTCAAATCAAGGTAATGTATTGAGACTAAAAATAACAATAATATAAATGAAGCAGATTTGTCCTCCAGATGTGCCTTTCCTTAAAAATAACTTTTCCTAGTATATTAAAATCTGTCTAATCTCCCTGTCAAGTTGACATTGGCTATTGATAAAAATTTGATTATGTCTCTAGTACATAATAACATAAGGATGAAATAGCATCTTTACCTCCTACAAAGAATGTCTGTTATATAATTATCTCCCCTTGTTTGTTACAGGAGGGTGACAGTGTAAATGTGGATGTGACATCTCCTGGGGCTACATTAGCTCTTGGCATGCTCTACTTCAAAACCAACAACAGGTGAAATAACAGACAAAAGTCTTTGTTTATAGGCCAGAAAAAAAATAGTAATGAAATAATTAGTCAGAAAATCAATTAAGGGCTAAACAGGTAAAACATTACTTAACAAGAAAACTCAAGGCTTGTCAAACAGAAACCACCAATAGAAATGAATTTATTAAAACAGTACTATATCATAAGACACATTTTCTCCAGCACCCACCAGGTATAGGATTTCCTTATTTCTGGAGACTTCCCATTGGATATATATTTTACTGGAATAGCTTTAATGTTGCTCTCTGACAAGAAGTGAAACTTAATGTACAAGGACCAGAATGGATACTACTTTTAACAATTTTCTATTTATTAATATTAGTCCAATTTTGCCCTGCATTGAAGAATTTAGAAATAATTTTGTTACACTTTTCCTGTCCTACAGTGCTGTAGCGGAGTGGTTGATTGCATCTGATACACAGTTTATGCTTGATCATGTCCGACCAGACTTTCTTATGTTACGGGTAAGTTTAGATTATTTTCACATCATGTCAGATCATATAATTTTACACTTATTAGTCCCTTACTGGTGAAAGCAGGGGGACTATAGTTTACATCCCCATCTGTCTTGGATGTAGGTACATATATGTACACAATGTAACACAAAGTTTGCCACCACTCTAGCGGCTTCATCCCTTCAGGGATTTTGATCAAACTTCACAAAACAAGTTTTAGATTTTTTGGGTCAAGCTCAAGGTCACTGCTGCTATTTTTAGTTGGGCTGGTAGGGGACATCCAGTATTAAGAGTTTACATTTCATTGATTTGGTTTTCAGACACTGAGCCGTGGACTTGTCATGTGGGATTCTGTAATACCAACGTTTCAGTGGCTAACTGGTAACTTGCCTCCGGTAAGTCCTTATCTTGCTTATGTCAAGTCAAAATTTGCGTAATTGTTCCAAATCTCTGTTATATTATAAATTATACTTCTTGGTGAATCAGTGTTTTACAAAATAAGATGGTGAATCAATGTGTTTGAAACTGTTTAATGTTGAATTATTTCATTAAAGAAGTAATTTTATTAATTCAATTACCAGCTGACTCAACTTAACTTGTAAAATATCAAATGGCATATACAGTTTAAAAGCTTGAAGATGTGCTCCTTTGTCAGGCGGGTCAAATAAACTTAGTATAGATATTGAAATGAAATTTAATGTTTTCCAGATCATTCAGAAATATGCATTTGCCCAAGGGCATGTCCAGGATGATGACACACCTGTGGACTTTGAGACGATGAGGTATAGTGTGTGTTTGAGATTAAATTTTGGAGAAAAAAGAAGAATTTTCAGTTGTATATGACTGGTTATTTTATGACATACGTTGACATGAAAACCTGTTTTTAGGAAATTTATTAATTTTGTCAAAAAATAATAAAAATGAATCACGCTTGTCATATGTTTTACAATGTAAGAAAAAATATATGTAATATTATATGTAATATCAACTCTTACCAAATATGTGTTATGATGTAAATTTAATTGTAAGACTGACATTTGGACATTAAGAGGATGCCTGTATGTATGAGTAATTTGTTCTTACATCAGCTACTTTACAAATGGCCACTTAAACATGATGACAAGATTAATAGTCAATCAATTTCATTCAGTATTTTTAAAAGAATAGGATCAACGAAAGGCTAAAAATCTATACTTATATCCTCTATTCAATATCATGTTGTAGCCAGGCGTACTGCAATATCGTGGGTGGAGGATGTATGGTGATTGGTCTGAAGTTTGCTGGGACAGCCAACAAACAGGCATTTGATACTCTGGTGAGACATCACATTTGTCTGGTTATTAATTCAACTATTAAGTGTCACAAATATTTTTCATAAGATATGAAGCATGGTTAGTTTCAGAAACTTTTTATTTTAGATTGATATAATATAAAATTTAATGGACTCTTTCATTTTAAATTCAATAGTAAGTGTTGTCGATCATATTTATGTAAATTGCCAACATTATACTTAAATGAAGAATATTTAGATAATTATGTCTTTGTCTTCTTGGTTGTTTGCAGAAAGAGTGTATGCGTATGTCTCTGGATATTGTGTCCTGTCCAAGTCATGTAGAACAAGCTGGGAAAATCACAGTTGAGAACACGATGATGTCCATTCTATTGGCCCTGGCTATGGTATGCATTCTCTGTTCGGACTTCGGAGTAAGATGGCTTTTTAAAATAGATACTTGCAATCCTCATTAAAAAAAATGAAGAAAAAAAAGGTTTGAATACCTTACAGTATAGCTGAATGTTAAAAAATATGGATGCTCTGCTACAGATTGTTGAACTTTGATACATAAGGGAGACCATTGATTAATGTTTATACCCATCTTAGCTTGATTTACTTCTGAACTGTACGTTGTATTGATCTGTTTTAGGTGATGTCAGGGACGGGTAATCTAGAAATCCTTCGTATGTGTCGCATGTTACGGGCTCGTGTTGGTCCCCACAGTCTAGGGGTGATGTATGGCTCGCACATGGCCATCAGTATGTCCCTGGGGCTGCTCTTCCTAGGTGGGGGCAGGTAAGTCTAATGTTTCCAGGAGAAAAGATACATGTTCTTGATAGCATGAGATATGAATCAATTGTAGAAGTGAGGTGCCCAATTATGTTTGGATTTATTTGTGATTTAAGAACATTTTAAAATCAGTTCAGTTTAAAAAGCTTCTTGTTCTTTTCCTGTTAGATATAAAATTGTTTTAGATTTTTTAAAAACCTCTGTTACATTAAAATACATGTCCCAGTGTATCTGTATCTCAGGTACTCGCTGAAGACCACATCAGACTGTATAGCCGTGATGCTGTGTGCTTTCTATCCCAAGTTCCCAATTCACAGTAACGACAACAGGTGAGCATTGAATGGCCTCATATATACCCACATTTGTTTCAGTCAGTAATTATCAGGATAGCTTATATAAAATAATATGGCCATTTATCATATAGATTATATGTATTCCACACAGATGCTTGAAGATTTGTCTATTTTCAGCCAGCCAGTTTGTATTTGGGTATAGGACAGGTAAAATATATAGATTATCTTTATATCATAACTCAAGTAACAGGCATACAATGTATTTTCAATGCTTCTCCCTATTGTGGGAAGACATATTTTTCATGGCCAATTGTGTATGACATCACAATAGTGTTACCCATAAGTTACAAGGCTCAGTTGTGTGTTAATTGTATGTTCGCCATATCATTTGTACTAAACAACAACATTACACAGTTAATGGCCTCTATTATATGATACATTTGGACGTTGTTCGTGTAAGAATGGAGTGACATTGTTGTGTTGAAGGTACCATCTACAGGCCTTGCGTCACCTATATGTGATGGCTGCTGACCCTCGCCTTGTCCTTCCTCGCGATGTAGACACAGGACACCCTTGTTATGTACCTATGGAAGTCAGATTTAAGGTATGAATCTTAAGAGAGCTGTTTGTAGATTGAAACATTGGTTAATGGAGATTTTCAATCAGAAATACTTTGATACAATTGAAGCAAAATCATGCCAAAATGCCCTGTGTTGTGTACATTGTAAATTAATTTTAGGTCTGTGGTCAAATTTTAGGTCTGTGGTCAAAGGCATTACAAGGTTTTTGAAACATGGAGTTAAGTAAAAAGAAATCTCATTCATAATCTTTTGCTACACCTATGAATGCATTGGAAAGATCCCTACATCCAATGTGGGTTAATCTTGGTTTAATGACATGCAAGTAAATGCTAATGCTTGTTTAATGTATTTAAGTGCTAATCCTTGTTTAATGTATTTAAGTTTTAATTTGATTGTTTCAGGATACAGATGTATACAGTAATGTCTCCTTCAATACATCGGCACCCTGCCTTTTACCAGAACTGGATGTCATAGAAGAGGTAAGCATAATTAATATACATAAATATTGTCAATATGTATGAAATAAATACCAATGCAAACTATTTTCATTGTATCTAATAGTAGATGTATGTGTTTTATACTCTGGAGATCAATAGATTTCTATATGATTTGTAGGTAAAGATAACTGGACCGCGATACTGGCCTATAACATTCCATCTGAACAAAAACTGGAACAACTTACAGTAAGTAGACATCATATTGGGGCATCTGTATATCTGATTCAGTACTTGTGTTTTACTATGATAATAAACAGTCTGACAACACTTTGCACTGTTAAGGTTAGGCCTATTATAGTAAATTATCTACCAATGGGAGGAATAAAGGTTCGTGAAACAGGAAAAAGTTATTTGATTCACACAGTGCCATTTCATAAGCCTTTCCCAGCACCAACCATGCATAGAATTTTTTTTTTTTAGAGTCCTTCCATAGGACATATATTTGAATGGAATATCCTTTTAAACCAAAGAGCTTTAAAAGGAATCCTAGTAGGTTTAAATATATGTAGTACTTAAATATTTAATCTATCTCATTAATTGTGTTACAGACTGGTGTTACAAAACAACGGTACTTTGTATGTCAAGCAGCGGGCAGGTCACTTGTCCTATGTAGAAGATCCAAAGGTATTTCTCAAATGCAACATTGAAGATTTTATTGCATGGTTGTAGAAAAAATGTCATTCCATTCAAATATTGATTATTTGTAAATCTATTGTCACAGACTGTTTAATTAATTTATTCATAGAAATAAGCTGAAATGTTTTTGTTGTTATTAGGGTTACAGAAGTATGTTGGCCAAGTCTTTGACCAGTGACCACTCAAGTCATTCCTCAGTAAAGGTAGGTGGACAATGATGATGAGTTTTATAGGCTCTGGTCATTTCACTTATACATGTATTACGTATATTTCTTCACACCTGTACATGTTCTGTTCCTATGAATTAAAAACAAACTTCCAGTGAACCTACTGTTCTCTTTGAAAACAGGAATAGTCTGATTTTGGAGGTTTATGGTCCAGAACATAGCTTTCCAAGTATACACCATATCGTAATTTTTCAAAACTTTATATAATTATTCAGGTTACAGTAAGAACAAAGAACACAAGGCTTGCTCCAATGGGAAATTATATTACAAGATGTTTACTATACAAGGAAACTTTGAGAATTCACACTGAATGCAGTGTAAAAAAAAAACCATCACCTGTTCTACAAGATATAGCTCTTTATTCATTTTTCATCAGAAAAAAAACAAACAGATAACTACCATGAAAATAATGAAGATATTAACTTTATATGAAATAAATGCCTATCACATTTCTGCTTATTCATACAGGTAGTTTCATAGGCAAACATGTTTTGGTAACATATATGTTCTGTGGTTTTATGTTTTTGAAAGAAGCACTAGAATTACAAAAAAATGTTGACATAATCTTGCCCATCAAAAATGTTTTCAGGATTTGATACATTTATAATCAGTTCATTTCTTGAGATGATGGTTTCCACATTAGAGTTTTCCTTGTGTTGGTTTGGTTTTGTATCGTGTTACTACCCGCATATTTTCAAATTGAAAATAACAATTTTTTTGTTCCAGCCTGATGTTGTGAAAGCCTTTACCTCAGACCCGAGACTGCTTGCTCTGACAGAATACTTCCTCAACACAAAGAATATGAAGGTACATTACATAGTATATAATGGAAACCATAATTTGCAAATTAGTAAGAACTTACTTCCTAACTCACACAATTCCTGATGATAGGAGATAGTATTGTATGTGATGTCTTGTTATGGAAGAAAAATCAAGATAGAATTATTTACTCTTGATGTCAAATAATCTACATTTTAATTTTTTTGATATTTTTGTCAACAGGATGTAGATTTCCTTCAGATCTTGTCCTCCATTGTGTATGAGTGTGTGACAAAAGAAAAGCCAGAATCGATTCCTTCCTATGTAGATCTCCACCAGGTAAGTATAGTTTACACTGCTGACATGTCGTCCTACACAGGTGTAGACTTCACCTGTTGATAAGTTAATTATTCACCTATTGATAAGTTAATCAACACCTTACTCATCTGTCCATTGCCTACAGTGAAACCTATATCAGTTACATGCATATACCAAAATAACTTTGTCGTAATGTAAAGTAATGTAATGGTTAAGAATCCAAGGTCATTATTGTTGCTATTAAGATTTCAGTTAGAATTGTAGTAACACCTGTCTTTGCTTGTTTTAGTCACTGGATCGGACACAGTTTGGGATGAGGACAGCTGGAGTGTGTCAGCTAAAACTGGTCCTCAGTTACTATGGCAGCAGGTTCTGTCTGGGTGACAGGGAGACGACATCAGAACAGTTGCTGAAACTGGAATTTCTCATGGCTCTCAAGTCAAAGCTGGAAAACATTCTAGACAGGTGGCAAACAGGTGAGTCATGGAACAAAGCTGCAAAAAGTGTTAGTGATTTTATTGAAGTGTAGTTGGCATGAAAATGCATCACAAATGAAATTTTTAGACATCTTTTGTTGAAAATATAACTTGGCTTGTATTCATTGTCAGCAGTTCATCTTAAAATTATTTCTTGAGATTTCCTTATCATCATATGAATTGCGGAGTAGAGAGTAAAACGTTTTTGACTTGTTTGGAAATTTTGATTGTCTAATTGTTTGTGATGCAGCATTATATCTATAATTTATATGATTCAATTTATCTGTGTGCCTATTAGCAACAGCAATTAATTCTACATGAAAATACATATACCACAGTATATAATCTAATCCTGGTATTGCACTCTGTTACAGACAACATGGACTTGTTGGTGAAGTACCTACAGGGAGAGGTGCTGAAAGGCCAAGAAACCTCACGCCTTTCCGCCTACCTGTCCTGGTTCGAGATTCCCACCCCTGCACAGATCTCCAAAGTCATTGTGGAGGGTATGTTTGGTTTGCTTGTAGTCCCATTTATTCGTTAATTTTGTCTTTAAATTTCGCTTTGTTTAAAAATCCAATTGAATTTTTAGGTCACCTGAGACAAAGTCTCAAGTGACCTATTCTAATCCCCTTTTGTCCGTCGTCGTGCGTCGTCCGTCGTGCGTTCGTAAACAATTTACATTTTCGACTTCTTCTCCAAAACCCACCAACCAAATTCTATGAAATTTGACAGGAAGCTTCTATGGCTAAAGGTCAACCAAAATTGTAAATTATATGGTCCCCACCCCCCAGGGGCCTGAGGGGCGGGGCCAAAAAGGGTCAAATTGACTAAAACTTCAAAAATCTTCTTCTCTACTCTCAGATATGCTGGAATCAAACATTCTTCATAGATGGAAGGGTCTTAAGGTGCTTTACCAAATTGTAAATTTCATGACCCAGGGGTTTCACGTTTGTCCCTGGGGAGGGGCTAAACTTTACTATAGTTTATATAGGGAAATCACATTTTTGACTTTAATTGATTTTATTTCTATTGGAATTCATTCTAATTTTGTAAACATTGTCAGCATGGGATGACAGTTTGATGGCATGCACATGTTGGCCCTGACTGACCTCCAGGGGCTGATGGGTGGGGCTAAAAAGGGCCAAATTGACTAAAACTTCAAAAATCTTCTTCTCTACTCTCAGATATGCTGGAATCAAACACTCTTTATAGATGGAAGGGTCTGAAGGTGTTTTACCAAAATTGTAAATTTCATGACCCAGGGGTTTCACGTTTGCCCCTGGGGAGGGGCTAAACTTTACTATAGTTTATATAGGGATATCACTTTTTTGACTTTAATTTATTTTATTTCTATTGGAATTCATTCTAATTTTGTAAACATTGTCAGCATGGGATGACAGTTTGATGGCATGCACATGTTGGCCCTGACTGACCCCCAGGGGCTGATGGGCGGGGCTAAAAAGGGCCAAATTGACTGAAATTTCACAAATCTTCTTCTCTACTCTCAGATATGATAGAATCAAATACACTTCATAGATGGCAGGGTCTGAAGGTGCTTTACCAAAATTGTGAATTTCATGACCCTGGGGTTTCACGTTTGCCCCTGGGGAGGGGCTAAACTTTACTATAGTTTATATAGGGATATCACTTTTTTGACTTTAATTTATTTTATTTCTATTGGAATTCATTCTAATTTTGTAAACATTGTCAGCATGGGATGACAGTTTGATGGCATGCACATGTTGGCCCTGACTGACCCCCAGGGGCTGATGGGCGGGGCTAAAAAGGGCCAAATTGACTGAAATTTCACAAATCTTCTTCTCTACTCTCAGATATGATAGAATCAAATACACTTCATAGATGGCAGGGTCTGAAGGTGCTTTACCAAAATTGTGAATTTCATGACCCTGGGGTCTCAAGTTTGCCCCTGGGGCGGGGGTAAACTTTACTATAGTTTATATAGGGAAATCACATTTTTGACTTTTATTTGTTTTATTTGTTTTGGAATTCATTCTAATTTTGTACACATTGTCAGCATGGGATGACAGTTTGATGGCATGCACATGTTGGCCCTGACTGACCCCCCGGGGCTGATGGGCAGGGCTTAAAAGGGCCAAATTGACTGAAATTTCAAAAAATCTTCTTCTCAAGACTGAAATAAGGTGGAATCAAATACTCTTTATAGTTTGAAGGGTCTTATGGTGCTTTATTGAAATTTTAAATTTCATGACCCTGGGGAGGGGGTAAATTTTACTATAGTTTATATAGGGAAATCACATTTTTGACTGATTTGTTTTGATTTCTATTGGAATTCATTCTGTTAACATTTTCAGCATGGAATGAAAGTTTAATAATATGCATATGTTGGCCCTGACTGACCCACCCCTAGGGGCTGATAGGGGGGGGGGGGGGGGGGGGGGGGGGGGGGGGCAAAAAGGGTCAATTAAATAAACTGAAATATTTCAAATCTCAGGTGACCGTTAAGGCCCATGGGCCTCTTGTTGTAAAAAGTTTGCCTATTTATCAATAGGACAAAATTGAAAATTAATAGGACGAAAATCAAAATTAGTTTGAAGTTTATTTGATACTGTGGAGTGATATGTTCTTGACTGTAATTGTTTGTATATCCAGGGGCTCCTACACTACCAGTGCTGTGTGCGAATCTACCCCAGCTCTCTGTGGGGACTGTGATGAGAATCCTTACCGCCTGGCAGGCAGCTGTGTGATACACTGAAGCAATCTTGTAACTATCAGAAAGTCTGGAACTTGGCAGCATGATTGAAGATGCATTTAAATGACCATATGAGTCATATGGTCTATAAGCTGACAAGTCACTGATGTATATTAAGGACAATAACATGGTCTTAACATGACTTGACAACATGGCAAGAATTTTAAGGTCATGTGACATTCAGGTGGTCTGTAAGATGACAGAATGCTGCAAGAGTTATGGAGTCATGTGACATGTGGTCTGTTAATTACATGACAGGATGATGCAAGAATTATGGCGTCATGAGGCATTTGTGTGGTTCGTGAAGTGGTTGTTGATTGCCGTGTGATATAAGAGGATGTGGCCATACTACAGAGGATGTGGCCATACTACAGAGGATGTGGCCATACTACAGAGGATGTGGTCATACTACAGAGGATGTGGTCATACTACAGAGGATATGGTCATACTACAGAGGATGTGGCCATACTACAGAGGATGTGGTCACACTACAGAGGATGTGGTCACACTACAGAAGATGTCACACTACAGAGGATGTGGTCACACTACAGAGGATGTGGTCACACTACAGAGGATGTCGTCACACTACAGAGGATGTGGTCATACTACAGAGGTTGTGGGTGGCCATACTACAGAGGTTGTGGGTGGCCATACTACAGAGGATGTGGTCATACTACAGATGTCTTTCAGTATTCTGTTAGATGTATGGAAGAGGCAGTCGTGTAAGTTTATGATATGGCAGAAGGTTTCCACATAATAAATAGAGACAGTTATGTAAGCCATCATCAACTTAAAGAGGATTCCTCAGACAGAAATCTGCTAATGTCTACAAAACAGGGCAGGCAAAAGACTATTACAAAACAGGGCAGGCAAAAGACTATTACAAAACAGGGCAGGCAAGAGACTATTACAAAACAGGGCAGGCAAGAGACTATAGTATAGTGTTCATTCTTCATATATAAGACACACTCAAAAAGTGTTGTAACTAGTGAGAATCCTGTGCCTAAGTATTCATACCTTTTGTTGTATGAATGGGAAACAGATACATAGCCTTGGCACAGTAAAGTATTCATTTGATTGTGTTGTGATACCAAACTCCCATTCTTACATGTTATATTTTAGTTAGTGCCAAATGGTTTCTTCAAATTGAAGACGTTTTAGTTTTTAGCTTGCTATGACAGGAGCTGTTGTCAAATATATTTGTATAGGTAACCTTATTGTTTATCTGGAAATTAAAGTATTAAATATAAAAATAGTATGAAATAAAATTTGGTTTAATATTGCAATAAGCCTGAACAACATAAATATGAAAAACATACTATGATAATGATATTGTTTATCTGGAAATTAAAGTATTAAATATAAAAATAGTAAGAAATTTGGTTACAATAAGTCTGAACAACATAATATGAAAAATAGACTATGATAATGATATTGTAGAAGTTATCAGTAATGATTTTCTTCATGTGGTTGTATTTGTCCACCCCAAATCAAACAATCACTGAAACACACACAAGATGAGGAGGGTGATAGTTTGCCAGTGTCATATTAAAATACAGAGATCTATAACAATATGTTCAACTGAGCATAGAATCTTGTTGTATTTATGAAATAAACAAGTCATATCAAAACTTTATTTATTGTTGTTTGTAGCTCACCTGGTACAGGAGGTGAGCTTAGTGCCATGACGTCTTGTCTGTTGTCATCAAATTCGACAATGAAAACATGTTTTTTCCTGCATCAAAAATTGACAAACACCAGTTTAGATAATCATGAATGTTGCTCCTTCTGTTTGACATTTCTTTATCACACTATATTATGGTAGGGAATCAGTGTTTTAATTCCATGAAGGGGGTGGAGCATATAGTTTACTCATGTCCGTCCCGTCCCCTGTCATGTCGCATCCCCTCCTGTCCCCTCCCGTCCTGATGCAATGTAACTAGCTAATAGTCAGGAACTGCTGAGGTTTCGGGTGTCGGTAAAGTGGCAGCAGGAGTATTTATGTCTACCAGACATTTTCTAGTTCCAGAAAACACTTTATCAGAAGAAAGGTACATTGTATGAGGTAATCCAATGGAGTAGTTATGACCTGTTACATAAACATCAATAGTTAGAAAAGTTTGAAGAATTATCAGGTAAAGGAGACTCATTGTTACATAAAATGGGGATTTGACCGCTAGCAACAATATTAGTGTCTCCTTCCCAACAGATTTTGACCAAGCTTGATCAACAGCATCCTTGGATAAATGGGATCAATGATGTCAAAGCAAATGGGAAACCTAGGCAATCCCTTAGAATGGATTTTTACAAAACTTGATTTGGAACATTCTTTAAGATCACCCTTGAGTTTGACAAGAATGCTGATGTGACGGAGACGGAAATTGAAGAGTGGTTATTAAAGGGTTCTCAATGTTTCCATTTTAGAGCTGAGGCCCAGGAAAGGAAACAAAGATTTATCAAGAGATTTAAACAAAAACTTAGCAAGAAAACGAACAAAACACTTTGAATGTCCAGAATGACAACATATTTCCATTGGTTTTCCTCTGGATTTATTTTCCTATTTGATTGACAAAAGACAAAAAAGAAAAGAAAACCTGACAATTATCTGAAGATTATAATTCATCTTGATCTTTGTGGGGGGAAAATGTAAATGTGCTTCCGTTTAATATTTTCTGATTAGTTCAGTCAGCGATTCACCCACAAGGAGAAGTGTGCAAAGCTTTAGATTTTAATTGTCATGAAATTCTAAACTTTAAAAAAAAAATCTCAAAGTTTGTGTATAGTAACTCTGCTTCATTGTCTTGCCATCAATATGTTCTAATGATAATTGTCTTGACCAAGAACCTGTGACCTGTATTATTCAACCCTTGACCCAGGACAAGGGACCTCTATTATTCTACACTTGACCCAGAATCTGTGACCTGTTTTATTCAACACTTGACCCAGGGCAAGTGGCCTTTATTATTCATTAATTGACCCAGAACCTTAGACCTCTAATATTCAACACTTGACCCAGGATAAGAGGCCTCTATTATTCATTACTTGACCCAAATTGACCCAAGACCAATGACCTCTATCATTCATCACTTGAAAGAGAACACATGTCCTCGTATATCCAACACCTTGCCTATGACCTGTGGACTCTATTATCAACACTTTACCCAGGATCTTAAGCCTCTATTGTCCAACACTTGACTCAGACCTTTAGCCTCTATTGTCCAACACTTGACCTAGGACCTGTGACCTATATTTTCCAACAATTGACCTAGGACCTTTAGCCTCTTTTGTCCAACTCTTGACCCAGGGCAAGTGGCCTCGTTTATTCATTACATGACCTAAATTGACCCAGGACCTCTGACCTGTATTATTCAACTCTTGACCCAGGATAAGAGGCCTCTGTTATTCATTACTTAACCCAGGACCTATGACCTCTATCATTCATCACTTAAAAAAGGACACATGACCTATATCCAACACCTTGCCTATGACCTGTGGACTCTATTATCCAACATTTGACCCAGGATCTTTAGCCTCTATTATCCAACAGTTAACCTAGGACCTGTGACATCCATTATCCAACACTTGACCTGGGACATCCATTATCCAACACTTGACCTGGGACATCCATTATCCAACACTTGACCCAGGACCTGGGACATCCATTATCCAACACTTGACCTAGGACCTGTGACCTCTACCATCCAACATTTGACCCAGGACCTGTGACCTCCATTATCATTCGACCTAGGAACTGTGACCTCTACCATCCAACATTTGACCCAGGACCTGTGACCTCCATTATCGTTCGACCTAGGAACTGTGACCTCTACCATCCAACATTTGACCCAGGACCTGTGACATCTATTATCCAACATTCGACCCAGGACCTGTAGCATCTTGTATCCGAAAAAGTCGTCGTATTTTGTCACTTCTTTTAAAACAGAAATGTATACCACACTCCACGACGGCTCCCTCCCGCCAATTATCAGAGCAGCTAACTACACCGAGCAAAAGAGGGTAAAACCCAACCGGAGATCACACCATCACGGCCAATATAGATTGTTTATTTGGCGTGCCAATGAGGAAATGAAATCGAAGGCATGCTGCGAAATGGAAAGTGAAGTAGGCCAATTGTTATGGCAGGGTCAAGTCAACCATGCCAAAATCTGATCCATTTCCTGTTTAATATTCTGCTTCTTTAAAGCATGCAGTACACAACTTTATAATCAGTATCATTTTATCAGTTGATTTTCCGTTGTGATATGGAGTCGGAACTATGCAATAAAGATTTGAATTGTTATATCTTTTCCCTTACAAAATGGCTCACGAAAGAGGAATCACATTGCCATCGAGAGATTGAATGCAAAATTATTTGCCACTTCAACTATTTCCGTTTTAAATAACATCGCGCGACAACCGAGAAGAAAATCGGGCAAACACTCCATTAGGACATGCGCGTTATCCATCAGCATAAAACACAAGTTGGAAAGTTACTGGCCGTTCTGTACGTTTTAAGAACTCTTTCTTATTACGGTTAATACTATTGTATCAAATATCTTTTCTGCGAGCGAAACGGGTGGGAATAAACCCGGCCAACCTATAAAGATAGAGCGTCTAACTAGCGCATTGGAGAATCCGGAACTGGAATAAGAAAGCTTTTAATATCTGAAGGTATGCATTCATTTTAAAAAAATGTAATCTACTGCAATCTTGCGTCTAAGACTGCACGGTATTAGTTAACTTACACTGTCGTGCGCAAGTGCAGTATTCGTACCACTTTGCTTTCATTGTATGAATTGAAGAGATATTTAGATGAAAAGATACCTCATGAATGATATCTTCTGAAGTTTATACATATCTCCTTTTTTCTTTTTCTTTATAATCTTTTGTGAAATAATGACTAACATAGCTTGCCCGGAAATGTTTATATTTTAATAGCATAATGACAAAAACCAAAACCAAGATTTAAGTTATAAAACCTGAACCTGCCCAGTTGTTAAATCCCTTCGTTCCCCTTCATCATCCGCCTAATATTGAAGGTATACATATGTGTCGGGATTTGTGCCAAATTACACACATTGATCTTCATCACTTAAATATGTGTCTCTTCCCCTAATATCCCATCCTTAATGCCTGCATGGCTGGTTTCGGAAATTTCTCTGTATCTGTATCTTGTACGTCTTCAGAACCCAATTCTGGTATGAATAACGACGGGATTTTTTTTTATTTGTCCGTGTTGTCATTATTCTTCTTCGCTTCTATTTTATTTTATAAATATTTGAAGCAGGGATTTTTTTGGGCCATGTCCCTGATCTAAATAAATCCTGTTATCAATTTATTTTAATCTTGTACATTATCAGCAATTTTGGTAGATAGCCCTGGCAGCCCAAACACCTCCCCACTGAGCAATGTAACTGTGATAATTCTAAAATAAAACTGTTAGGACCTAACACGCCAATACTATAATATCCCGTACAGTGCCAGTTAATTGCAGTGATATGATTTAGAAACCGAATTGATTAAATATATTATGCTGTTTCTTTGTTGCAAGTTTTCGTTTCGTTGTTACTGTGTTTTATACCGATGTTTGACGTAATAACTAATAATAGCTCAACTGAGCTAATTTTTCCATTTTTATGCCATACATATGTAGTCTTTGAAAAACAGCTCATTTTTTAGCGTAACACAGGCTTTTGCTGGCATAATTAGCATCAGTCCTAAAATGTCTTTATAAAATAAAAACTTGGCCCCGACCCTCTAATTTACAATTCACCCTCGGCAACTAATCCGACCGTGTCGTTTGCCTCTATTGTAATTCATATGGCGTGTAGATGAATATTTCCCGCCACGTTGTCATTTTACCGGAAGTACTTGCTCGTGTTATTATGTCACGTGACTCATCAGAACTGTCAGAAAGTTCCTAGGCGAGAGTAGGTCGTCTACTCCTGTCCCAGCATCTCTTCGTTTCGGAGTATAACCAATCACATAAGTCGATTTGTGTTCTGAAGAATTTCTTCACATGCACCGAGCATATATGGTAAATATATAGGTGTTACTGCAAGAAAAATACGTCATTTCATCTTTATAATGGAGGCCTCGGCTTCAAAGGGAGGGGGCTGCTGCTGTTTTAGTGATGGGTGTCCGACGGGAAAAACAATACCAAATTTCCCCTGCGGACAGTCATAACTGATGTCTGTAATGGTTGTTGAGTGACATTTTACGTAGGTATATACTCCGAAGAAATTAAATGCTGGAAACTATAGTCTCCATGGCATGCACGGTTTACCTCCCAAACTACCTGTCTGAGACAGGTTACTCATATTACGGAGCTGCTATAAGCTAGTGAGTGACTGATAATCTTATACTGAAGAGTCAGAGTATTAACATATTATAACAATAACTGACATTGTGTTTGTCTCTGTGGTTCCGTGAACATGTTATCCACTATCCCAAGTTGCCTCAATATTACTTTTTTTCAACATTACTGCAGCTCCCAATTCAATATCTCCTCACCTTGGTTTTGTGTATAGTGGTAGTTAGTTAAAATAGGTGTAGGTACAGGTAAGCTGCCTTCATGACTGCGCTTGTTGCTAGGTATCGTCTGTAATAGGAAGGAGTAATGAAAAATACCCTGCCCGTGCCGGCTTCCAACTAGTGACCTCTCACTCTCATGGCAAACATCCTACCACTAGACTAAAGGGAAGTACCCGCTAGTCTGAGCTTGTAAGATGACCTTGTACTCTCTACTTTTACAGTCGGTATTGGTAGACTCTAGGCCGTGTATGATTATGCAGGATAACTATACATTTTTGTTTATAAACAAATGTCGTTTAGTGACTCATGCAGCTGTATGTTGCTTGGAATAAGATGTGAGTGTTCAGCCCAAGGTCTCAAACTAGTGAAGAGACATGCATACTACTGCTTAGATTAAAGTAAATTTTCCACTAGCATGAGCTAGTAAGGTCACCTTCCATATTATACTCTAACTTTTACACTGACTCGCTCATTCACAAAATTATCATTACCGAAGCCAACCACAATCATGGGCATGGCACCAAATCTATAATAGGAAGTAGAAATGAGAACCCAGTTTATCTGCACACCAGGCCTCAAACTAGTGACCTCTCTCTCTCTCAGTTGACATCCTACAACAAGACTTTATGGAAATTCCTGCTAGCCAGAGCTAGTATAGTCATGATTAAAGGTGACCTAGCTAGCTTCCATGATACTCTCAACTTTTCCACTAACTTCTCCCTCCTTCACAAAGCCATGGCCCCAAATTAAAGACCACCACAATTCTGGTCATTGTACCAGAAAGGAGTAATGAATAATACTCTGCAAACAATGGGCCTCAAATTTACAACTTCTCTCTTGTTGAGCAAACTACATCTAAGAGAAATTCCTGGTAGGCTGAGCTAGTAAGGTAATTTATACTCTGTACTTTTACACCTTACCAAAGGTATTTAAACTAATCTAATAATGTTATGATATAGCAGAGGTTGTGGAAACTATGATACTGACACTGTTGGTAACTTTGCCTTGTGCAAGATAGTACGTTACCCCACTATCCTTCAATCATTTTTATTATCTTAAAACAATTTCATATATAAGTACGACCAGCATCAGGAAAGCCTACTGTGTCAGGCTGAAACTAGGAATATTACGTCCACAGCACAATCTGAAAACATTGCCGAATTCTCCTTTTTGAAGACCATTTCCAAACCAGCTCCCTAAACTTTTCCAGATATTTCAATTTACATACATGGTTGAAAGGTCACAAATCAGTTGATTACCATATTTATTCTAATAAATGTCCCAGAAAGTACATGATATTCTGCAAAGAGGTGATGTTAAATAAAACACAAAATTCCTGACTATTGTTCATCTGGTACATAAATGATGATGATTCACCATACTGGGTCAATATATGATTCAAACATTTAAAACAATTTATCAGGTGTTATCATCTTAAGGTATTTACACACATGCTTGTAAACAGGTAAATAGAATGACACAAGTTTTTGAGTTTATCCACATTTTAGACTACCATCATTCAGATCTAGATGATCATGATAGGCTATTTAACTTTGCTTATTTGTCTTTGCTTATTTGTCTCTGTCCATAAACAATCCATAATATCACTCTTTCTTTAGCAATACTGGAAGGATATTTCTCGAACTAAATTTATAGGTTTCCCATGGTCCCTTCAGTTTTGAGCCTGATTGACAATTTAAACTAAATGACCAAAAAAGAGTCACCTTTGATTTAAGCTGCTGAAATTTTTATCGCCGTTTCATGAGAAGTACTAGAAGGTTATTTTTCAACTTGATATGTAGGTTTTGCATGGATACTTTTAAGACTGATCTCAAAACAAAATGGCTGATTGGCAGCCATCTTGGATTTTAGTTGAAATTTGTTAATGCTATTTCAAAGAAAGTTCTTGATTGATCTTTCCCAGATTTCTTATGTTGGTTACCCCTGTTTCAAAATTATTAAGAAGAAGAGAGGAAAGGTGAGAAAAGGTCTTGTTTTACATAGATCCAATAAAGATCAATTGATTTTTCTGGGAGCTATTATATACATATCAAATATATTGTTTTAGTAGTATTGATTCAAAGGATTTAAATTACACTTAAGTATTTTATTTTCAGTTGCTTGCTAAAGCACGGGGAGGCTTTATGCTTCATGCCAGAAGGTAAGTCTTCTGCTGACTATCTCCGACATGGATCAGGTCCTGCGTCCACCACACCTTGGTCTTTCCATCCTGGCCGCAACTTGGAAGTAACCCCTTGGAGTGGTAATGGCTCCCCCTCCAGGGACTCTAGTTCTGAATTGCCAACACACCAAAACAATGCGCGCATACCTGACCATTATCTAGAATCAGCACCACCCTTGTTCTCAGCTTTGGATTCGGCCAACTTTTACACAAATTTATCATTTGACCAGCTTGATTTAGACGAATCCACATCAGTAACAAGTCCATTTTCCATCCCTATCAGAAGGCGTGATTCAAGTCCAAATTATGGCCTTTCTCCTTCATCTCTCCTTTACAAATACTCCAACATTGCTGGCATGCCAGAAATGGATAACAGAACAGTGTTGTCATCTGTTCATGATGAGGCAAACACAATAAACTCCACAACCACAGCAACAACTCATACATGTAAGAAATCAAGTTGTATTGCAATGTCTGAGCATTCGACCATCAGGAGCCCCGGCCAGGGAGCTGAATGTAACCTGACGTCAGGTTTTCCTATTCATGATCATATAGCACAGATGACAGCCACAAATCCAAGCCAGCCATACAAACCCACATTTACGAAGTCGCCAGGTTTTGACACAGCACACTTTCCAACGGCAGCTGATGCAATATTTCACATGCATGCTTGTGATGACCAGTCATTTGCCGACTCAGTGGACAATCTCACCCTCTTTCAGCATCAAAATTCCAGCATTCAAGATATGGACACTTTAGATACTGCGTACCCACAAAGTGCACTTCGCAAAGTTGCAGAAAATTTTCAATGCGACAAAAACAGCCTTTTCCTTCCAGTACAAAAGAAGCCCGATGAATCTTCCTTCCCTTCAAGTATGAAACAGGATGGTAATTTCCAGCAACCATTTTGTTCCAATGTAGATGATATTGGCTCAAATTATTTTGACAGCTTCTACGACAACCCACAAATGTTTCCTGTAAGTTCTTCTGATTCTGGTACCATCTTTGGACAGCAAGCTATGAAAAAGAATTACTGCTCTGAAACAGACTCGGCCTTGTTGGATGTTTTCTTTCAGGAGGATTCAGATTTGATGTATGATGATAGCAGTCAAGGTTTTTCTATGAAAAACACCATGGATACCTCTGGGTATGAAGATGGTGATGTTGATAAACAGGATGTTTTTCATGGAAACAAAAAGAATGTTAGGTCTGCATTGAATCAGCATGCGTCCCGTCCAACAAAGCTACAGACAGCAGAGTCTACTAAAGTGGTAGCCGAACTGCTGGCAGGACTGCTTGATGATGTTGATGTTCCATACTACATGAATGAAATTGAATCTGGTGTAACAAGCACACCAGATGGGAAAGAGATCTCTTTTCTCTGTGAACCATCTAGTTTGTCAATGACAAACTCATGGATTCCATCAGACGAGAAAAATGGTCAAAGGACAGACAGAAATCAAGATGTTCTGGAACAGGGATTTGAGAACAGGGGCCAGCAGGCAGAGAATAGTGAAATGGTATTCAGCCCTAGTTGTCCAGATTCTAATTCTATTGTATCTTCTATTTCTTCATCATTTCCCTGTCATAATGAAACTTGTGAGAGTTTACACAAGGCTTTGAGGCAGCCACCACCTCCTCCCCCTCCACCACCACCTGAACTACCCCAAATGTCGGTGACAAACATGTCCACTCATCCTCAGGCTGTGGCAGCTAATGTGGAACAGGATAATCTACGAAAGAAGCTGGCCAAGATCATGTAAGTGTTTTTCAATCTCTGGTTTATATTATGCTAATTCCTCTTTTTTAATTCAAAAACAGACTTTTCTGTCAGAGAGGCAAGATTGATACAATTGGGTACTGCTCACCTGACACATTCAACAAAATGTATGTTTACATGTGCCTGTTAATATCAATGTAAAACTCTTCTACTTATGATGTAATTCTGGCCCAAATATACCGATTCATAGACCAAAACTTTCATGAAATAATTGGAAACTCTCTGTAGATGTATTATTTAGTTTTACATGTGTAACCATCAACTGTTGATGCCTATGCTTTAGATATTCTATATTATTGTGTGATTACAGAGAGGAGGGGAGGAATGTTGAGAACAGTCTGACTCTTGTATCACTGCACCACAACCAGGTGATTCCCCTCATACAGGAAGGACCTTGGTAAGTATAATAGTCATAAGTATGCAGCATGATTAGTGTGTTTTCACCGTTTTATATTGATATCTTTACTACAACATAACTAGGTTTATTCACCTTCTTAATGGTACATATCTTTTGACATATATTTCGGGGCATTTCATTAACATATTTCAGGGCACCTATGTTTTTAGCCCACCATCATCAGATGGTGGGCTATTCAAATCGCCCTGCGTCCGTGGTCCGTCGTCCGTCCGTCCGTCCGTCCCTCCGTCCGTCCGTAAACAATTCTTGTTATCGCTAATCCTCAGAAAGTACTGAAGGGATCTTTCTCAAATTTCATATGTGGGTTTCTCTTGGTGCCTAGTTATGCATATTGCATTTTGAGACCAATCGGAAAACAACATGGCCGACAGGCAGCCATCTTGGATTTTGACAATTGAAGTTTGTTATCGCTATTTCTGAGAAAGTGCTGAAGGGATCTTTCTCAAATTTCATATGTAGGTTTCCCTTGGTGCCTAGTTATGCATATTGCATTTTGAGACCAATCGGAAAACAACATGGCCGACAGGCAGCCATCTTGGATTTTGATAATTGAAGTTTGTTATCGCTATTTCTGAGAAAGTACTGAAGGGATCTTTCTCAAATTTCATATGTAGATTCCCCTTGGTGCCTAGTTATGCATATTGCATTTTGAGACCAATCGGAAAACAACATGGCCGACAGGCAGCCATCTTGGATTTTGATAATTGAAGTTTGTTATCGCTATTTCTGAGAAAGTACTGAAGGGATCTTTCTCAAATTTCATATGTAGGTTTCCCTTGGTGCCTAGTTATGCATATTGCATTTTGAGACCAATCGGAAAACAACATGGCCGACAGGCAGCCATCTTGGATTTTGACAATTGAAGTTTGTTATCGCTATTTCTGAGAAAGTACTGAAGGGATCTTTCTCAAATTTGATATGTAGATTCCCCTTGGTGCCTAGTTATGCATATTCCATTTTGAGACCAATCGGAAAATAACATGGCCGACAGGCAGCCATCTTGGATTTTGACAATTGAAGTTTGTTATCGCTATTTCTGAGAAAGTACTGAAGGGATCTTTCTCAAATTTCATATGTAGGTTCCCCTTTGTGCCTAGTTATGCATATTGCATTTTGAGACCTATCGGAAAACAACATGGCCAACAGGCAGCCATCTTGGATTTTGACAATTGAAGTTTGTTATCGCTATTTCTCAGAAAGTACTGAAGGGATCTTTCTCAAACATTTTTGCAAGTTCTCCTTGGTCTGTAGTTCTGCATATTGCATCTAATTCTTGGGACTAATAGGAAAACAACATGGCCGACAGGCAGCCATCTTTGATTTTGACAATTGAAGTTTGTTATCGCTATTTATCAGAAATTGCTGAAGGGATCTTTGTGAAATTTCATTTGTAGGTTGCCCTCTGTGCCTAGTTATGCATATTGGATTTTGAGACCAGTCAGAAAACAACCTGCCCGACAGGCAGCCATCTTGTATTTTGACAATTGAAGTTTGTTATCGCTATTTTACAGAAGGTAATGAAGGGATCTTTCTCAAATTTCATATGTAGGTTCCCCTTGGTCCCTGGTGTTGCATTTTGGGACCAATCCGAAAACAACAGACAGCCATTATCGCTAAATCTTAAATTTTATATATAGGTTCCCCTTGTTTGAAAAGTACTAGAGGGCTGTTTCTGAATTTACACAGATTAGTAAGACTTAGAGGAAGGGAAAAGTAGAGAAAAGATCAATCTGACATGGAACCTATAAAGATCATTCAATGGTGGGCGCCAAGATCCCTCTGGGATCTCTTGTCATTAACATGTTTCAGGGCACCTATCTTTTCACTTGAATATTTCCGGGCACCCTAGCATTTCACTCAAAATAAGATTAATATAAAGGTATAATAACCCTTAAATAGGGTTACTTATGATGTTGAATGAATTTTTACCGATGACCTTGGCAACCTTGTCAACACTTCACTATAAAGTTTTGTATTTAGATCTGTTGCTAAAAAGGTCAAACTTGAATCAAACTTGGTATGTAATTAGATCACAAATAATGGACATCTAAACACAGCCTTAATTTACGGAATATCATCTCCAGAATGTATGGTCCTGTGATTCTAGAAATTAGAGGTGCTGGGAATCTGGTCTTTGAAATTTTGTGTTAAAGCTCATTTTCTTAAAATATCGATGTTATTTTAGGCAAACATGAAATATGGCTTCACTTTAGTATGGATATCTCAACACACCCTACAGAATACATGCATTTTTAAAAGTTTTGTATTGCTATATTTTGAGAAATTTATATAAAATCTAAATTTTTGCTTCTCCAATTGATTTAAAAATTGGAGAATAAGTGATTTGTTTAGCAATGTATCAATATTTACACATGTCTATAATGTAAGCAGTACTAGTGTGCTTCTATACTAACAAGTAGAGTTGTTTTTTTGTGAAAAAATGCTGAAATTTTGGTGAATTTGAATTTTGGAGTTTGCTTAAAACATACAATACTGATAAATCAGGACAGGCCGAGACATTTAGCTGTAATTCTTGTGTTAATATTTATGTTGATTCTGTAGCAATAATTTTGAATTATGACATGCCATACATAAACTACATTTGAGTTATCTGTTGTTGTTTTTTCCCCATTTCAGCTGTGGACTTGTGGCTTTAGCAATGGCAAAAGATTTGATGGAGAAAACTGAGATTTCCTTCGAGGATATTCTAGCAGTTAGCAAAGCCAGAGGATATACAAACAAAGGCGAAATGTTCTCTGGTAGGATAATTCTGTTGAATTTGATAGAATATATTATATTATTTGAAAAAAAATCATTTCAATATAAATTGATGAATTGGTTTATAATCCAGTTGCCTGCTAATTATCCCAACCATACACAATAAATAAATCATTTTCTTGAAAAAATCATATAAAGGTTATTGGGACTACTACCCATTAAAGTGAGATTATATGAAACTTGACAGTAGCATATTATGACCAGTCACCTTTGACATACGTTATTTCAGCCTTTGACATGGGAGCATTGGCAAGAGAGGTGTATGGTTGTGAATGTGAAGTCCTGGACATGGAGACAACGGGATCCAGAGAGCTTCTACTGCGCCACATGGTGGGAGGCAACATTTGTCTTGTTCCGTATCCTTACGTCATCTGTATAGTTGAACACTCATTGATCCGCTCTTTGTTTATATGTTAGAAGTTAGAAATTCACCATCAGGACCCCAAGAGTTGAAATTGACAGCTAAATTTTTGTAGACTTAAAATATATTTCTATTTCTTTTTAATTTTGTCTGTCATGCAACTTTTATTGAGCAGAGCTACATCATAGGAATCAAGAGAGGAAAGTTGAAGCCAAATAAGGCTGTTCATCTATCCAAGGCAATATGCTGTATAACAACTGTCAACATCCTCTGTGCAATATGCCTGTATGCACATTCCAATTGCAATGACTTTTCTGGGATCATAAGTCAACCGACCAGTTTTACTGATTTACAATTATCCATTTTTGGCCCAGTGCTGAACTTTCGCTGCTGTACAGGGTTCTGTAAACATCAAAATGTTTTCATTAATTTTTCCTTTTGCAAGGTATTATCCTTAACTGTCCAAGTTATGATGCAGATGCAAACCATGAACCTTGTATGAAGCAGGGACATAAGGCACATTGGACAATTATCACAGGTACAGTTTATGATAAAGCTTTTACAAGTATACAGTTACAACAAGAAATCACAGATTTATGTAGAAAACTAATGCAGTGAAAGCTCATTTAAGGACGTTTTCAAATTACATTGGCGGGGTGCCAATATTGGCACTTTTTTTTCAGTCCGCTTATTTTTCTCTCTGTGTCTTGTATTTGTCGCTTCAGTAATACGACCACCACGCTATTCCATATTACGACCAGTTTTGACAGTCCCAAAGACCACTAATTAATGTTAATTGACCCCATGATTGTGACCAGTGTGACAATGGTCACACTTCGCTGGTGTACAGTGAGCCGTGAATAGCTTATCACATGTCTGACATTCTTTTATACTCCCTTGCTTGTTTTGACATCTCTTCTCTCTGTTTTCAAGGGCTTGCACAACTAAATATTTTACTATATGTTATTAATGTTATTAATAGTGACTCCATCCCTTCATTCGCTCATTTGAAGTTCAAATGATGGGAAATATATATTGAATTAAAGTTAAATACCTGATAAATGATATTATTATATAGGTTAAATGTCAAATTAGAGCACACAGGCGCTCGAAAGACAATAACCCTGACATTTACAGTGCACTGGGGAATTCCCGCCTTTTTACACCTCAAATCCTACACCTTTGATTTTCCAAATTTCAAGACCCTACTCTTTATTCTCGTATATAGAAGTACCCATTTCATATGTTATGTACTCAGGAAAACAGCTACACACATTAAGAAACACATTTTCTTCAGGGACTTGGTTCAGGGGAAATACCAACTGATTGGCTGATTTAGTTGTGCGAGTCCTTTCAATGGATCAAACTCTGAGAGTTATTTGTCCCCTATCGTTGACACTATGGAGAGACTATAGCTTTCCTCTCCAAAATTTGTCAGTGCTCTAGCAGCTTCATTCCTTGAGGGATTATGAATAATTTACTATCAGACTTCACACAATGATAAAGCACCATAGTATCGCTGACAAGTTTCAGGGCTTTTGGGTCAAGGTCACTTTTTCAGGGGAGGTCAGTAGGGGACATTACCCAGTATGGTTGTTCAACTTTATTTCAGTATTTTAATTCTTAACCTGCGATATCCTCTGTTAGATTTTGACAGATATTATTGAGACTTGGTAGAACTAGCCATAACACATAGCGCTGGTTTCTGAACAGCCTTTTGATTGAACAATTCTTGTTACAGTACATCATAAGACCTTGATACAAGAATCTATGTCACTTTGACATCAATGGGCGGAACTCTTATTTCGTAAGAATATAATTTAATGTAAATTGAACAATGTAAGATGAAAAATGTCCAATTTCATTTTTGTCGAATCATGAAAAGATCCCTTTTTAAATTTCAGGAATTTTGTTTGTTATACGTTCATCTGAGGCTGCCCAGCTTCCGAACGACTTTGTTATAGATGAGAATATACCACAACTGTTCCATGTCCATAGTAAGACTTCCTCAGAAACACTACAACACATACTACGCATGGCTGACCGAGACAACATCCTAGTGTATGGAAGACAAGGCAAAAGTCGTCACACAGGGCTGTGGTCATTAGGGAGACTGCTGACCAGCAATGCCAATCTGCTGGAGGTCAGCTCCCAGAGGGTTGGAGAAAATGTGGAGGAATTTATCCTTCCGGAAAATGGCATTGTTCAAACTCTTTGCAACAAGATTGTTATTTTGTATAAGTGAATATAGTGTTTTTTGTTTTATTTGGTATTTAGTGTGTTGTGTGAGTGAGTGAATTACAGCGAGCACAGCTAGAAAGTGTAGTTTTATCCCTGTGGGGGTAAGGTCAACTCAGACCTGCATGGCTGGTAAACACTGCCTGTTTAGTTTTACCCCTGTAGGTATAAGGTTAACGTGGGTATAAGCTTAACTAGCCATGTATGGCTGGTAAACACTGCCTATTTACCCCTGTAGGGGTAAGCTGAACTCAGCCCTGCGTGGCTGGTGAACTCTACCTTTGTAGTTTTACCCTAGTGAGGATAAGGTTAACTCAGCCCTGCGTGGCTGGTGAACACCACTAGTTTGGTTTTACCCCTGTGGGGGTTTAAGTTAACTCTGCCAGTTTGGTTTTACCCCTGTGGGGGTTTAGGTTAATTCAGCCTTGTGTGACTGGTGAACACGGCTCGTTTGGTTTTACCCCTATGGGGGTTTAGGTTAACTCAGTCCTGCGTGGCTGGTGAACTATGTGTAGTTTTACCCCTGTGGGGCTTTAAGTTAACTCTGCCAGTTTGGTTTTACCCCTGTGGGGGTTTAGGTTAACTCAGCCTTGTGTGACTGGTGAACACTGCTCGTTTGGTTTTACCCCTGTGGGGGTTTAGGTTAACTCTGCCAGTTTGGTTTTACCCCTGTGGGGGTTTAGGTTAACTCAGCCTTGTGTGACTGGTGAACACTGCTCGTTTGGTTTTACCCCTGTGGGGGTTTAGGTTAACTCAGTCCTGTGAGGCTGGTGAACACGGCTTGTTTGGTTTTACCCTAGTGGGGATAAGGTTAACTCGGCCGTATTTGAGATCAGTAATGGTTTTAGCTGCATGATGAACAGGAACTTTGCTCTGTATATAGCTCAAGAATACCCAGTGGAAAATGCTTAATCAAGAAGGTTTTCCAAAAGTGTCACTTGAGTCTTATTTTTCTGTTGTTTTTTCGGCCATTGTTTCCACATCATGTCAGTCCATATATCAGGCGTCTATAACAAAGCCATGTTAAATTGTGTATCCTCATGCAAACACTGTCCATTGCGAACAATTACATGTATTCATAGATTTTGAAAGTATTATTTTTTGAAATTATAAAATTTATAATAATTTTTTTTAAAGTTGTTTACATATTTTTGAAAAGTAGTTGATGAAGTTTAAAGATGAAAATAGAAGTTGCAGAAATAATCATTCATGTTGAGCCAACTCATATTTGAATAATTGAGTGTTAAATATTTGTAATGACCTTAATTGGCAAGGACGCTGTCGGATGCTATTCTGAATCATTCTAGTGTTTTCACGGAATATTAGTTTCATGGACGTTGTTAAAGTTAAGGTGTGTACCCGAGTTGATGTTCTATTAAATTTACTTTTTACTTTGTCTGCATTTCATATACATTTTGTTTACAATCATAGTTGATCGTTAAATAAACAATTATATCTGCTTCATTCTGATGTTAACAGGTTACCAAAGCAGTAATTTCACATTTTTGTGCGGGGCAAAAAAGACAGTTTGATATCTGTATGGGGTAAAAATAGAGATAAGTTTTACATCTATTTGAAATATATTTAAGCAAAGTTGTTATCTTGGAAAGAAGGCTATTTAGTTTCAATATTTTGGTCCATTTTATTTGTGCCTATAAACCATTTGCTGGGCATAATATGTAGTTAACTTACTACAAAAATCCTGTTCATCAGCTTTTGAAGTCAAATGTCAATTAAAATCTAAGTAGGATTATTCTACTGATGCTATTGTGAGTTGTTAATGTTAATATATGTTTCTGCATGATTCTAGTTTGGGTAAAATTTCTCAATTTCCACATTGTAAAATGGGTTTGGCACAAAAATGGGTTTGGCACAAAAAAAGAAAGAATTATCTACCTTTACAGAGCCCTGAATTGTCTATCTAAACTTATTATTTTGTCAAATAACTTAAATTAACCATTGTTGTATCTTTATTATCATCCCTCGTATTAATAATGTTACAGATTCAAGGAATTCAACCCATGCTTATTTCTGTCCTCTATGAACTGGTGATCAATGACTGATCCAATGTGTCACTATTAACTTTACTATATACAGAGAATACTCACTCCTTTTTTTTCTCTGTCATATTATTTTTTCAGTCATTGGCTCCTAATATATCCAGATTTTTCATTTTTTCTTTACAATTGTAACTTTTCCATTTTTTCTTTTTTATTGTTTTTTTGTCACTGATCCAATTTCCTTTCTTTCAAAGAAAATTGTGATGGCTGTTGTATTTATCACCTGTGTGGTAAACAATCTGAATATGGATGTTTATTATGTTTAAAATTTTAAAATGTTAATTTTTTGCGCACAAATCCAAAGTTGAATATATTTATTACTAATATAAATTTAAAAATTAAGTTGATATAGATTTAAAACAGTTATAACTTTTTTTTCAAAGATGACAATTCGTTGTGGTTTGTTGAATTGAAAATGTGTATCGTAACTTCAGGATACTTGGTGGTAAAGTTTATGCAAGAATCACTACATTTAGATGTACTAATACTAGACTTTAAAGATGTTAATGTTGTTAAAGTTTGTATTGGATATTGTTAGTTTTGTTTCTAGATTGTACCTGTTATTGAGTATAAAGTAAATATAATTTGTTGCCTGATTGGACTTTATCAACTCAATTGGGAAAGTTACCATTGATATAGCAAAGAGTACAAATATAGTTTTAACCATTTTGTATTCTGTATGATACTGGCATTGCTACATCTCGGAGAAAATAAACCTATACCAGTATTGTTAGATGGTAAATGGTTGTTGGAAAATGTTATAGATCAGAAAGTTGTTTTTTCCAGATGCTATGTTACAGAACATCATTTGCAGAAGTTGTACGATATGTAGTTTTAGTCATTGATATTTTTTATCCAACGTCTTTAGGTATGTATACCATAGCCTAAAATACATATATCACATTTGTTTTTGATGTAAAGGACGTTCATCTATATGTATACATCACTTATATTCGCCTGCTGTAACTACTATGTGTAGTGAGGGTCATTGTTGGAGACATATTTATGATCACACACTTATATATAATGTGTGTATTTGGGTAATGTTGTATTGGTTTTTGAACTTACACTGTTGTGTATTGTAAATTTTGTAGTTTCTTGTTTTAGTTGTTTGAAAGTAATCCTAGACCTTAACCTGTTTTGCAGTTAGTGATGTGCTTAGTTATTCCATTTGGAAAAAAAAAAAGTTCACTTATTTACGACGATAATGTTTCTGCTTCTGATTTGTTGTTGATATTATCTTAACCATTATATCTACAGTATCTAGTATGGATAAGATTGGTTGATGAAGTGTAGTGCTTTGTTGTTGCTGAACTCTGCTGAGGTTTTGTAATTTTGTACTTTATTAATTAAGTAACACATTTAAGTTCTTCATCACATCCATTTCCTGAAAAAAACCAATTCATTGAAATATTTTCTTCACCTAATTGATAATGAATCATTGCATAATCATGTACTTTGTATATACTACTGCTTCCCAAGGTATGTTCCAACATCAATTTGAAGGGAGTAGTACAATTATGCAGCAATTGATAAAAAAAAAAGCAGCTGTTTTTCATTAATGGTATACTGCAGTGTCCTAGGGAATTTTGGGAAAGTGAATTTTGTTCAGAAAGTCAATTTATTATGTACTGTCTTGACATAAATGTGACACACAACCACGGACACTTTGAACAATAGAACTGTGATGAATAATGAGAATATGGAAGGTAAATAGCTAGTCAAGGTGGATTCAGAGTTTGTTACCGGGTGACTGCATGCCATGAAAAAAAAAGGTTTTTGTAGATGGGATGGTTATAACAACAGTGCTGTTTTAACACCTACCAGTTAATATATGGTTGTATAGTCAGGAGGGGTTCAGATTATAGATGTAAAAGATACAATGATGAGGATTCAAATAGATAATACCTGGTGTGGGTGTAAATGAGGGGGGTTTCAGGTGAAGGGGAGGGAGATCAGGTTGTATCAGAAGGAGAAAATGAAGATGCATAATATTTTGATAAATTTACAGTTTAGTTTTGGGTTTAGACTAAGTTAGTATAAGTTACCGAAGCCTAGTGAAGGGTTTATAGAGGTGTTCAGTGATTATTGGCTTCCGGTAGGAGTTAAGACAAAGAGAGGAGGTTAATATTACTGAGCCTTTAATTCAAGGGCCATATGTAGAGTATGGAATATGTTGCACATAATCAAGAGGCATTTTAAGGATATCTGAATTCAAAGTGTACACAGTATTGTTACAAGTGTTGGGGGGGGGGGGGGGGGGGGGGCAAAAAAAAGGCTGGAGGTTTGTATGAAGCATCCAGAGAAAAGAAGGGGGGGGGGGGCAAAAAGGGTTGTATGGTGTATGGGGGAGACGAATGGGTTGTTAGAGGTGTGGGGTAATTGAAAAGGTATGGACGGGGTTGGATAGGGGGGGGGGGGGGGGGGGGGCGGGCAATGGAAGGCTTGAGGAGGGAGAGGGGGCAACAAAAATAGTTTTAGGTTGTATGAGGTATTGGGAAAAGGTTGTTGTGTTTGGGTGGGCAGAGAAGGGGGGGGGGGGGGGGGGGGATCAAAGGATTTCATGAGTTTGGAGGCAACAAAAAAGTGTTGGGTCTTAGAAAGTGAGGGCATTGAGGAATCCTTGTCTGTAGTCTTAAAAGACATGAGTATGAGGAAAAGAACTCTTTAAATTTTCGGGCTGTGGGAGAGGTATTGTTGCCAAGGTTTGGGATAAAGAATTAAATATTAATATGGGTGGATATGAAATTGGATTCCAATGTTGGGGATTGAGGTTGGATTCGTTGAGTTCACTTCATGCAGCATATTGTGTGTACTTAGTTAAATTTTAATCCAAGTTAAATTTTAATCCAAGGTCTTCCTAAATCTAAATTCTTCTTTTTTTTCCCGTCACTTTGCTTTTTGAAGAGATATACAATTTAACTTCATTATCTCAAATCTGATGGGACCTTGGAAAAGTTAGGCATGCTTCCAAATTTATTTAAAGGTTGACATATGTTTGGTGACATTACTAAATGATAGACAGAAATAGTTTTTTTGTTGTAAATTAACAGTAAACTTTCGTGATATTGGAACTTGAGGATATAGAGAGCAATTGAAAATGGGAAAAAAATTATATACCTGTATTAAACTGAAGGATATTTAAGATGGTTCAAATTATTGAAAATTTTACTAAAAAGATAAAAAAAAAAGGCATTTTGGCTGGGACTAGAAAAACTTTAATGAGGTCTCTCAGTTAGAGTTCAAGATAATGAAATCAAGTTAATTGTATTTAATAAAAAAAAAAAAAAAAAAAACTAAAAGTTGATCATTTGTTTCTTAATATTCTTTTTAATCTTATATGTGCATATGTCATATAAAACAAATATTATCTGTACGATTTTGTTATTTTGATAACCTTTAGTGGTTGTATACTGTATATGCCTCTCTTGACCTCTAAAGTAATATAAAAAATAATTGGTGGATGGTGCAGATCTTAGAAAATCACCAGCTTTGTGTTCCTAGTTTATATTTTATTAATATTTTTTGAAGTTTCAATACATTTCTCTTGCTTATAACTAAATTTGAATTAAATTTTTTCCCCATTTGATTTTATGGATAATATCCCTCAGAAACGTAAAAACCTGTTATTTCTGAATGTTTTCCTTACGTTTGATCGAAAAAGTTCTAAAAAAATTGTTGTTCTGATAAAATCTTTATATTGTCAGCGTAGTTTTTATGGAATGTTCTATGCAATAAAAAAAATATTTTTGGAATTTGAGATTGAAGTCCTGTTATTCATTATGCAATGAATTTGTTTGTTTTTGTTTAACGTCCTATTAACAGCCAGAGTCATTCAAGGACGTGCCTGGTTTTGGAGGTGGAGGAAAGCCGGAGTACTCTTGAGAAAAACCACCGACTTAGGGTCAGTACCAGGCAAATACCCCACTTTGGTTTCGAACTCGCCACCTAGAGGTGGAGGGCTAGTGATAAAGTGTTGGGACACCTTAACCACCTGGCCCTTATGCAATGAAGAGATAGTACTAATACGTAAGATTTGTAGCTGCATTAGCCAGCTCAGCCAGACACGCTATTCAATATTGAATTTCCTTCACCTGGGTGGCAAGGTTGGTCAAATCTTGTTTGCTGTCATCAACAATTAAATTTTGTATTATTACGTTACAGCAGACACCAGGGTTTTAGACTGGAGGTATTGCTTTGCCAATCATGAGGTCATAACTTTTCATTATCTATGAATTGGAAAAGTTAAAACTAAGACAGTTTTAGATTGAAGCTTGTGTTTTGATCCTTAGGTCTGGAGACTAGACACTATAATTGCTCTTAAAACTAACATTTTGTAAATTGATTAAAGAATGAATGCCAATCATATTTAACCAAAATAGGCTCTTTAGACTAGGCCCTCCATGGTAATGGGTCAGTGATATAATTTCCTTATGCTTAAAATTTAATTATAATAATTTAAGTTTTATTTATATCCAAATGCGATATCCAGGGGTAACCAGCAATTCTCAATTTTGATAAGCATGTAATGAAGAGCATTTCATTCTATTATTATAGATCTGACCATGGAACTCTGCTCCCTGTGCCCCTTGGATACGTTAACTAGTTATATATTTTGGGGGACTATACATTTGCATTGTGTCTGTGCATCCTACCACAGTTTATCTATGCCGTTTCCATTTTTGCGGTCCAAAATGTTCGACCACTTGGACCGGTGTTGTTCATTTATGAAATAAAGACGGGCCTGGTGATTTTATATTGTTTTCAGACAAATCTTGACAAAGACTCCCAAGGCCTGTATTAACATTTGTAGGTCCTTCAAGATACTGTATATGTTTGAAATATTGCATTCAAAAACTGACAAACCAGTTTGTCCGCATAAATGAACAGGCCCCTTGTCTGGGCTTTATCTCCTACACTTTGCTGAATCTTCATATTTGGGACCTGAGTGAGGCAGTGTGTTGTGTATAAAAAGTAGGTCAGTATGACAAACTTGAAAGAAAAAGCTTTTCCAAGCGCCATCTCCTACACTACTTGTCTTTGGACCTTCATACTATGTTCATGGGTTCACCTTGATGAAGCAGTCCATCATGTTCCAAAATTAGGTCACTGACCTACTTAAAAGAACAAGAGATCCCAGAGGGATATTGGCGCCCACCATTGAATGATCTTTATAGGTTCCATGTCAGATTGATCTTTTCTCTACTTTTCTCTTCCTCTAAGTGTTACTAATCTGTGTAAATTCAGAAACAGCCCTCTAGTACTATTCAAACAAGGGGAACCTATATATAAAATTTAAGATTTAGCGATAATGGCTGTCTGTCGGCCATGTTGTTTTCGGATTGGTCCCAAAATGCAATACCAGGGACCAAGGGGAACCTACATATGAAATTTGAGAAAAATCCCTTCAGTACCTTCTGTACAATAGCGATAACAAACTTCAATTTTCAAAATACAAGATGGCTGCCTGTCAGCCAGGTTGTTTTCTGACTGGTCTCAAAATCCAATATGCATAACTAGACACAGAGGGCAACCTACAAATGAAATTCAGAAAGATCCTTTCAGCAATTTCTGATAAATAGCGATAACAATCTTCAATTGTCAAAATCCAAGATGGCTGCCTGTCGGCCATGTTGTTTTTCGATTGGTCTCAAAATGCATTATGCATAACTACGCACTGAGGGAAACCTACATATGAAATTTGAGAAAGATCCCTTCAGTACTTTCTGAGAAATAGCGATAACAAACTTCAATTGTCAAAATCCAAGATGACTGCCTGTCGGCCATGTTGTTTTCCGAATAGTCTCAAAATGCAATATGCATAACTAGGCACAGAGGGTCACCTACATATGAAATTTCAGAAAGATCCCTTCAGTACTTTCTGAGAAATAGCGATAACAAACTTCAATTGTCAAAATCCAAGATGGCTGCCTGTCGGCGATGTTGTTTTCAGATTAGTCTCAAAATGCAATATGCATAACTAGGCACCGAGGGAAACCTACATATCAAATTTGAGAAATATCCCTTCAGTACTTTCTGAGAAATAGCGATAACAAACTTCAATTGTCAAAATCCAAGATGGCTGCCTGTCGGCCATGTTGTTTTCAGATTAGTCTCAAAATACAATATGCATAACTAGGCACCAAGAGGAACCTTTATATGAAATTTCAGAAAGATCCCTTCATAAGTTTCTGAGAAATAGCGATAACAAACTTCAATTGTCAAAATCCAAGATGGCTGCCTGTCGGCCATGTTGTTTTCCAATTCTTCTCAAAATGCAATATGCATAACTAGGCACCAAGAGGAACCTTTATATGAAATTTGAGAAAGATCCCTTCAGTGCTTTCTCAGAAATAGCGATAACAAACTTCAATTGTCAAAATCCAAGATGGCTGCCTGTCGGCCATGTTGTTTTCCGATTAGTCTCAAAATTCAATATGCATAACTAGGCACTGAGGGGGACCTTTATATGAAATTTCAGAAAGATCCCCTTATTAGTTTCTGAGAAATAGCGATAACAAACTTCAATTGTCAAAATCCAAGAAATAGCGATAACAAGAATTGTTTACGGACGGAGGGACGGAGGGACGGACGGACGGACGGACGGAGGACGGACCACGGACGCAGGGCGATTTGAATAGCCCACCATCTGATGATGGTGGGCTAAAAAGTTAGTCTTGCGGTATCTCCTACAATAAGAATTTGTCACTGGAACTTCATACTTGGAAAAAGTGAAGCAGTGTCATGCATCAAAATAAGGTTACTTTGACCTCCATCAAAAAAATTATCCATGTCTGATCTCTTGCACCATTTGCTTCTGTAACTTCTTCCTTGGGACATGGATTCACTTGCTTTGAACTTTAGAGATTGCCTACTAAAATTAGTAATATTCCTGAATTCATTCACATTCATACCATCAAATGCAATTATTGAATGAGAATGGTCTGTTGGACCTTCCTTCAGTATTAGTTCCTATACAAATTCATCATCAGTGCATTCTTGGCATATAATTTCTAATCTGGTTGGGGATAGTAAATTCATGGAATTGTCTTGTTTTTATTTGGACTAAACAAAGTGATCTTGGTTCTAAAGGTTCCGAGAAGTATCAAATGTTGACGGATGCACGACAGACAAAAGGTAAGCAAGTAGGGTGACGGACAAGTTGAGGAACAGATATTGCACCATGGCATAAACCCACCGAACCTTTGGTAGCTGAAACTACTATAAAATCAAAATAATATGACAAAGAAAGCAAGTATTGGTTTTCAGAAAAATTTATTCCTTTGTTGGAAAAAGTTCTATTAAAATTGACCACATTTAACACACTGACAATTATGGTACACATATTTGCAACAATGAAATCATAGAAAACTTTCTTCTCAATTTAAAATTCATAAAGGAATGTTTAAAAATTCTTTCATTCCAATTCTCTTCCTAAGTATATTTCTAGACCATTGTACAAAGCATCTGTTTACATTTGAGTACAATACATCACACACGAATTAAAGACATTAATATACCCAAGTAAAACCACTGATAGTGTGGAGGAGTACATATGTATACCCCAAATTTTTGTTTTAATCATATACTAATTCTTCATTGATAAAAAAAACACATCACCAAGCGAAATGATAAAATAAACAAGAGATCCCAGAGGGATCTTGGCGCCCACCATTGAATGTTCTTCATAGGTTCCATGTCAGATTGATCTTTTCTCTACTTTTCTCTTCTTCTAAGTCTTACTAATCTGTGTAAATTCAGAAGAAACCTCTAGTACTTTTCAAACAAGGGAAACCTATATATAAAATTTAAGATTTAGGCACCAAGGGGAACCTATATATGGAATTTGAGAAAGATTCCTTCAGTACTTTCTGAGAAATAGCGATAACAAACTTCAATTGTCAAAATCCAAGATGGCTGCCTGTCGGCCATGTTGTTTTCCGATTGGTCTCAAAATGCAATATGCATAACTAGGCACGAAGGGGAACCTACATATGAAATTTCAGGAAGATCCCTTCAGTGCTTTCTGAGAATTAGCGATAACAAACTTCAATTGTCAAAATCCAAGATGACTGCCTGTCGGCCATGTTGTTTTCTGATTGGTCTCAAAATGCAATATGCATAACTAGGCACCAAGGGAAACCTACATATGAAATTTGAGAATGATCCCTTCAGTACTTTTTCAGAAATAGCGATAACAAACTTCAATTGTCAAAATCCAAGATGGCTGCCTGTCGGCCATGTTGTTTTCTGATTGGTCTCAAAATGCAATATGCATAACTAGGCACCAAGGGGAACCTACATATGAAATTTGAGAAAGATCCCTTCAGTACTTTCTCAGAAATAGCGATAACAAACTTCAATTGTCAAAATCCAAGATGGCTGCCTGTCGGCTAGGTTGTTTTCCGATCGGTCCCAAAATGCAATATGCATAACTAGGCACCAAGGGGAACCTACATATGAAATTTGAGAAAGATCCCTTCAGTACTTTCTCAGAAATAGCGATAACAAACTTCAATGGTCAAAATCCAAGATGGCTGCCTGTCGGCCATGTTGTTTTCCGATCGGTCCCAAAATGCAATATGCATAACTAGGCACCAAGGGGAACCTACATATGAAATTTGAGAAAGATCCCTTCAGTACTTTCTCAGAAATAGCGATAACAAACTTCAATGGTCAAAATCCAAGATGGCTGCCTGTCGGCCATGTTGTTTTCCGATCGGTCCCAAAATCCAATATGCATAACTAGGCACCAAGGGGAACCTACATATGAAATTTGAGAAAGATCCCTTCAGTACTTTCTCAGAAATAGAGATAACAAACTTTAATGGTCAAAATCCAAGATGGCTGCCTGTCGGCCATGTTGTTTTCCGATCGGTCCCAAAATGCAATATGCATAACTAGGCACCAAGGGGAACCTACATATGAAATTTGAGAAAGATCCCTTCAGTACTTTCTGAGGATTAGCGATAACAAGAATTGTTTACGGACGGACGGACGGAGGGAGGGACGGACGGACGGACGGACCACGGACCACGGACGCAGGGCGATTTGAATAGCCCACCATCTGATGATGGTGGGCTAAAAATAAGCAATTAGATCGAACTGGTTTGAAATATTCTGGATATTTTAATCAAGCCTAAACACTGCCAAAGAGAATGTGGTTATGAGTTTTCCGCTGTGGTGATTAGACAAATTAAAATGGGAATGCCTATATTTTTAAAACAGTGTATTTCTCTTGTTTTCTGGTCTTATTCCTGTGATAATACAGGTAGATACATGTAGTTACTGATAATTACTTTGGTATGCTTGAGTATATAGACATTTATTTATATACTGGAGTACACAAAGACATTCACAAAACCTTTCTAAAGACACCGACTGTTGTGAAAATGTAAAATCCTAACAAACATTCATGATAGTTGATATTTGATGAGGAGTAGATATTTATGAGAGTTTGATTTGGATGTAGTACACGAAGACATTCAGGGTAGTGGACATTCAATGGAGTACATAAGACATTCACAAAAGTCAACATTTAATTAAGTGCAAACGTACGTTCATGACAGTGGACAATGGATGCAGTACACAAAGACAATCATGACAGCAGACAAGGGATGGAGTACAAAGAGATGTTCATGACAGTGGACAATGGATGGAATACACAAACACATCCATGATTGTGGACATATGATGTAGTTATATGGCGACATATACATTCATTGAACATATATATCCCTCGTAAATCGGACAAATTTTGACAACACCTTTATACAATTTACTATAAGGTATCCCATTGCTGATTTGAAGAACACAATTTCTGATATAAAGGGTAACAATAAAACCATCAAAACAGTTGCCTACCTCAAACCTCACATAAAACGAAAGTAGACATATGATACAATTTGTTACTGATACAGTTAACTTGAGCAAATACAACAACCGGGTATTAATGTAATTCTGTTTTCCAATGATTAATTGGTATTTATAAGACAGTTAATGTTCTGTGTTTAAATACAGCAGTCCCACGAATTATAAATACATCCTACATCAAAATGACAAACTCCAGTTGAAGAGTTGAATTTCTTTATCATATCCACTCCTTCAAAGATGTTTCCCTTCTCAAATCTAATGGAAGTAGCCCAAGAGTTTGCAATATCATCACTAGAAAGTCAAGACTTTGGCAAACTAGAGCGACAGGAGGGCATTAGGTAGTACCACATCATCGCTTTAATGTAAGTGTACGAGACTCCGGGACGTCAGTGTTAATTGGTTTATATACTTACCTATTCCTGGTTCAATCTACAAAGAAATCTTGTACAACAAGAGGATTATTTCTGTTTGATATAAAGTAGGTCCTACACTCAATCTGTTTGACCATTTTCCTCAGTATGAGATATAAAGTAGGTCCTACACTCAATCTGTTTGACCATTTTCCTCAGTATGAGATATAAAGTAGGTCCTACACTCAATCTGTTTGACCATTTTCCTCAGTATGAGATATAAAGTAGTTTTTGTAACAACCATAAATTATTTAACCACACAAGGAGATGAAGGAAGTGGATAAGTGGAAAATAATATGAAAGTTGGTTTCTGAACATCAACACATCAGCGTGCATTATCAATAAATTTGCATACATTCAAAATTGTTACATATTTTCATGTTAATTTTCATTTAAAATTGAAAATAATTGTTTTAATTTAAAGTTTGATGCTTACTAATTATTTTTGATATATGTATATAAATTGAATAATACTGCAAAAAGAAAACTTGATCTAAAGAAATTCTGGTCAAATTAATAATAATAATGAAAACAAAAAATTGCCAATATATAAGATGTGTTTTATCTTAAATTTACAATACATATGGTGTGTTTCCATAGATTATCACACAGAGTCAATTAACTTCATTAAGTAACAATAATCCATATATACACAATAATGATACAAATTATGTCTAACATGTAGACCTAGTCACTTCCCCATCTTTTATCCCAAAAACTACATACAGACAGTTCCCTTCATATACCCTACAAAGTTTATCAAATGAAGTGTACATTCTGTAAGCTTATCTCTCCATTTCTTTTTTTTATATTAATAATTTCTCTAAGTTTCATTCCCTTCCTAATTTTAGGCAAACAGAGAAGTCCCCACCCCCTTTTATTTTGGGTAGCTAAATTCAGATATGCCTGTCCAATCCCCATCATCATTCATCCACAGCATCGTGCACCTCTCCTTCCTCTCCCTCCTCCTCATCCTCTGCCATCATTGCCTGAGTTTGTTTTGCACTCTTGGATATTTCCGCCTGTGTATCCCCCGTGTCCATCTTGTCAAGCTTCCCTGATGTGTCCGACTGCTCTACTGTCCGCTTATCCTTATTTTCCTCATTATTATTACTATTACTGTTTGTAGATTCAGTTCGTAGTTCTCCCTCTTCCTCTTCTTCCTCATCCTCTTCATCATTGTAATTAATTTCCACCCTAGGTTCAGTGCGATCCCTTGCTTTGTCGTCCCTCCTTGACGCCCCTACCTTATGACTGTCCCTCCTTCCCCCAGACCTATCCCCTTCCTCCCTACTTCTCCTGCGGTGCTTACCTGCCCTACTGTGTCTGTCATCCTCAGCTACACTATCAGACTTCCTGCGTTTCCTTGGTATCTCCCCATCCCTACCCCCTCTATGTGAACCCCTCTGTTCTAACTGTCTATGCAAGTCTACCCTCTCCCCACTAGACTTCCTACGCCTATTTTCCTTATCTGTGTTTCTGTTCCCCTCCATGGCCCCTTCCTCCTCCTCATCCCCTTCCATGTCGGCTTTTCCACTTTGCTGGTTCTTGGCCATCAGATCTTCAATTTCGATCTGTAGTTTCCTCCGTCGTTCATCAATCATGTCTGTAGCCAAAATATAAGCTTTCATTACTTTGTTTTGAAAATCTGTCACACAATATGTCAATATTAAAAAGAATGTGGCTTTCATAATAAACGTTCAGAAACTCAATCTATGAACATATTGCATTATAATTGAATTATATTTTGAAGCAGGTATAAATCACTTCTCAATTGTATAATTTTGTTCCATATAGAAAATTTTCTACCAGGTATGTTACTATGCTCTGTATCACTCACCTAGACTGTCGGTGTGAACGCAAAAGTACATTTAATACACAAATAGATAAAACACTGAACAAGCCTGCCGCTGTTAATGTATTCATGTTGAAATCTGACCCCAGCTAGCAATCAAAAGGATGGAACCCTCAGAGATAAAACCGAACCGTGAGCCAGAAGCAATCCTTGTATCATGATGATTCTAACTTTGAGACAAGGTACCCAGAATCAGGGATGGACCCCTTGACAATCTTGATTACATGTTTACGTATCTCTTCCTACACAGCATTATTTGTCAGGGACAAAAAAATGTCCCCAAGAGCAGGGTTGTATACCCAACAGCCTGTCCTCATTGCATGTGTCACTTATCAATATCGTTAAAAATTATGTGATATTTCATTGAAAGAATTTCAAGGAAATTTATGACAATCTTTCCTTGGTAGCTACTAACCCTACAAACCAAATATCATAGTCCTAGGTCTTTCAGTTCCTATTAAAATAGATATGTTGAAAACATTGACAGTTCAGACATGGAGCTTTCAAACTTATCCGGTAGATCCATTAAGGGATTTTTACTTAACTAAATAAAACTTTAGCTTGTTTGCTCCGATTGATCACTTCTCAATTAACATACCTTCCACATATTTCACGGTCTCCTTTCTTTTTCCCTCTAATACTGCATCCATTGATTTTGGAAGGTAAAATATGTGTGGTTTGGCTTTGGTGTGAATAAAATTTTCTAATTTGCGCGTCTCCTTTTCCCAAGCATCATGCTGTTCAAAAAGAATAATTTTGATTATAAACATACATTTTTGATATTTAAAGAGAGTAAATTTGATTATAAACACATGTACATTGTAACTGCCAAAGTTAGTGCAATGTCCAAACATTGTTGGACAAAAGATGATCTGGTAAAAGTTGATAAAATACAGACTCTGATCTCAGATAAAAAAAAAATCAAAAAATAGGAAATTATTTATGTTGCCTGCAATGGAGATTTCCCTACAAATTCTACAGTATACACAACCTACTATTTCAATAAGTTCCATTTTATATTCCAGACGACGAATTTTGGCTTGTTGCTGTTTTCGCTCAAGGAAAAGCTGATGACGTTCTCTGAGAAGATCCTCCTTTTCTGATATTGCTTTTTCTTCCAACTTCTGTTCAATCTGTTTTCTTTGAACTTCCTGTAAAAAAAAACAAAAAAAACTAAACAATAATTTCTATTTCTCCCACTATTCTGAGGTAAAGGAAGGCAGAGTACACTTCCTGTTTAAACATATGGAGCCACATTCGCTCCAGATCAACTTAGATTTATAGGCAAACTCCAAAATTCACCAAAATTTTAGTACTTTTTCCAAAAACAACCAAAAACACATCAAATTGATAGTATGAAAGCACCATGTATACATTACAGACATTATAAATGTTGATGCATTGCAAAACAAATATTACATTTTGCAAAATCACTAATTCTAAAAATCCACCTAAATATGTCATCTATCAAACATGTCAAAAAAAGACTCTTTCTGAAAAGTGAGAAGGAAATACATCCATTATATCATAGAATTCATTCCAATTTGTCAATCAATTGTAAATTCTGGATGATATCCCATAAATGAAGACAAAAATAAGGGTTAACTCTTTTAAACCATGTTGATGGACAAACATGTATTAAGATACATACTAGTATCTGAAAATTTATTTCGTGTATCTAAAAATTTATTTGAAAACTTGATGATTTAATATAGTCACTAGTAATGAAGATATACCAGAAAGATAGACACTAAATGCTAGTGGTATTATAACAGGGGGGCATAAAATAAACAAATTATAACTGTCAATTTGGTATGTATATCTCATTTAACAAACCTTATCTTCAGTTTCCTTAGCTTCATCTTTGAATTTTCTCAGTGTTCCCAAAAGTAAGCCAAACATTCTTCTATTTCTGAAAATGTAAATAAAACACAAATAATGTCTTGTGTTATGAATTAAACACCATTTTAAGCCTTTAAGTTTTGTATGCAATATGGATGTGGCCTCACTCCTTTCACTATTTTCAACAATTATGTATTTGCATTTAATAGAAGATTTCTTGAAATTCTATGTACCTGGCAGTTCCCTTCCTGTCTGAATTCTGTTCCTCAATGCTGGACTGGCGTGTCCTGGACTCTTTAGGGGTAGCAATCACTGAGGACTGGATAGTGGGCTGAAAAACAGACAATACAATATCAAAGCTTCTAGTTCACATAACATCAAACTAACTTTTTAATACATTTTTGATTGTTTCAGGTATGCTTTTTTCCTTTAACTATATGATTTATCACCAAGCCACTTGTGATTTCATTGCATTTCAGAAAATCTTACTAGGTTTTGCATATTTATGAAATTAGGCAAATGGCAAAAATAAACAGAATATATGTATCATGCTGATAACATCTTACAACTGACAGACAAGATGAGATCCATTTGAAGAGATTGAAAATTCATCAGTCTGTTTGTAACACTTAAATGGAGGCCAGCATGGAAAAATTGCAAATACTCATTATTTATACTCAACGTTCCTGTCAGAATTATCCTATTGGCAAGTAGGATAATATTTGTGCCAACTTTTCAATTTGAATTACCTAAGAAAGAAATCTAGTATCTGTAAAGTTGAAAATGCCTGATCCTCTGTTCCTCCCGATAACGATAGAGGAAGCAACACTATCCTACAAAGCCTTCCTAGTGAAGTGTTCCTTTCACTATCCTTATTCCTACTCCTTGGTGACACCATCTGACCTACTGTATTTTTTGGAGTGATTTGGTGTTACAGTTAATGTAGTGTAGATCATCCGAATCTCTGCCATCCTCCCAATGACGTCATCAATTAAACACTTGTACCTACCTTGTTGGGTAGATCATCCTCATCCCCACTATCCCGTCCTCTAGGTGGACGTCCTCTGCCCATTCTGTGCATAGGAGCAAGCCTGTTGAATATAGACCGCAGAACATCACAAGTGGCCTTAGTGGGAAAACCAATAATACCCTAACACTGCGTAGTACTTTATAGTATACAATGAGAAGCGTGCTAATAAGGTAGGCTGAAGAGAAAGTTTGCTAATATTAAAGAATTAGTGGGGTTAAAATGGAAATCCTTCTGTGGCTCATGAGAGGAGACTGGATCTCACTGCCCAAGTCTGAGGCTTAAAATATAATACATGTGTTTTCACATAACATGCCAGAAATAAATAGGGTAGGTAGGTCGGAAAATCTTTTCTATTTTTGTTAAAAGTCTACTATGGTTACAATAGACAAGGATTCTTGACTATAATACACTTAATCCTTTCTTGAAAATAGACCAAAAAACCCACATGGTAGGCACAAAACTATAGGGTCTATACTAGAGTTAGCGGAAACACAGTTATTTTTTTCAGTCCTTATCATGAACATGAAAAGAAACGTCAACAATTTTTCAGGTTAGTGCTGTTGTAATAACTTGCATTTATGGCAAAAATGAAAGTGTAATAATGAGGTGAAAAAACACAGCTCATTTGGCCAGTTTTTGCAAACTGAACACAGACTAGCAAGTGACATCAACTTACACACTGGATTATTTTAGTATGAGAAACAGTATATCTGACAAACCAGGGATCACCACAATTTCAAAATGATGGGTGGAGGAAATTTTTTTGACAATTTTTTCTGAACATGCACTTTTGTGGATGTCATGCAGCAACGCGGTGCGACGTTTCGAGAAACATCATCTATTATGACATTAAGAATAGAGATTTAATTGTGTTGTTTTATTTATTTCTAATTAAATATGCATTTTAATCATTTGCTCACTCTCTGACATATATATCTTGTAAATTAAAACAAAATAACAGCTTATACCATAACTTGAAAAAACTACAAACATACATTCCTCATTTTGACAATCATAAATTTATTTTCACAAAACCCTTTCAATCTCAACTCCAACTTGCTGTTCTTCAATATAACAACATTGAATAAAACAAACTCAAATAGCATCTTTTAATGTTATAAATATGATAAACATTCACATCAAGATCATAATGCATTGTCAAGTATTATAAGTTAAAACATTTCAAGCATAAATTTAATAAATTGCAATATAATATTATGATATCAGTGAACATATTAATAGCAACTATTATATCTATGATACAGCATCTACAAATCAAACTAAATAGCAACTTTTACTGGACATAATATCAGAATGTATAAGAATATATAAAGTATTTAAAGCAATGCACAAGCCACAATATAATTTCAATTAAGATATCAATTCAACACAGTCACTATAATTTTCTCCTGAAATAGTCCTCATTATGAACAATAGATGCCAAACACAATTTGTCTCTCCAAATGACATGGGCATTCTGCTGTTGCACAGTCCCTTCCAGAGAGAAGCAGCTTTCTTGTAGGGAACTCCCTGGGTAAACATCATCATCAGAGAGTTCAAAATCCTCTGAGAGAGCCTGTTCCTGCTGGTGGGAATAAATAAATAAATAAATAAATATTTTTGAAAAGCTTAATGAATCTTATTGTGGTCATTACCATATTATAATTATGAACTTCGTATTCCTACAAATTTGTAATAAGCAAAACAATTAAAACCATCAATAAATCTATGGGGGGGGGGGGGGGGGGGGGGGGGGGGAACCCAACCAATTAATTATATTTGAACAAATATTTGTATAATCAAATTAGTACATATTAATTACAAATGTACAGTGCTAATTAACTTATTTTTATTTAAAAATAATTAAAGAAAATAAAATACCTAGATAACACTTATCAAATAACAAATACAGAGATTTAGGAATGATTCTGAGATTATTTATATTATTGGACGTTTTGAGATCGTTTTGGGAAGGGAGATCACTCTAATAGTACTTTCTAAAAATAGCACGTGACAAGAAGACCTATGCACGAGATATTTATTATTTATTAGATTATTATCATTATCTATCAAATCAAATAAGGGTTAATTTTAAGCTTACCTTCGTCATCTTCATACACAATCCATGCGCATTTCTGTAGCTGTAGCTGGCGCGATGTATCAAAGATTTCAGTCTGTTGGCTGCAGGTTTTCTATCGGTTGTCGCGATCGCATCGTGATGATCATCAAACGCATGTCGTTCACATGGTGTTCCAAAAAAGGAGCTGATGCTCCTCTCTTCATGGTGACATTGCCGTGAAGTTTTCAAAAATGTATCCATGCTTCTCAAACATCGGCTTAGGTATTGATATTATCAGTCTGATTATCCCAGCTAAATATTAATTATTGTGAAAAAAAAAGAATCTTGTCGGACCGTCGGTTTTTCCGATGTCGATGATGGTAACATTTTCTCTGATGTCCCGATCGACTGAAACCATACAATCACATCTGTTCGCATGGTCAGAACACTACACCTTCTACTATTTATTAATTATAACCATCGATAGGTGTGATCAAGAGATCAGTCGACCGTATCAAAACATAACGGTGAGGCACCTTACCGAGATCGTCAATTAGGCCTAGTTCACATGTAAAAACAGGGGCCATAGGTAATGAGTATCGGACGCTATAGTAACGGGTCAGTTTTCTGCTTGAAATCAGTACAAAATAGGGGTGTTGGGTAACAATTACATGCGTGGCGGATCGAGTGAATTTGGTTGTGTAAGCGTGGCGGTACCCAGCTAAGGGTGGCGGGCCGCCACGTTAAAACAGGCAATGGTGATCACTGCAAACATATATAACACACACATTCGACACATTGATATCACAAAGAATACATTGCTACCTTCTCACATTATCTTAAAAATATTACGATGTGGTGTTTCTAAAATACATACCTTGAGAAAGCGCCTCCAATGACTCTTCTCTTGGCTTGAACATCCTCATCTGGGCCCCACCTAAAATAAATGTTAACAAAATTAATTCTAGAAGTCAAATCAGCCTTTTTCTGAAGTCTGAAGAGTTAAAACATACATATCTTAAGTTGATGTCTTCATTTTTAAGGGTCGAAAATCCTTGGAGAATCAAATTTCAAGCGTTAGCTGAAACCCCTAGGCTGCACAGGTCTACTTGCAGTAAATCTTGCATATGGTGATTATAAAATATTCATATATTTTTTTGAAATAGAAAGATTAGGTATAGATGATCTAAAATAGTGCTGGTTTTGAAAACCTGGTAAAACCTTGATAAATGGCATGGTGAATGTATGTAATTAACTGTTTTAAGACCATCATCAGGGCATCCAGTTGACCCTTGACTTTTAGCAATTTCAAAAGTCAAATCACCTTTTCTCAGAAATATGAAGGGTCAAAACATTATCTCAAATAGACATGCTCCTTCAAACTCAGGAGTCAAATCTGATTTTGGGGAGTCAAAAACATACTCTCAAGGGTCTACTGGATGCCCTGATCATTGGCCAATATCATGGTTTCATGAGGTGAAAGATGCACCTATACAAGTTAGCAGTAGTTCAGAAATGAAGATCTTGCAATGACAAAAAATGCATGGCAAAGACATATAAAAGTAGTTTATCATAAACAAAAAGATGATGAAAATCTATGTCACATACCTAGCCTGTAGAAGCAAACGCTCCCTACCCCTTCCATCAGGAACAGCTGTCACACGCCTTGTTGAGGGTCTAAAACAATGAATATTACATAACATGTATTATAATTACATGTAGGATGAAGATCAGTCTGATCAAAAGTAGAAAAGCGAGAGTCTATACAGACGGAATAAAACACTTAGCGGTATATGGGTGTTTTGGGGTAAATATCTCATTTAAAGGTAGGTGTTATGTCACGCCCGATTTCATTGTATTTGCACCAAAATCTTAGCGACACCAAACATTGTCGAAGAATTCCTCGTTTTCATATAGAAATGTAACAGGAGAGGAGAAAATGTAGCGGCCAGACCGGGGTTCGAACCGGGACCTACGAACACTAGCCGGATGCTCTACCAATTGAGCTACCTGATCACCGATGATCGACCCAGTCCAGTCCCGCTACACACCTCCCTCCTTTTTTTTCCAAGTCTTCGCTCTCGAAGACACACAAGACCCTTATACCACCACCGTGGGTATTTTAGTTGGGCGCCAATTTTGTAACAGGAGAGGAGAAAATGTAGCGGCCAGACCGGGGTTCGAACCGGGACCTACGAACACTAGCCGGATGCTCTACCAATTGAGCTACCTGATCACCGATGATCGACCCAGTCCAGTCCCGCTACACACCTCCCTCCTTTTTTTTCCAAGTCTTCGCTCTCGAAGACACACAAGACCCTTATACCACCACCGTGGGTATTTTAGTTGGGCGCCAATTTTGTAACAGGAGAGGAGAAAATGTAGCGGCCAGACCGGGGTTCGAACCCGGAACCTCCGAACCTAGCCGGATGCTCTACCGATTGAGCTACCTGGTCGCCGATGATCGACCCGGTCCAGTTCCGCTTCAGAAGTGCACATGGTGTCAGGGCCAGAGGAAACCTGGGCTAATGTCTTTGGTAGCAGATATATGTTTGAATGTGTAGGGGTGTGCACATGCTTGTCTTGTTCTGGAGTCAGTGGTGTGGAGGATTTTGCTGTAGTGTATGGCTTCATGTTGTAGAGATGGATTTGTTTGCTGTACATGTCTTTTCATATAAATCCAGGAGTCCATATAACCAACCTTCTGTAGACAGTTCTTTAGTCTGACGAAAACATTAGAGTAGGCCTAGTGTACCGTAGTGAAGAGAGTAGTCTATCACACCAGACTGACAGCATGCAATGCCATGCATATGGCTATTGGTCATATGACTGATAATGCTGGAATGCAGGTATGAAGGTTAGATATTCTTCAGACCCTCAAAAGCCTACCAAGCCGAACTGTAGACAGTTCTTTAGTCTGACGAAAACATTAGAGTAGGCCTAGTGTATTGTAGTGAACGGAGTAGTCTATCACACCAGACTGACAGCATGCAATGCCATGCATATGGCTATTGGTCATATGACTGATAATGCTTGAATGCAGGTATGCAGGTTACATATTCTCCAGACCCACAAAAGCCTACCAAACTACAAAACTACCCCCCCCCCCCCCCCCCCCCCCCGGAAAATTCCCAACCGCAGAATGATAATGTAAACGAAACAATTTGTATCTAATAAATGCAAAAAATAAACCTTGGTTCTGTTGGATCTCTCCCTGTTAGTTTCTTAATGTTATCGTCTACATCTTTCAAGCTTTCTTTCGCTTTCTCTAACTCGTCTTGCAACGCCGAAACTCCACGCACGTCAGCCATTTTAGTACTAGGTAAAATTGAAAATAGTTTCCTGGTCGAAAATATCCGGAATTAAATATCGGTGACCAAATTTTACGATGCTTCTCAATATGTGGTTGTTTTTCTGTATATTTAACAACTAATTTAATTTTGATTTATTATCTGAATATAATCTACAAGCGAATATGGATACTTCTAATGAATCTCTAGTACAATACTCAGTGATCATCCAGTTGTGACATGGGGCGCGTCGATTTACCCCATACTACATGCGAAAATCGGAATTTGGACATCATTAGGATATTTATTTACATAACGATTAACATTTTGTAATGATAAAAATGTATTAATTTTATGAATCAATTATAAGTTGTTATTTGACATATTAGAATTCAATGATGAAGAAACGGGACATTCCGGATATAATATGCCAAACTCCTACTTAAAAATTAGACAATGAAATAAATATGGCAGACGAAGTTGTGTTTGAGTATCTGCACATGGAAATGATAAACTATTTATACAGAACTGCGGAGAAGATTGAACACGTAACATCATTTATTATCTATGGATTCAATATACATTCAAATGGATGTAAAATGTTCAGCTAAACCATTTTGGAAGAAATTATTTCCTCATAATTTGTTTCATAGTCTACATAACGTTAGATATCATGATGACCACACACTTGGTACTTCAGTATTTCTGTACATGTATGCTTACAGCAGCTGTCAGACAGTAGTTATAGATTGAATGCTATTGTGATGAGAGTCAGGGTGTGATGCTGATGCTGTTCACACTCCTTTATCTCTAGGGGTGTGTCGATGAGAATGTCCAGCTATAGGCGTTTGAAGTTCTGACTGCAAACTGAGATATAGATTCTAATACCATATAAAAAAAATAAGGGTATTTACTATAAAAAAAAAGAAATGTTCTTTTTTTATAGTAAATACCCTTATTTTTTATATGGTATTATAACTCAGTTTGCAGTCAGAACTTCAAACGCCTGTGGTCCAGTCTGATGTGTGGGTTCACGGTTGTGTTGATGAGAATGTCCAGTCTGGTGTGTGAGTTCAAGGTTGTGTTGATGAGAATGTCCAGTCTGGTGTGTGGGTTCAAGGTTGTGTTGATGAGAATGTCCAGTCTGGTGTGTGGGTTCAAGGTTGTGTTGATGAGAATGTCCAGTCTGGTGTGTGAGTTCAAGGTTGTGTTGATGAGAATGTCCAGTCTGGTGTGTGGGTTCAAGGTTGTGTTGATGAGAATGTCCACGCCCTGGTGTCTGGGGTGTGATGATGAGAATGTCCACACGGGCATCTGGGGTGTGTTGATGAGTGTCCACACTCTGGTATCAAGAGTTTGAGTGTGATGATGATGATGATGATGATGTCCTCATGATAACTGGAGCGCCTGATGATAGTGTCTTCACTGGTGTCTGGAGTGTGTTGTCATGATGGCCATGGTGTCCACGGTATCTGGAGTGTGTTGATGATGCCAATGTATCCACACCATGGTATATATCTGGAGTGTGTTGATGATGGTATCTGCATTGTAGTATATCTGGAGTGTCTTGATGATGGTGTCCACATTAAGTAATCAAGAGTTTGAGTGTGATGATAGGATGTTCATTCTCTGTACGTTGTCTGGTATGTGTTGGTGATGGTCTCCCATTCTGGTATCTGGAGTAGTGTGATGATGGTCTCCCATTCTAGTATCTAGAGTGTGATGATGATGGTCTCCCATTCTGTTATCTGGAGTGTGATGATGATGGTCTCCCATTCTGGTATTTGGAGTGTGATGATGATGGTCTCCCATTCTGGTATCTGGAGTAGTGTGATGATGGTCTCCCATTCTGATATCTGTAGTGTGATGATGATGATCTCCCATTCTGGTATCTGGAGTGTGATGATGATGATCTCCCATTCTGGTATCTGGAGTAGTGTGATGATGGTCTCCCATTCTGGTATCTGGAGTGTGATGATGATGATGATCTCCCATTCTGGTATCTGGAGTAGTGTGATGATGGTCTCCCATTCTGGTATCTGGAGTGTGATGATGATGATCTCCCATTCTGGTATCTGGAGTAGTGTGATGATGGTCTCCCATTCTGGTATCTGGAGTGTGATGATGATGATCTCCCATTCTGGTATCTGGAGTAGTGTGATGATGGTCTCCCATCTGGTATCTGGAGTGTGATGATGATGGTCTCCCATTCTGGTATCTGGAGTAGTGTGATGATGATCTCCCATTCTGGTATCTGGAGTGTGATGATGCTGATCTCCCATTCTGGTATCTGGAGTGTGATGATGATGATCTCCCATTCTGGTATCTGGAGTGTGATGATCATGATCTCCCATTCTGGTATCTGGAGTAGTGTGATGATGGTCTCCCATTCTGGTATCTGGAGTGTGATGATGATGATCTCCCATTCTGGTATCTGGAGTAGTGTGATGATTATCTCCCATTCTGGTATCTGGAGTAGTGTGATGATGGTCTCCCATTCTGGTATCTGGAGTGTGCAGATGATGGTCTCCCATTCTAGTATCTGGAGTAGTGTGATGATGGTCTCCCATTCTAGTATCTGGAGTGTGATGATGATGGTCTCCCATTCTGGTATCTGGAGTGTGATGATGATGGTCTCCCATTCTGGTATCTGGAGTGTGTTTATGATGGTCTTCAACTCTGATATCCGGAGTGTACATGTACTTTTTGATATTGTCCAAGTAATTAGTATCAAATATATGTGGTTGTAACTGATGTTGACTTACACATCTTCAATACTAATGTATTGGAAAATTTTCATCAGTATTTTGTGTTGAAATTGAATAAATGCATGTTAAAGTTTACCTGTTTCTGCTTTACAGGATCATTGCATATCCAAATTAGAGTCATTGGGATTCCGTGTAGGCCAGAGTCTCAGCGAAAGGTAAATATTACTTGCTTAGCATTCAGATTTTGTTTTCCTCAAGAATTAAGATTAAAAATTGAGAGGTGAGGCTGTTGTTGAAGGCTGAGTCTGTTTAAAGACAAACAAAAGCTTTGGTTGTCATAGTTGTTTGTTATTATGGTGCATGTAATATAATTATTGTGAGAGGAAAATTATGAATTAAACTTAAAAATATAGGCATCACATTTAATACGAGGTATTTTGTATTGTTTTCCAGGTTCACAAAAGACTGTTCCAGATTCAAAGATGAGCTTGATACAATGAAGTTCATATGTAAAGACTTTTGGAATTCAGTTTATAAGAAACAAGTAGACAATCTGAGGACAAATCACCAGGTAATCTGAACTATTTTGAATTACCTCCCTTCATTTATAAAATCTTTCCTGGTCTCCAATTGCAACCAAATTGAATACTATAGCTTGTGACAAGCTATCCACAATTGAACAATTGATTGTGCGCAGTATTGATCTCTAATTGATTCATTATATTTTTTGATCATAATAACAGTATGACTAACAAGAGTGATGTATTTAATATTATACTGTTAACTTTTACCTATCCCCTACTCCTATAGCATAAGAGACTGCTGGTCTGCCGATTTATTATCTGATGTAAATGTTGGAATACCTATCATCTTATATAATTACTCTAACTTTACCTTGGTGCTCTTTACATATCTCTTTTTAACCTTTAACCTTTGTACTTGTTTTTGTCTTCTTTATACAAGTATGATAATAAGTTACATTTTGTTGTAGGGTGTGTATGTTCTTCAAGACAACAAATTCAGATTCCTTACCCAGATATCTAGTGGAAAACAGTATATGGATGCAGCACCAAAGGTATCAAATGTGGTTAATGAAACTGATTAAAGAAAATTCACCTGCTGAAAGTTAAAGAAATGAGACTGCTTATGATCACAGCAAGGTTACCTTAGTACTATAGTATTTGGTTTTAGTAACCTGAATCTGCATAATGACATGATAGCACAAAGATATTGTCATAATAGTCTGAATCTAATGGAAATCTTTATTCTTTTAATTTGAAATACTCACTGATTCACATTTCAACTTTTCTGCTTTTTAAAGAATCTTTGCTCTCTGCTAACAAAGTCAACATCAGCCTTTAGGTTAAAAAAAAAAAAAAAAAAAAAACAAGAATAAATCAAACATCATTTATTGGGCTTGTGTATTTTCAGTACTTAGCCTTCCCATGTGGGATGATAAGAGGAGCCTTGTCAAACCTAGGAATAAACTGTGTGGTGACCGCTGAAGTCAGTGCAATGCCAGCATGTAAGTTCAGTGTTATGTAAAGTATAAAGTGATCGCAAATACATTGTAGTACTCTGATTTATCATCTCAGAGACATATCATTCTTCACACAAAAACTAGGCTGACTCATAGACCTGAGGTCTATTTGATGCAGTTTAAGATCAAAAGATGCATAGTAAGATCAGTGTTGTGTTATGTAAATGAAAAGTGGATAATTTAATCTGAGAATCAGAAGGGTACCACAATGTCTTTACTGTAGCATGAAGTGACACTTGAGAAAAACTGTGTTGGACACATTAAAAACAACATACAAACAAAAATAATAAGAAGAACATTACAAACCTGGGACATTTTTCGTCGTAATTCTTAGGATCTACATCCCTTCAGCATATATTATGTGTATGCTTACATTGGAAAGTTGTGACAACCTTAGAGATGAATTTGTTTGTCTGACTTTTCCACATTGATGTTGACATTGATGTCAATTTTTTTTAGTTTCATCGGGATATGAACAAAATTTTGTTTGCAAACTGTATGAATCCGCATAGCGAATTCTTACAGAAGTTTGCAAACAAAATTTTTTTCATACCCCTAATCTATGAGACTAAAAAATAATTGACATCGATGCTTATGATTTACTGGTTTTACTGATTTTACTGGTTTTATATGGAATTCTTTTTGTAGTATGAAAAAAAAAAACTCAACCAATCAGAAAGCCGCATTCTGCATACAAAGAATGGAAAATTAATTATACATATATAAAGTTGTTTTGCTACTATGTCATATGCATGCTGAAGTTCATATCACCAACCTGTAAACATATCTTTAGTCTGACGAAAATATTGATGGAGTACTCTTAATGAACTAAGTAATGAGTTGATAAAAAGAGGATGGGAACTACAATGTCTTTGCTGTAAACAAAAAAGAGAACAACAGTCCAGACCAGTAACATTTTCCTTTGCCTGGATTTATAGGATCTCCATCCCTTCTGTTTATATGTGTGTACATAAAGTAAAAAGTGTTTTAGTAAGCTTTACCTTTAGTTTTTTTTATGTTTTACACAAATCACTTTTGGTGGTGCCTGGATACAAATTGCAGTTCTTTTTATTAGTAACATGTAGGTAGTATTTCCTGTCAGGTGTGCTGAAGGTTAAGTTAAGGTGTAAGGAGATAGATAAGTAATTTATTATTATGTGTGTAGATGTAGGATAATTAGTAATATGGACAGCTTTGCTTTTGTTTTCAGCTTGTTTCAGTATTTACATAATAGGCCTAGCAAACTTCAGGCAGGCTCCTCCTTTATATATGTGTCAATTATGATGCATGTCATTTCGTCGAATTAAAATAAATGTATGTATACAATTTAATGTATAGTGTTTTGTTGCCATTTGATTAATAAGCCTGTTATTTCAATTTCTTTCAGGTAAATTTCAGATACAGATACAAAGAATTTGAGACTCAACAACACCTTATTATTTTAATTTGTGATGAACATGTTATTGTTGGTATTAATAATGAACAACTTCCAGACTCTTTTACAGTGTACAAAGGTTTAACTGTATATACTGTATTACTGTATAACAAGAAATCTTCATGTGTATATACTGTATTACTGTATAACAAGAAATCTTCATGTGTACTTTTTTTTGTGGTCTGGTGCTTTCAGATTATTTTGTGTGTACAAACTTCGGTGGTTAGCCCATGCAACATTAATACAACAATAATGCATAAAAAATGTTCATTGTGCATTTGTATTTGTATTTGTGGTTCCATAGCAACCATGAAAGCAAAACAAGTCTATACTCAATGAAAGTGTCATGTTATACAGTAGTACGAAACCCACTGTTAAATTTGGGTCCATTCTATAAATGTCTCTTTATATAAATATTGGTACCTGGTTCTCCTGGTACAATACAGAAAATTGTGTGCTGCTAGAGTTCAGATCGTGAAGTATTTCATTACTGATAATGATGATTATTTGTGTCCCCATGGTATGGAATAGTGTTCCCATTTTTCTACTTGTACACTTTTTAACAGATTAAGCCTTTCTGCAAAAGTGTGAAGCAAATATGGCCAGAATGGTAGAGACCAGTCTTATTTTTAGTACTCGTTAATATTAAGACCAGTCTAATAAGTCTAACCAGTCTAACCAGTGAGCACTGGTTTGATATTAACATTTTAGGTAGGATTTTATTTAATCATGTATGTTTGAATGTCTTAGATAAATATTGTATAATTCTTAACAAATGTCAAATGTAGTAAAATATATTGACACGTGTCTAGATCAAACATCAGTTCAACTTGCACTGTGTTCTGGTTCCCAAAAAAACATTCCAAAAACACATACTAAAGTCATATATAGATGATGGGACCTAATTGTAAATCAAGTGTTTCATTTCAATGCTGTAAATGTGGAACTATTCATCAAATAGTCATGAACTACAAGTATTATACATCATGAAAGATACAAAGCAAGTCAAGTCAATATTCTTTATTTCCATGTCATATACAAATGTATCATAATTTCTTTGAAGTAAACAGCAAATTTATGCAGATATCTAATTATAACTGGGTTTAAAAAGTGAGATATTTAACAGATACCCTGGACAGTTAATGATATGTAATAATCAAGTTTTTTAAAAAGTTAATACCATGTACATTAAATATTTCTAAGAAATAATAGATAAGTCAATGATAATATTTCCGTCTAGTTTTACTTCCTAATGCAATTGACTTTTTCTAGGTTTGAGCAAGTCTGCTCAATGTGCAACACCTAGTAATTCAGAAGTTGAAATACTGTCGTAAATATACTCATAAAAAATAAAATGATCACATATGCATGCTATCTATAAAACAAAAATAGAAAAAAAAATTATGTTAGATCAAAATCATGGGAAGACAGCTCTAATGAAATAGTATCAGATTGATCCCTGGGTATCAAAAAAAATGATAATGTCAAAATACTTAGTGAAACAGGACTATCAAAGTGATATACATCTATTAATCACACAGACTGCTACGTCTTCTCAACAAGTGATTTGCCTGTGGAATTAGCATATCCTCATAGGTCATGCGATTGCCATGAGATCATGCATAGAGTACAATTGGATTGCACTCAATTTGGATTGAATTGCAAGTCGAATCGAAATGTATGTACTTGTGTAACCTTTAGTCTACACTCAAATGTTGTTTGAAAAAAATGGTATCTGAAAAATACTAATGCTTTCATGTGTATTATGATTGATAATAACTTTGTTGGACTTTGTGCCAGTCAAAGTTTTATCTGAATGTCTGATGTGTTTCCTCTTACACCAAACCTTTCTGTCGCACTGTGAGAGATTTGTTTGGGCCTATACCCGACATTTACCTCAAAATATCTTAATTCTAGTGCAGTGGTCAGAGGAACGTCAGTTTACACTGTGGAAATGACATTGCTATCTAGTCCAGAGATAGTTATCTTAGAATTTCAGTATTTGGTCAGCGTAAGTAAGGCATTGTGTCTACACAAATTGAAATGATTTTTGATACAATGAAATTATAGCATTAATGTACTACTTTTGAATTCCTTAAAACTCACAGGTAGCTTATTGTTAATTTATCTGTTGATGATTGGGATAAAAACAATAAGTGATACCTGTCTGACCAGAACTGATTGAGGTTGTCATAAGAAAAAAACTGATAGTGTTGAACCAGTAAATGTACATGATGCAATGTATCATTGAGTTGAATCAGTTATTACGTGTTACCGATGTGTAATGAATACAAAATATTGCGTATGAGGAAGTGATATATTTATGTTTGAATGTTAGAAGCTTTGATTGTGATATTCAGGAAGAAAGATGTAATTATTGGAATGTCTGAATTAGTAAGTAAAAGAAACATGTATGAAATGTGCAATAAATATGACTGAAGTGTATGGGCGTCTATCTACTTGTCATTGACAGCACACATCCTGTTTACATTTAGTCATATGTTAATTAAAGGCACCTGTCATTGGTTGATGAATTAACAAATAGGATGTTATGTGTGAGAAAAAAACACTTCTTTTTTTGTGTGTGTGTAAGTACATAAATACTTGGGATGAATCATTCATTCCTTTTATAATGAAGCTTTTATTATCGATCATATCCTTAGATAATGATATATATTCACAATGAGTTACATGTATATACAAAGTGTGTTGATGTGTTGATATGAAGATCTAATGCATTTTCAGTTACGTAAATTGTGTATAAGGCACTGAAACTAAATTTAATTCTTTATAAAAAAAAAACGGTATCACTTTAAACTTTCAATGCTACAAATGTAACACCCGAGATTGCTAGATCCAGGTTTTTCCCACTCGATGAATTTCGACGACCATTATCATAAGTAGTCAGCGAGAGCCATTCAATGGTAACGATTACATGTAGAGACCAGTGCTATTTCTAAATTTAAGTGCACAAATATTTAAATATATATTAAAATTTCATTTTCACTTTACAAGATAGGGCGGTTCAGTAAAATAAAGATGTTTGAATGTAATGTAGTTTCGCCTTTGTGCATTCAATAATAATGATAAAACCCAATTACAAATCCTTGTTGCTTTTGCTTCTTATAAACTATATAAAAAAAAAAAACAAACAACATTAATTGGAGTTAAATCATGTTGTGTCGTTACGCCTCGGTATGAATGGATACTGCACCATCACAAGCCGGAAAAGTAAATAAATGCCAGTAGGGTTTAACGGGTGTCAATTCCTTTGAAAGTCCCGACAATGAAAGTCTGACGTGGTTTCTTCTGTCTCGGAATCAGAATCGTCCAAAGAAACGGTTATATGTAGAGATCAGTGCTATTTCTAAATTTAAGTGCACAAATATAATATATATTAAAATTTCATTTTCACTTTACAAGATAGGGTGGTTCAGTATAAAAAGATGTTTGAATGTATTGCAGTATCGCGTTTGTGCATTCAATAATAATAATAATAATAACCAATTACAAATCCTTGCTGCTTTTGCTTCTTATAAATGTCACAAAACACAAACACGAAATGTAAATGAATTTCAGAAGGGTTTAACGGGTGTCGGTTCCTTTGAGTCCCGACGATGAAAGTTTCATATGTGTGTGACCTCGTTGTTGTCATTGCCACTGTTGGCCTTGATCTCTGGCGTGGTTTCTTCTGTCTCGGAATCAGAATCGTCCAAAGAAGTACATTTTTCACAACAACACATATTCATCACTCTGTCGACTGGTTCCAACGATCGACAACAAATAGGTAAGAATTTCCAATCCTGGAGCTTTGTTGGTAGAATGGAAGGTTTCTTTGCTTGTATGATCTTGATTATAACGATTATGATAATCAAAGTAGCTACCGGAATAAGAACTCCCGCCATGACCTCCCAACCAGCCACAGATAAAGCGAACACCATTAGGGGAAGCAAGAAAAACATACAGATCAAGTACATAACGGAAAACCATCTATATTTTGACGTTTCTTTACCCAAGAACTTTGCTAAAGGTATTGGAATTCTTAAGAACGGTATAGGATAAAAAAGAAGAATTCCAGAGAGATTGAAGAAGAGATGACAGAATGCTACTTGTAAAGGGTTTCTCATCTTGTTCCCGTCTTGCGCAAGTGCCGCGAGGATACCCGTCGTGGTTGTTCCTATGTTTGAACCCAATGTCAGGGGATACATTCTTTCAAGACTGACAACGCCTACTCCGACAAGAGGCGTCATAGTGGATGTGAAAATAGAACTGGACTGTACTAGGATAGTAAGACCACAGCCAACAATGATAGCGAGGTATCCTGTGAAATAGCCACAACGCCCAGGAAACTCGTAGTTGATGAATCTCTTTATAACTTTCCGTATTTTACCTTGTAATATTGAATTCAGAAGCTTGACGATTACAAACAGACAGAAACAAAGAAGAATAAGAGATGCAACAAGTAATATGCCGCCAATCTCATTGTCACTCAGAGTGGTGTCCTTAAAGATGTACTCGCCTGCAATAAATAAATACAGCTTATAAATAAAATGAGAACATTTACATCAACATTTCAGAACAGATGTATGGATTTCATATAAAAACAACATTTATGGTTAATTAAGAACGGATGGAACGAGATCAATAATAATAACCTACATATATATGTTAATTAACCGAAATTTACACTTTTAAATATGGTCCTCGCATATTTACACAATTCATGTGAAAATACTTTTTTTTCTGCATTGCCTCGGTTATAAGCATTGTGTAATACCAAATTTGTAAAGTATTTCGCAGTATACGAAATAAAACAAAAGTATCGTCGTTGATACGTAGCTCGCCTCACACTATATCGATATCCCTCGCACTAGAATTAGATGGTGAGTTCACCAACTGGAAACTATATTGCAATACATGTATACTGATATTTCAATAAAATAATTATAGAATATTGCCATAAAAACATCCAAAGTAACCCTGAAACCATATATCGGAACCATTGTACAATTTAAGATGAGTTTACTGATATCTTTCAACTTTTGCTCGGAAACAAAACTTTTGACTTTACCTAAAAAGTAATGTCCAAAACGTTTTTAAAAAATAAAAACAAAATAGAACTAGAAATTGTTTCGGAACAATTTGATGGGCTTTTCACTATTTAGCATAAATGACCTAAAGGCTTGGTATTTACAAACATAAAAAAAAAACTATTTTAGAACACTTGATAGGTCATCCACATTCTAGTTTTGATTAATCTGGCATCTGAGATATTACATTTCAACAAAGGAGTGGACGAAGGGAAATAACTCGTACAGCCTTGTACGAGTTATCTCCCCTCGTCCAACTAACGTTATATCTCAGATGCCGTTATATATCAGATGACAAATTAATTCAAAATGGCGTTCCGCGTTAATGGTAAACGTTACCGAAACACCAAAAAACATGAAAATCATCAGAATAACATTTTGAATCATACTTAACTTTCTTTTTTTGGAAAAAGATTAAAAAATGAAGATTTTCTAAAAATAGACTTATTTGACCCCATAGTGAACGCTTTTATTTGACCTCTGACCCTAAAACTTTTAGTGAGTAAAAGCTAGAGCCAGGCATTAACTACAAATAACATAATTATCCGACCCCTGTAAAATGAATACATTTTTAATTATGGGCATTTTAAGCTTTTTAATACATGACGTCATGGCAGCTATCTTGGATTTCAAATCAACTTAAAAAATAACATAACTTGGCCAGGACAATCCAAGGATTATTTCAGCTAAGATTGAGCTGAATGCCACTTGTGGAACTTGAGAAGAAGTTTAAAATGTAAAACTATTTTTAATATAGAATATATAGGGGGAAATTCAAAATGGCGTACAACAGAAACCGTATGTGTCACAGAAAAACTGAAAACGTCAAATTCATCAGAATGACATTCTACATCATACTAAAAAAAAATTTTGGAAAAAGATTAAAAAATGAAGATTTTCTAAAAATAGACTAACTTGACCCCCAGGCGAGCTTTTTTATTTGACCTCTGACCTTTAACTTGTAATTTTATAAAAGTTAGCCCCAAAGGTACTGTAACATAATATCATAACATGACTCTGGTTTCTTGAATACTTTTCGAGTTATGGCCATTTTAAACTTTTGAGGTATGACGTCATGGCGGCCATCTTGGTTTCTTGACCTACTTGAAGATGTTGCTGTCACCCCTTCAACTCATGCCATATACAATAGGCATAACTGACTTGGCATACCTTTTACCATTTTGCCACAACTTGTGTGACAAAATAAAATGCAGAAGAATAATAATAATAATAATAATAATAATAATAAACAGAACAGAAACAATAGGTCTTTTCACCACTTAGGTGAAAAGCCCTAATTATCACTCCCGAGAGTTATTTCTAATCCTTAAGGCCACCCGGAATCCAAATATTACAACACCAGTACAATTGTAAAGGAGTTTGTCTTTCAACACTTCCAAGCACTAAATATCTAGAAACCAACGCTGACATCGACAATGGCAAAATCCGGTAGAATGGCTTATCCTTCTAAGATTTTCTGATGAGAAGTCCACTCATATAGCTATAATACAACTGAGGATTTTTTTCTTTTGTACTATAGAAGGTTGTAATATTGGGCACGACATATTGAATGGTTTGCGAACTCGATTTTCACGGTTATAAGTTTTGTATGATGTGCCGTGCATATACAAGTTATGACCCTGGGTTTAGTTATACTTGTACGCTACGTACACGAACCTATAGAACACGTGAAATACAAATAGTATATATTTTGTTAAGTGGAGTTTAAAAAGACCACTTTTATAAATAGTTAACTTAGTTTAAAAATTCACTTTAAAGAGTTAACTTGAAATGCCAAAACAAAAACGCACCGGTTTAGTACATGGATGTACCTATTTCTAAAAAAAGTTGCCAATTTGACATCTGATCTCTCAATTAAAACTGTGTCCTGCGAGAGGTTTCTTCCCAAATTGCACAAAACACATATTGGTGTATAGTTAACATATACTTCGTTCCTGTGATTTTTGGTTGGATGCATTTGTTTATCATGTTTGGCACGTGGTTGATTAAATTTATCAACTAGTACTTACATTCCTTCACACATATCTTTTTTGACGATAATATGTAGCTTGTTCCATTTGCAAATGTTTCATTAACATTCTTCAATGTTTTCGACTTGCAGCAAATTTTCAACAAAGTATCAACGTCTTCATTTTGTGCAATCTTTTGAATTCCTTTCTTGTCGACCTACAACAGAACGAGAGGAACGTCACAATTACGCACGCGCATTAGTGTGTATCATTGCCGAAACTGTTGATTAAGTATTCATAAAATACGAACAATATAGATAAACATGAAGAACCAGACAGTTCTTCCGGAAATGTAGGCGTCTTCTGCTTCATCGACGACACCCGCCATACAAGGTCAAATTCTCAAAATGAGAACTAGAATGATGACACCGGAACCACTCTGCGTATCAACAAACACTGCGCACGTCGACTTCATATTGCACTAGGAAATAGAATATTTCAAACTGAGGTCATGAAGTCGACCATAAAACATGTCCATGGTCATTATCAACCTGCATCTATCGAAACCTTATGTTGTTAAATATGTTTTAAGAAATAATGATACATAACAGTATACGTACCTGAATAATTCGCTTTGTGAACGGCTTCGTTATCACTTTCAGGAAGTCTTTCTTTCCGTCGGCGTACGCTTCCAGTGCTAAGCTGTTCACGGTAAGCTCGGACAAATGATATAGGTATCCTGGAACAAATTTTAAATGGGATCAATTTATATCGGCGTAAATAAAACACAATGTATTTGACAACCTAAATAAAGTTATCTTAGAGACTGGTATGCTTCGAAAAGGGGACATTCTTAAGCCTTCCTTACATGAACGAATGCTTAACTCAAGGCCAAAAGTGAGCCATTGTCATGAGAAACAGTAGAAAGAAGAAAGTAGAATCGAAAGAAGAGAAAAGATAGTATCCTTTATTTGATAGTCTCTAAGAATCGTGTAGTTGGTCAGCAAGTGCGATTCTTACACCCTACCTGCTGGCCATGATTACAGTGTACTTTTTAACTGGGAGACTTTAGGCTGAATCTTTGGTCACCAACTTTGTCTTTATAAATACAATGTTTATTAGGACGTTACTTTTGTGTATCAATCTCACCTGTAATGACTTCCAGTGGTAAGAAAACTATCACTGTCATCCAATTGAACATGTCGTGGACGGTGGCCCCAGCAAATGCCCGACGGAACTCCCTCCTACTCGTGATTTGTCCAAGAGCTACGATCGTATTGGTGACAGAAGTACCAATATTGGCGCCCATCACAATGGGGATGGCTGTTTTAACCTCCAAAACTGGCAACATGAAAACATATTCAGATGTATAGATCAATAAGCTCGTTTCTTGTTAATCGATACTTGTATGAACTATGTCAAATTAAATAATCTTGTTAAACATGTCTTTAACATTAGAGATTTCTTTAGAAAATAAACAATATCCCAATTACATGTATAACTGATCAAATTTTGTTATTGATGTAATCTCCTTCTTTACTCAAGGTTTGATCAAGTGGTTCATTTTGATTCATCTTTTTATTTAATTGACATCCAATTCGGATGTCTACACGTTTCGCCCATCGCATCACTGACGAGCCTGTGAAGGTCGAAAACAGTTATATGGTGCAGTTTCATATTCACTTGCCACTGTTGGGCAGTCCTTTGTAATGAGTACATGGCTCAGGATGAAGGAAGTATCTAAATACCACTTTCTTTATTAGATTTATTCTTCTGCTGTTGTCAAAATCATTTGACGCACATTATGTTGTTTGCTTGCAAAGCTCCGACATTCAAATATTTCATAAATACCATACAAAACAGTTCAATGCTTAACTATGAAAGGCTCAAGACTCGTATCGAGATATAACCACTGAAGTTTGACTGAATAGAAAGTGTGTTAATACACCTATAAAAATCATATCACTAAAAAACTGTTTAAAAACATACATGTGAACAACATATACACATCATTTAAAAGTATTCATTCAAAAATATATACAGTATATAAAATACGTGTGGAATTATCTATATAAACTGCGCCAAACCGCTGTTTAGTTCTTTACTTATTCGTTAGTGATTATGAAGGCCTAAATAATGAGAATCCAGAAAGACAGTTGAAAGAAATGAGCATGAACAAATACAAAGACATAGATGGTGAGGCGCACTTATCTAGTTATAGATATGGCTTATACATTTTGATATTCTATAAATTACGTGAGTATGCTCTAAATCACAGCCACTCTTCATACGAATTTATATATGCTGTGCACGGCTTGGGGACTTACGCTTCCCGCCCAGCAATCTCAAAGGAATGAACAAAGGCACAAGAGGTGGTCTTTATCATGAATTTACACAACATCAATGTTACGTAAATATGGGAACTAGGACATAGACGTCTATTTAAAATGTACTAAACAGGTAGAATGCGTTCATTATCGATGGTTCACTTGATGAATACCAAATTATTTATTATGGATATATACGTTGAATATAATCGTAAACCACATACTTCCAGCCCCTACAAGTGAAACCACAATAGATGTGCTGGTGGAGGAACTCTGGACCAGCACTGTGGCAAGAACACCGATCATCAAACCAGTCACGGGATTCTGAAGGATCGCATTGTTCTGGAAAACCTGTCCAGCCGCTTTACCTGTAAAATAAGCAGCTAAGATTATCGTCGACATTATAGATAGATGAGGAATTAAACATTGAATTTAATAGCCAATATGTGGTTAATGAATGTGTAAATTATATATGTCACATAATTAATGTTTGTACTTTACCGTTCTGCGAATGTAGAGAAACATCTGTTCGTAAGACATTAGATAGAGGTTTTGTTAAAGCTACAGAGGACAAACCATGGATTACTCCTCACTGCAAGTACCTTTATAGTGAATACCGGAAAGCTTTGGTGAATTTTAATAACGAAAAGTCTGATGAAAATCAACTCGGACTGATAACTGCAAAGCGTAATTACAAAAAGGTAGCATGTAAACTAAAAAGGGAGTATAAACGGTATGAAGGAAATATGTTGGAACTTTTGAAAAAACGCAATCCTAGACAATTGTTCAAATTATTTAAGAAAAACAAATCGAACAAAATTAACACAAAAGGCGTAATTGAGAATTTCATTGTTCTTATAGTATAATACAGTACTATGTAACACAGATAATACATATGTATGTAATGTGTATTGTGTTCATTATGATAGATTAATTGTCCTCGTCATTTGACATAGACGACTTTTATCTACATTTTAAAAATCTTATGGATGTCAACAACGGCGAATGTTCAGACCTACCCGATATAGACATAAAACCTTTATACGAAGATCTTGATTGTTATATTACAGCCCAAGAAATTATTAAAGCTATCAATAATTTGCATGTAAATAAGAGCTGTAGTCAAGAAAGGTTGTGTTAATGATAGTAACAATTATCGTGGTATATCTATCGTAAGTTGTTTCGATAAATTATTTACTACTCTTTTAAATAACAGAATTATGGAATGGGAGAAAGAAAACAGTATTCTGACAGACGCACAATTCGGATTCAGAAGGGGGAGTTCTACAATAGATGCCATATTTGTATTGCAAACTTTGATTAATAAGAAACTAACAAATAAGGAAAGACTTTACTGTTGTTTTGTAGATTTTCGAAAAGCGTTCGATTTTATAGATAGAGGAAAATTATGGAGTAAATTGATTAATTATGGGATTCGGGGAATTTAAAAAAAAAAAATCATGTTTTCATTATACGAAAATGTGAAAGCATGTGTTAAACTTAATGGCCAATTGATTGAGTACTTCCCGAATAGGACGGGACTCTTACAAGGGGAAATATTGTCACCGGTACTGTACTCAATATATGTTAATGATTTTAAAATGAATTTCATTAATGGTAATTGTTCTAGTATAGAGCTAAAAATGCTTTCTTGTTAATATATGCTGACGACACGGTCCTATTTGCTGATAGAATCATGGAAATACAACAATCTGAATGTAGATACTGTAGTATTGTTAATAGTTTCAAATACTTAGGTATGTTTTTTAATTATAATGGAAAGTTTACAAAAACACAGAAACATCTTGCAGAATAAGGTAAAAATGCATTGTTTTCGTCATCATCTTCCTTTAAAAATCATTGTTTGAACGTAGACACATACTGCTAAGTTTTTTATTCACATGTAAGCAGTATACTATGTTAAGCAGCCGAAATTTGGGGATTGCACAAAGCAACTGATATAGAAAGTGTATACTTAAATTTTTGTAAGAGAATACTAAAAGTTAGAAAATCTACAAGTAATGACTTAGTATATTGTGAATTGAGCAGTTTACCTATGTATGTTGTTAGGAAATTAAAAGTTTTTAAATATTGGTTAAAGCATAAGGAAACGGATAACCAAATTGTAAAAACTTGTTATGATGAGCGGGTGAACGGAAATGACGAGAGGTTAAGTAATATTAAGAATGAATTAGCATTGCTAGTGCTCGAATATATGTTTGACACAACTTCGCTTTCCAAATAATAAAACAGAGGTTAATTGATATTACCAAGCAAAATATACTAGCACGAGTATCTGTCTCTCCAAAAGGTTTATTATACTAACATTTGATAGATAATTATTGTGTCCAATTTTTTCTTCGTAAACTTATTGATGTTAAATACCAACAAATATTTAACCAAATTTAGACTGTCATGTCACCAACTGAATATTGAAGTTGGTAGACACCTACTATTCTACGTATAAACAGAATTTGCAACAAATGTAACTTAAGACAGTGCATATCTAATATGTAACACAAATAATACATATTGTATGTAATGTGTATTGTGTTCATTATGATAGATTAATTGTCCTCGTCAGTTGCCTTTCATTGATTTAAATTTTCTACATTTGTATTTACTACTCAATACAATATTTTTTTCGGGTTTTTGATACTAATATACATGTTTATATTACTATATACATATATCGATGGTTAGTTATGGCAATAGTCACAGTAATATAGCATTTGAAATTGATTAAATTACCACTACATGTAATTAAATTCATAATAAAATATAATTATTATGTTTTATATTACAAAAGTACGTTGATCACTCTCCGTTTTACATGTATTCGTATGATGTATCTATGCATAATCACATGCTGTTATTTTCACCTATAGGCCGAAAGGCCTACGGAATAAATAAATGACTGCGAGCCTTTACGATTCTGTGAGAAAGGACAAACTGTTATGTATTCAAGGAACATGTGACTTTAGTTTCCATTAAGGGAATACTTAATTACACATGCGAGTAAAAGACTGAGTCATAGACGTTACCAGCACTGACTGGTCATTGGTTTTCAAAGCTATGAAAACATGTAATCATTTGAAAAATACATTTCCAACGTGGTCTGGTCCATGAATGTAACGGACTTAATTTCATGTATATGTTTACAACGTCCGACGTAATTGTAGTAGTTATTTTCAACACATGCTCCAGATTTAGAGAAAACATTTTATTGCACGCATGACCATAAGGTCTGCATATAAATTCTTATATAGACATATACTTACCACCGAGAAGTCTGAATGCCGAGCTGAGAAAATCCAAAGAGCAAATAAATAAGTAGAGGAATGCGAGGAAGAAGATAAATTTGAGGAAGATTATGAAAAAGAATTTGCATCTATTTTCCTCCTTCTCTTCGACATCCTGTAAATAAGAAAAATGACATTGAACTATGATATATCTAAATTATACTAAAAAAAATGTTTTTGAGATTCTAAAATGGCTTTGCAGTTACAAGTAAAAACAATGTTCAAACAAAGATGGCGGAATATTCCCGTAGCGGATTCTAACAGAAGTTCGCAAACAAAATTTGTTTCATACCCCGATGAAACTAAAAAATTTGAAATCAACGCTTATAATTAATTTTTGAAAATGATTTTCTAATTTCAAACATGTTTTATGTACAATTTTACTGGTTTAAATGGGATTCTTTTTCTTAAATCAATACGCAACGTCAATTGTCGTATTGTGACGTCACATTTTTCGCGCCATTCTCGGAATTTCTTTCATAGAAGAATGAAAAGAATTTTTCAGCCAATCACATTTTAGTATTTACCATGAAAACAAAGAAAAATTAATTATATTTATATGTTTTTTATCTTGATGTTAGTGATACTATAGATATGGCTATCTTGATGTAAGTAATAATATAGATTTGTCTATTTATACAAAAATACGGAAGCTATAAAATGATCGCTTCATGTCATCTCATGCTGAGCATTTCCGACATTTCATATTTTTTCCAAACTAGACGTTGTTGTGGGGAAATGTCGTAAACTGGATTGTGGACATGACGAATAACGGCATCGGTGCATTGTATATAGGTGATGTATATCACTTTAGCCGCGGGCAATATATATCTTATCTGTACCTGTCCGGTATGTAAACATTTATGTCATATCTATAGTGAATAATTTACATTGGTTTCCCACTTCCATGGCATATATATATACGTCTTTTGTCGTTGGGATCGTATACCACAAATTACTGGAATATAAAATGGAATAAATTCCTGTATCATTTGGTTTAGTGTTCACTACAGTGCACTGAGTACAAGTCTACTCCGTTACATAAACAATAATATGTACCTTTCTCACTTAAATGTGTTTGTATTAAATCTTAATTTATTCTGACAAATACTGCTATGAATTTTCTGTGAACAAGATAGAATTAGCATGTTTGTATTTAGATGTAAACATGTCTTACCTTGCTCTCGTTGTCTCTATCCTCCAAGTCGAAGGTGTTAGCCGCCATTGTGGTGTACTTCTGAATGCTTCCTTCTCACACGACACATGCTGCCATGGACTCATCACAGGCTCCCTCAGGCTATTTCGTCCTGACAGATGACACAGATCTTCTGGAAATTCCGGAGGAACATGTGCTTCAATTAAAATATATAGCTCACTTAAATGACGACTTGCGGATATTAACATGTTCTGAAGATTGAGATATACATTTTATTTATTATCATTTTTATTTTCATATATAATTTTAACTTAATATGATGTATCAAATAATAAGAAACACTACAAATCACATATATATAATTCCATGCTTAACGACGACGGTATTTTCACCTGACAGATGACATAGATCTTCTCGAAACTCCAGAAGAACATATGTTCTAATTAATACATGGCAACATGCGATACACACAATGTATGGAGAACTTTTTCACATACTATGAACCCTAATTACTTTTATTCTTAAATTCGACGTCACATGGTCAAGTTTCATCACCTGCTCTACGCACAAAGATACCCGTAGAGATTGACCCCATCATATGTGTCCTTTCCAGGGTTAGATAATTTGAAACGAAGACTTCAATGCACGATAACCCTAGTATAAACAAAAACGCAAGTCTAATTCAAAACCGAGATTAAATAAGGTTTAATATGAACAAAATATAGAGATTCACACTGATATAAATACAATGTATATAAATACCGTATGCAGCGACCACGAATTTGTGTGACCTATTCCTAGCCAAATTGAGAAGTTATTCTGAAGATGAATAAGCCTTTTTTTGTGTTAAAGTGAGTTCTTTTCACAAAATCAGGTGGGATAAGGATATGACTGAAAGTGAAATGCTGCTTATTAATATGCATAACTGACAATTTCGGAATATATGGAAATGCTACAATTGATCAAAAATCATAACAAATAATAAGCAAGCTTCTTCTTTTCAAAGCAAAAAATTGATAAAAATCTATATATATTTTTAAAGATATGACAAAAACAACTGCTAACTACTTCTTGTGCGTTATAATTTCATGACCTTGTAAAGCGGCTTTAAACGGTCACCGTGTCGACCAATCTAAACGCATTTAGTTTATTCCACGTGTGGTATAAAAAGAATGTTATTCAACAGTTGTTATGCTTATTTAACGCCTTTTGAGTTGAGTAAAACCCGCCTATTGTTGTAGACATCTTCTAAATTATTCGACGTTTGGATTTAAAGCTAGGGTGGTTATTTGTTATTATGCAACGTGTATTTGACATGTTCTGACCCGCTAGCTACCATAATAATGCGATGTGTATTTGGCAGTGTCCGACCTGGTAATTACCATAAAATGCGTTGTGTATTTGGTATGTCCCGACCCGCTAATTACCGTTATAATGCGATGTATATTTAGCATGTCCCGACTCGCTAATTGCTATAATTACGCGATGTGTATTTGTCATGACCTGATCCGCTAATAACATTCACAATGCGATTAGTATCTAGCAGTGCCTAACCCGCTAAGTACAATAAAAATGCAATGTGTAATTGGCATGGCTAGACCCGCTAATTACTATTGCAATACGATGTGTATTATCTTGTAGTGTCCAACCCGCTGATTGCCATTATAATGCAATGTGTATTTGGCAGTGTCCGATCCGCTAATTACTATTATAATACGATGTGTATTTGTTATGTTTTAAGTGGTTTCTGTTGTATCGAAACACCATTATATATGGCATTTTTTGCCTTTTTGCTAGTGTGTGGTTTTCAAACACCTTTCTATTAAAGTCAATTGTATGACTAAGCAGGAACTAGAATTGTCGACTCTGACGAGCCACTCCTTATATTACCGCATTCATTTGCATTACCCCATAAGCCACATTGACTAATCATATAGGTTTTGTCAAAACCATTGTAAACAAAACTTATCACACGGTTTTGTCACTTTTATCACAGAGTTTCCTGGGACATGGTTGATTCACTTTGACAATAAAATTACCTACCTTTGTTATACTGTAGGTGTAACGACAGATGAGCCTTGTGGCTATGATTCATTCATGTGATTAACAAGAAGGTACATGTATATGTTTGATGCATTTGTGATATATAGAGTGAAAGTTAGGTAATGAAAAGGATATAAGACATTCACTTTTTAAATTTTTGAACAACATTCCAAACAATCTGAAATATTATGAGCGTGTTTGAACCCTTTGAAATAGAAATATACTGCATTGTATAAGTGTAGTGTACACATTGTGCCATGTTTTTAGATTTGTTTCTCGATGCTTGATACATAAACAAATATATCAAACAATACTGAACGAAATTATATCACTTCAATCTCATGCATAGTTTTTAGACATCCTTTTATTTGTTTGTTATCTATTTATTTTCAAAAAATCAAACGAAAGCAAACACGCTGCATTGGATTAACTGTCAGCGTGGATTAAATCCCTTGAGTCCATACTTCTTAAAAGATATTCTCGTTCAACCAGACTCTTGGTGAGTGTATATTTAAGGATTAAACTGTCTTTTAATGCTTATATTTACATTCCCGACATATCTTTTGTTATTTTTGAAAATTAAAATTGAGATAGCATAAAAAATGCCAATATTCAACGACTTCGTCAATGGGGTTCGACAAATGGAACAGGCTATTTTTTCAAAATTCATTTGTCACGTGCAGATTGGCAAACAAAAAAGTGCATTGAAATAATACGAAAAAAACAGTCTGTTCAATTCTTTTTATTATTGATGTAGCAATTTCTTTTTGATATTTTTTAATTAACATAAAAAACGACGTAGTCCTAAGCTTTTTTTTCATAGAGCCTTGATTGTTACGTTAGTTACAAGTAGTTCCGGCGGGTGAATATATTCATGCGCGGCACGGATTGATGTCAAGTTTTGGGTATCAATTATGCTCACATAGACTGCAAATCTTTTTACTTGGTTTATATCGTGGCTTTGCCACCAAAATGTAAATATTATACCTAAAATGTAACAAAGGTAACAAATCTATCCTCTCCTGTAAAGACTTACATTTCCTGCTTGTTAAAAAAGGAACTTAGCTTGCATGGTAACCAGGGTAACCCTACATACACATTGTCCCGTTTTTCTTAAGACGAAATACTGACCAATCATTTCTTTCAAAATACTGGATTTAATACATTTAGATTGATTCCTTCTATTCAAATCTTCACAAGAATCCTTATAAACAACGTTTAATTGATAGCACGAATAGTTATAGCTACAAAGTCAGTATATCCAAATTTCTTCCTTGTATTCTTACAAACAATCAAATCAGGAGTCCATTTAGGAATCTTTTTATCCCAGAAGTGGAATAAATGGGATGTGAATTTTGAATAATTCCAAAGATGTTTTGAAACACAGTCGTTCTCTTGTGATGAGATATATAGTACAAAGTTGTGTACGGGAGCGTATTTCGTCAAACATAAGACTATATATGACCCATAGAAAATACAATGAGGATGAAATAGCGAGAATGATTGAATTCCTAATCGACAATATCTTTTTTGAGTTTGGTGAAACTATTGGCATACCCATGGGAATAATCTCGTTGGCCGACTTTCCTGCTTCCCCTACCTACGATATTTACAGACCGACAGACCGACGTGTTGGATGCCTTGTGGTTCTCACCACATCTATTTCTCATTTCTATGACCTAACCCGCATTTGTCCATACATTGTGTATTTGTCTAATGGGTGTAGTCGATGACGTGGAAGACGTTTAAGGTTCAGGAATCTTCATTAATAGCTATATATTTTTTCGTATATTGAATTGTGGTTTCGTTATTATGTCGGCATGATAAATATTATGTCAGTATGGTTATTATTATGTCTGTATGACAATTATTATGTCTGTATAATAATTATTATGTCTATATAATAACTATTATATCGGTATAATAACTATTATGTCGGTATGACAATATCAAGGCGGTATGATCAATATTATATTGGTATCACAACTTTTATGTCGGTATGATAACTGTCCAAAATACGAACAAGTAACAATTGCCTTCAAACATGTATTTAGCAATAGATATAATATGAATCGGCCAAAAAAGCATGTGCAAAGGTGTTTCTGAACTATTCCATTATTCAAAGGGATTAAACAGTGGCGTGTCAAGTATTGACCATTGAAGGAAGATTTGAACAGGGTTTATTTGAAGCCAGATTTGCATTGGATATCGCAATACAAATACTGCTAAATAAAAGTGATTACCATATACGAGGCTGGTTCAACCACCGGGGACAGAGGAGCGAGGCCCCAAAAACGGAGCTTAGCTAAAACTTTTCTTTAAAACACTACTTTTCCTTAATAACTATTATGTCGGTATGATAAATATCATGTCGGTTTGATAACCATTTTGTCAGTATGATAATTATTATTTTGGTATCACAACTTGTATGTCATTATCATAATTGTTATGTCGGTATGCCAATATTAAGGCGGTATGATGTCTTTTGGACAGTTATGATACCGACATAAAAGTTGTCTTACCAACATACTAGTTATCATACCGACATAAAAGTTGTTATACCAATATAATAACTAGTATGTTGGTAAGACAACTTTTATGTCGGTATCATAACTGTCCAAAAGACGAGTAACTATTCAAAGGGATTAAAAAGAATAACTAACAAGTATTAAATAGTTCATTGTAGTAAATAATAGAAATGCGATTTCCTCTACCTTTTTCTATTGTGAGATGAAAAACAAATCATTTAGAAATTAAGTATTGACCATTGAAGGAAGATTTGAACAGGGTTCTGTTCAATATTTGAAGCCAGATTTGCATTGGATATTGCAATACAAATACTGCTAAATAAAAATGAATAACTTATATGAGGCTGGTTCAACCACCGAGGACAGAGGAGCGAGGCTCCAAAAAGTATCCTTTACTCTAACATATTATGATACCATTTCTCGTTAATTAATAAAATGGGTCACAGACTAGTGTGAGTCCTCTCTGAGTTTTATTAATAGATGTATTAACCCTTGTATATAGGCCAAGGGAGCCATACGCCATGGTCCGTGTAATTACAGTCCTACCATGGCTACAGCTGTCGTTGGGAAAATATTTTAAGAATGTGTGTTAAATTTTCCCTCCATATTGAGATTTTTTAAAGATTCAACTTTCTACCACTTATGACTTTTTTATGTTCAAATTTATTTTTAACACATCTCGTAAATTTACATATCGCAAGAATCATCTGAGGTAATGATAAAGGTTAATCCGAAATTGATGGAAGCATCGGGGGTGTGTGTACTTAAATATATCCAATTTGTACTTTAATTGGGTCTCATGACTAAAAAACCACCTTAAAGTAACAGATGTGGTAATGAAAAAGATTTTTAAAATAAAGAAAAAAGAACCGCTTAATAGAATAGGCATTGTAGGCAGAAATCATAAATAGACATTCAAATAAACTATCATCCTAATTGTAATATAGTTTTACACGTGAAAGGGGACAGCATTAACTATTACAGGTGATCTAAACTAGGCTAAAATCAGTGTGTGTCAGGTGACCTAAACTAGGCTAAAATCAGTGTGTGTCAGGTGACCTAAACTAGGCTATAATCAGGGTGTGTCAGGTGACCTAAACTAGGCTAAAATCAGGGTGTGTCAGGTGACCTAAACTAGGCTAAAATCAGTGTATATCAGATGACCTAAACTAGGCTAAAATCAGTGTGTGTCAGGTGACCTTAACTAGGCTAAAATCAGTGTGTCATGTGATCTAAACTGGGCTAAAATCACTGTGTGTCATGTGACATAAACTATGCTAAAATCAGGGTGTGTCAGATGATCTAAACTACGCTAAAATCAGTGTGTGTCAGATGACCTAAACTGGGCTAAAATCAGTGTATGTCAGGTGACCTAAACTAGGCTAAAATCAGGGTGTGTCAGGTGACCTAAACTAGGCGAAAATCAGGGTGTGTCAGGTGACCTAAACTATGCTAAAATCAGGGTGTGTCATGTGAATTAAACGAGGCTAAAGCCAGTATATTTCAAGTGAATTAAACATAGTTAAAATCTGTATTCATCAGGGGAATAAGATTAAGCTAGAACCTGTGTATATCAGGGGAATTAGATAAAGCTAAAACCTGTGTATATCAGAGGAATTAAATAAAGATTAAACCTGTCTACATCAGGTGAACAAAACAGAGCTAAAATCAGTGTGTGTCAGGTGACCTAAACTATGCTAAAATCAGTATGTGTCAGGTGACCTAAACTATGCTAAAATCAGTGTATGTCAGGTGACCTTAACTAGGCTAAAATCAGTGTATGTCAGATGACCTAAACTAGGCTAAAATCAGTGTATGTCAGGTGACCTAAACTAGGCTAAAATCAGTGTATGTAAGATGACCTAAACTAGGTTAAAATCAGTGTATGTCAGATGACCTAAACTAAGCTAAAATCAGGGTGTGTCAGGTGACCTAAACTAGGCTAAAATCAGTGTATGCCAGGTGATCTTAACTATGCAAACATTTTGTGTATTTCAGGTGAACTAAACAAGGCTAAAGCCAGTATATTTCAGGTGAATTAAACATAATTAAAACCTGTGTATATCAGGGGAATTAGATAAAGCTAAAACCTGTGTACATCAGGGGAATTAGATAAAGCTAAAACCTGTGTATATCACGGGAATTAGATAAAGCTAAAACCTGTGTATATCAGAGGAATTACATAAAGAGTAAACCTGTCTACATCAGGTGAACTAAACAGAGCTAAAGCCTGTGTACATCAGGTGAACTAAACAGAGCTAAAACCTGTGTACATCAGGTGAACTAAACAGAGCTAAAGCCTGTGTACATCAGGGGAATTAGATAAAGCTAAAACCTGTGTACATCAGGTGAATTAGATAAAGCTAAAACCTGTGTATATCACGGGAATTAGATAAAGCTAAAACCTGTGTATATCAGAGGAATTACATAAAGAGTAAACCTGTCTACATCAGGTGAACAAAACAGAGCTAAAGCCTGTGTACATCAGGTGAACTAAACAGAGCTAAAGCCTGTGTACATCAGGGGAATTAGATAAAGCTAAAACCTGTGTACATCAGGGGAATTAGATAAAGCTAAAACCTGTGTATATCACGGGAATTAGATAAAGCTAAAACCTGTGTATATCACGGGAATTAGATAAAGAGTAAACCTGTCTACATCAGGTGAACTAAACAGAGCTAAAGCCTGTGTACATCAGGTGAACTAAACAGAGCTAAAACCTGTGTACATCAGGTGAACTAAACAGAGCTAAAGCCTGTGTACATCAGGTGAACTAAACAGAGCTGAAGCCTGTCTACATCAGGTGAACTAAACAGAGCTAAAGCCTGTGTACATCAGGTGAACTAAACAGAGCTAAAGCCGGTATATTTCATGTGAATTAAACAAAGCTACAACCGGTGTATTTAAGGTAAGGGGCAGTAAACAGAGAACTACCGTACTGGAGTATACATATAATAAGGGGACATGTTCTTACCGGGAAGTTACATCAATGCCTGATGTTTTTCCTAAACGTAAGAACACCCACATGTTCAAATTTAGATTTTGATGAATGTAATGTGACCGGGTTTGTGATCAAATAAATATACTCTTCGTTAAACAAAGCTATTTTATGCCGATCACCAGAATCCAAAGTTATGTAGGTTGATGGCGATGTTTAGTACTTAAGGGACTGAAGCTCCAAACGTCCTTTTATTATTAGTTTCCTCTTGCCAATATTGTTTTACAGATTTGAGTCACTTGTTACATTATGAGTTTCTTTGCATTATCTATCTGTACTAGTCTGACATTCGAGCACAGCATTAAAACATCACGCCTAATAGTTAATACTAAAATATTTCTAATAATATCTAAACGTGGTTTCTGTTGCTCGTCTTAAATCAAAATGATGTATCAATAAAGATATCTATATATATAGTTAGATTATTATTGAACTTCTGTTTTAAGATATTCTCCAAATTAAGTCCGTCGTTCGTGTCAGGCAAAGTTGGAGATGTCTAGTAGCATATACTTTGGCTGTCACAAAGCCTGTTTTTATTATTTATTTGAATTAAATACAAACATTGAAAAACACGAGAGTGTTTTATATTAAATCCTTCAAATAACAAGAAAACACTGAAATTTAGTAAAACAAATTAAATTTTTATTATTAAAATATAAAGACATCATTTAAAATAATAAGACTATGTATAATTCGGCGCATGGAAACAAAACACAGTATGTTTTTACAACAAAAAATATTGACATGTCAATCAGATAAACTATATATCACTTTTTCTTCGGTATTTCACATTACCCGTTACTTTTGCTCTCAGCAAACCTGGAATATGCCATGGCAAATTCGAAGGCACACTGTCAGCTGACATGATTGATTTGAGAAAATACATAACCAATACCTAGGCGGGTGCATTTCCTCTTAAGGTTATAGAGGTCCGATACTCAAGTTTAAAACTGGTCAGTATAGCGATCTCAAGATTTGTTTTATGTGCAATAAAGACTCTTTTTACCTCAGGAAATCGCCGAGTGAACCTTCCATTTTGCCATGACAGATCAGTGGTGCAACGAGCGAAAGTCAACGTAACCTTAGAGTACCGTATCACGGTGGCCAATCACGGATAGGGGAAATAAGGGCAGTGGACAAATCACCGGTATGTTTGTTAACTATGGGACAATGTACCAGACAGTGGGACAAATCACCGGTGTGTTTGTTATCTATGGGACAATATAACAGATAATACGACAAATCATCGGTGTGTTTGTTATCTATGGGACAATGTACCAGATAGTGGGACAAATCACCGATGTGTTTGTTATCTATGGGACAAGGTAACAGATAGTGGGACAAATCACCGGTGTGTTTGTTATCTATGGGACAATGTAACAGACAGTGGGACAAATCACCGGTGTGTTTGTTATCTATTGGACAATGTACCAGACAGTGGGACAAATCACCGGTGTGTTTGTTATCTATGGGACAATGTAACAGATAGTGGGACAAATCACCGGTGTGTTTGTTATCTATGGGAGAACAATGTACCAGACAGTGGGACAAATCACCGGTGTGTTTGTTATCTATTGGACAATGTACCAGACAGTGGGACAAATCACCGGTGTGTTTGTTATCTATGGGACAATGTAACAGATAGTGGGACAAATCACCGGTGTGTTTGTTATCTATGGGACAATGTACCAGACAGTGGGACAAATCACCGGTGTGTTTGTTATCTATGGGACAATGTAACAGATAGTGGGACAAATCACCGGTGTGTTTGTTATCTATGGGACACTATAACAGATAGTGGGACAAATCACCGGTGTGTTTGTTATCTATGTGACAATAGAACAGATAGTGGGACAAATCATCAGTGTGTTTGTTATCTATGGGACAATGTAACATATAGTGGGACAAATCACCGGTGTGTTTGTTATCTATGTGACAATAGAACAGATAGTGGGACAAATCATCAGTGTGTTTGTTATCTATGGGACAATGTACCAGATAGTGGGACAAATCACCGGTGTGTTTGTTATCTATTGGACAATGTACCAGACAGTGGGACAAATCACCGGTGTGTTTGTTATCTATGGGACAATGTAACAGATAGTGGGACAAATCACCGGTGTGTTTGTTATCTATGGGAGAACAATGTACCAGACAGTGGGACAAATCACCGGTGTGTTTGTTATCTATTGGACAATGTACCAGACAGTGGGACAAATCACCGGTGTGTTTGTTATCTATGGGAGAACAATGTAACAGATAGTGGGACAAATCACCGGTGTGTTTGTTATCTATGGGACAATGTACCAGACAGTGGGACAAATCACCGGTGTGTTTGTTATCTATGGGACAATGTAACAGATAGTGGGACAAATCACCGGTGTGTTTGTTATCTATGGGACAATGTACCAGACAGTGGGACAAATCACCGGTGTGTTTGTTATCTATGGGACAATATAACAGATAATACGACAAATCATCGGTGTGTTTGTTATCTATGGGACAATGTACCAGATAGTGGGACAAATCACCGGTGTGTTTGTTATCTATGGGACAATGTAACAGATAGTGGGACAAATCACCGGTGTGTTTGTTATCTATGGGACAATGTAACAGACAGTGGGACAAATCACCGATGTGTTTGTTATCTATTGGACAATAGAACAGATAGTGGGACAAATCACCGGTGTGTTTGTTATCTATGTGACAATGTAACAGATAATACGACAAATCACCGGTGTGTTTGTTATCTATGTGACAATAGAACAGATAGTGGGACAAATCACCGGTGTGTTTGTTATGTATTGGACAATGTAACATATAGTGGGACAAATCACCGGTGTTTTTTTTTTATCTATGGGACAATATAACAGATAATACGACAAATCACCGGTGTGTTTGTTATCTATGTGACAATAGAACAGATAGTGGGACAAATCACCGGTGTGTTTGTTATGTATTGGACAATGTAACATATAGTGGGACAAATCACCGGTGTTTTTTTTTTATCTATGTGACAATATAACAGATAATACGACAAATCACCGGTGTGTTTGTTATCTATGGGACAATGTACCAGACAGTGGGACAAATCACCGGTGTGTTTGTTATCTATGGGACAATGTAACAGATAGTGGGACAAATCACCGGTGTGTTTGTTATCTATGGGACAATGTACCAGACAGTGGGACAAATCACCGATGTGTTTGTTATATATTGGACAATGTAACAGATAGTGGGACAAATCACCGGTGTGTTTGTTATCTATGGGACAATGTACCAGACAGTGGGACAAATCACCGGTGTGTTTGTTATCTATGGGACAATGTAACATATAGTGGGACAAATCATCGGTGTGTTTGTTATCTATGGGACAATGTAACAGATAGTGGGACAAATCACCGGTGTGTTTGTTATCTATGGGACAATGTACCAGACAGTGGGACAAATCACCGATGTGTTTGTTATATATTGGACAATGTAACAGATAGTGGGACAAATCACCGGTGTGTTTGTTATCTATGGGACAATGTACCAGACAGTGGGACAAATCACCGGTGTGTTTGTTATCTATGGGACAATGTACCAGACAGTGGGACAAATCACGGGTGTGTTTGTTATCTATGGGACACTATAACAGATAGTGGGACAAATCACCGGTGTGTTTGTTATCTATGGGACAATGTAACAGACAGTGGGACAAATCACTGGTGTGTTTGTTATCTATGGGACAATGTACCAGACAGTGGGACAAATCACCGATGTGTTTGTTATCTATGGGACAATGTAACAGATAGTGGGACAAATCACCGGTGTTTGTTATCTATGGGACAATGTAACAGATAGTGGGACAAATCACCGGTGTGTTTGTTATCTATGGGACAATGTAACAGATAGTGGGACAAATCATCGGTGTGTTTGTTATCTAAGGAACAATGTAACAGATAGTGGGACAAATCACCGGTGTGTTTGTTATCTATGGGACAATGTAACAGATAGTGGGACAAATCACTGGTGTTTTTTTTTTATCTATGTGACAATATAACAGATAATACGACAAATCACCGGTGTGTTTGTTATCTATGGGACAATGTACCAGACAGTGGGACAAATCACCGGTGTGTTTGTTATCTATGGGACAATGTAACAGACAGTGGGACAAATCACCGGTGTGTTTGTTATATATGGGACAATACATGTATAACAAATAGTGGGACATATCACCGATGTGTTTGTTATCTATGGGACAATGTAACAGATAGTGGGACAAATCACCGGTGTGTTTGTTATCTATGGGACAATGTACCAGACAGTGGGACAAATCACCGGTGTGTTTGTTATCTATGGGACAATGTACCAGACAGTGGGACAAATCACCGGTGTGTTTGTTATCTATGGGACAATGTAACAGACAGTGGGACAAATCACCGGTGTGTTTGTTATATATCGGACAATGTAACAGATAGTGGGACAAATCACCGGTGTGTTTGTTATCTATGGGACAATGTACCAGACAGTGGGACAAATCACCGGTGTGTTTGTTATCTATGGGACAATGTACCAGACAGTGGGACAAATCACGGGTGTGTTTGTTATCTATGGGACACTATAACAGATAGTGGGACAAATCACCGGTGTGTTTGTTATCTATGGGACAATGTAACAGACAGTGGGACAAATCACTGGTGTGTTTGTTATCTATGGGACAATGTACCAGATAGTGGGACAAATCACCGGTGTGTTTGTTATGTATTGGACAATGTACCAGACAGTGGGACAAATCACCGGTGTGTTTGTTATCTATGGGACAATATAACAGATAATACGACAAATCATCGGTGTGTTTGTTTTCTATGGGACAATGTACCAGATAGTGGGACAAATCGTCGGTGTGTTTGTTATCTATGGGACACTATAACAGATAGTGGGACAAATCACGGGTGTGTTTGTTATCTATGGGACAATGTACCAGATAGTGGGACAAATCACCGGTGTGTTTGTTATCTATGGGACAATGTAACAGACGGTGGGACAAATCACCGGTGTGTTTGTTATCTATGGGACAATGTAACAGATAGTGGGACAAATCACCGGTGTGTTTGTTATCTATGGGACACTATAACAGATAGTGGGACAAATCACCGGTGTGTTTGTTATCTATGTGACAATAGAACAGATAGTGGGACAAATCATCAGTGTGTTTGTTATCTATGGGACAATGTAACATATAGTGGGACAAATCACCGGTGTGTTTGTTATCTATGTGACAATAGAACAGATAGTGGGACAAATCATCAGTGTGTTTGTTATCTATGGGACAATGTACCAGATAGTGGGACAAATCACCGGTGTGTTTGTTATCTATTGGACAATGTACCAGACAGTGGGACAAATCACCGGTGTGTTTGTTATCTATGGGACAATGTAACATATAGTGGGACAAATCACCGGTGTGTTTGTTATCTATTGGACAATGTACCAGACAGTGGGACAAATCACCGGTGTGTTTGTTATCTATGGGACAATGTACCAGACAGTGGGACAAATCACCGGTGTGTTTGTTATCTATGTGACAATAGAACAGATAGTGGGACAAATCACCGGTGTTTGTTATCTATGGGACAATGTAACATATAGTGGGACAAATCATCGGTGTGTTTGTTATCTATGGGACAATGTAACAGATAGTGGGACAAATCACCGGTGTGTTTGTTATCTATTGGACAATGTACCAGACAGTGGGACAAATCACCGGTGTGTTTGTTATCTATGGGACAATGTAACAGATAGTGGGACAAATCACCGGTGTGTTTGTTATCTATTGGACAATGTACCAGACAGTGGGACAAATCACCGGTGTGTTTGTTATCTATGGGACAATGTAACAGATAGTGGGACAAATCACCGGTGTGTTTGTTATCTATGGGACAATGTACCGGACAATGGGACAAATCACCGATGTGTTTGTTATCTATGGGACAATGTAACATATAGTGGGACAAATCATCGGTGTGTTTGTTATCTATGGGACAATGTAACAGATAGTGGGACAAATCACCGGTGTGTTTGTTATCTATTGGACAATGTACCAGACAGTGGGACAAATCACCGGTGTGTTTGTTATCTATGGGACAATGTAACAGATAGTGGGACAAATCACCGGTGTGTTTGTTATCTATGGGACAATGTACCAGACAGTGGGACAAATCACCGGTGTGTTTGTTATCTATGGGACAATGTACCAGACAGTGGGACAAATCACCGGTGTGTTTGTTATCTATGGGACAATGTAACAGATAGTGGGACAAATCACCGGTGTGTTTGTTATCTATGGGACACTATAACAGATAGTAGGACAAATCACGGGTGTGTTTGTTATCTATGGGACACTATAACAGATAATACGACAAATCACCGGTGTGTTTGTTATCTATGGGACAATGTAACAGATAGTGGGACAAATCACCGGTGTGTTTGTTATCTATGGGACAATGTAACAGACAGTGGGACAAATCACCCATGTGTTTGTTATCTATGGGACAATGTAACAGACAGGTATACAATTTATAACTAAATTAAATCCATACCTATGAATATCTATCAACACATTACATACCGAATGGTAGCCCGAGTTTCCTCTGGCCCTGAAACCACACATGAGGTCAGTGAGAAAACTCGGGCTTATCAAAGTGGAGCATCATTTTGTGTTATTTAGATTAGAACAGTACATGTCATTATGCTTAGTATTTTATTGTGTGGCTCATTATCCATACTCAAAGAGCTCCAAAAAGTAATAATTCCTTGTTTCTTATGATCATGGATTAGTTAAGTAGTTCAACAGACAACCTCTTCAGTCTTCTATATTCTCGTCGTTTCTACAACTCTTCTTGGCTGAGGTTTGCGATCGGTACCCTCGGCACAACAGGGTAAAGATCTGCATATACAGAGCTGCATTACCCTGTCAATAGGCTCAAGTGAGCGGCAAATCAAAGGGAGAAACTTCCAGTTACGGAGGACTTTCGGTAGAATACCAGGCTTCTTTCTTTGGATAAGTTTGATTATGCAAATAATGACGATAATGGAAGCGATGGGGATGAGAACACCAGCCATCACCTTCCAGCCGGCAATGGACAGTCCGAACACGAACAACGGCAGCAGGAAAAACATGAACACCAAATAAAAAACTGCAAACCATCTGTATTTGGAGGTCTCGATTCCTAGAAATTTCGCTAACTCGATAGGAAATCTCGTGAATGGAATGGGATAAAACAGGATAATTCCCGAGATGTTGAAGAACAGGTGACAAAACGCCAGTTGGAGAGGCTCTCTGATCTTGTCAGCGTCTTGTGCCAGAGCGGCGAGGATGCCCGTGGTCGTCGTGCCGATGTTCGAACCAAGGGTCAACGGGTACATTCTTTCTATACTGATCACACCCACACCTACCAGCGGTGTCATGGCTGACGTGAAGATAGAGCTAGATTGCACTAGGATGGTAAGTCCACATCCAACAAAAATAGCAATATAACCAGTGAAGTAGGCACACTTTCCTGGAAACTCTGCATTAATTACTTTCTTGATTATGTTCCTGATGTTGCCTTTCAAGAGAGAATTCAGCAGTTTAACGATGGCGAACAGACAGATACACAGAAGAAGAAGCGCAATCACTAGAAGTATCGCCCCTATTTCTGAATCCTTCATACCGACGTCTTTAAAGATAAATTCACCTGCAAATAAAGGGAAGATTAAAATGAAAAAACAGAATACGGGATAACATGTAGGATTTATAATGGGAATATATTGCTAAATTGATCAGTATCATACAATGTTATTCACATCATTTCAGCAATTCAACATTTCAGTATAATGTCGGATGCTAACAAGCTTGCCATTTCTGCAATTACGTTTTAAAAACGAAACCATTTCATCAGCTACATTAGAGAATATCGTGAAATGTCTTGTTGAAATTAAAACTACATTAAATGTAGATATGAACGCAACGCGTGTTTTAAAAGTGGACAAGACCTAAATGGCTCCAGCTATATTATTTGCCTTCTACACTCCAAATGCGAGCTTTATTTGCTCAACCATGTACCTGCATGGTACACATTCTTTGCGGCGTCTTTAGATGGCTAGTCTCCAAAACTTTATGATTATATATAGGTTGTTTTTTACAGCATATAATTCCCACAGTTGATAACCATTAGTCTGGAATAAACTCAGTATTACAGAGTTGGACTTACATGGCTTGACACAGACTTTGCTCTGTTCCTCCATGTACCACGTTCCATTAGCATCGGTAACATTGACGGGGTCCGGCGTCTCAGACTTGCAGCACAATTTGAGTAGAGAGTCCACGTCCTCATTTTGGGCAATTTTCTGGATAGCCTTGCTGTCGACCTGTTAAGGGATAAAAGAATGCATTAAGCCACAAAGAAAGATATAACTGTAAAGTTAACTCAATGCTAGTCACAGACGTCAAATCAACAGAAGTGTGGACACTGGGTCCAAATGATGCTAATCAGGAAGTTCCTATATTGGATAAATTTATATTATCTATTTTAAGAAAAGGGACACCGGCCCATCAAGTCAAATCTCCCTCTATCGATACGTTTCGAAAGAAAGCCATTTGGCGTTATCGTCATCCTATAATAAATAAAAAATATCCTCGTGATCCCATTATGAAAAATATTCTATTTCCTTTTGCAACTTGATTTACCTTAAGGTTTCTACGGTCGCTATCATGGCTTTTATCTTTTAAGTGTGACATAACTTGAGTTTAACCTAGATTAATATACTGCTGACGATGCAGCCGGAAACTCTTACCCTTCCGGAGCATCTGGTCTCCTTGAACTTGTTCATTGTATTCTGTTTCTTTTTTTATAAATATACCATTGTGTTGTCGATTTTTAGATAGATTAACGGTTTTGTTTCATATCGATTTTCTCTCTTTTACCTCAACATCTGTGTATGATCGGAATGAACTTTAACCTACCTGGACAATTCTAGTGGTAAAAGGTTTTGTGATAGCCTTTAGTAAGTCTGTTTTGCCATCCTTGTACTTTTCCAGATGTAGGCTATCAACAATGGCCCCACTGAGGCGGAATAAGTATCCTAAAAAGCAAGAAAAACTCGATTGGATATTTATTGAAAAGCATTAGATAACACCTACTTTGTGGTGTTTTATTCATATTTCTAGTTCAACTATTAACTAGTTGTACAAGAGACACACAAAACTCCACCATACATTTGTTTTGTCCATCTAGGACTCGTCAGCGATGCTCGGGGCTAAAGGAGTAGAAACCAAGAAAGATAGAGAGGAAAATCAAAACGGACCTACACAGAGATGGTCTCAATAATAACAATGCTACATATCATCATCTAAAACCAAATGAAACAAAAATGAGTTATTTTATTCCTTTAATTCGGGAATATTACTTACCTGTGATGGCCTCTAACGGGAGGAGTACAATAACACAAGTCCAGTTGAACATATCGTGGACGGTGGCCCCGGCGAAGGCCCGGCGGAAGTCATCCCTATCGGTGATCTGTCCCAAGGCCACAATCGTGTTGGTGACGGACGTACCGATGTTAGCACCCATCACTATGGGGATGGCTGTCGCAACGTCAAGGACTGAAAACGAGAAATAGGAGAACTTGAATCAACAAGTTGTGAAAACAACTGAAAGTGCTTATTGATAAAGACACCTGTTCTATGACATTTAACTTTGATGATACGTAAACACTATCAAGAATTCCGAACCATGGACAGACGTTGATGTCCGGGTCTCCTATAATACCGAACCATGGACAGACATTTATGTCCTAGCCTCCTGTTATACCGAACCATGGACAGACATTTATGTCCTGGCCTCCTATAATACCGAACCATGGACAGACATTTATGTCCGGGTCTCCTATAATACCGAACCATGGACAGACATTTATGTCCGGGTCTCCTATAATACCGAACCATGGACAGACATTTATGTCCTAGCCTCCTGTAATACCGAACCATGGACAGACATTTATGTATGGGTCTCCTATAATACCGAACCATGGACAGACATTTATGTCCTAGCCTCCTGTAATACCGAACCATGGACAGACATGTTTGTCCTAGCCTCCTATAATACCGAACCATGGACAGACGTTTATGTCCGGGTCTCCTATAATACCGAACCATGGACAGACATTTATCACCTAGTCTCCTATAATACCGAACCATGGACAGACATTTATGTCCTAGCCTCCTATAATACCGAACCATGGACAGACGTTTATGTCCTAGCCTCCTGTAATACCGAACCTTGGACAGACGTTTATGTCTGGGTCTCCTATAATACCGAACCATGGACAGACATTTGTGTCCTAGTCTCCTATAATACCGAACCATGGACAGACATTTATGTCCTAGTCTCCTATAATACCGAACCATGGACAGACATTTATGTCCTAGCCTCCTATAATACCGAACCATGGACAGACGTTTATGTCTGGGTCTCCTATAATACCGAACCATGGACAGACATTTATGTCCTAGTCTCCTATAATACCGAACCATGGACAGACATTTATGTCCGGGTCTCCTATAATACCGAACCATGGACAGACATTTATCACCTAGTCTCCTATAATACCGAACCATGGACAGACATTTATGTCCTAGCCTCCTATAATACCGAACCATGGACAGACGTTTATGTCCTAGCCTCCTGTAATACCGAACCTTGGACAGACGTTTATGTCTGGGTCTCCTATAATACCGAACCATGGACAGACATTTATGTCCTAGTCTCCTATAATACCGAACCATGGACAGACATTTATGTCCTAGTCTCCTATAATACCGAACCATGGACAGACATTTATGTCCTAGCCTCCTATAATACCGAACCATGGACAGACGTTTATGTCTGGGTCTCCTATAATACCGAACCATGGACAGACATTTATGTCCTAGTCTCCTATAATACCGAACCATGGACAGACATTTATGTCCGGGTCTCCTATAATACCGAACCATGGAAAGATATTTATGTCCTAGTCTCCTATAATACCGAACCATGGACAGACATTTATGTCCGGGTCTCCTATAATACCGAACCATGGACAGAAATTTATGTCCGGGTCTCCTATAATACCGAACCATGGACAGACATTTATGTCCGGGTCTCCTATAATATCGAACCATGGACAGACATTTATGTCCTGGCCTCCTATAATACCGAATCATGGACAGACGTTTATGTCCTAGTCTCCTGTAATACCGAACCTTGGACAGACGTTTATGTCTGGGTCTCCTATAATACCGAACCATGGACAGACATTTGTGTCCTAGTCTCCTGTAATACCGAACCATGGACAGACATTTATGTCCTAGTCTCCTATAATACCGAACCATGGACAGACATTTATGTCCTAGCCTCCTATAATACCGAACCATGGACAGACGTTTATGTCTGGGTCTCCTATAATACCGAACCATGGACAGACATTTATGTCCTAGTCTCCTATAATACCGAACCATGGACAGACATTTATGTCCGGGTCTCCTATAATACCGAACCATGGACAGACATTTATCACCTAGTCTCCTATAATACCGAACCATGGACAGACATATATGTCCTAGCCTCCTATAATACCGGACCATGGACAGACGTTTATGTCCTAGCCTCCTGTAATACCGAACCTTGGACAGACGTTTATGTCTGGGTCTCCTATAATACCGAACCATGGACAGACATTTATGTCCTAGTCTCCTATAATACCGAACCATGGACAGACATTTATGTCCTAGTCTCCTATAATACCGAACCATGGACAGACATTTATGTCCTAGTCTCCTATAATACCGAACCATGGACAGACATTTATGTCCTAGCCTCCTATAATACCGAACCATGGACAGACGTTTATGTCCGGGTCTCCTATAATACCGAACCATGGACAGACATTTATCACCTAGTCTCCTATAATACCGAACCATGGACAGACATTTATGTCCTAGCCTCCTATAATACCGAACCATGGACAGACGTTTATGTCCTAGCCTCCTGTAATACCGAACCTTGGACAGACGTTTATGTCTGGGTCTCCTATAATACCGAACCATGGACAGACATTTATGTCCCAGTCTCCTATAATACCGAACCATGGACAGACATTTATGTCCTAGCCTCCTATAATACCGAACCATGGACAGACGTTTATGTCTGGGTCTCCTATAATACCGAACCATGGACAGACATTTATGTCCTAGTCTCCTATAATACCGAACCATGGACAGACATTTATGTCCTGGCCTCCTATAATACCGAACCATGGACAGACATTTATGCCCTAGCCTCCTGTAATACCGAACCATGGACAGACATTTATGTCCGGGTCTACTATAATACCGAACCATGGACAGACATTTATGTCCTGGCCTCCTATAATACCGAACCATGGACAGACATTTATGTCCTGGCCTCCTATAATACCGAACCATGGACAGACATGTATGTCCTAGTCTCATATAATACCGAACCATGGACAGACATTTATGTCTGGGTCTCATATAATACCGAACCACGGACAGACATTTATGTCCTGGCCACCTGTAATACCGAACCATGGACAGACGTTTATGTCCGGGTCTCCTATAAAACCGAACCATGGACAGACATTTATGTCCTGACCTCCTTTAATACCGAACCATGGACAGACATTGATGCCCTGGCCTCCTTTAATACCGAACCATGGACAGACATGTATGTACCGACCTCCTATAATACCGAACCATGGACAGACATTTATGTCCTGACCTCCTTTAATACCGAACCATGGACAGACATTTATGTCCTGACCTCCTTTAATACCGAACCATGGACAGACATTTATGTCCTGGCCTCCTATAATACCGAACCATGGACAGACATTTATGTCCTGACCTCCTTTAATACCGAACCATGGACAGACATGTATGTACTGACCTCCTATAATACCGAACCATGGACAGACGTTTATGTCCGGGTCTCCTATAATACCGAACCATGGACAGACATTTATCTCCTAGTCTCCTATAATACCGAACAATGGACAGACATTTATGTTTGGGTCTCCTATAATACCGAACCATGGACAGACATTTATGTCCTAGTCTCCTATAATACCGAACCATGGACAGACATTTATGTCCTAGTCTCCTATAATACCGAACCATGGACAGACATTTATGTCCTGGCCTCCTATAATACCGAACCATGGACAGACATTTATGTCCTGACCTCCTTTAATACCGAACCATGACAGATATGTATGTACTGACCTCCTGTAATACCGAACCATGTACAGACGTTTATGTCCGGGTCTCCTATAATACCGAACCATGGACAGACATTTATCTCCTAGTCTCCTATAATACCGAACAATGGACAGACATTTATGTTTGGGTCTCCTATAATACCGAACCATGGACAGACATTTATGTCCTAGTCTCCTATAATACCGAACCATGGACAGACATTTATGTCCTAGTCTCCTATAATACCGAACCATGGACAGACATTTATGTCCTGGCCTCCTATAATACCGAACCATGGACAGACATTTATGTCCTGACCTCCTTTAATACCGAACCATGGACAGATATGTATGTACTGACCTCCTGTAATACCGAACCATGTACAGACGTTTATGTCCGGGTCTCCTATAATACCGAACCATGGACAGACATTTATCTCCTAGTCTCCTATAATACCGAACCATGGACAGACATTTATGTCCGGGTCTCCTATAATACCGAACCATGGACAGACATTTATGTCCTAGTCTCCTATAATACCGAACCATGGACAGACGTTTATGTCCTGACCTCCTTTAATACCGAACCATGGACAGACATTGATGTCCTGGCCTCCTATAATACCGAACCATGGACGAACATTTATGTCCTAGTCTCCTATAATACCGAACCATGGACAAACGTTTATGTCCTAGCCTCCTATAATACCGAACCATGGACAGACATGTATGTCCGGGTCTCCTATAATACCGAACCATGGACAGACGTTTATGTCCGGGTCTCCTATAATACCGAACCATGGACAGACGTTTATGCCCTGACCTATAATACCGAACCATGGACAGACATTTATGTCCGGGCATCCTATAATACCGAACCATGGACAGACATTTATGTCCTGACCTCCTATAATACCGAACCATGGACAGACATTTATGTCTGGGTCTCCTATAATACCGAACCATGGACAGACATTTATGTCCTGACCTTCTATAATACCGAACCATGGACAGACGTTTAAGTCCGGGTCTCCTATAATACCGAACCATGGACAGACGTTTTTGTCCTAGTCTCCTATAATACCGAATCATGGACAAACATTTATGTCCTAGTCTCCTATAATACCGAACCATGGACAGACATTTATGTCTGGGTCTCCTATAATACCGAACCATGGACAGACGTTGATGTCCTAGCCTCCTATAATACCGAACCATGGACAGACGTTTAAGTCCGGGTCTCCTATAATACCGAACCATGGACAGACGTTTATGTCCTAGTCTCCTATAATACCGAACCATGGACAGACATTTATGTCCTAGTCTCCTATAATACCGAATCATGGACAGACATTTATGTCCTAGTCTCCTATAATACCGAACCATGGACAGACATTTATGTCCTGACCTCCTATAATACCGAACCATGGACAGACGTTTATGTCCGGGTGTCCTATAATACCGAACCATGGACAGACATTTATGTCCTGACCTCCTATAATACCGAACCATGGACGGACATTTATGTCCTAGTCTCCTATAATACCGAACAATGGACAGACATTTATGTCCGGGTCTCCTGTAATACCGAACCATGGACAGACATTTATGTCCTGGTCTCCTATAATACCGAACAATGGACGGACATTGATGTCCTAGCCTCCTATAATACCGAACCATAGACAGACATTTATGTCCGGGCATCCTATAATACCGAACCATGGACAGACATTTATGTCCTAGTCTCCTATAATACCGAACAATGGACAGACATTTGTGTCCTAGTCTCCTGTAATACCGAACCATGGACAGACATTTATGTCCTAGTCTCCTATAATACCGAACCATGGACAGACATTTATGTCCTAGCCTCCTATAATACCGAACCATGGACAGACGTTTATGTCTGGGTCTCCTATAATACCGAACCATGGACAGACATTTATGTCCTAGTCTCCTATAATACCGAACCATGGACAGACATTTATGTCCGGGTCTCCTATAATACCGAACCATGGACAGACATTTATCACCTAGTCTCCTATAATACCGAACCATGGACAGACATATATGTCCTAGCCTCCTATAATACCGGACCATGGACAGACGTTTATGTCCTAGCCTCCTGTAATACCGAACCTTGGACAGACGTTTATGTCTGGGTCTCCTATAATACCGAACCATGGACAGACATTTATGTCCTAGTCTCCTATAATACCGAACCATGGACAGACATTTATGTCCTAGTCTCCTATAATACCGAACCATGGACAGACATTTATGTCCTAGTCTCCTATAATACCGAACCATGGACAGACATTTATGTCCTAGCCTCCTATAATACCGAACCATGGACAGACGTTTATGTCCGGGTCTCCTATAATACCGAACCATGGACAGACATTTATCACCTAGTCTCCTATAATACCGAACCATGGACAGACATTTATGTCCTAGCCTCCTATAATACCGAACCATGGACAGACGTTTATGTCCTAGCCTCCTGTAATACCGAACCTTGGACAGACGTTTATGTCTGGGTCTCCTATAATACCGAACCATGGACAGACATTTATGTCCCAGTCTCCTATAATACCGAACCATGGACAGACATTTATGTCCTAGCCTCCTATAATACCGAACCATGGACAGACGTTTATGTCTGGGTCTCCTATAATACCGAACCATGGACAGACATTTATGTCCTAGTCTCCTATAATACCGAACCATGGACAGACATTTATGTCCTGGCCTCCTATAATACCGAACCATGGACAGACATTTATGTCCTAGCCTCCTGTAATACCGAACCATGGACAGACATTTATGTCCGGGTCTACTATAATACCGAACCATGGACAGACATTTATGTCCTGGCCTCCTATAATACCGAACCATGGACAGACATTTATGTCCTGGCCTCCTATAATACCGAACCATGGACAGACATGTATGTCCTAGTCTCATATAATACCGAACCATGGACAGACATTTATGTCTGGGTCTCATATAATACCGAACCACGGACAGACATTTATGTCCTGGCCACCTGTAATACCGAACCATGGACAGACGTTTATGTCCGGGTCTCCTATAAAACCGAACCATGGACAGACATTTATGTCCTGACCTCCTTTAATACCGAACCATGGACAGACATTGATGCCCTGGCCTCCTTTAATACCGAACCATGGACAGACATGTATGTACCGACCTCCTATAATACCGAACCATGGACAGACATTTATGTCCTGACCTCCTTTAATACCGAACCATGGACAGACATTTATGTCCTGACCTCCTTTAATACCGAACCATGGACAGACATTTATGTCCTGGCCTCCTATAATACCGAACCATGGACAGACATTTATGTCCTGACCTCCTTTAATACCGAACCATGGACAGACATGTATGTACTGACCTCCTATAATACCGAACCATGGACAGACGTTTATGTCCGGGTCTCCTATAATACCGAACCATGGACAGACATTTATCTCCTAGTCTCCTATAATACCGAACAATGGACAGACATTTATGTTTGGGTCTCCTATAATACCGAACCATGGACAGACATTTATGTCCTAGTCTCCTATAATACCGAACCATGGACAGACATTTATGTCCTAGCCTCCTATAATACCGAACCATGGACAGACGTTTATGTCTGGGTCTCCTATAATACCGAACCATGGACAGACATTTATGTCCTAGTCTCCTATAATACCGAACCATGGACAGACATTTATGTCCTGGCCTCCTATAATACCGAACCATGGACAGACATTTATGTCCTAGCCTCCTGTAATACCGAACCATGGACAGACATTTATGTCCGGGTCTACTATAATACCGAACCATGGACAGACATTTATGTCCTGGCCTCCTATAATACCGAACCATGGACAGACATTTATGTCCTGGCCTCCTATAATACCGAACCATGGACAGACATGTATGTCCTAGTCTCATATAATACCGAACCATGGACAGACATTTATGTCTGGGTCTCATATAATACCGAACCACGGACAGACATTTATGTCCTGGCCACCTGTAATACCGAACCATGGACAGACGTTTATGTCCGGGTCTCCTATAAAACCGAACCATGGACAGACATTTATGTCCTGACCTCCTTTAATACCGAACCATGGACAGACATTGATGCCCTGGCCTCCTTTAATACCGAACCATGGACAGACATGTATGTACCGACCTCCTATAATACCGAACCATGGACAGACATTTATGTCCTGACCTCCTTTAATACCGAACCATGGACAGACATTTATGTCCTGACCTCCTTTAATACCGAACCATGGACAGACATTTATGTCCTGGCCTCCTATAATACCGAACCATGGACAGACATTTATGTCCTGACCTCCTTTAATACCGAACCATGGACAGACATGTATGTACTGACCTCCTATAATACCGAACCATGGACAGACGTTTATGTCCGGGTCTCCTATAATACCGAACCATGGACAGACATTTATCTCCTAGTCTCCTATAATACCGAACAATGGACAGACATTTATGTTTGGGTCTCCTATAATACCGAACCATGGACAGACATTTATGTCCTAGTCTCCTATAATACCGAACCATGGACAGACATTTATGTCCTAGTCTCCTATAATACCGAACCATGGACAGACATTTATGTCCTGGCCTCCTATAATACCGAACCATGGACAGACATTTATGTCCTGACCTCCTTTAATACCGAACCATGACAGATATGTATGTACTGACCTCCTGTAATACCGAACCATGTACAGACGTTTATGTCCGGGTCTCCTATAATACCGAACCATGGACAGACATTTATCTCCTAGTCTCCTATAATACCGAACAATGGACAGACATTTATGTTTGGGTCTCCTATAATACCGAACCATGGACAGACATTTATGTCCTAGTCTCCTATAATACCGAACCATGGACAGACATTTATGTCCTAGTCTCCTATAATACCGAACCATGGACAGACATTTATGTCCTGGCCTCCTATAATACCGAACCATGGACAGACATTTATGTCCTGACCTCCTTTAATACCGAACCATGGACAGATATGTATGTACTGACCTCCTGTAATACCGAACCATGTACAGACGTTTATGTCCGGGTCTCCTATAATACCGAACCATGGACAGACATTTATCTCCTAGTCTCCTATAATACCGAACCATGGACAGACATTTATGTCCGGGTCTCCTATAATACCGAACCATGGACAGACATTTATGTCCTAGTCTCCTATAATACCGAACCATGGACAGACGTTTATGTCCTGACCTCCTTTAATACCGAACCATGGACAGACATTGATGTCCTGGCCTCCTATAATACCGAACCATGGACAAACATTTATGTCCTAGTCTCCTATAATACCGAACCATGGACAAACGTTTATGTCCTAGCCTCCTATAATACCGAACCATGGACAGACATGTATGTCCGGGTCTCCTATAATACCGAACCATGGACAGACATTTATGTCCTAGTCTCCTATAATACCGAACCATGGACAGACGTTTATGCCCTGACCTATAATACCGAACCATGGACAGACATTTATGTCCGGGCATCCTATAATACCGAACCATGGACAGACATTTATGTCCTGACCTCCTATAATACCGAACCATGGACAGACATTTATGTCTGGGTCTCCTATAATACCGAACCATGGACAGACATTTATGTCCTGACCTTCTATAATACCGAACCATGGACAGACGTTTAAGTCCGGGTCTCCTATAATACCGAACCATGGACAGACGTTTTTGTCCTAGTCTCCTATAATACCGAATCATGGACAAACATTTATGTCCTAGTCTCCTATAATACCGAACCATGGACAGACATTTATGTCTGGGTCTCCTATAATACCGAACCATGGACAGACGTTGATGTCCTAGCCTCCTATAATACCGAACCATGGACAGACGTTTAAGTCCGGGTCTCCTATAATACCGAACCATGGACAGACGTTTATGTTCTAGTCTCCTATAATACCGAACCATGGACAGACATTTATGTCCTAGTCTCCTATAATACCGAATCATGGACAGACATTTATGTCCTAGTCTCCTATAATACCGAACCATGGACAGACATTTATGTCCTGACCTCCTATAATACCGAACCATGGACAGACGTTTATGTCCGGGTCTCCTATAATACCGAACCATGGACAGACATTTATGTCCTGACCTCCTATAATACCGAACCATGGACGGACATTTATGTCCTAGTCTCCTATAATACCGAACAATGGACAGACATTTATGTCCGGGTCTCCTGTAATACCGAACCATGGACAGACATTTATGTCCTGGTCTCCTATAATACCGAACAATGGACAGACATTGATGTCCTAGCCTCCTATAATACCGAACCATAGACAGACATTTATGTCCGGGCATCCTATAATACCGAACCATGGACAGACATTTATGTCCTAGTCTCCTATAATACCGAACCATGGACATACGTTTATGTCCGGGCCTCCTATGATACCAAACCATGGACGTAAACATTAACGCCAGGGTTCTTATATATTCGTGACTAGGACAAACATGAAGTCTAGATATAATATCATTCCATAACAAGGACAAATGTTTACCTCCAGGTGTCCTATAATTCCGTACCAAGGACAGACAATTAAGTCCGGGTGTCCTTTAATTCCGTAACAATGACATACATTTACGTTCGAGCGTCCTATAATTCCGTACCAAGGACAGACATTTACGTCCGGATGTCCAATAACTCCGTACCAAGGACAGACAATTAAGTCCGGGTGTCCTTTAATTCCGTAACAATGACATACATTTACGTTCGGGCGTTCTATAACTCCGTCCGGGTTTCCTATACGCAATGATCCTATTATGTTTATTTAGGGACATTTTTTGAATATTTTTGGGTATGAGAGACATGGAGATTTACGTCTTTCTATATATACTGATATGAGAAGGACAGACACTTACGTCCAGCTCCAACCATGGCTACCACAATAGACGTGCTTGTTGAGGAACTTTGAACCAGTACTGTAGCTAAAATGCCTATCATCACGCCGGTCACAGGATTGCGTAGGATCATATTGTTCCGGAACACCTCGCCAGCTGCCTTACCTATAATTAGTATACAGAATCTGGTTACAATAACAGGTGGGAAAACACAAAGGGATACATTATTTCACAGCTTACCAATCAAAGTCTTTATGCTGGTCTATTATCGGGATAGCCATAGATTGACATTGTATGTATAATATTTATAGAAGAAAATGGCCTTTAGCCCCTATTCCTACTATTTAGTCTATAGTAGGACTAGGGGCTGATATTTTTTCTGTAGAAATGAAATGTTATCTGACGAAAACGAAAGTAGAAACTGGTTAGGAACACCAGAACTTACCTCCCAGGAGTCTGAATGCCGAACTGAGAAAATCCAGGGAACAGATGAAAAGGTAAAGGAAAGCCAGGAACAGAGTTACCCGCAGTAGGACCCATAGTACGAAAACCACCTTCTCACTGCCGGTCATCTCTAAAATAAAACAAGTTAAAATTCTGTTGAAACACCAACTTCTTCAAACTGTGATAAGATGTCGTATAGTCTTTTAACTAGACTGACATAATAACACAAAATTTGTGCATGGCTCGTTGCTCATCGTCAAACGTGGCATATAAATTGATTCTGACAAATGTTGTCTTTCTCCGTGTAGCATTCTTTACAAACATCAACAGAGGTATACAATGTTTTAAAACTCGAAAACAAATATTGTTGATCGCTATATCTCAAACCCATGTCACTATTTATAAGAAAAAAAAGCCGTCAACAGTTACAATCATTTTAAAAAAAAGTGTCGCTTAATTGGTGTCTTAGACAATAGAAAATATTTTGACCAAGATGTTTCGTTCTTATAAATACCTAGCATCGTTTACTATTCTATTCTTATACAATATCAACGCATTTGTTCACCTTTGAAGGGTTTCGACGTGTCCTTAAGCTCTGGTAATTCCCAAAGATCAATCTCCTTGTCTTTCTTTTCAAGATAACCCTGAAAATTGAGTAAAATTGGGTATGAACTAAATGTCTCAAGACAGAATGAAGAATTTACTAAATACATCCAAACTCGTATAGTATAAGAGTTTAAACCGTTTTCCATCAATCCTAGACATTGTACTTACATTCTCTACCACTCCATTATCGTTTACAAAAGTAGGATTGTCGAGCCCCTCGTCCTAAAAATAAAACAAAAACATTTAAACAAATTGTCATTGTGATAAAAAAAAAGCATCACTAGTCATTAGCTGTTGGCATTGACCAATCAGAATGGTGCGTTCAATTCACCGCATTAAAATCCGCCATGTTTTTCGATTCAGATAATAAATAAAGCGACGGTAGGTCTATAATTACAAGTTTTGTTATCTCTTAACAGGTAACACCAGGAAACGCTGAACGCCATCATCATGATACCCTGAGATCCCATGTTTTTTTCTTTTTCTTTCTTTCTTTTCTTTCTTTCTTTCTTTCTTTCTTTCTTTCTTTTTAAGAATAAGAATATGTAATTTTTCTATTTTGTTTTTGTTTAAAAGTGAAATAAAACGAAAAGAGAATTGTTTCCAGCAGAATTTAATACATATTTTACTCCGATGACAAACTATACCGATGTATTTTCAAAAGCACTAGTGGGATATCTCAATATTCCAATCTGATCAAAATCATATCTTTAATTCCTTTTATATAACAGATACTTTCATTGGAATGAGATATCTGACTTTATTCAGATTGTCGATATTCAGTCCTATTCTGGAAACAGATTCGATATACAATGGAATCACATAATTTGAACTATGTCCTCATACTAGTCCAGGTACCCCATTGGATCGCTAGAAATATGGTTTCGTACTTAAAGATTACACTCCATACCAATCATTTCACTTTTTTGAATAGAGAACGTTAATGTAACACTTCCTGAAAAATGATAATGCACTATTAACCCCATTGTGCCCGATAAATAAGAAAAATATGGCTCGACAATTTACTTTCTTTGGCGATTCATTACTGCATAAAAAAAACGTGCTCAAAGACTTGTGGCTCCATCACCCATCAACATAAAAACATATACTTCGATATTTTGATAAAATTCCTTTTATTTCTTTAATTATGTAATCATCAACAGCTTCTTGGCGATAGTGATCACGTACTGAAGTGTCATTTACAGTACTCCGTTAGTCTTTTCTCTCTCTCTCTCTCCCCAAAAAGCAAAAATGAAACAAAAAATAATAACGCGACAAACTCTGATAAATATATCAAGGATCAAAGTAATAAATAAATACAACAATAAATAACAAATACCAGTCGACACATAAGGATTAAGGCACTGGGACTCGGTACAACTCCCAATCCACGCTCAATGTATGTACACGTATTATACATAGAGATACATGGTCAGTGTCTTAAAATATAACCTGTATTTTGGCGAGGGTAAAGAAAGACAAAAGTAGCGAGCCACTTTTGTCTTTCTGTCCCGAGCCAAAAATACAGCTTATATTTTAAGACACTGACCATGTATTCTATTTATCCTGCAACAGTCATCAAAACTAATCATTTTGGAGTGAAACGGTATCAATAATAATCCAAATATGTTCGCCTTTTAAACGTTGTTTCACTTGGAAAGTAGGCTAATCGAATCGAAGCACGTGCTAAGATTCCAGAATACAGCTGTTTTCCGTCACTGCCGAATACAGCAAAAAAATATATGGTGGGTGTATTCCGACAATGCGGTGGCAGTTGCAGGATAAATAATTTTCTACCACAATACCATGTGTTATTCAACTCTCAGACCATCAGTTAATCATTACAGCTGTTGATTAACAATCTGTTTATACCACACGTGGTATAAACTCTGTACGCATTTCGATTGGCTAACACGGTGAACTTTGACCCAAGCTGCAATTGTTATTGACGTCATCAATAATCTAATGACGTCACATCACCGGGTCCCGTCACCGGTACACTTTATTTGCATACGCGAAATTATACTTGGCCACGTTTCCCTTTGATTCAAGCCGATATTATTGTGGTAGAAACAGGTCACACGACTCGAAATTGTTGGATATGGAATTTATTTCACACGAGTAAGTTATTTTTTAAAAGTTGCAAAAAACACTCGCTAAAGCTCGTGTCTTTTGTAACTTTTAAAAAAATAACTTACTCGTGTGAAATAAATTCCATATCCAACAACCACTCGTTGTGTAACCTCTATATATAATACATATTAATGGACCTTGATTTGGGGATTAGTGCCACGTCCAAGGGATGTTGACACGCTGCATGTATATGTTGAGTACATGAACACATTACTCCAGAACGCTGGCAGTTTGAGAGTTTTCGCGTTTGTGTTGATATGGCCTCATAGTTGCTATATATGTCAAAAATGAGTAAACCTTACACTGTGATAATTATGAGTGACATATATGTACTCAATCAAATTAATTTGAACTAATTACCTGATTCTTACCTGTAGGTTGAGCTTTAATTTAAGCATTACCAAGAATGGGTAACAGCTGTCAAATTCCTTTGAGGATTTAAAATTGATCAGAAACCAGTTCAACGACCGGACGGGAAAATCTATAGCGGGCTCGTATTTACAATGCCTTCGATGACGTATTGACGAGACACTCGTCCGGCTTTGAATACTTTTTAACGTAATCCTTTATGCGATGGCTTTGTGACACAGTTGGCCCTCACGACATCAGGCCGTTAACGTATTTGTATATTTAGCGTTTTTAGGTAATAGAACTTTTAGTCTAGACTCCTAACGTTTACCCAAATGATGAAGTATTTCGTGTCTTGCAAATCATTACCAAACCGCATCTTGTAATGCATGTTTATACATATCCGGGAGTAGTCATCCGGGCCAGGGTAATTCAATGACAGTGCACGGGCTAAAGTGGGATTTGATGGTTAAAAATATTCATAGCCTAACGATTATCAATACAAGCAGAGACTTATGTACAGAGAGATAAGTAACATCGCTATTTCCCCGTACACGTAGTGGCTCCCTTTATTCGTGACCACTCAAGCATATCCCTTATCGAGAGCGTCCTGTCTCCTATCAAACACACGCGAGCGCAGGTAAATCGGGCTTTGCACATGTGTGTATCGATGTATTGGAACTTATTCGACATGTTCTGGTTAATCCGCCATTACGTCAGACCAAAACATCGTCATTTTAAATATACACAGAAAGCACATCGTTTTATTTTGGCCACTACAAAAGTTACCACATTAACCCAAAACTATCAAACTTATGGGATATAGTCTTATTGATCATGCACATTGTTGTCATTTATCCGTATTTTCGAAAATCCATTGGGTCCTATTCGACATGTCAAAGTTTGTAATTAAGCCGCCATTACGTCAGACCAAAACATCGTCAATTTTAAACGCACACAAAAAGCACATCGTTTTATTTAGGCCACTACAAAAGTTACCACATTAACCAAAAACTATCATACTTATGGGATATAGTCTTATTGATCATGCACATTGTTGTCATTTATCCGTATTTTCGAAAATCCATTGGGTCCTATTCGACATGTCCAAGTTTGTAATTAGCCGCCATTACGTCAGACCAAAACATCGTCAATTTTAAACGCACACAAAAAGCACATCGTTTTATTTAGGCCACTACAAAAGTTACCACATTAACCAAAAACTATCATACTTATGGGATATAGTCTTATTGATCATGCACATTGTTGCCATTTATCCGTATTTTCTAAAATCCATTGGGTCTTATCGACATGTCCAAGTTTTGTAATTAAGCAGCCATTACGTCCGACCAAAACATCGTCAATTTTAAATACACACAAAAAGCACATTGTTTTATCTAGGCCACTACAAAAGTTACCACATTAACCAAAAACTATCATACTTATGGAATGTGGTCTTGATTATCATGCACATTGTCGTCATTTATCCGTATTCTCGAAAACCCCATAGGGACTTTTCGAAAATTGGAGATTCCCGCCGGTGATCTTTCCTGCGTTGTGTTTGACTTTCATACTCAAAATACAAACACTTGGACAGCAAATTGTGATATATTTCATATTGATGACACTTCTGCACTTTGATATTAATAAAATTAAAGCACATAATTGGATCTTGGTGATGATTTCAAATAGAAATTATCGATAATTATGTGTCTGGTTTTCAAGTTTTCTCCAATATGGCGTCTAGTGAAGACTGAACCGAGCGACCGCAAAGGATTATGGGAAGGTCAAGGGGCCGCTATGTAAACACAAGGGCAAATATGTCTCTGATACAAGTCGTGAAACTTCCCAATCAGTATAGGCTGGGAATGTCTAGTTCTTATTCAAACTGAATTATGGAGGGGAAGTTAAGAAACAACTTGTCTTCTTTGGATTAAGAGTCAGAATTCAGAGTTCGTTTGTTTTTTGTTTTTGCTTTTTGTTTTTTCTTCAATATTCTCGTTTTTGGAAGAGAAGAAGAAGACAATTTCTGGAGACGAGTAACCAAGCTTGAACAAAATCTCCAATATAGAACATGGGTGATACATGTACATGTAAATTGCTCACCGAATTTTTACTTGTATAACTTCTGAAATTACATTTTCTTATGTACAAAATCATTTTAGTTTTATCACTTGGAGGCAAACTTTATGATTTAAACATCAACAAGTTTTATTTCCCACGCGGCTGACGCTCGGATACATTTTTAGATGATATCAGCATTATCTTCGGGCCTTCAAATATTGATACTTTAACGTACTTGGTTTTACGGGGAATCAAGGAAAATCATCACCTATTCTATTTTAATTCAGTTTTCGCCAACATTAGTAAACATATTTAAAAGACAAGTACAAGTGAGTCACGTCATTCTGCACACCCTTCATAATTCGTTTTAAGGTGACGTCTAACTAGATACATACAATTCCACGGTTGGCCAAACACGCGGTATCATGAGTCGGTTTCAATTAGCCTAACACGATTGTAGTACATGTTTATAAGAAATACGTGTCAAATTAGTCCGTGACCAGTATTTGCTGACCCGCTAGTAGTATACTAAGTATGTGACGTACACTAGAGAGCTAATTGAGTTATTTTAATTAACGCTCCAATTGTATACATGTAGACTGTGATATGTAAATAGAGGTTACACAACGAGTGGTTGTTGGATATGGAATTTATTTCACACGAGTAAGTTATTTTTTAAAAGTTACAAAAGACACGAGCTTTAGCGAGTGTTTTTTGCAACTTTTAAAAAATAACTTTAAAAACGAGTGTGAAATAAATTCCATATCCAACAATTTCGAGTCGTGTGACCTGTTTCTACCTCAATAATATCGGCTTGAATCAAAGGGAAACGTGGCCAAGTATAATTTCGCGTATACAAATAAAGTGTACCGGTGACGTCCGGGACCCGGTGATGTGACGTCATTAGATTATTGATGACGTCAATAACAATTGCAGCTTGGGTCAAAGTTCACCGTGTTAGCCAATCAAAATGCGTACAGAGTTTATACCACGTGTGGTATAAACAGATTGTTAATCAACAGCTGTAAGGATGAATGATATAAGTTTAGACATATTAAAATTGAAATGTTATAGAGGATACAAAGTCATGATGATTTAATACAATAGTGAAAAAAGGTGGTTAAAAAGTTTTATTATGGACGTAAATGTTCTTGGTTTTATCAACTCCGACCAAAAAGTTATATCGCATATAAGTATCAGAGACGTATATATCGTACCGTACATACGTCTCTGATGGTATAAACAAATATAGGAGCAATATATAAATAATTGATCTTTAATTTCAACGCGATAATATCACTGTTTTATAAAATAGCATATACTTTTATAGAAAAAAACAACAAAACATTGGTCTATATAACATCATATCACGGATTTCATTTGTAAGTCCGTCATCACATTCCTACACTTTAGTCAATATCTCATCTTGATAACACTTCTCTACGTTTATATTCCTCTTATCAACAACAGTTATGTCACAATGTGTATTCAGCTTTTAGCCTTACGACTCATTAGCATACTAAATACTACGTCATACAATTAACAATCATTCATATGAATTTCATATTATGTACATATGTACATACATTGTCACGTGTACGAGGGATTATCACATCGCAATTCTTTTGAATAAAACAGTCTCAATATTACCAGGGACATATAATATCTTATCAAATGTCCCTGATATTACATATTTATAGAATTTATAGAATGGTATCACATCACTATTCTTTTCAATTTAAAACAACAGTATCATCTTTTCAAGATTGTAGAATAGTTTTATTTCGCTGCAAGCTGATGCTTAAAGAACTTTCTAATTATGTTTTGATGATAAAAAAGTTAAAATTTAACATTTTAAGATCATTAAGCGTTTGTTAGTTAATGTTTTTAAAATAACTCACCTTCTCGGTACCATACGGCGGGGGTCCGGTACTGTCAGAGTTTTTCTTCATCTTTTTTTTTTTTAAATTTCCAGCAACGAACGTGTCGACACCAAGAGAACCAGTGGATCTGATTGATCGATTGATTGATGTGGCTAAACGCCCTTGTTCCTGATATAACCGAGCCTAGGACACTAAACGGGCGGATAAAAATAACGAGCCAATTTATAGGACACGACCTATCACGTGACATACACTGAACTACAAATACATTTTGCGGATTACCCAACCGTGTCGGTATATATAGTTGCCGACAAAATGATCGTTCAGTTCTGCATTTAATACAGTACCCCATAATACAGCATCCCGTTATTAAAGAGATTTACAACAAACTTTCATTTTCCATACAAAAAATGTTTAAAATACAGGGAGACGATTCAGCCGCACGGCGACACTTATTCCTCCCCGATGTTTAATAACATAAATAAAGAAATAAAGAAATAAATAAAAAAAAAATTAACGGCGTAGATGGATAGTTTTTTTTTCATGATGTCAAGGATAAGAGAAAAGCACCGTGTCATCGTACCACTGGAGAACGACATGAACCGGATATCGTACGCTTTGCATAAGCATCTTGTATTTGTAAACAACAAAATAAAAATACATTACGTTAAAAAGATGGCAAATATGAATGATATATTAGCTATTTAAAAGTGATTTTCTCCTAATCGTAGCATGAATCAATATCTTCCAAAATTCCTTAAAGTTAATGCTTTTGCAGTTCCGTTATCTTGTAAACGGATGGTCGGTGGTAAAAGTATGAATTTATAAATGTAACTCTTAATTCTGAATAAGTTTGACACAACAATATAAGAGGATTTTCATCTAAAACTTACTTTTTAGTAATTACTTTCACATGACGTATCTACCAGTATCAAAATTCAACGAATGTGCACTACGAATGTGCACTCAACCTATATGTACAGAGTGTATGTGTATATTGCTGTTTGGGCACACTTTTCTTTATAAAGCTGTATATATTAAACTATTTAATTTATCTCAATAAAAACAGTTTTTATTTAAGACTTTGATAGATTAAAATAATAATATTTGACATAAAAGTAATGTTCACAAATAAAATATTGTAGATTCTATTGCATTTTTTGTTTTTTTTGTTTGTTTTGGAAATGATATATTAAATTTTTAAAAATACACATATAAGTACATGATGTTTAATTTAAAATCCTTCATTTTACCTACAGGTGAGTATCAACAGGTAACTTAAAATTTACCTGTTGGCATTGAGATTCCTTTTTGGAAAAAGACTATAATCACTATCAAAACAAACTGCCCTACAGGTAAATTCAAAATGTTGGCGTTCAGAGATACACCCCCTGAAATGACATTTATTCTAAGAGCAATGGCGGTCACTATTTTCATACAGCGGTATAAGATATCTTGTATGGCATATGATATATCATATACAGAAAATAAGATATCATTTATACCTATGCAAGAGATCTGATATAACATATGATATATCATATACAGAAAATGAGATATCGTTTATACCTATACAAGAGATCTGGTATAACATATGAGATATCTTATATGCTATAAGTACGGACGTTTGCAGAAATTGAGATCCCCAACGTTAACATATAGAAGATAGCGTGGGGCTATGATAGAAGTATATAAAATCCTTTCTTGAAAATATGACAAAGAAGGCATAAACTTATTTACAGTCTAAGAATCTTTAACCGCACGAGGCCATAACTGCAAAATAATTAAAGAGTTAAAGAAGTTGAAGATAAGGAAATCTTCGTTAACACTGAGAACAGCTGATATGTGGAACAGTCTTCCATCGAGGGTATAGGGAACGCAATGCCAGTTAAACCATTTTGAATACGAACTAAATGAACAAAATCGACCGCAAAAATACTGTTTGAAAATGGTTCTTTCAGCTTCAATACTTCAATTATAATTATGTTTCTTTATACTAAGAGCTGACGTTAAAATGACTATTTAATAGTTTATTGGCTTTTGGCCTTTCGGCTAATCAGCACAAACAAGTACAATACATAATACAATACAAATTAGGTAATACAGACATATTCATGGTAATAAAGACAAATTCATGGTTATACAGACATATTCATGGTAATAAAGACAAATTCATGGTAATACAGACATATTCATGGTAATAAAGACAAATTCATGGTAATACAGACATATTCATGGTAATACAGACGTATCATGGAACATGGACAATTTGGACATCTTAATGTAAATCGTGAACGTGTTTTAGATCTCAGACATACAGAGTAGTATGTGAAAAGAGGTCACTATACATCAAATTCATAAACACATCGTATACGTGAAAATCGTGTACATGCTAGTGTATATCAGAACGTAGAGTTCTCGATTAGAATTGCCATTATTGTTGCAATTGAGACCATAAGGGTAAATCTGATCAAGAGCTGACATAATAGCTCTACGTTTTGAACGTCCCCGGACAGGTAAGGTAATAAATTCACACATCTTTGTCCGGTACGTACGGACTTAAGGCAGTATCATGCTTGGGTAGCGATAGCACGCGTGTATCAACCCCTCGTCACGAGTGACACGAAATACAATCTAGTTAATCTCACCACGTTATAAATGTATACGGGTTAATATGTACACTGCGCGAGTTAATCACACCACTGATTCAAAGGAATTGTGTAATATAACATCGGAGAAACCGTTGGTAATATTGAAGATATAAACAATGTGTACCGCTTTAGTATTATGTAACATGTACACTGTAGAGTGTGAGATTTTGTGTAATTGTATCATGTACATTCTGTATATGTATATATGTTTGTAAAAAACCGATGGGCCGAAAGGCCTAAGGTAATAAAAGAATTGAATTGAATTGAATGTTACTAAACTTTATTTCATGTCAGGGATAACCCCACCCCCACCCCACACCCCACACCCCACCCCTCCCCCTTCCGATTGTATTTAACACCCTTGTTTGTTTGTTTGTTACATATTTGCAGGTACACTCTTCGACTTGTCAAGGCACCGATCACACGTTATATAGGAGCCTGGTATTCCTTTCCACAGCAGATTTCTGTTAATTGTTATACTTATTTATTCTTTTTAACTTTTAAGTTTGATATCAAGTTATAACTTCAGCTAGTATCGGCTATTGTGTTTGTATTACAATCAATTTGATGGAATTTCGCATTAAGCATTTAGCATAAAGCATGAAGAAATGGCTCTATCGGAAACCCACGAAACTCATTCGGCAGATTCCACTACGTTCGCAGACGGAGGCGAGGTGTTCCGATTGGTTGTAGGGTAGCGGAATCTGCAGAGGTATGCCGAATGCCACGATACTCTGATATATAGTTCCTCATCGTCGGAAACCCACGAGATTCTGATCTATTGTTCCACATCGCCGGAACTCCACGAGACTTTGCTGTATCGCTAAATCCGTAGAGCAGAGTCTCGTGGATTTCCATCGATGTATAGGCCTTTAGTAATTTAAAATGCTGCTCTGAACCGAACTATTAGTTTTTGAGCAAACCATGGATGCTTTATCACATCATTATCATAAAGGAACAGCTTTCTTCAATAATTAAGAACAGCATTTCGCATTTAGAATGTCGCACCAGCTCGTACCGACTTTCCATATTGAGTTTAACGGTCCGTTACATTTCATATAAAATGTGCGTTACTTTCCTTTTCCATCAGTATATGAAATAACTTACTTACGAAACACAATCGAATTAAGGAACAAAAGCACAACAATGCATTTACAGTCACCAGTTGCATGCATTTACAAAAACAAAAATAAAAACAAAAAGACAACATCATTATGATTTGTTTTACGATGTTATACAGCCTGTGTATACCAGTGTGTCTGACGCTCGGTTACCTTTTTAGATGATGGGGTTCATATTTAAAGACATGGACGTATTTGGTTTTAGGGGAAATCGAGGAAAGTTATTGTCTGTTTTATTTAAATTCAATATTAAAAGCAAATAAAACCTGAGGAAAAGCTGGATATAATCTTCTCCTCGACTTTAAATACAGTTTATTGTAAACACCTACCTATCATCCCTACTTGGACATCGACTCGTCTGTCTCAATATGGTCATCGGACACTTCCACACGCATCATACATAACACATAAATAAGAACTATATTCGCAAAGCTCTGTTAGCTTGCACGTTCTACTATGGTACATGCAGATAGAACCTTTTTCAATCAAATGAATCTTGAGCGATGATACTGAAAGCAGCTCACAAATTGAGAGTGTCATTCTCTTTATAGAGTTGTAGGGCGGCTTCCATGTACCCCGTCCCTTCACGTCGTAGACACCACGCATGCATCACATTATGTAAAATAGTTGGATTTCGTTCAGACGGAGGAAAATATAATAGCATTTTTTTTCTACATAAAAGTATGTTTTATGTCCTTGATGTAGTTTAATAGACAACGTAATTAAAAATAAATATAAGCAGTCAGAACGAAAGATATCAGCACGATAGCTTTAAAACAGTTCTGTCGTATACAATTTTCAGTCACTCCGTGATCCACGGTATTGAATAGCGAGAGTTGGAAGGTAGAAATAATGGGGAGTGCAATGGAATGTTAAACTGACTTTCAGATAAAGCACTTCTCTTAGAAAACTCTATGTTATAGAAGTATATATAATATCTAAAACATATTTATAACATCCATTGTTTGTATAGGCCGTTATATGTAATATGGATTGTTAGCAGTCCATTGTAAGAGCCAACTGTTCATTATTTCTAGCATTAATTGGCAGTGTTTTGTACGGCTGAAAAAAATAATCGAAAAAACAACAATCGGCGCTGCGTCTTTATTGATCCAGTTGTTTACTATTTCAGTACTGTATATAATAATAATAAAAAAAATATGAAATATACCATAATGATTTATTTTGATACCTCCAGACTCGAAATTAATTTCTGTGCTTCCTCTATTTTCCTTTCTGGAAATTTTATCACTTATGTCAGACTGATGTTAATCAGTTCGTTTGAATGCTTGTAAATGTAAAGTTTTACAGTTGTCAGATCTGAAAACAGTAGGTAAATGCATTTTGAATTTCCATTGCACTGTACATTTTTACTTTGATTTACATTTTAAGTTAAATAACAACAGTTTTTGTTTGTGCAGGAGGATGTGTTCAGATCTCATTATATTCTCATTTTAGATTATATTTACAGCTAAATGCTAATTTGTTTATAGATTGTATTTGAAGTTGAATTGGGTTGAGGAGTGGTTTTAACAATGCACCTCTCTGGCTGATTTTGGTTTTCATAGGCCGATGTAACTCTGAGGTGCAGATTTCGATGCAGGATACCATCACGATTTGCTTTGGACACATCCTCAGAATACTCCAAGTATCTACGATTTTCAATGGAAATTTTGACACTAATTGCAAATGAACTCCAAATCGTAAATTACAGTGTTCCTGACCTGTTCGCAGGGCACCATTCAAACCATAAACACCATAGTATCCAATAGTTTTGGAGGAGTATCCGACATCGAGATATTTTTTCTCCACTTTTCTCATCTTGTTATTGGCTCTTTACATCTGCCTGGCGTCGCTGTAGTCCAATACCCTTCTTGGATAATTCCTTCATAGTTGAATCAACAGAGCTTGCATTCCTGAGAATATTTGATCACCTAGAAAATCTTGAAACTAGAAAAATAAATCGCCCATTGGTCCGGAAATGGTGTTGGATTTACATTACTAGTTCACATGTGTTTGGTATGTACTCTGATCCGACTTCATTTCTGACCTTACCAATTAAAAAAAACAAAACAACTAAAGCTTTATCCAGGAGGGAATCAGACATTGTAAGAAATGGACTGGAATACCTTTTGTTCTTGGTTTATTGTTCACGCTCTTTCTGCCAATTACTAAACAGGTTTATTGTCCAACGGGTCTTGTTCTCAGGTTTTGTAGATTTCCCATTTTCTACCATCTTTTGTAGATCTCCAGCTTTTAAGGAAATTCGGAAACGATAATCCATTCTCTCCATATACATAGAGCACCGAACAAGATTTTTTTTCATCAACAGAGGAAATATCCGAAAAAAGGACTATTTTTTCAATTGAAGATTTCGTCGGCTGTTTTCTGGCATATCTCGCACAACATTAAGAACAGTATCACTATTAAAACCTCTATGTGATCGCTCCACAAAAGTCGTTTGTGTTACTAAAATTGTATCGGAATCATACATGTCGCTTCACAGTTCATCTTAGAACTTGGCGCTTGAGAATTCTGATGTATAAAGCGACATTACATGAATAGTCATGCAATTACTATATATAGCTTAACGTTACATTTGTTACCAGCTTTACCTGTCCGTTCATGGCTGATCAAACACACTTTGATCCTAGCATTACCTGTACCACTCCAATATCATTCACGGTTGGCTGAATGTACTTTCCCACGACTTGCATTCATGAACTTGTTTATCAAGCTAGCAAGGAATCATTTCTTTCTTAAATTAATGTATTGGTAGCTTTCAAATTATATCAATTGTATGAACAGTTAATACACCAGGAGGATATGGTTTAAGTGTGAGAAGGTCCCCAGGCTGTCTACTTTCTGAAAAAAATGTCTTATGTCAAAGAATAGACAGCTTTCGGAGATTCTCTTTTACCTAGACTATACAATATATGATATGAAATTGACATCCGATTTCATTGATATAACATACGGGATACCACAATATTGGGTGTGGTTGGACATACTCTTTAATGTATATTAATGAAATTATATAATTTTTTGTAGTACCTTGTTAAGGCTTTGAGTTGATGTATAAGAATGAATGAAGACAGCACAATTTCAATCCCTTTACTTGCTGACCACCTAGCACTAGAATTTTGACCGAATATTGTCAGTGTTTCTGAAGCTGGTCAGTACTGTCTACTGGTGTATATACTTAGTGTTAACATAAGAATTTGTAATTGATATTGATAAGAAAAGAAATGTTCTTTTTGAAAATAAAACCAAACCATCTCGTATCAAATGGTGATGGTGAAATTTCCATAACCACGCGATTCATTACACATATTCTGGCGGCACAAGACATCAGTTTCAAACACACTGGTCACACTTTTCTTATCAAGAACCTTGGGGCTCCTTGTCTGTCATACACCCGATATGCAATCGATTATGTATTTGGTGTATTGACAGACGGGGCGAGTGCCTGTGCTTCGAGGGTCTTCCATAGTAGAGGCTTCAATTTAAACAAAAAACCAATGAAAAATAATAAAAAATGAATACACGTACAAATTGTATGTAAAAAGAATCGTCAATTCTTTTGAGCGGTTAATAAATTATCGTGTATGTCATTCTTTATCTTTTCCATTGATATTCTGTTTTGTCTTATTACTACAACGCTTACTTTTGTATGTAAATTATACTGAGATGTCATTACATTGGCAAACGTTTATTAGTAAATTTGCAGTTTTACTTGATAACATAGTACATATAATACTTATATAGTAGAATATTATGCTGTCATTGTATCACTCCCGTGTGTAAATCACGTGTTATGTCAAAGTTGATTTTACGCATGAACTTTGTTTTGATCTGTAACTGTGCACAATATTGTTTATTAGATAAAGGAACAATTTTTTTTGTATTTATTTTATTTTTCAAGTTTTTTTCAGCATAGTAAAATACAAAAATATAACACATACACTTACACTCGCACATAAGATCATAATCACATCACATATATGATATCATCATTATCATCGATATCATCATCATAGTTCACTATATCATCCTTTTCTTGCTACACATTAAATTCCCTTACACACATCAATTCATAAATATTTAACATACAGTGTACTGACCACACCTATACCTACATCATCATGATCATCATGATCATGATCATCATCATCATCATCATCATTCACTCAATATATCACAATCAACATATATATACTATACAATAAGTTACATGCAATAATTATCTCACATAGTGATCATCATCATCATCATCATCATTCTTCACAGCGAGAGCGAGCGAGAGAGAGAGAGAGAGAGAGAGGGGGGGGGGGGGGGAGATTCGAATGAAGCTAGAGGATAGAGAAAGTAAAAGAGATAGACCGGGCTAGAAATGAGGCTTTCCAAACAAATATGTCAAATAAAACCGTAAAAAATAATTGTCATAGATATTTATCTTACATAGCTATATCAATTGAATCTAGGGTCTCCAGGGAAAGTAAGAAGAGAAACATAAAAAAAGGGAAGAAGAATAGGATAATACACTGGACATCATACTGTATATATCAATTCAGAAAAAACTGTCCGCCAATTCTAATAATTTTCCCCACTTTCTCCATTCTTTGTCAAAGTTCTGCTGTACCTGGTCACCTTGGCTATTAGCAATATATTTTTGAATGATATAGAAATCTTTAATAGAATTAATCAGAGCACGTGGACTTAATGTTTTATGTAGACACCTTGTCTTGTATATATAAAACTTAATCATAATCAAAATTTCATTATCCAGTCTATTTGTTGTAATATTCCTATTTTTTACAAAAACACCAAAAAGGAAACTTTTTTTGTTAAATTGGAAAGGAATAAAGAGAGCATCAAGTAGTGTTTCTACACTTTGCAAAAAACTTTGTGTTTCTCCACATTCCCATAAAATATGAATAATTGTTTCTCGCTCTAAATTACATAGAGTACATATTGGACTATTCACCAGGCCTATTTTAAACATGAGAGCATTTGTTGTTAGTATATGTTGAACTATTCTGTATTGAAACCATTGTAGTTTTGTGTTTTTGTAACCCTAAAAGGAGTTCCATAAATGTCTGACCAATTCAATTCACCATCTTCAAAAACTTCCTCCCATTTTCTCCTACCTCTAGAAATAATACTATTTTTAACCATCAGATTATATAAAACCTTAGTCCCTTTCACACTTTTCAGGAGTAGTGATATATTATTAGGAATTAATGGGCAGACTATTAACTGTTTTTCAATGTTCATCTTTGCTAAGTATGTTCTGACAGCAGCAATCACACCCTGATATTGGAGAAAGTTAGTGTTTATTTGGTAGATCTCAGTAAATTCTTGGAATGAATAGAAAGTGCTCGTACTGTGATTTTTTTACCAGATCATTAACTATTGCTACTCCTCTATTGTACCAAACTTTGTAAAAAATCGTTTTTTTCCCAATAACTAAATTTCTATTATACCATAATGGCATGGTCAGTATGAGGCTTTCCTGTTTTTCCCTTACCATATCTGAATTATTGAACCGTATCCATGCTTTAAACACATCCTTCCAAAATTTGTTTTTACATTTATTCTGACATTCCTGAATATAACCACTGCCACAATTAGATAGCTTATGTAAGTCTGAGTGTGTCTTAAAAATAAATGCCACTTGCATGTTTTCTTATATAACCTTCTCACCCAACCTAATTTCAATGAGTCTATAAACAATCTTACACTAACCATTTTAAGACCCCCTTCATAATAATTCTGGGTTGCGACATCTCTCTTTATTTTGTCAGCCCTACTGTTCCATAAAAATGCGAAAAGAATTGAGTTAAGCTCCTGAGATAAAGGAATAATTGTTATCGTGTACAATTAACTAATTTCTTTCTTATTATTTATCGCTTACTAAGTATTTTCGACTATGTTTTCAAGCACTTGTTCTGCATACAATCGATGATAGTATGATAGTATGATGGTATTTTGTCTCCGTATACAAACGGACACGGATAAGCCGAACCATCGGATAAGTCGAATATTTTGCTTGGTCCCGTCGACTTCGACTTATCCCAGTTTTACTGTATGTTGTTATCAATTTCATTTGTCCTCTGTAGCACATCATTTTGGACAACATACATGAAATTTACGGTTTAAGTAATGGTATGTGTATGTATCTTATTTCTTAAAAGTTACACAGTTAATTTCTATGCTTAATCGTCTTACGTCCACATATATTACACCTTTCCCTCCATAGCATTGATACGTACATACACGGTGTCATAATAAACAGTTTGCATATACATACATGTATGTCTGTTAATGTGCTATGAATTTCCAGAAGAGCGATATGGGACCAGCTTGTTTGCAAACTTGAAAACTGAATCTTCGAAAAATTCTAGAAAAATAACAAAACAATTGGGATCCATAAAAGTAAATCTTAAAAATGTAAATGATATCGATTATCAGACACATAGAGCATGATTATAATATATACAACAATGACATGATAGCATGATGGGTACAACAAATCGTTTATCACAGTGATTATTGACAGGGATCAAGTCGTTCAATCCAATGTCGTCCAAGTGTAAATATGCATGCCTATTTTTGATCACTTGGCACACATGGATATCATTGGTGCAGCAATCTTTGTAGCAGATACCTCAATTATAAATCCGAGAATATGAATTATGTGATAAAACTGATATGACAAGGAAAGAAGTTTAAATAATTACGACTAAAAACTGCATCTGCACGTCCTAAGGAAAGATATTGAATCAGAGGTAGAATTGTAAGTTTATATTTTTTACTATAGATAAAACTAGTCTGGGGATAAGGGGATACGCTAAGGGGACAGCCATCAGGCTTACATTTCTGGGTCGGACAACTCATTCCGGACTTGACATTGCTGAGCTGAACGTATCCCGAACTTATCAACATTTTCAATACATATCATTGAACTAGTTTGTAAATAAAACGGTTTTTGTTACCAAAAGTATGACTTTGTGCATGTTGAATTTGACCGACATGTTTGAAGTCAAAATCGGACACGCTATGACCCCATGGTCATTGTATGGGGCGAGATGCAATATGCATCCGTCTGTGATGTTCTTTAAGGTTTTTATGGCAGTGTAGATGAAACAGTTATCATTGAAGTTTCTGTGAAGATGAAAGTCATTGTTGACATAGCTAAATAACAATATTTGGTCTTTATTTTACTCTGTCAATGTTATTTCCAGCATGGATGTCTATATTTTGGTCGTTTCTAAATAGTTCTCGACCTTGGGCTTATCATCGATAGACTCAGCACAGCAGGATCTGCAGACACATACTTTCGTTAATCTGTCTATGGGCTCGAGAGAACGGCAAATCAGAGGGAGAAACTTCCAGTTACGGAGGACTTTCGGTAGAATACCAGGCTTCTTTTTCTGAATGACTTTGATTATGCAAATAATGACGATAATGGAAGTGATGGGGATGAGAACACCAGCCATCACCTTCCAGCCGGCAATGGACAGTCCGAACACGATCAGTGGTAGCAGGAAAAACATGGATATTAAATATACAACTGCAAACCATCGGTATTTAGCGGTCTTATTTCCAAGAGACTTTGCCAGTTTAATGGGAAACCTCGTGAACGGAAGTGGATAAAATAGGGCAATTCCCGAGATGTTGAAGAACAGGTGGCAGAACGCCAGTTGGAGAGGCTCTTTGATTTTGTCAGCGTCTTGTGCCAGAGCGGCGAGGATGCCCGTAGTCGTAGTGCCTATATTCGATCCAAGGGTCAACGGGTACATTCTTTCTATACTGATCACACCCACACCTACCAGCGGTGTCATGGCTGACGTGAAAACTGAGCTGGACTGTACAATGATGGTCATTCCACACCCAACAATTAGAGCAATATAACCAGTGAAGTAAGCACACTTTCCTGGAAACTCTGCATTAATTACTTTCTTGATTATTTTCCTGATGTTACCTTTCAAGAGGGAATTCAGCAGTTTAACGATGGAGAACAGACACACACATAGTAGGAGAAGAGCAAGCACTAGCATTATTGCTCCTATTTCTGTGTCTCCTAAACCGATATCTCTGAAAATAAAATCACCTGGAAAAAAAAGTGGCATGTTAGAAAAGATGATATGAAGTGTGTTGAATATGAAAACAAAATATGAATCATTTATATTATTACATTATACATTTTTTGTATTTCATATGTATTCAGTTAAATATATTTTTTTCGAACATGCGGTTTGTAAGACTTGTAATATAATAATTGTCGGTATACGTAGGTAGTTTGGCGCTAACATTCCTGTATTTACGTGGTTTGACTCCTACATTCATGACTTACATTGCGTGACACAGACTTTGCTCTGCTTATCCATGTACCAAGTGCCATTAGCGTATGTGACGTTAACAGGGTCTGGTGTCTCGGACTTGCAGCACAATTTTAGTAGCGTATCTACATCCTCGTTGTGGGCAATCCTTTCGATAGCCTTGCTGTCAACCTACAAACGGTCAGTTATATAAATGTATGTAGCATTGCACTGTTTCACATACACATAAGTTTGAGACAATTTTCTAGTGAATACAGAGTTGGTCTAGCCCTCTTATCGTGAAAATACTAACGACTTATGATATATTTATTTATCTATGTCTTTATCCAATCTAATCAACTGGATATACTTTATAAATGCTGTTTAGATTCAAGAAAATAGTATCCGGTCTGAGACAAAGTAGAAAAAAGTAGCCCCTGTTGACACAGTGTACATGTATTCTACATATGACCCAGTGGCCATTTGTGATGCCTGGCGAAAGGATCTTGTCGGAAGACGCATCAAATATAATTATTTTTCTCTTTAAAATTTTATTTCCTTTTTGCTTTTTTCGTAACAATACATCGCTGTCTCCGTTCTGTAGAGAATTCACTAAAACCAGTAACTTATCATTTCCTTTCCCTGACTGGGATTCATTCTATCATTCCTATTGCTCCTACGCAATGTCATCTTTTTGTTTTGTTTTTGTTTTTGTTTTGTGTGTGTGTGTTTTAACATAGTTTTAAAAGCCTACCTGGATGATCTTTTTGGTAAAAGGCTCTGTGATGGCCTTGAGTAAGTCTTGCTTGCCATTCTGGTATTTTTCAAGATGTAAACTATCCACCATAACTTTGCTCAGATGGAACAAGTATCCTGAAATATATGAAAGCTTTTGGTAAGGATAATGTATATTCATGCAAATGATATATTGTCTTTTCATTCATATCTTCCCTTTCAAATATCAAAATATTTCTTAAAGCCATCTCATAATCTGACCTTGCAATTTTATGCTTTATCAGCAACAATTATCTAAACCTCGCTCATTTTGTGAAGGTAAGAAATGGCATTACTGACCTGTGATTACCTCTAAAGGGAGGAGCACAATGACACTAGTCCAGTTGAACATATCGTGGACGGTAGCCCCGGCGAATGCCCGACGGAAGTCATCCTTACTGGCGATTTGCCCGAGGGCCACGATCGTGTTGGTAACGGAAGTACCAATATTAGCACCCATCACGATGGGGATGGCTGTCTGGACGTCTAGGACTGAAACAGAAGAAGTGGTGAGTATTGAATCAATCGTGTTGCTGATGCGATTTTTTTATCGTATAACGGTTATGTCGACTATGAAGGATACTATCTATAATGATGATAAAAGGTAATCAATCGACAAACCAATCGGGAAATTTACCGAACATTTTATACATATACAAATAAACTCTATTATTCAATTCTATACTTGTGTGGCTGGATTAGACATTCATACCCGATAAACTGTCTATCGTCTTCGTACCATATACACGTGAAAGTTAAACATTGCCATCCTAATATCACACTCTTTTTTGTAATATATTTATTTGGCTAGAATAGAGTTTGAGCCCGGATATCATGTACTCTACTGCTTTGGAAGATCATTTTCTCTTTCCGTGAATATACCTGTATGGAATAAACCACTTACGTCCAGCTCCAACCATGGCTACCACGATAGAAGTACTTGTGGAGGAACTTTGAACCAAGACAGTAGCTAAAACACCAATCATCACACCGGTCACGGGGTTCCGCAAGATTTCATTGTTTCGGAACACTTGACCAGCTGCCTTACCTGAAATTAGTATTTAATGTAACTTAATCATCATTCTCATTGTAATAAGTCAGTATTCTTTTTGATCGCAATAAGTCATGAGCAGTAAAAATATACATTTTTGTTAATCCAATTATTGAGATTCAGATGTTCTTCAAAAAAAGATACCCGAGAAAGTTGACACACAAGGCATTACATAATTTGAAAAAAAAAAATTGTTGCAGAAATGAACAATAGGAACATTATTGATAAGATCTGGACTTTCAGAGAAAATGTAGGAACAGCTGCTGTAAAAATCACAGGAGTAAACTACTAGTACATATATGTTCATAGGCGTAAATTTAACATTACTACATACATAATGTTCATTTAAGAGTTGACTAACTTGAAACCAGTTACCGGCACCCTCAAGCTGACATTACACTTATTATGGTCGGCGTGAAAAACTTAGCATTAAGTGGAGTCAAGTAGGTAGTTAACATACTATACAGTTTCGCCATTGTGAAGAATTCAGACACAGATTCGATGGAATTTGAAATTGAGATACTATGTATGTTTTAAACCCTAATTTAGGTTATGGTGTTTATTCCTAGAAAGATTATGTTACATTGTGCATTTCCTGAAACGGTGGTTTTGTGTTTCACTGCTGTTTCCCACTACATACTAACACTACTTCTAACCTATCGTAAAATTATTATGTATGACGTACATTTTAAAATCCATCATAGACGGATTGGCAAAAAACTGGACTTACCTCCAAGAAGTCGAAATGCTGAACTGAGAAAATCCAAGGAACATATGAAGAGATAAAGTAAGCCAAGGAACAGAATTATTCGCAGTATGATCCACAACACGAAACGTATCTTTTCATTGCCAGTCATCTCTAAAAGAAGAAAAAAGTTGTTGCAATTCCTCTGTTTCCTGATTAAACATATAAACATATAAACAACTGCTGGGGCTGTGACCCTTGATTCAGTATCCTTACAAATATATATTTATTCAAGAGAGCTTTCATTCAACGTCATATATTTGTTCGTTCCTTAAATCTGTACTTCTTCACTTACTAAATGATTCTTGATTCGTTGTTTATTCCATAATTCATTCAGAAGTTGATGAATTCTTATTCATTCATTCATTCATTCATTGTCTATCCTGTTACAGAATAATATTGGATGGAAGATAGAGAAGGAACAGTTTCATTGAACTTATTTATTATCCCAGTTTGGAGTAGATCCGAAACTCATTACCATGATGCGTTTTTCCAACAACCCTTTTATCATATTAATATCTTGACAATCAGACTTGATAATTTGATAATACCCCTCCCCCCTCTCTCCTAAAAAAACAAACTTTCTAATGTTCCTGCCAAATTCTTGTAACAATTTAATTTCAAGGGGAAACTTTCTTTATTATTGAATATCCAGGTCCCCCTAGAAACCTTAAATACTCTGGTCTATTTCACATTTAGTTATTTGAAGAAGGAAAAAACAATTTAAGTCCGCCATCTTCAATACAGGCGATTATAGTGTATCATGATATCTTTTCAGTTAAGATATTTTACCCGGACTTTATAGAAGCGAGATTTTTAAAGATATTTATATTTAAAATAAGGTCTAGATATTCAACAGGTATCAAGTATGTACCATGTATATATAAAGTGTGTAGGAGATATGATATATGACATAATAATAAAGTATATATGTGATTAAATTGAAATTGAGTGTGTGCAATATATATAAAACAGAAGTGTTGAGTGAAAGACAACAGATTGAGAATATTTTTGTATTATGGACTGTAGCTGGAGCTGCCTATTTCCAGACAGTCCATTGTATGATGTTTAAATGTCTAGGCAAATAAAATTTATATAACCTTAAAAAAAAAAAAAAAAAAGATATTTTAGACGACGACACCCACCATAAAAATATATCTCTAATATCATTTTTGTATTTAATTGAACAATCTATTACATTAGACATAGTATCATAATGAAAATTCCACATGTCTTCAGATTGAAGTTTCCATGTGCGACAGTGATTTTTGCTTACCACTAAAGGGTTTCGATGTATCTTGAAGCTCCGGTAAATCCCAAGGATCAACCTCTTGCTCATCCGTGTCCTTTTTCGTCGGTTCGATACCCTGTAAAGGTTGGATCCGAGAGTTGAGCAACTCAGTACAGCAGTATGAGGCGACAACATCTACATGATTTTTTTTGCATGGAATACGAACTATATAGGCTACTGTGCATGCTCGCACTTATCAAATGTTGCGCAATCGAAATCTCCGAGAATATTACCAACACATACATATACATTATATAAATAGATATTCTTACTTACATTTTCTATCACTCCGTTGTCGTTTACAAAAGCTGCGTTGTTCTTTCCCCTGTCCTGAAGGAAAACAATAATGTCAATGTCATGATGCACACCACTTTCGTCATAAAGAATTAATTTTCCCTTTTGCATTAACTGAATTTCTCTCATTAACAGAACGTTATTTATTTCGAGTTCAAAAGATAAATGTACAATTACAAAATATTAGAACCTTTAAAAGTAAGTTAGATAGAAATCAATATTGCTAAACTGTAGTTAAGATGTATGCATACTATATAGAACATTTGCAATGTATTTCCTGCGGCAACTAAAAATAGATCCATAATCTCTTTTTTTGGTCCTTTTTGGATGAAAATATACAAAGAGTAGGAGCTATCTTGATATGCAATTCCCATGAACTATACTCATTAGTACAGATGTATGTTTTGTCTGTCCACTGCATTCATTCGTCATTATCACGAGTAATGGATGGCATTGCCAGTGAAATATTATGAAGAAGAAAAAAACACAACTGCTTTATTGACGTATCTCTCTTTATTATTGAGGGGTATTAATGTCAAAAGCCAGTAATGATTAAATCAATAAACAGTATGTGTGGCATCAAATGTTTTATTGTGAAGATTCTCTTGTGAAGAATAACCTGTTACAGTAGTGTGAAGCGACAAATCCAGATTTGTCGGTTAGTTTGTACAAATTATACCTCAAGAGAGAGAGAGAGAGAGAGAGAGAGAGAGAGAGAGAGAGAGAGAGACAGACAGACAGACAGACACAGAGACAGAGACAGACAGACAGACACAGAGACAGAGAGGCAGAGAGAGACAGAGAGAGAGAGAGGTGACACGACATGTGACCATGTACACAGAACCTAATCCTAACTCGCCAATAAAACAGAACAACATGTATACGACATATTTGTTAACATGGAGTACAAGGTAAGAGAGTAAGACCAGGTGTTCCGGAGGAATAAACGTTATATGCTTCGATGTTAGGTCTTAGTTATGGTGGTTACAAAGACACTATCTGGTATATCAACTAGCTTCTGACAAGTTTGGCTTCATATTGCAGAAAGCAACATTTTCAAATGAAATTAAGATCTCGACCATAGCAGTTTCAAATTGTTTTTGACAACCTGAAACTCTTGAAGCCATGTGCTGTTAGTTTCTCTGTCAAAAGACGATATCTGAGTATCAATTCAAAATTAAGTACATTTAGTAGAAAGTAAAAGAACTTTGATAAAACTTGAAAAGGGATTCTTGACTAAAACATAGTCGCGATATTTGGTGGTTAGTTATGCTCATATATCAGTTACAATCGTTTCATGATTTTAGCATTGACCCCAGACCACCTATGAATACAGTCTAATTGACCCATCCATATCGAATACAAGAAAACAATATACCAAAAATATTTCATATTTACTAGCTCAATCTTGCTAAAACGTCATCCCTAACTGTTTGCAAAGAGTCTTGTCGTTCAATAAAGTAACATCATATAATTGAACGTATCTTGTGAAGCAGCGGTACGTTTGTATGTTTACATTGTCGTAATAACATGTATATTGTAATACCTTTATATGTAGATAACTATTTTACTTACATATAACGGAAAAATGATTACGGGTTATTGTTAGACTCACCGCTTCGAGTTTATAGAATAAGATCATACAACTGTTTTTTTTTATTGAAACAGTATCATTATTTCACGTTTGTATAAAAGTATCATTTAGATATCCATTTTCAATTAAAACAGTCATTATTTCCCATTCAATCATATTTCATTTAAAACAGTATCATGACTTTTCATTTATTAAATAGTATTATAGAGCTATTCATTTTTTGAAACATAGTAATTATTTCCCGTTTATGATGTAACGTATCTGTAATTAAAACATAGGGACTATTTCACGTTTATGAGATAACACATCTGTTCATTTTAATTGAAACAGTATCAAAAATGTATGTTTATGGAAAAGCATCATATCACAAACCTTTTTAATTGAACAGTATTATATCACAAATCTTTATAATTGAACAGTATCATGATTTCACGTTTACAATGTATTATCATATAGATATTCTCTTTAATTGAAATAATCTTTTTTTTTTTTTCATTTTTAGAGGAAATAATTAACCTTATTTTTTTAATAGTTGCATTATCATTATTTCATATGCATACTGATAAATAGAAATATAATCAATCAATAATATAAATGTATATCTAGCCATGCACAGAAAAAAACTCACCTTAACTTCACAATACGGCGGGGGCATTGTATCGTATGTGTTTGCCTTGTCTTGTTAGCTTGGTTACGTATTCCAAGGAGTATGGCGTCCTTATTTGAGATTTAGCTGGGGTAATGTGTGTAACGTGTGCCCTTTTATATCCCGATATCGCTTTCACGTGGTATAACCGATAACGTCAAAATTCCATTCCTAATCATAGTTACAAAGGTATCTCCGCTTCGACTTTGAACCAATAACGAAATGATGTTGAAATATTTCGAGAACTGGCACTTATAATGAATGAATAATATCAATTAATTTCAATTATCAGAAAAGCTTTAAGATGACATCACGGTGAAATAATTATAACCAATCTCTGCGTGATATTGGATAGAGGAATTACATTTAAGTTGTTATGCAAAACAGTCTTAGCTTGTCAAGATACATCGCAATAATTTCTTTTAAAACCTTCGTTAAGAAATGAAATGCTAAACAATAATTATGCATCGCTACAATATGATAAAGGGTAATAATTTAGACTGCTGATGTCATTTTCTCTAAAGTGACCGTATGGGAGATACTATTTTGACCATCGGTAGGATAATATCATTTATCCGTCTGTAAAAAACAATGATTTGAGCGTTTAATGCGGCCATCTACAGAAAGTATCATCTCCTAGAAAGTATTGTTTCGACCTTTCCTATGGGGCAATAATTTTTCCGCGTATTGCCGTCAATAATACAGTAATAGCCTAATCTATAGAGTGTAATAGTCTCCCTGTATATATGGGATATAAGTACGTCCGCATGAAGAGGGTAAGAGTGTGACTTTATAACAGGGAGGTAGGTACAGTGTGGTTGTTAAAAGGAGATGTTTAATATGAACGTGTAAGGAGGTAGCCATTATTGGACTAAGGCTTAATCAAGTCATGGTTCAATAAACAAGCAAAATAAATCGATAGGTAATCCAAAAGTGGGAACGTATCACTTTTATCATCTTTTAACTTTCGAGATACCTTATTATGATATACTGATATAGGGTATTAAAAACAAAAAGTTAACTTTAAATATGATACTCTATCATTTAAAACATAGCTTTGCTTATAAACATATTCTGTATCTTATCAATCAATAATCAATCAATAATCAATAAGATATCAACGCTGATACGTGTGTGATGAGTTGCTATACTCGTGCTTCACTGATTTATACACTGTTGGACAGGTACTTACACTCATGGCTCCACCTATGAAACACGTGACCCTTCAATGTCGACATAGCCTTTCTAATATAGATTTTTCTCGCTCTACATATAGACGCATTGCGTGCTTCAGATAGCTGACAGGGTAATTGTATATCGTGATGAGGCACTACTCTACAGACGGTAAGTGACCTAATCTTCATAATAAATAAAATAAAAAATCATTTAGGTCAAATAAACTAATTGATAAAAATAGATAAATAAAATTGATAAGTAAAATAAATGATAAAAAAATGAGGCAGCATGTGTGTTATAAACTGACACGATTACCTTTATAAAGAAAACCAAACAGAAAAAAATACTTTTTGGTAATAAACTGAAACGATTACCTTTATTAAGAAAATAAAACATTGATAAAATTTACTTCTATATATCTTAATTTAACATTTTATTTTTTCAAAAACGATTTCGTTTTTTTCTTAAATGTCGACATCTCACCAGCCCGTATATTGTACAATGTATCATGCATTCATATAACGTCGTACTTTCTGTCGATTTAAATCAGTGTTTTTTTTTTAATTAGCACATTGTGCAAATTATACAGAAATCTATTTGCATTTACACTGTACACATATTTGACATACGCTTAGATATGTTCTGTTATATTATACAGATATATATTTGGCAAAGACTTACATATTTATATAATTACACATTGAGAAAATAATACCAACATGCTCTTAAAGCGACTAAATGGCTAGACTTTCACTTAAATAGTATAGAAAAAGGGGTATACGATTTAAAATCATGTAAAAAAATATTTTAAAAACATTTAGTCCCTTTAAAGACTCCTAAACTTCTATTTGACATATGTTTGTGATACAATAAGAAAAGAATTTACACATTTTGCAAATAAAAAAATATATATATCCATGTTCATTTTACACTGTGTCCATAATCAAGATATCGATATGGCATGTTCATATAAACGGTGTCCCTAATAAAATATTATTAGGTATGTCCATCATTCGGCATATTCATGCACACTATGTTCACAATACAAATAATTATCTAAAATGATCGTATTTTTCAACAAATTTTAAGCCTATATACATGAATATAGTATCAAAAAGACGTTTCCTATACTGAAGAGCAACAAAACTCGCACATGTCAATACCTTTTGTTAAAACCTTGAGTCACGATAAGGTACACTATGTTGTACAATAGAAACACAACTGGAGGCAGACAATATAGGCTCTATAATCCTATAAAGGAGCGTTACCATTGCCGCAAATATCCGTGTAGTATTGAGTCGTGTCCAGTTGATTCCCATTTTTCTATCAGACTCATACAAATGCATGCTCTATCAATATTTATTCACCACATGTTAAACACCATATATCCGGAAACTATTTATAACGGGTATGGAAAATTGGCCAATTGCAGAACTTAATGATAGGTACATGCTTTTTTTCTGTGTTCACTTCACCATGAATAGACATCGATGTCTACAAGGAAAAGACCAAGAAAAGGGGCAGTGGGCGAAATTTCATTAAGTATTCGACCCATGTGAAAATGGAATAGTACCCACAGACCGATATCATATGGTGGCGAACAGCACACACCCACAGACCGATATCATATGGTGGCGAACAACACACACCCACAAACCGATATCATATGGTGGCGAACAGCACACACCAACAAACCGATATCATATGGTGGCGTGCAGAATGTAACCAGTGAAAGGTTTTTACAGTGTAATGGAGCAAGTGGTTCCAAACTACCTCAGAAATAAGAAATGTCGACACTGATGCAATGACCAAGTATGTTTGCTTGCCTAAATTGCAAGAGGTTTTGTATGAGATTTTATTATTTCATCATATTTTTTTGGAAGTTTGTGAAGTGCTGTCTTTTTATTTACTTATTTAGTTATCTATTTTTACATATATACGTATATTTGATACTTTGTTATATGAAAGCATAAAACGTTGTCAGGCAATAATATAGGTTTACGCGGTACGTGCATTTCAAAAATAAAATTATCATATATAGATAGAGTTTTAGTGTGAGACATTATATATCATCATATATATTTACTGAATAATATTCGATGTAATAATAAACATTGCTATACTTAACAATATTTCGTCAATATTTCGTCGTGTAGAACTATGTTCCATTGTTTTAACAGTAAATTGATCATAGTGACTATTTACTTGTGAATAAATCGTTGATATAAAAGCCCCTCAATCAATCTCGCACATTACCGTTAATGCAAGGAAAACAAGAAATTTCAATACCTTGGTGGGGTTTTTTCAGAACATAGAGATTTTTTTTCTAGCCATAGCGTGGCAAAGATAACATTATCAACTCAATAATTCAAACGAATTTATCGTATAGTTAACGACTATAAAACCGATCGCCTTTTGTACGAGTATGTTCCTTCACTTTGACATGAGGTAAACTCTTCGAAAGCAAGCGTTTTTGATAAACGAATGGCCAATCGTTCTTTTGAGTTCCTAAAACACCATTCAGCTTTCTGGTTTGTATGTGTCACATTACCGCTACTATCCTGGTCTTATTAGGAACATTAGGAAGGATAAACATATATTTGGACTAAGGCTTTATCAAGTCATGGTTCAATAAACAAGCAAAATAAATCGATAGGTAATCCAAAAGTGGGAACGTATCACTTTTATTAGATAGCATTTTTACCCTTTCATATATCTTTTAACAATCGAAATACCTTATTATGATATACTGATATACGATATTTTTAAAAAAAATCAACTTAAAATATGATACTCTATCCTTTAAAACATAGCTTTGCTTATAAACATATTCTGTAACTTACAAAAAGAACATAAGATATCTAAATTTATACATGTGTGATAGCTTTCTATACTCGTGCTTCACTGATTAATACACTGTTTCTTACACTTATGCTTCCGCCTATGAAACACGTGACCCCTTCAATGTCAATATAGACACACTGGGTGCCCCAGATAACTGTCAGGGTAAGTGTATACCGTGATGAGGCATTTCGTCACTACTTTACAGCCTTGAAGTGAACAAAGCAGCAAAAAATCATGAAAAATGAATAAGTAAATAAATAAATGAGCCAGCATGTGTGTTATAAACTGACACGATTACCTTTCTACAGAACACCAAACAAAGATAAAATTTACTTTGTGATAATTACTTACACGTCTATTATTAAAGTTTGTTACATGTGGTCGTACAGCTATTTTGTCAGACTATTTCAGAAAGGGAATTTTAATTTAACATTTTGTTCTTTCCAAATTGATTTTGTTTTTTGCTCAAACATCTCATCATCCCGTATTGAATCATACATTCATCATCGTATTTTCTGTCGATATAAATCAATGCGGTCTTCTTATCAAATTAAGCACATTGTGCAAATTATACAGATATCTATTTGCACTTACACTGTACACCTGATAATAGAAACATATTTGACAAACGCCTAGATACCTACTGTACACATTATACAGACTTTTGACAAAGACTTATATACCAGGTATAATTATATACATTGAGCAGATAATACCGACATGCTCTTACAAACTTCTATTTGGCATGTATTTGACATACAATTTACGCATTTTGCTATTAATAAAACTAACCACGTTCATTATAAGCCGTGTCCATAATCTAGATATCCATATGACATGTTCCTGTATTCCTAATAAAAACACCATTGGCATATTCATGTACACTGTGTCCACAATACAAATATCTCATCTAAACTGATCGTCTTCTTTCAACAAATTTTAAGACTTAAAGCATTAAGAGGGCATCAACAAGACCATTCCTATATCGAAGAACAACAAACATTGCACAGGGCAATGCCTTTCGATAATACTTTGAGTTGCGATAATCATAATCTCTATCCATCATATATACGCAAATATCCGATATAGTTTTGAGCTGTTTCAAATTGATTCCTACTTTTCTATGAGACCCATACAGGAAACTATATCCGGAAACTACTTATAACGGATATGGAAAATTGACCAAGTGCAGAATTTTATGATGGGTCCCTGTTTTGTTTTTTTTTAAATTATTTTTCTGTGTTCACTATACCATGAAGACATCGATGTCATATTGTCCCATTTCCCATAACACTTTGGAACGTAGTTAAGTCGCTACAAGCTAGACGACAAAGAAAAACACATTGTTTCAATGACCTTTAACATGTGGATTCCAACTTAAAGATTCTCGAAAAAGTAACAAAGACATAAACATAGGACCACTTTGTTCACGGAAAAGGTCAAGAACAGGGACAGTGGGCGGAATGTCATTAAGTATTTTAACCCATGGGAAAAGAGAATTACCCAGACACACACCAACACAAACCGATATTATATGATGGCGTGCAAAATATAACCAGAGGAAGGAACACATTATGTTTTACAGAGCGATTAAGCTAGGGCGCCTCAACTATCTCTTGGATGGAAAACTCAGAAATAAGAAAGGTCGACATTGATACAATGAACAAGAATGTTTGCATGTCTTATTTGCATGAGGTTTGTTATGACATTGTTTTGTTATTTTACCATATTTCTTTGAAGTTTGTAAAGTCCTGTCTTTTTACATGTACGTCATATTTGACACATACATGGAGAGAGAGGGGGGGGGGGTGCGAAGGACGGACGGACAGACAGACAAAAACGCCTTTCAAACTGCACACCGAGATATAAAACCGTAAATAAATGTACATTGATTTTATAGAAATATAATGTATAATGCTTGCTACATAAATAGTGTATTTCGCTTACGCGGAAAAGCCAAACCTGCACAATAGTGGGTGGCTAAATCTAGTGTGACTACGTGGTACATAACACGCAGCCTCTGTATAGTACACTCATGTTTACACTAATGGCGCTAACCTTGACCCGTGGTATTTAGTGTGTCTTTCAATCCCAGTCAACCAGTATTCATTTCGTCCTTGTCCATTCACATTTATACTTCACTCAACAAATCGTGTAACAGATACGCTTAGTTGACAAGAGAGTCTAGAACGTCGACAGAAAAAAATATGATGAATTTTAGATTCACTCGTGTACGACATATAACTAAATATATTTAAATAAGATATTCTTTTGTCGTTTTTAAGGTATAAAATATCGGTCACTGAGTTTTTACACAAAACATTTTAATCATCTAAATAAAGAATTACGCTTCTTTTCAGCCTCATGCGATTCGTTTAAACTACATGTACATGAAACCACACGAAATACAAATAAGTTTATACAATCAAATTATTACATTGCTGTTATGAATGCATTGATAAAGTTGAATGAAATGTAATTGTCATCGGCACATATCTAGCCACTAGCCTACCAATCACACACATATATATATATATGAAATATGCATCTTAAGATCTAATACAGTGAAAGCGTTAGTGCAGAATGTAACGTACGTCTTCTTTATAAAATAGAAAAAAAAATTCTTTTTTCCACATGTATGCAAATGTTCGCTTAACTTCTGCCATGTTCTGCCCATATTGCGGCGCATTGATATGTTACTTTTGTACAGTGGTGTACACAGACTCGAGCTTGAAAGGTGTTACAGTTTCCCCCAATGTAAAACCCATAGGAACATGGGCATGTTATGAAAAATTGTTGTATGACAGAAAAATGATGAATATTTAATTGTAAGTCTAAGGAAGGATCTCGGGACTTTTTAACCCTGATCTTCTTTCCTGTATTATTTGTGCCGAGGGAATAAAAAAAGTTAAATTATTCGGTATATTTCCAGACGACAGAAGAAAGGACATCAAAATGTGGTAAAGAAGATTTAACAAAAGAAACTGCATGTATTCAGGACATTTTATATCATTGAAGTTTCATAATTAGCAACAGATCCAAGTTACCACCTGGATCTCATCCGAATGTCAGCGGCGCTAGCTTTAACATTGTCTTTACGTAAGAGGATGTTTGATGTATAAACACTAATGGCGTTTGATAACCGAAACAGACAAGGAGCTGGGTAATAGAGTAATACTTGGGGACCGACATGCTAAACTCAGCGATGATAGTGATTTCATTGAAGGTATTTATATCGACTCAACACACAACTGCTACTTTGACATGTTAGAGTTATGAACGGCCGAAAGGCTCGCAAGATTTTATACATGTGTCGTATAATGGTAGGTCTATGGTACTGATATCCTTGTTCCCCGTAAACATCCTTATTTAAATGAGTATTTAAATGAGAATACTGTACAATTAAATAAATATTAAGAACTTTTAAAATGCACCATGTTCGATACGAAATTGTTTCCATTTGCAATGCTCCATCGGTATTCCGGAAATGGAACCAAACCACCACTTTCAATGACTTTTTCTAACTTATACAAAGCAATGTAGAAAAATAAAATTTGGCGAGTACGTAGACGCTAATAGCAAAACTAGAGACCACATAAAACAGGAATGAACATGGAAGAATGACGTAAATAATGTTAATAATTTATTTGAAAAAAATCCTACATATAGAAATGGAGTGGGCAGGGAGGTTATGTACGAACACACGAATCACCAATCAGTTACAAACGGAAATCAGATGGGATGTGTAACGAAGTCAGGGGCAGGTTATTGATTCATTGTCTTATAAGTTATTATTGCAGTTTTAATTTTAGAAATAATTTTGGGTTAGAAACCCGTATGATTACTTTCCGGAATAGGGCAATGTTATCAGTAGGTAGGATTCACGTTCTGGAATAGGGCAATGTTATCACTGGGTAGGATTCACGTTACAAGTGTGCTATCTCACATTGTTTGGCAGACAGGCTTCGAACAGATAAGAACTATGACATTAGGTATTCGAGTAAACATCTCGATAGGATTAAGTCATAATAACAAGAAGAACTATTGTATATGTATTGATACTGTGAATAAACAAAGTCTGGTATCAACCATTATGTAAGCGTGTACGCCTTGTTGTGTTACAAGGTGTGTACAATTTTGGTTGCTGTGACCCAAGATTTGAACGGGATGTTACAACGTAAACAACAGAAGCTGAATCACATTACATCAGGATGATGGATTCAGAATATAGACAGAAAACAAAGCTTCAACAGGACGGACACACCCCGACTGCAAACAAAGAAACAGAGGCAGTGCATAGTGATATAGATTCTTGACACTGAAGTTATTCTCATCATCGCAAATATTGATGCAAATTCTGTTTTCCATGTAATTAATGCACAACTTTCGAGCTCATGTTCTATGAAAGGTGTACAAAATATTACTCAGATTATTAAACCATTCTTAGGAAAATCAGAATTATTCAAAGATTGAAAATATATAGAAAATAAGCTCATTCTGTTAACCTAGCAAAGATAAACCAAACTTGATGGCACTTCAAACAAGTACGTGGCCAGTTAGTGACTTTATCCGAGATATCTAAACGTCAATAAATTTACCAATTGGGACTTTCTGAAAAGGGAATTAAAATCTTGATTTGCTGAAATGTTATTGACCTCTATCGTGCTTGTTTATCACTGAATAATGTTGGGCAAAATTCAGCAGAAAATGTGGAAAAGACGGACAAAAACGGACAAAAACCTACAGAGAGACAATTAATAGGGATGTTTATTGATGGTTTAAAACATGAAAATATCCAAATGAAAGCTCTGAGAGAGAATCCTAAAACATTTCAGGCAGCCTATGATTGTGCTGTATCAGAGAAAAATCTTTTATTATGTTTCAAACTAAGTAAGATAGATACCAAATCATTTTCTAATAGACATAAAACAAATGGGAAGGTTTGTCAACATGTAAGTGTTAAGTGTTGGACATGTCAGACAACGGGGCATATTAAAATGGCATTGTGGACAGAGAAGTCATTGTAGAGAGAACAAGACTGCTAAACAGGGAAAAGAAAACATGCCAACAGAAAAGAGAAAGAGAAAAGAAAAACAAAACAAATCTGATAATAAAATAAAAAGCAATTCTAGAAAGAAGGGATATAATCAAACAACCAAATATAAAATTGAACTAGCAAGTCCCACTAATTCATCAGAATTCAAAATTCAAAACCAACGATTTCGGGCACTAATAGACACCGAAGCGGACATGCATTTGATAAAAAGATGAGTTTATAAAAGCTTGAAGAACAAACCAAAAGTGGCAAGAAACAAACAGTAGACGGCAAAGGAATTCATGTTGATGGACTAATTAGCCTTAAGTTTACCATCAACAAGTTAAAATGTCAACACATTCTACGCGGTATCTGGCATTAACAGAATATTTTTTCTTGGGTAGATATATAATATTTTTTATTCCTTATTCGGGAACTCTTCTGATTATATTATTGTTTGCTATTAAAGTAAAAATCTATTCTATAATTACTCCTTTTGAAACCTGTAACTATACTTTAATAATCAATTAATCTAGCTTTCAAGTGAACCTTAAAAAATCCCTCCTCAAATAAAGGATGGCGCCTTTACATGAGTAAAGAAAGAAATGGTTATCTATATGGTGGCCCTGGACCTTTAACATCCATAATACAAAAGTTTTTTTTTTTTTTTTTTTTTTTGACAAACACTAAATCTGAAGCATAAACTTATTTTACGAACAGCTGTAGAACAAGTCAAAATTTTGATAACAATCACTCTTGTTGTTCTTGAGTTACTGTGGAGTTTCCACGTCCTGACAACATGAAAAACGTCGTTTTCTTTTGTTTTCATCTGATTGGCGGACTGAAACGATATAACTTACATTATGTCCTGCTTCTCGACCATTGTTGTGTGTATTAGGTCCACAGGGTCGGTCTTCATCAGTACACAAATAACGGGCTCCATGTACTGTTTGCTGCCGTTTTCACCTCGAAGGTCAATCACTTCCATATCTTTAAGTTACATTTTTGAATAGTTCACCTAGAAATCCTCATATACTTCAACCAGAGATAAAATGATACCACCAATGCCATTATTGTTTAATTCATTAAAAGAAAGGTCATGTAACATCCAAATATATGTACATTAAAATGATGATTTTTTTAAGAGCGGTCTGAATTATCTGTTACTGAGTATCACGCATGCGCGCGTACTTTCTAACGAAATATCCCGCCGCCACGAGTTAAACTGAATAAATATACACTCGCCAAAAGGTGGTATAAGGGATATCATCTTTTGTCATCTGCACACAGCCTTCGGCCGTGCAAAGAGACGTAAAACCAGTAACCAACAACCAGTGCCAACTATTGTCAGACGAAACCTAACAATAACTTAAGATATTAATATGATATGCAATAGTTTGTTTTCCCATCTGAATGTAGTGTGGTAGTTATCAAGCAATCAGCGTATTTATCAATCAATCAATTTATCAATCAAACAATCAATCAATCGACTGATCAATCAATATAACAATCGCTTAAAACATATTTTTAACACTAGACACTAAAATAATGTGAGATATTTTCAAAATATTATACTTTATTAATAAAATATCGAGGTATATGTATGTGTATTTTGGATGGCTGTGGTATGTTTATGTGCGTCTGCTTGTAAGAGAGCTACCTCACTGAAGCATGCTGCCGAAGACAGCCAAGCAAGACACCCTATCTTGTCACATTATACTGACAACGGGCAAACCAGTCGTCCCACTCTCGTAAGGCTGATCGCTAAGTAGGAGAAGCAAACACCCTTTTTAAAGACTCTGGTATGTCTCGACCAGGGAACAGAACCCAAAGTTTCCTTACAAGGGTGAACGCCCAAAAGTGAGAAATTGTCAAAGGAGACATTAGGAAGAAGAAAGTTGTTAAGAAAGAAAAGATAAGACAAGATCCAAACCTAGTCGCCTCTTACGATCATACAATGGGGGCAGAGGTACAATTCTTACGCCCTACCTAACTTTTCGAAACTAAGGAATGTTGTCAATAAGTTAAAACAAACTTGATGAAATTTGAGTCAAGTGTGTTAAAATTGGTAAGTATTCTGGACGTTAAAAGTGTCCCAAATGTTGGTTGATGCTAGATGAATCTGTATATCAACTACAATTTGTCTTACAAAACCAGCTTTGTCTCGGGACCTCCACCGAATACAACTCATTATTCCCATTTATGAAACGCATAAGAAAACTATACACCGTAGAACGTTTTAAGTGATAACTGAATTGAATTCAAAGCGAGTTATGGATCAGTTAGGTTAACTGGTTCTGTATTGCTAAGGTAATAAAACTCTAAAGTCTTGTCCTTTTGTAGAATGACATGTATAGCCGAATATTTTGTTAGGTCAACATCAAGTTTTGTATCATTACAGGGAGTTGTAATATCGAATGTGAAAGAGTAAAGTGGTAATTGTATTTTCTAGCCAGCAAAGATAATATTTGCAATCAACTCAGTAATTCTTACGAATTCTTCCTCAGCATGCTTTGTAGTTAACAACCATAAACGGATCGTCGTTTGTACGAATACGTTCCTCCTACTTGACATGATGTATGGTCGTGGAAAGGCAAATATTCTTTAAGACCAAACGTTTCTGCTTTACTTTATCTTTACTTCATTATGCCATTAGGACTAAAACTTGATTGAACAAATAAGCAGTCCGAGAAGATATTATTCAAGATGTTTTAAAGTTGTGTAATCCGACATAAACGAGGTATGCATGTACAGTGTTCAGCTGGGCCATGGTTTTAGGAAGACCTAGGTATATGCCGAAAAAAGAACTGTTTTTGTGATATTCCGCTGGTGTAGCGATTTCTTTTAGATAGAATTCTCAGATGGAATAGGTCAGTAGATCTCTGTGATGAGTGATAGGGGCACAAACATATGTTTGGCGATTTATGTCTTTTCCATTGTTACTATTGAATGATACTCTGCAGGTTTCTTTATTTCCTTGTAATGAGTATTATCAATGATCTCATAACATACTCCTACTTCCATCAGGCTAGCGCGAAGGAAATACCTTGTTTTATTTCATTTCTTCCTACGATAGAGTTGACAATAAATATTGTTATACAAAATGTATTTACATCATAGAAGGTAAATGGTGAAGTTAGAGGAACACGCAATCACATCATGTTTCAGTAACATTAAAGGATCGACATCAATCCTGAATTTGGTTAATTTACTAATCCTTTGAGATTATTGGGAGATCTTTCAGCTAGTACCCCAGGCTTGGCGTTACCCTTCATACTAAGTTCATATGATTTGTTTCACCGATAAGAACATACATTTTTTTTAATGCAGTACACCTGTCACACACTGACCCAATTCTAGGGTTAATAAATCCCCTCTTCTATAATTCTTCTTAAAGCTGTTTAAAGGTCAATGACGTCGTCCTGTTAATGGTTAGGTTATGCTTCGATACATCTGACTAAATAATTTGACACAGTGATAGTTTTTGTGCGAGAAGTTATATGTGTATTTGTGTTACATTGTTGGACCCATTTGTTGCTTGGCGAGAAGTCACAAGTGTTACATTCTTGTACACAGTTGTTGCATGGCGAGAAGTCACAAGTGTTACATTCTTGTACACACTTGTTGCATGGCGAGAAGTCACAAGTGTTACATTCTTGTACACACTTGTTGCATGGCGAGATGTCATTTGTGTTACATTCTTGTACACACTTGTTGCATGGCGAGATGTCATTTGTGTTACATTCTTGCACACGCTTGTTGCATGGCGAGAAGTCACAAGTGTTACATTCTTGCACACGCTTGTTGCATGGCGAGAAGTCACAAGTGTTACATTCTTGTACACACTTGTTGCATGGCGAGATGTCATTTGTGTTACATTCTTGTACACACTTGTTGCTTTACTCCAAAAGATAACAATACAGGGTTAATCTAGATCTAGGAAAATCAAAATTTAAACGCAGTTCATTTGATACAAGACTGTTTATTATCTTCGAAGGTCGGGAGTTTACCCACTTTATCAATGAACTAATGTTGATCCAATACTTAACCAAATTTTATATACTAGCGAAAAAAAGAAACGCAAGTTCAATTTCGATAGTATTATTTTACCTGATTCTTTGATGATGTGTTTAATGGTGTGGGTTTCTCGATTGCTTCGTCATTACTGAATACATTTTCGATTATTTTTGTTGTCCTATTAAAGACGGTGTTTGTGTCAATACCGTTAAACCAAGGATACCTTACGCCGTTTCCTCGGTCTTACTTCCCTTAACATCGGCCCCATCAAGGTGTTCATTGACTTTTGAGGGACGTTGACGCGCTTCCTAACCCTCATGTCTAGCTCGTCCCAAAAATACTCGACTGGGAACATATCTAGACTGTATGGTTGCCAATCAAGAACTGGAACATTGTTTTGAGCCAGAAAAGTCACGACAAACTCTAACAACACGGGGCCTCGCGTTGTCCTGCTGCAACGTAAGGTTACATCGATGGATAAGAGAAAGACCTGATCCCGATACCTTACTGCTGTGAGATTACCATGGGTAATCATGAGAGGTGCTTTCACGTCTATACCATACCATAACAGACCCTTCCCTGAATCTCTCGCTTTCCGTTAAGCGTAAGAATATCACTCACTACGACGTCGATAGACACGTTGTCGTCCATCTGACCTGTAAAGCGTAAAGCGCGACTCGTCACAGAACAACACGCGTCTCCAATGGGCCAAACGAAACCGATAAGGTGCGTGTGCAAGCAGCCACTGCATTCGACGTTGGCGTCGCTCTGCGTAAGTGACCTACCAACATATGGACGTCGTGGCCTTACATTAAACTACCGCAACCGATTCCTAACCGTTCATTGACACACTGGTCAACCACGAGTGCCGACAACTCGTCCGAAATCGATTATGGTGGTGCGAGAGACGTATGCATCCATCTAAACATCGCGACTTAATGCGCGAGCGTCTGCTCATGGGACTGTCACCAAATCTCCCTGTGGCTCCGAGACGTACATCTAAACGGGGTATTGTTGTCTCATGTAGATCTACACCATATTGCTGGCTACATGACATTTCGAATGACTTTGCACTATGAGAGCAATGGCCCTACCCCTATCGACGTAATTAAGTCGACCACGGCATTTCTCTGTACTGATCTCTACTTTCTCTGTACTGATCTCTACTTTCTCTGTATTGATCTCTACTTTCTCTGTACTGATCCTTACTGTCTCTGTACTGATCTCTACTTTCTCTGTACTGATCTCTACTGTCTCTGTACTGATCTCTACTTTCTCTGTACTGATATCTACTTTCTCTGTACTGATCTCTACTTTCTCTGTACTGATCTCTACTGTCATTGTACTGATCTTTACTGTCTCTGTACTGATCTCTACTGTCTCTGTACTGATCTCTACTGTCATTGTACTGATCTCTACTGTCTCTGTACTGATCTCTACTGTCTCTGTACTGATCTCTACTGTGTACTGATCTCTATTGTCTCTGTACTGATCTCTACTTTCTCTGTACTGATCTCTTCTGTCTCTGTACTGATCTCTACTGTCTCTGTACTGATCTCTACTTTCTCTGTACTGATCTCTACTTTCTCTGTACTGATCTCTACTGTCTCTGTACTGATCTCTACTGTCTCTGTACTGATCTCTACTGTCGCTGTACTGATCTCTACTTTCTCTGTACTGATCTCTTCTGTCTCTGTACTGATCTCTACTTTCTCTGTACTGATCTCTACTGTCTCTGTACTGATCTCTACTTTCTCTGTACTGATCTCTACTGTCTCTGTACTGATCTCTATTGTCTCAGTACTGATCTCTACTGTCGCTGTACTGATCTCTACTTTCTCTGTACTGATCTCTTCTGTCTCTGTACTGATCTCTACTTTCTCTGTACTGATCTCTACTTTCTCTGTACTGATCTCTTCTGTCTCTGTACTGATCTCTACTGTCTCTGTACTGATCTCTACTTTCTCTGTACTGATCTCTACTGTCTCTGTACTGATCTCTACTTTCTCTGTACCGATCTCTACTTTCTCTGTACTGATCTCTACTGTCTCTGTACTGATCTCTACTTTCTCTGTACTGATCTCTTCTGTCTCTGTACTGATCTCTACTGTCTCTGTACTGATCTCTACTTTCTCTGTACTGATCTCTATTGTCTCTGTACTGATTTCTACTTTCACTGTACTGATCTCTACTGTCTCTGTACTGATCTCTACTTTCTCCGTACTGATCTCTACTTTCTCTGTACTGATCTCTACTGTCTCTGTACTGATCCTTACTGTCTCTGTACTGATCTCTACTGTCTCTGTACTGATCTCTACTGTCTCTGTACTGATCCTTACTGTCTCTGTACTGATCCTTACTGTCTCTGTACTGATCTCTACTGTCTCTGTACTGATCTCTACTGTCTCTGTTCTGATCTCTACTGTCTCTGTACTGATCTCTACTTTCTCCGTACTGATCTCTACTTTCTCTGTACTGATCTCTACTGTCTCTGTACTGATCCTTACCGTCTCTGTACTGATCTCTACTTTCTCTGTACTGATCTCTACTGTCTCTGTACTGATCTCTACTGTCTCTGTACTGATCTCTATTGTCTCTGTACTGATCTCTACTGTCTCTGTACTGATCCTTACTGTCTCTGTACTGATATCTACTTTCTCTGTACTGATCTCTACTGTCTCTGTACTGATCTCTACTTTCTCTGTACTGATCTCTACTGTCTCTGTACTGATCTCTACTGTCTCTGTACTGATATCTACTTTCTCTGTACTGATCTCTACTTTCTCTGTACTGATCTCTACTGTCATTGTACTGATCTCTACTGTCTCTGTACTGATCTCTACTGTGTACTGATCTCTATTGTCTCTGTACTGATCTCTACTTTATCTGTACTGATCTCTACTTTCTCTGTACTGATCTCTACTGTCTCTGTACTGATCTCTACTGTCGCTGTACTGATCTCTACTTTCTCTGTACTGATCTCTACTTTCTCTGTACTGATCTCTACTTTCTCTGTACTGATCTCTTCTGTCTCTGTACTGATCTCTACTGTCTCTGTACTGATCTCTACTTTCTCTGTACTGATATCTACTGTCTCTGTACTGATCTCTACTGTCTCTGTACTGATCTCTACTGTCTCTGTACTGATCTCTATTGTCTCTGTACTGATCTCTACTTTCTCTGTACTGATCTCTACTGTCTCTGTACTGATCTCTACTGTCTCTGTACTGATCTCTACTGTCTCTGTAATAATCTCTACTTTCTCTGTACTGATCTCTACTGTCTCTGTACTGATCTCTACTTTCTCTGTACTGATCTCTTCTGTCTCTGTACTGATCTCTACTGTCTCTGTACTGATCTCTACTTTCTCTGTACTGATCTCTACTTTCTCTGTACTGATCTCTACTGTCTCTGTATTGATCTTTACTGTCTCTGTACTGATCTCTACTTTCTCTGTACTGATCTCTACTGTCTCTGTACTGATCTCTACTTTCTCTGTACTGATCTCTTCTGTCTCTGTACTGATCTCTACTGTCTCTGTACTGATCTCTACTTTCTCTGTACTGATCTCTACTTTCTCTGTACTGATCTCTACTGTCTCTGTATTGATCTTTACTGTCTCTGTACTGATCTTTACTTTCTCTGTACTGATCTCTACTGTCTCTGTACTGATCTCTACTTTCTCTGTACTGATCTCTTCTGTCTCTGTACTGATCTCTACTGTCTCTGTACTGATCTCTACTTTCTCTGTACTGATCTCTACTGTCTCTGTACTGATCTCTACTGTCTCTGTACTGATCTCTACTTTCTCTGTACTGATCTCTACTGTCTCTGTACTGATCTCTACTTTCTCTGTACTGATCTCTACTGTCTCTGTACTGATCTCTACTTTCTCTGTACTGATCTCTACTGTCTCTGTACTGATCTCTACTGTCTCTGTACTGATCCTTACTGTCACTGTACTGATCTCTACTGTCTCTGTACTGATCTCTACTTTCTCTGTACTGATCTCTACTGTCTCTGTACTGATCTCTACTTTCTCTGTACTGATCTCTACTGTTCTAATATTTCGTTTCTTTTTGCAATCGTGTAAACAAGATCGTACTTCCGGCACACAAAATACATCTACCTATAGCATAAGGTATCTGGAGCCAGAGACCTAACACGGTCTTCATCGTGCTTCACAATACCATACGGACTAGTTTGTTACCCTCATACTCCTCATATCAAATACGTGACCCTACAAACTGGCAGGGAGGTAGTATGGCGTGATCACGCATTTCAACAAAGCAACACCAAAATAAAATATTCAAGCCAAGAAGCCATCATGCGTTGTAAACTGTATATATCAGATATGTAATTACCTACTGACCAACGATTGCTTTTTGGAATCTTATTGCTAGTTTGCCGAACAATCGCAAAAAGTCGCATTTTAATTTTGTTCATTCTAACATAATTTTGTAATAATAATGTTTTTGCTTTAAATTTGACATTTCATAATCCCTTATTTACCTTTAATTGATAGAATGTCGTACTTTCTGTTGATTTTATTTAATGTTACCTGGTATCTTAACTTGTCACAGTAGAACAGTACCAATCAACATTGTTATTAACCAACACGCTTAATAATGTTATTTACTCAGGAAAAAAGGCATTCACTACATATACAAGGTACAGTGATGCGTTCACAGATTATATCTAATTATACGCTAAAAGGAAGGTAATAGATATAAACATTTACATTATATTAATTCAGATGATCACAGAAATAAAACCAGTTAGTTTGATACTGAAACCTTCAAATAAATTAACCTATCTCTGGAATTCATTGAAAAACATTTTCGACACATATTGACAAAGTAGAACGTGTGATATACATTGTATATGCTGAAGTACATTGTATACTGCTAAAAGTGTATGTACAAGCATGCAAATAAAAGAATTGAATTGAATTAATTTAATTGTATGAGTTTATGTGAAAAAATAATGTTGTTTGATATGATATGAACAAATAGTATGTAAAAGTTATTAAATGTAATTCTAAAATAATACACTGCATACATGCCAGAGGAAAACTGGGGTATAAATGAACAGTGTTAGGATTAAAACGATTACAATAATGGTAAATCTAAGGAAGGATCCCATGGCTTTTCAACCCTGGTCTTCCTTCCTGCATCATTTGTGCTGAGGGGAATAAAGTGGAGTTAAATATTCGGTATATTTCAAGAGCACTTGAAGGACTTCAGAGTGTGTGAAAGGTGAATATTTAACTTAGAAAAAGATATTCAATGTATTTTATCGTTTTTAATGTATCGTTTTTAATGTTTTTAATGTATTTTTATCGTTTGAAGTTTTCATAAGTAGCAAACATCTGGAACAGACCCAATTTATCACGTGAATCCTCAACAAATTACGAAAAAAAAAATGTTCTCAGCTATTTTTATCACTTTCTTTATGTAAAAAGGATGTTTGATTTTCACCATGGACGTCTGATGTACTGAATAATTAACGGAGACACACATCTATGTATGTCATAGTGTGTCATTGTTTTTTTCCATATAGTGTCACGTGACGTAAATGATCCGGTAATAATGACATTGAAATGTGCAGATTTGAGATTTGAGGCCGGAAACAGGTCAACAGATGACGTCATCATCATCACCTTTCTCCGAATATGTCACTGTGACATTGAGTATTAACATGATATACTTTTACAATGTCCAGGTAAATCTGCTGATGTTTAATTTTGGCAATATGTGATATATCAAAATAAATAAATAAATAATAAATAAAGCTTGAGACAGTAAATCAAATTAAATAAAAATTACATACAAGTATAAAAATGATTTTGAAGAGTGTGATTGGGATAAAGTGATGATATGAGTGTCTTGGACATAACTTTAATCGTGTCTTTCAGCCTCTGTTGCTCTTTTCTTCTCCATAAATTACGTCATCATACCTCCAGTCTTCACTGACACACCCTGTCTAGCCATCTACACGTGTTTCCAAGAAGCGTGCTGGTACAAAAATATACAAAGTACACTTGTATAATCCTGTTATGTAATGTTAAATCGTGATTTGGTGTTGAATTAGGCATCATTTGAAATACAGAAAATGTTAAAACTATTTTTTGTTGTTATTTTGTCTATTGCAGCAGAGCCATTGACAACCGACCCTTGAGCGGTCATCTAGAAGTGTTTGACTAATGTTTGACCGTATCTGCGACGTAATATTTCTCCGCCATTTAATAATTATCTTACATGATATTTTCCTAGATTTTATTTGAAATAAATGTTAAGAAAATATTTAGGATCAGATCATATTCGATTCACGGTTGTATTAAGATATTTCGGTTATAGATGTAAATGGGGAATAAGTGGAGCTAGATCTAGACTGATAAATACTTATCATAACATTTAAATCGGCTACATATGAAATTTAGAATGAGTCTAGGTCCATTTTGTTTTTAAAGACACTCGGTCTACATTTCCACACTTTTCATCTCTGGCATATGTGACGAGTCATCAAGAAGGACAAAATAACTGTATGATGTAGTTTGACCATTAACCATTATTCAATAGGCGCTGTATCTATTACTAAACTCGAATATATAAATGTGCTATTAAAGTGTGTGCCATTGTCGTCAAATGCCCACGGTTGATTGCACTACGTTCACGTATATCAAGTGTAGCGTAGCGTAATGCAATCAACCATGGGTATCCGACGATGCAATCCTTCAGAATATCTAAAACTCGTAACAACAAATATTACAGTCACATTATGTATAGTATATATTGTTATCAATTAAGATTTTATGATCATTTTGCAAAGGTTTTAAGAGTGAATATATATTCGATAATATGTATAAAGGGATTGGTATATCAATAAATGTTTTATAATTTATATCATTGGACAGATGATGATGAACAAATAACTACGTTGACGAAGGATTTTACAAGACTAAAGCGTACAAGATGTTAGCACCTTTCAATACAAGTTGAGAGTTGGAGAGAGCTGAACATGATTTCATCTTCATCATACAACTGTTTCCTTGCTTCGGACTTTCTGATCGCAAAAAAGTAATGCTATAGATGAAACTTTGTTTAAGCATATTTTATAGCAAAAGATTTAACAAAAGGATTGGGCACAACTTATTGAAACTTATGCAATCGCCTTTTCCGCGATAATATGAAAAATATGCAAGAGTATGTAATTTTCGTATTAAGCATATATTTACATGGACATACATTTAATTTACGGGAGAGAGAAAAGGGTGAAGGAGAGAAAAGGAAGGAAGAAGGGGGGGGGGGTATAAGAATATGGGGCGGGGGGGGGGGAGAAGAATAGGGGCGGAGGGAGAGAGAGATAGAGAGAGGGGATGGGGGAGAAGTGGAGAAAATACAACCGTCTATTGCTAGTTTATATGAAATTTTTAACATGTAAACAAATTCTGAATAAGAATCAAACGACAAATCTTCATTGCAGAATAAAAGTGAATCTGAATCACAAGGTTTTTTTTAATTCGTATTGTTCATGAGTTGCAGAATGACGTTTACAAGGTTTACCCGGAATAAGTCATAGTTGAGAGAACTATACTGGTGTCTAAGCTGAAGCTTATAGACATATATATGTATGTATTTAAATCGCGGTCCCCAATTCCAAATGGGAAGGAGAAGATGTATCATCTAGTTTCGAGGATATTTTAAAGATATTAAGCGAGATTGTTGATGATTAAACAGAATGTTTGAGATTATTTAAAAAAAAATAGTGTAGAAGATAAAAAAAAAAGAGATTGTTGTTGATAGTCTGAAAAAGGGGATTCTATAGTTACCTCCATTTCTATTCTTAGTGAATAGCCGAATAAAGACGAAAGCTAGTCGGGTGTGTGACGAGTATGCATTCTATAAAAGAGTTGTGGTTTTTTTCTCTCTTTTCCTTCTGGAAAATAGTGTTTCTAACCCCATTTCAAAATGTACTGAATGTGTACTGGCATAAGAAGGGAGGACGTTCTAATTCTAACAGCTTCAAATTACGCTTTTCTAATTTTTCAAATTCGGATTAAAGCAACCGTCCACATGCATATTCTAATATGGATAAAGTTAGGTAAAACTAAAAGAAACATTAAAACTCATTAAAAGAACATCTCGTTTTAATAAGAATTCAACTTTCTCGGGACATTTAACCTCTTCGTGAATATCATTTCTATAGGAGATAAAAGGACATCAGTTTATCGGGATTTAAAGCTACAAGCCAAGTTTTTGATGAACTTCCCCTCTAAACACACAGGTGGACAACACCTTACACCTTGAGTACAAACATAATCATACCATAGAAACATAGGTATGCCGAAAAATGAATATTATTTTTCCGCGATATTGACGAAAGTAAAAAATCTAAAATCAGAAGTCAAAAGGTCCCTCACGGCTTCTGTATTTAATAACAAGTGGTCTCATGGTTGCTCTTGAGAAAATGCATGTCGTTTTCACTTTGGGCACGTGTATATAGGGTCGAGATAGCTCAGTCAGTTAGTCTCAGAGAAAGGCTCGAGGTGCGTGGTCGACGCCCGTATACCATATTAATTCAAAGTATTATCTAATGATTATATGTATGAAATTTCATAGCATTACTCTAGGTGGAAAATGTGTACCGCTTTAGTATTATGTAACATGTACACTGTAAAGTGTGAGATTTTGTGTAATTGTATCATGTATATGTATATAAGTTTGTTAAAAACCGATTGGCCGAAAAGCCTAAGGTAATAAAAGAATTGAATTGAATACCAGTGTTGGTTTTTGTTTCCCGGGAAATTTGAGAAACGGGCCGGTCTGTGCTGTTGTGGTCCTAGTTGTTTTTGGTGGCATGCAGCCGACTATTATAAGGTGACTCCACCTCAAAATGACCTTGGCTGTTCACGGAGCGGTAAATGAAATATACAGAAAATATTTTTCTCAGGTGGCGAGTGTTTTTTTCATAGATGGCACAGTTATGTGTTTTTGCACGTGCAGGTCGGGTAGATTGGAGTACGTGAACCGGTCACACGTGTTTATCTTTATACAAACATGATATGCTTGTGACTAAATATTATACGAATCCGTCTGATTTTCAGGTTAAGTGTTGTTAGTTGCCGGTTATTGTAGTAATGTGTAATAGAGTGAGAGATGATGAATATCATGATGAGAATCATGATCTGTATTGCCGTGTATACCCATCACTAGGTTACAATAAACATTATAAATTGAATTTATTGATGTGTTTGGTTTTATTATGAGGAATACGGGTCAGAGTCTAAGCAAAACCCAGCAAACAAACAAACATAGAACAAGCATCCAACACAGTAAGTAGACTGGCCACCTGTCTCTAGAATAATAAAATTATAGATTAAATTGAGGTTTATTAGTTTGGTCTCGAGCACGTGCCAAGCCCCTGTGGTCTCGAGGATATGTCCGATATCAAACTAGGGGGAGATAATCTAATGAAGAATTAAGTGGAGTGGTAGCCACTCTACCAATGACCGACTCTTCTTATGGCCAGACAATGGGCAACAGTTTTCGCCAGATGAACAGTTAATTAATGAACTACAAAATTAATAACATTTATAATGCATAGTTCTTATTGGCTAGTACATGTATAGTTTACTGTATGTATAATGTGCGTGTCGTATTGTATGTTTGTATGTACAACACTTAACACGTTGCATTAATTGGTTGAGAAAAAAAGAGATGAGTGTGTTGATGATGACGGCGATCTATTTGGCAAAATATCAGTCTTTAGACAGGCTGTGAAAACTTCGGAAACGTCATTGAAAAGTTCGATATATTCAATTAAATTCAATCTTATTCCGAAAGTTATGGAAAATTATTCTGTTTAATAATAACCTTTAGATATAAAGAACCAGAAAAGAACACGGTGCGCTTTCGCTCCGATAAAAGCGTCGTTCTGCTGTAATAAAGTGGCGCTTTCAATAACAACGTACGCATTTTCGCTTTTTCATCATGAAAAAAATAGTTACAGATACAAGAATACTATTAGTTAATATCGGGTGTCCAAGAACATTTGTAAAAAAAAAAAAAAAAAAAAAAATCATCCCCAGAGCCAACAACAACAAAAAAAAAACAAAAAAAAACTAATATATATATATATATATATATAGTTTGGATCCATGAAAGAAAGTAGACTCTAACATTTCATGACATACATAATAAAAAAAAATCTCCAGTAGACTTTGGTAGATTTCTATCTTATAGTGTATTCACAGGGACATGTCTAGTTTTATATTATCAATATTCAATATGTATATTAAACCCTCTTGTTGAACATTAGAATGATTCCACCTTTGGCTTCGCGGTATAGCTGTAGGGAACGCTCTCAAATATTATATCAAAAACATACAGAAATTCACTAAGGAAGGACGTAATATCATCAAAGAAGGGCATAATATGGCCAAGGAAGGACGTTATATCACTACGGAAGGAACCAAGGAAGCACGTAATACCACCAAGTAAGGACGTAATATCACCAAGGAAGAACGTAATATAACTAAGGAAGGACGTTATATCCCCAAGGAATGACGTAATATAACTAAGGAAGGACGTTATATCCCCAAGGAATGACGTAATATCACCAAGGAAGGACGTAATATCACCAAGGAAGGGCGTAATATCACCAAGGACGTAATATCACCAAGGACGTAATATCACCAAGGAAGGACGTAATATAACTAAGGAAGGAAGTTATATCACTAAGGAAGGACGTAATATCACCAAGGAATGACGTAATATCACTAAGGAAGGACGTTATATCACCAAGGAAGGACGTAATATCACCAAGGAATGACGTAATATCACCAAGGAAGGACGTAATATCACCAAGGAAGGACGAAATATCACCAAGGAATGACGTAATATCACTAAGGAAGGACGTTATATCACCAAGTAATGACGTAATATCACCAAGGAATGACGTAATATCACCAAGTAAGGACGTAATATCACCATGGAATGACGTAATATCACCAAGTAAGGACGTAATATCACCAAGGAAGGACGCAATATCACCAAGGAATGACGTAATATAACTAATGAATGACGTAATATCACCAAGGAAGGACGTAATATCACCAAGGAATGACGTAATATCACCAAGGAAGGAAGTTATATCACTAAGGAAGGACGTAATATCACTAATGTATGACGTAATATCACCAAGGAAGGAAGTTATATCACTAAGGAAGGACGTAATATCACTAATGTATGACGTAATATCACCAAGGAATGACGTAATATCACCAAGGAAGGAAGTTATATCACTAAGGAAGGACGTACTATCACTAATGTATGACGTAATATCACCAAGGAAGGACGTTATATCACTAAGGAAGGGCGTACTATCACTAATGTATGACGTAATATCACCAAGGAAGGACGTAATATCACCAAGGAAGGGCGTACTATCACTAATGTATGACGTAATATCACTAAGGAAGGAAGTTATATCACTAAGGAAGGACGTACTATCACTAATGTATGACGTAATATCACCAAGGAAGGACGTAATCTCACCAAGGAAGGGCGTACTATCACTAATGTATGACGTAATATCACCAAGGAAGGACGTTATATCACTAAGGAAGGGCGTAATATCACTAATGTATGACGTAATATCACCAAGGAAGGACGTAATATCACCAAGGAAGGGCGTACTATCACTAATGTATGACGTAATATCACTAAGGAAGGACGTAATATCACTAAGGAAGGGCGTAATATCACCAAGGAAGGACGTACTATCACCAAGTAAGGACGTAATATCACTAATGAATGACGTAATATAACTAAGGAAGGACGTAATATCACCAAGGAAGGACGTAATGTCACCAAGGAATGACGTTATATCACCAAGTAAGGACGTAATATCACTAAGGAATGACGTAATATCACCAAGGATGAACGTACTATCACTAATGAATGACGTAATATCACCAAGGAAGGGCGTAATATCACCAAGGAAGGGCGTGATATCACCAAGGAAGGACGTAATATCACCAAGGAATGACGTAATATCACTAAGGAAGGGCGTACTATCACTAATGAAGGACGAAATATCACTAAGGAAGATGTTATATCACTAAGGAAGATGTAATATCACCAAGGAAGGACGTAATATCACTAAGGAAGGACGTAATATCACTAAGGAAGGACGTAATATCACCAAGGAAGGACGTAATATCACTAAGGAAGGACGTAATATCACCAAGGAAGGACGTAATATCACCAAGGAAGGGCGTGATATCACCAAGGAAGGACGTAATATCACTAAGGAAGGACGTAATATCACCAAGGAAGGACGTAATATAACTAAGGAAGGACGTAATATCACCAAGGAAGGACGTAATACCACCAAGGAAGGACGTAATATCACTAAGGAAGGACGTAATATCACCAAGGAAGGACGTAATATCACTAAGGAAGGACGTAATATCACCAAGGAAGGACGTAATATCACCAAGGAAGGACGTAATATCACTAAGGAAGGACGTAATATCACCAAGGAAGGACGTAATATCACTAAGGAATGACGTAATATCATCAAGGAAGGACGTAATATCACCAAGGAAGGACGTAATATCACCAAGGAAGGGCGTGATATCACCAAGGAAGGACGTAATATCATCAAGGAAGGACGTAATATCACCAAGGAAGGACGTAATATCACCAAGGAAGGACGTAATATCATCAAGGAAGGACGTAATATCACCAAGGAAGGACGTAATATCACCAAGGAAGGGCGTGATATCACCAAGGAAGGGCGTAATATCACCAAGGAAGGACGTGATATCACCAAGGAATGACGTAATATCACCAAGGAAGGACGTAATATCACCATGGAAGGACGTGATATCACCAAGGAAGGACGTAATATCACCAAGGAAGGACGTAATATCACCAAGGAAGGACGTGATATCACCAAGGAAGGACGTAATATCACCAAGGAAGGACGTAATATCACCAAGGAAGGACGTAATATCACCAAGGAAGGATGTGATATCACCAAGGAAGGACGTAATATCACCAAGGAAGGACGTAATATCACCAAGGAAGGACGTAATATCACCAAGGAAGGACGTAATATCACCAAGGAAGGACGTAATATCACCAAGGAAGGATGTAATACCACTAAGGAAGGATGAGCGTGATATCAACAAGGACGTAATGTCAGTTGAATGTGTTAAAAGATTCGAAAACAAATTCGACAAACACTAGGAAAACAAATAATTATTGTACAACTCCTTTATAGAATCAATATTCAATGATCTATGACCATATGACAGTACACAACTGTATATCTTGGGTCTGGTATAATTTCCATCATTTCCAGAAATAAAGCAAGACTAACAGAGACAAACCACTACCAACACAAAGAGTCCTCCTGTATGCCCCTAGTTATTGTAAGGAGTTAAGCCTGTATATGCAAATGACTTATTTAATTTCTGTAGAGGTTAGTACTATTGGAGATGGCACAATTCATTAAAAAATCTTCAGAATTTGTGTTTCATAGTTGATACATTTACAATATCCGATAGTACCTCCGTTCTAACAATGGTAGTCGGTAGAATGTATGCAAGATTTCATTGAATATCGGAGGAAGGCACGCGAGTGTACACAACCGAGTGTCCTCCATACCTAATAATAAAGACCTTCTATACATCCAACCCCATATATGTGGCTCAAATGCCAGTTTTGGTTTTCCCAATGAGTTGATGCGGTGACTTGCTGTAACCAGCCACCATGTCCAAACTCAACAGGTGGACTTTAGAGATTACAAGACAGGTAATATAGGTACTTTATAGATTACAAGACAGGTAATATAGGTATGGTAAATGGTTTATTGAGCCTCTCTCATGGAAAATAAAACTTGGCGTATTGTTAATCCTTTATGGAATACTAAATAAATTACTTTGGTGTATATATATAAAGAAGACACTGTGTTATATTGACAACTCACTTGGATAAAAATGATTATTTGGTCCATTTGAATTTATAATGGTATCTGATAACTGGAGAGCCGATCTCATGCTAATACTCAGTATCAATAATATGTTCTTTCACTAAACATTCACAGCCATTGTTACATAACATTCGTCATCACTAATTCTCAACATTTACCTCTAGTAACACCAAAAACTCGGTCACCAGTCAGCAGGATAACACTCACTTTTGACAACACTCATCATTATACCACTCCACACTCATCACTATACCACTCCACTCTCATCATTATACCACTCCACACAGATCATTTTACCACTCAACACTCATCATTTTACCACTCCACACTCACCATTATACCACTCCACACTGATCATTTTACCACTCCACACTGATCATTATACCACTCCACACTGATCATTTTACCACTCCACACACATCATTTTACCACTACACACTCATCATTATACCTCTACACACTCATCATTATACCTGTACACACTCATCATTATACCTGTACACACTCATCATTATACCTCTACACACTCATCATTATACCTCTACACACTCATCATTTGACCACTCCACAATGATCATTATACCTCTACACACTCATCATTTGACCACTCCACAATGATCATTATACCACTCCACTCTCATCATCATACCACTCCACTCTCATCATCATACCACTCCACTCTCATCATCATACCACTCCACTCTCATCATCACACCACTCCACTCTCATTATTATACCACTCCACTCTCATCATCATACCACTCCACTCTCATCATTATACCGCTCCACACTCACCATTATACCACTCCACACTCATCATTATACCACTCCACTCTCATCATCATACCACTTCACTCTCATCATTATACCACTCCACACTCACCATTATACCACTCCACACTCATCATAATACCACTCCACACTCATCATCATACCACTCCACACTCACCATTATACCACTCCACACTCATCAATAAAGCTTTTATTCTCAGCACTTGTTTTAACTCTGAGATATGAAAGACTTCTATCATTAGCTGTAGAAGGAAGACAACACTGAACATCAGCTCCTGAGGGGGAGAGGAATACCCATATCCTCACAAACCTGCTCTATACACACCAGTAAGTGGGACATATCCTTGGGATACAAGTCCCCAATGTTACCAATCCTAAAGCAATCTGCATTCAACACTTTGCCAGGGTAAATCACCTGATCTGAAAGAGCACATAACAAGTTAAGTTTACTTTAGTGAGCAGGAAAAAAAAGAGACATCTGACTTGAACATCTCAACTCTAGCATGTTGACTTTAAGCTGTCACCTCTGACCTCTTGTACTTGTTCAGGTCTTTAAAAAAAATTAAGCATTAAAGCCAAATTGAAGTTGTAATATCTGCTATATACCATGTAATGTAGTTATCAATGCAAGATCTTTTAACATGTTCTTTACATTTCAAAACTGAGTAAAACAATACAGTAATACGATTAAATTAGAAAGTTAATGTGATGAATTTTGCTCCCCAAAACAGTCATTAAAACTTCAATGAAATCGAAATACAAGTATTTTTTTGATAAAATGATGAAAGTGAGAGTAACTATTGTATGATCTGGATCCTGGAATGATTCAAATGTTTAAATTAAAAAGTAAAAAATAATAAAAAAAACTCCAAACATATGACAATCACTGAATAAGAAAGAATCTGACAAATACTGATGCATACCTTTCTCGTTTAGTTAATACTGGTGCATACCTTTCTCGTTTAGTTAATACTGGTGCATACCTTTCTCGTTTAGTTAATACTGATGCATACCTTTCTCGTTTAGTTAATACTGGTGCATACCTTTCTCGTTTAGTTAATACTGGTGCATACCTTTCTCATTTAGTTAATACTGGATGCATACCTTTCTCGTTTAGTTAATACTGGTACATACCTTTCTCGTTTAGTTTGCTGTAAAATGTTTTGAAGTCAAAGTTTGGATGATCAGGGAAGTTGTACGAAGTGATTATGTATCCATCATGACTGGAATCTAGGAACTCTGTAAATCCAAGCTTCCTCATACCCTCTCTGATAATCCTACGATTTTCTATGTATCTGTAGAATGAGAAAAAGAATCAACCTTATATTAACTAATACATTCAAACCTTCTATAGTAACCATCTAACCTGTATTGGTATGAGCAGAATTGTTTCTTTTATTCTCACCTTAATGATAAAGAGCTTTTAAATGTTGGATCAACATTAACAAGCCCAAAAAACAACCTTTGGTGGGGAAACTCTAATGAAATAAGTTGGGTAAGCCTACCAGAATTTAAGTTATTGTCTAAAAACAAAGTTTCTATTAATAGTAGCAGTGACCTTGACCTTCAGATATGAAAACTGAAAATCAATCCCAAGCAAGCATTTTTGTCGAGGATGCACTGATATTTGAGTAAAATCAGAATATCAGAACAACATATAGGTTTAGGGCATCTGTTCTTGACCTTGCTTTTGTCATACCTGGCAGATCGCCCCTGGAGACCTCCCTCTTCATCAAACTCCTTGAGAGCCTGACAAAAGGCCAGCATGGTGTGAGTGGCCGGAGTGAATCGAAACTGACCAGTAGATTCTAGTCCTTGGTACTGATCATACAGATCCAAGCTCAAACTTCGAGAATTTCCTTAAATAAATCAAACATTTATTAAATAATAACTGATACTCATCAACACACAGATTTTAAGAGGAAAAGGTTAAGCGAAATAGCTGCAATAAATGCCAAAAATAAAAAGTGAAGGTGATTTTTTAACGGCTAAAATTTGAAAACTTGAAAACAAGTCAACTGATGTTGGTGTAAGTTGACATGAGGCGATGTGATTTTAACTTTATATTACATGTAATTACTGTCACTATAATACATAGTACACCTACCTTTACATTTCTCCAGCGCTGTTTTCCTGGCCACAGAGTAGGAGAAACCTGGGATACCCTGCAGGCATTTATTGGCTGAACTGACCATGAAGTCTACAGAACCAGCTGTCATGTCCAGTGGTATAGCACCAAAACTGCTCATGGCGTCCACAAAGAACACACAGTCTACAAACAGCAATCATTTGCTAATCTAGATCACCGGATACTGATTACGAACAGATACATGTACTCCAGCAACAAGAATGCTTCGTGAACTATTTATACAATACAACAAACGATATCATTTTAAAATAATCTGATAGTTATCCTGAGAGGCTGGCAACACAATCATTGGCTTCTTGTTTTTGTCTCGCATCCAACAAAGTCATGAGCAAGTAATTGGTATTACAGTCTCCAGTAGCTAATGCATTGGCATAAACCTTTTTTGTTCAATAATTCAATGCTGTTATCACCAAACCTAGATATATTATTAAACCTGGAATATACTTATAACTATGCATGAACATCCCAACACACGTTTCAGATTCTTAGTTCCCATCTGCAGTTTACCGTTAATTGGACTTTGAGAAGCAGAAACTTGCTGATATTAATTCTTGTAATGCTTTGAAATAAGTTTCATGAAATTAGTCAAATTGATCTGCATATGAAAATATTGGACATCAGGTGAATAAAAAAAAATAAAAACTTCAGAAAAACTTGCATATATTTTAGCTGAAAATTACTACCAGGTACATTTGTATAACTACTGTAAGCATAATTTATTAACTGTGGTCTAACATTTTTTTTTCTCAAGAAAAAAAAAACAAAACAAACCAATATCTCCCTCAATATGGTTTCTATGTGTACTCACCTGGTAAAATCTGCCTGACAACAGAACCCACCTCCACCACTGGGTTAATAACACCCGAGCTTGTCTCACAATGTACCACACTGACTAATGTGAAGGAGTTGTCTGCCCTTAGTATGTCAGCTACCCTGTTTAAGTCCACTTTCTGATTCTCAGGGAAGCTCTCTTGGTGGTAAGGTATACCTAGGTACTCACATATCTTGGCCATCCTCTTACCATATGCTCCATTCTCCAGTAATAATACCTGAATTGTACACAAGTTTTGTTTGTGATCATGAAAAGGAAAGAAGGGTGTTCATGTAATAGTTTAAAGACATTAAGACAACTTAATGAAATTAATTTTAAGGTAAAATTAAATACTGTACCATGATGATATCAACACTGTTCATATTTGAATATAAATCAATACTTCAAATGATGACTTATCTTATATCGGGATAACACTGTAATCTTACCTTGCCACCTGTACGAGGGACAGCTGTTTGGATCACAGCTTCCACAGCAAATGTGCCACTTCCCTGGATTGGAACAGTAGTATAGTCCTCCTCACGTACACCTACACAGATACCACATAGGACAATGGGGGATAAAATGGCCACCTTCAACACAGACACCACATAGGACAAAGGGGGGCTTAAAAAGCTATAACACAGACTAGTATGATGCAAAACAAGAATTTTACACAAGTGGATGTGTCGCCTGCACAGAAAATTGGGAGTTATTGCACAGAAACAGATTTTCTATTCATAGTAACAGTACCTTTAACCTTTGGACCAGTGAAAAAACAATCCCACGCAAGCACTTGTGGTAAGAAAAAACTGTATGAAGTTTGAGTTTGATCGGCCAAAAGAAACTTAATTTATCACATGGATACAAATTTCCTATTTCTTGTAACAGTGAATTTGACCTTTGACCTTTGGACCTGAAAACCAATCCTTAGCCAACACATTTGGTAAGGAAGATCTCCATGAAGTTTGAGTGTAATTAGCCCAAAGGACTTCAGCTATCGCATGGATTATTTGGTCAGTTACCACACAAGAAAAAGCATGATACAGGGGACTGAGAGGAGAATATACATGTAGTTCAGCACAATTCCTGAATGTATATGAAGGTCAATTCAACATATGAAAGCATGATACAGCGTAAAGGAGAGATAAGTAGGTTAGTGTTTCAACTTTGACAAGGATGATACAGGACAAAGGGGAGATAAGTAGATCAGTTTCAAAAAAGACAAGGATGATACAGGACAAAGGGGAGATAAGTAGGTCAGTTTCAACATTAACAAGGATGATACAGGACAAAGGGGAGATAAGTAGATCAGTTTCAACATTAACAAGGATAATACTGCACAAAAGGGAGATCAGTAGGTCAGTTTCAACAATGACAAGGATGATACTGCACAAAGGGGAGATAAGTAGGTCAGTTTCAACATTAACAAGGATGATACAGGACAAAGGGGAGATAAGTAGATCAGTTTCAACATTAACAAGGATAATACTGCACAAAAGGGAGATCAGTAGGTCAGTTTCAACAATGACAAGGATGATACTGCACAAAGGGGAGATAAGTAGGTCAGTTTCAACATTAACAAGGATGATACAGGACAAAGGGGAGATAAGTAGATCAGTTTCAACATTAACAAGGATAATACTGCACAAAAGGGAGATCAGTAGGTCAGTTTCAACAATGACAAGGATGATACTGCACAAAGGGGAGATAAGTAGGTCAGTTTCAACATTAACAAGGATAATACAGGACAAAGGGGAGATAAGTAGATCAGTTTCAACATTAACAAGGATAATACTGCACAAAAGGGAGATCAGTAGGTCAGTTTCAACAATGACAAGGATGATACTGCACAAAGGGGAGATAAGTAGGTCAGTTTCAACATTAACAAGGATGATACTGCACAAAGGGGAGATAAGTAGGTCAGTTTCAACAAAGACAAGGATGATACTGCACAAAGGGGAGATAAGTAGGTCAGGTTCAGCATATTGAAATGGGATCAAAAACAAAGGAGAGATACAAGTTGATTGGTTTCAAAATAGGAAACAGAAAACAGGACAAAGGGAGGTAATTAGCATAGTTTCAACTAAGACCAGCAGGATACAGACAAAGTAAGTTATAAAACAAGTCAACATAGGCATGGAGGATAGAATGACATACGGGAGATAAAGCATGTTAGAGGTAAGATTTTGCATATACATGTACAGGCAAGGACATGAATATAGCACACAGGGGAAAAAGACAGGTGAAATATTGTTGCCTTACAGTTTATTTCTGACATATCCCCCCTAAAATGAAACATACAGGTTAACATGAATAGGATTAGTATCAAGCATATACATGCAGAAGGTAAACAATAAACATATTTCCCCTAGCTTATGATTACCAAAACATTCTATGAACATTGAAGAAGTACTAAGATATCTAATTAAACTAACTTCAGTTTTGTGTTATCAATGTAAATGGAATAGCCTCATTATATTTATTATAGATTTCAATTTTCTGGTTGACACTAAAATCCATTAAGATATAAGCATTAAAATTTTGATTGATTTTTTTTTCATAGCCATGAAAAAAAAATGAATTCTACCAGAGCAGCTGTGCAATTTGTTCTGAATCTCTAGCTATTAACGTTGATAATCTGGAAAGTTCCATTATATTCCTTAACAAAAGAAACTTCATTAACTTAAAATTTTCCACAGGAAAGCATTAGATACTTCAAGGAAAGTTCCTTACTCTAAGTTGTTTTTCCTTAAATCCAATAATTCTTAACAATTGAAATTTGAAAAAAGGAATTTTCTTCAAGTCAAGGGAAAATGATGTTGATGAAAGCTGCATGGGGCCTGCATGATATCTCATTCAAACTTACCAGCAATTTGTACAAGTCTGGACCGTAGGTATTTCACCTTGTCGATAAACACAACATCTCTTGAGCCAAGGTCGGGGAGTGCAGCCTCTCTAACAGTCCTTGATGTTCCTAATGGACCCGGGGTAAAAAGCTTCTTCCCCTGCTCTAATTCAACAAAATAATACAAATACTGTGTTCCATTAAGTATATAGTAAAAGTTCCAAAAACAGCTATTTTACAGGTATAAATAAATCTAGAGTCACAGATGATCATCCTTGATGTAATTAATTGATGTTATAACCTCAAATATGCTGTCAAAAAAAAAACCACAAATGAAATCTGCTGTCCAATCAACCTTACATTAATTGATTAAGCGTGACAGCTTGCTATCAATGTGAAATAAAATGACAGGAAAGAAACATTCCATATTGAAGCAATTAAACAAAAAGGAACACATTTTTTAAATCTGCAATAATTGTGAAACAAGTTATCTTATTATATGTATATTGGACCTCACTCCCATTCATCAAATTGAGCCCAAGGTTCCTAATTGAGGAAAGGCATATGAAACTTTGACTGCTTTTACATAATTGAAAAAGTAGTAAAATTGTCCAATGCTTTTCCGCTTCAACAGGATAGCTAGCTCTGACCTTAACACCAGACTTGGGCAAATCTAAAGTAAGGGCCAGAGGGAACTGGGGCGACTTGAATGGTAGTATGGCAGGAAGTGTAATAATTGAAGTAAGAATATGTCAGCATGCAATACATGTATGTACATGTATATGTAACACTTCCTAGTCAAAATGTCTCAACCGGTGAAAAGGAGGCAATCCACTTCTGAGTCTATAATCATATATGGGAGATAATTAGGTGACCTCCTTAAATTCAAAATACCCTATTATAAGTGCGAAGCCCATTAGTCATAAAGCCCAATCCTTCGAAGTCCCGATAAAAAAAAAAAGGACATCGAAAAAAAAAAACAATCAATTACGTGCACATTTAGCTTATATTGTGCCTACTTGTGTTTATATGCATGCCACTCTCTTTTTATTCACACCATTTCTGTTAATATATATATTTTTTTTTTTTTGAGTCAAGTCTTTTATCTTCAAGTTGTGCTGACATAAAACTATCTATCAATATTACTTTACAACATGTATCAATATTTACCTATTTTCTATTTTCGGACTATCGGGCCTTCGGACTAACGGGCCTTCGGACTAACTAGCCAGGGCATTCGGATTATAAGGGTACCGGTGTCGCCGATAATATTAGACGAGACGCCAAGGGAGATAATTTTAGAAATATCATACTAGTAGGCTACTGAATGGATAACTAGTAATTAACGTCACTGTATTTCAAAACATGTCCTACCTGCCATAGATTTTGTCACTGCGAAACTTCGTTGATGATTTATCGAGAATGATGAGGACTTGCAGAACACCATTCTTGAAAAGTTCCGTCCACAAATTCTACTGATTTCTCCGATCATGATTAGGCTATCATTCAAGTCCCCTAAGTAGACAGTAATCACCAACTACAGTAAATTATGGATGAAGACAATATGTGCGGTTTGGTCGTTTCTATCCACTGTCACCCGCTGATAATAACTTGAGAAATGCCGGGTAGTGGCCCACTAAATATATCCGGAAATATTAGTATCTTAGGCCAAAAAATAGTAAAAGAAACGTAATTTTATCCTCCTTGGCAATGATGTTTCTTATAAGCTATGGAACTCTAGTTGCTTATACTGTCTGTCTGGTTTTTTTTACTGTACACGTGTAAGATATATATTTTAGTGTACACGTGTATGATTATAGATTATCTATAACTCGTTTAATTTGTTAGTTTACACCCGGTGCGGAACCGGAAGTGAACCACATGCCAGTGACAAAGCTTAAAACGCTGTTGAAAAATGAGCTCTATAGGAACAGGGGTAAGACAGTAAACCTATCACTGTTTTAGCTTTTAAAGGTGTATTTATGTAACGTTTTTTTTTATAAGATTGTAGTCTTCTGGAAAGAAATTCAACGGTAGTCTCATAAAATACTTCGCCGAAATATTTACTCTGGACTGGCTTGAAATTAGTTTATCATTTCAGATTTACTGTAGATCTAGTCTGTAGTTATATTTTATGACTTTGTTCTTTAGTCCAGTGTTTAATACTATATTTTCAATCATCACAGAACCATGTCTGTGAGCTTTTTATTTGACTGACAAGATGTACATGTATATTATTAGTCTAAACATTGAGTTCACAAATGCCACCTCCAAAGACACCAGACAAATGCACTCCCAAACCTTTGAGACTGTCGCAGTGCAGTAGCATGTCAGAACGTACATTACCAACTTATCGGCATGTAAATATATCTTCATTGAACATCAGAGCTCGAAGCCCTTTTTTGTTACAAATATATTTTTTAAAAGAACTTAATGTGTTTCAGACTATCCTCCATTTGAGTAACTTATTTATTACTCAAAGTAGTAACTGTTACTCAAATGCAGGACTATAACACATTTGCAAGGTGCGCTTAACCTATACCTTTTCTGGCAGAAATGCTTCGCTTTGTCACTGTTTTTTTGTAGCTATATATAGCTATTATAGTGGAATACTACTATAATAGTGAAATTAGGACTTCTCAGTGACCTGAATGATATTGTTCATTATTAATTTTCATGTCGGCTGAAAAATCTTGAAAATTTCCCTGACATGATGTTATATACAATATAGTCAAACTCATGATTGATCACATAAACTCATGATCAATTATATTTAGTCAGAGATAAAATGACTAATCATCAATTAAATTGATTAATCAGAACAACACTATGTATTTCACAACCAGTATAAAATTAAACTTCATATGTGACATTTTGGTGGTCACCAACATCATACATAAATCTTATACATATATACTAGTTGAAATATTCCCAAATATCAAATAAGATTTATTCAATTTGTTCAAAGCATTAATTATTAACTAATTTCAAACCTTAATGGTTAGATAAAAAAAATCACTGGAAATACTTATGACTTATGGGAAAATGAGACTGTGCACAATGACTTTCAATGGAAATGACAGTATCAGAATCTATACATTTTGCAATACAGGAAAAGTGTTGCATATATGCCAGATTTTTTTATAAGAAAGCAGACATTCTGGTGGCTGTGATATATCTTCAATAAATAATTTTAACTCCTGTTCCTTCCTCTGATATTCAGTTTTCCAAACAACAAACCCTTCACATATGCAGTACTGTTTCACTAGTTATATAACTTCTGTAATTAAATTTATTTTAGAAAAACAAATAACAAAATGCACTACAAATCTACAGGATTTATGCTTTCTTCAATTGTGACAATTAACATTTACAACACTTGAACAGACTAAAGACACCTTGATACTACCAAGATGATATATACGGTATATTAAAAAAAATATTTGTGGTGTGCATCAAATATTCTATCAATCGGTAGAGTTAAATACAATGATACATGTATCAGATCCTGGCAATCACTTTTCTTGTGTTAAATTTATAACAATATAATTGATCAAATGATTTTTTCATTGTTTGAATTTGTAGTACGATCTCAGTGCTTCACAATTCTCTCCAGATGGAAGAGTATTCCAGGTAGAATATGCGTTGAAAGCAGTGGAAAACAGTGGGTATGTCTAGATCTAAATGCTATTGTTATACCTATTACAATACCTTTACATGTGGTATATATATTTATAATGAAGTATTGTTTTGATAGATAACTATTATTCTGCCTTTGCAGCATAATTTACTATACAGATCATCCAGAGTTACTTCCCTTTATTCAACTCTATCAGTATCAGATGGTATAATGATAAGCTCGACAGCCGATGAGGTCCAAGTAAACATAATACATTACTATCACTTTTACATATATGCTTTTTCTGGGTATAAAAGAAAAGATCGCGAGCTAACTTGTTTTTTTCACATTTTTATTGTTCCTTCAGAACTGCAGTGGGAGTGAGAGGAAAAGATGGAGTTGTGTTTGGAGTTGAAAAACTTGTCACATCAAAGCTGTACGAGGCTGGAGCTAACAAAAGGATTTTCAATGTAGACCAACACATAGGAATGGTTGGTATCTGAAATCACATATCATAGCATCATTTTGAATTTCCCACATGTAAACAGTTAATCCATGGCAGGTATTAATGAGCTCAACTAAAATCTATCTTAGATAAATACTATTTTTCTATACATTTTACATTATACACAAAGACTACCAGTCCATTTTCTTCAGGTACACATACTGATGTAGTCTGCCTGTATATTCTCACAAAGTCTAGACTGTATCTCATAATGTAAACACTTAATTATCCAATCCGATCATATAAAATGTTGTGATGGTCAGAAAGATTTGTGTGTGTGTGTGTGTTACTGTATGTTGTTTTATCATCTGAGAGTAATTTCCTTTTTGCAGGCGGTAGCTGGATTATTAGCTGATGCAAGACAGGTTGTAGAAACTGCAAGAGAAGAGTGTTCCAACTACAGATATAACTATGGCTGTCCCATTCCACTCAAAGTAAGATATGATTTATCAGGTGTCCAAACTACAGTATGACTTATTTCTATCAAAGTAAACTACAACTGTCCCATTTTACACAAGGAATAGGTATAAGAACCTTATTTTAGACATGAACTCGCATTGAATCTCCTTTATTAATCAAAATTTCAAAATTGTGATTAATCCAGTGGAAAAAAATCTGCTTCTTTTGAGTATAAGACTGTCAAAAGGAGGTCTTTAATTGTATAAACCATATACACTGTACTTGAAATTATGAAATTCCAAAAATGTTGGCAGCTATTCTCCCTAAAGGTAAGACATTTGACACTGTTAAGCAGGTCTGTCGTGCTTTGTTGAAATCTACATGACAACTTTTGCTAGCTAAGACAGGTAAGATAGTAATTGGAAGGTTTCTGGTATTTTATCATTTTTTTTTAAAAAGGTCCAGAAAACATCAGAAACCTACATAGTTGCTTGAAACTGTTGTTAGAACTTGTTACATATGAATACATATTCAAAGATTAAAAAAAAATGTTTATGAATGTGATGTTTCAGCACATGACAGACAGAGTATCACTGTTTGTACATGCACACACTCTCTACAGTAGTGTACGACCATTTGGAGTCAGTGCTATCGTGGGATCGTATGGAAAAGAGGGACCCCAGATGTACATGATCGATCCTTCTGGAGTGTCCTGGGTAGGTACTCCATCAACACAATTAAAAGATGTAAAAAAGTTCATGGATTGATATTTCTTGTATAATGAGGAATTGTTTTATTATTGGATATTAAATTATTTAAGGAAAAGAGCAAAGTAACAAGTATGTGTATAAAGGTGGCTCAAGTCTTTAAGAATGACCAGAACTTTTAATATTGTATCTTTGTTCTGTTTCTACATGTCAGTTAGTACATTCATTCTTTACGTTTTACCTTTGATATACTGCAAATGTTTCTGTTTTCATAGTAATATCATTTTTGGGGTTTTCACATTGAATGCCATCTGCTGATTTATAGTTTCACTATTAGCATGGGTCCACCAATTCATCATCTCACTAATCTGTTTAATTAAGCTATGCAGTAACATTTGAGTGTGTTAAGATACATATACAGTAATTTTTTCTGTATTTTATTCTCCCGTGTGAACACTGTAGGAGACCTTGACATAAAATGTAAAAACACTTTAATGAAGTTTTCTATGACTTATATTGAATTATGAATATCCTCTGGTAAACCAACTACACTCTTACTTGTACTAAACTTGTTGTTAGTAGCTGTAAGTCTTCTTTTATTTATTTGTTGTCAATGATTATAAATTATTAAAAGAGTTTATCTTGCTTTGTATGCAGGGATATCATGGTTGTGCAACTGGTAAAGCCAAACAGGCAGCAAAGACAGAAATTGAAAAATTAAAGGTATAGTAGTTTATATAGTCAAACAAGCCATGATGAAATAAAGTTTCTAGTGGAAGTTACCAGGTTAATGATTGATAACATTGTCTGTGAATAAATGTTAATGACTCATTATATTTGTTTTAATGATTGTTTCTCTTTTTCTTCATTTCTCCATGACAGATGAGAGATATGCCTATCAGAGATCTGGTCAAAGAAGTGGCTAAAATGTAAGGTTTATGAAAATACTATTAAATGATAAACTCTTTGTTGATATTTATAAAGAATGTATGTATATTCATTCAGTTTATATACCTTGTGTTGTATTTTATTTGATTGACTATTGAAATCTACCTTCACGTCTATTCTGAAAGTGTTCGAGTTCATTATATCATTGTTTCAGAGAATTGTGTTTTATTAAACCCCAAACAGAAAATATCACTTATTCAATTAGGCTCATAATACAGTGGTATAATATACTCATTTCAGTATTTATATTGTCCATGATGAGGTGAAAGATAAGAACTTTGAATTGGAGCTGAGTTGGGTAGGAGAAGGTATGTACACATGTGGTTTATATTGTCTATGAATCTTGGATTTAAACTTTGCCTCTCTTTTTTTTTTTAATACTGAAATCAACTTTAATACAGTTAAAAGGTCAAAAGTTTGTTCATATAGACTATACTGATCCACTTCATACCCATCGATTATCTCCTTAGTCCTTGGTTTTTTCTCTTTTTAAGTCCATGTATGAAATATCTTTTTTTCTAATAATTCACACATCTAGCCATTTTCCTATAAATTATGATGGTTTAAATTTGTTTATTTTACAGCCACTGGTGGCAAACATGAAAGAGTTCCTGAGAACATATTTATAGAAGCAGAAAAATATGCAAAGGTATATAAATGCTTATCATTGAGTTTATTCAAATGTACTTAACCACAAATATCAATATCGTCAATTCATAATTCATGTTTTGTTAATTTGTAGATTTGATGTTGAAATTACACACGTATCTGTAAATCTTTTTCTGTTTTAGTTTTCTTATAATGCATCAATTATTTATATACATGCATTGAAGTACAATTTTAATGTAAATTAGCATGAATTGTTACTTACTACTTATAATATTGCTTTTTCAGGAGGCACTGGAGGAATCTGATGAATCTGATGAGGACCTTTGATAAATTGTTTGGATTCTGTAGATTTGACAGGGATCATTTGACATTTAAGACATGTATTGGGCAAGGATCTTTGACACATGTTAAGATGTGGATCAAATAGGGATCTTAGCAGCTTTTAAAAAGTATGACAACCAAGTGGCTGCATGTTAAATGTGATACTATATCTCTGTGGGAAGACTTGCCTTCAGGCGATCAAACAACAAAATAGTCCAGAGACTGAGGAAATTGGATTTCCCCGATATTGAAGTGCTCATTATTTCATAAACCTCTTCAAAGACAAAATAGACTAGTTCTCACCTTTGTTTTGTCATTGAGAAATGTCTTCATCATTTATTAAACTACACTGAACAAAAAAATCTTATTTTGTTGTTTGTAATCAATCTATATACATGTACATCTATTATTATAATTTTATCGATTATGAATCTTATTTTTGATTATCGCACCTTTGATACAAATCTCTGTGGGTGATTGTCTAAATATAGTCCATACTTGATAACAAAACAGAAATCTTGTTCATAGCTAGTCAGAAATTGAAACTGATCTTATTCCATGGAACTGCATTTCTTAACCAGTCAATTTCTTTTATTATACAGTTAACATTGCATTCCATTTTGTTTCAACTGAATCAAGATCGTTTTACATTTTGTGCTCTGTCCATACATGTATCACACTTTGTCAAGCGTCCATTTCTTTTGTCTTCTACAACAGCTTCAGGATGTTTCTTTATGCTCTCACAAAACAAAACATCCATCGCAGATTCTCCTTGAAATTCCAAGGGTTGCATCCACATACAACCACCATCAACTGAGAATGTAACCCCACAGAATTTTAAGATGTTCTTCCAGGCGAAAATTTTATAACAATCACTGAAAGGTTCAAATAACATTTCTTCAATATAGGATAAGGCCATTGTACCATTTTCATATTAATGAGCCCAGTCAAAGTTATACATATCACCGGTAAGGTTAAAGGTCAAATTAAATTTTTTGATATCAATGATCTGGTGCAGTTCCACATTTCACTATGGGGTTTTTAAAGTTTGGTAAAGATCACATTTAAGTCAAGGTTATTTTAATTTTTTTTAAGATGCTTTTCTTGATGTCTAGGCAATAATTTTTTTTACTTCAAAGGTTAATAAGTGGAATCTGTTATGGAAAATCCAAAGGATGGTAAGGTGGTGTATCACATTGATTTTGGGGTCTGTATGTCAAAGGCCGCATTGGCACAAATGCCAATTTCTTTGTTTGGGCAATCACTGTATAGCTGAATGTAGGGCAATGTTATTGTTATACCCCCCGCAACAAAGTTAGGGGGGGGGGGGGGGGGGGGTATACTGGAATCACCTTGTCTGTCTGTCACAAAATTTGTCCGGCTATGCATTCGCTCATTTCTTTATGGATTTCACTCAAATTTGGTATATAATTAGAAGACCATATGAACTTGTGTACCCTGCAGTGATTTTGCGATTTAGTCCTTTTTAACAGAGTTATGCCCCTTTTTCATACAAAATGTGTCATAATATTGTCCGGCTATGCATTCACTTAGTTTTTGATGGATTTTCTTGAAACTTTATACAGAGTTGAAGGATGGCATGATGTTGTGTATCCAGTAACGGCTTCTTCCGAAAAAAAAACCTTTTTACAGAATTATGCCCCTTTATGTAAAAAATGGTTACTAGCTTGTCCGGCTATGCATTTGCTTTGTTTTCAAGATTTTCTTTAAACTTTTTACACAGTTGAAGGACTTCATGCACTTGTGCCTCCAGTAAATGCTTTTTACATAGTTATTCCCCCTTTACTTGAAAAATGGTTATAATTTTGTCCAGTTATGCATTTCCTCAGTTTTCACAAAATTGGTGTATAGTTAAAAGACCATATGGTGTTGTGATTTCGCCAAGAAGTCCTTTTAAAACAAATTATGCCACTTTAGCCCTTTTTAACAAGTTATGCCCCTTTTTCATACAAAATGTGTCATAATTTTGTCCAGCTATTGCATTCACTTAGTTTTTGATGGATTTTCTTGAAACTTTATACAGAGTTGAAGGATGGCATGATGTTGTGTCTCCAGTAACAGCTTCTTCCGAAAAAAAAACTTTTTACAGAATTATGCCCCGTTATGGAAAAAATGGTTACTAGCGTGTCCGGCTATGCATTTGCTTTGTTTTCAATGGATTTTCTTGAAACTTTTTACACAGTTGAAGGACTTCATGCACTTGTGCCTCCAGTAAATGCTTTTTACATAGTTATGCCCCTTTATTTGAAAAATGGTTATAATTTTGTCCAGTTATGCATTTCCTCAGTTTTCACAAAATTGGTGTATAGTTAAAAGACCATATAGTGTTGTGATGTTCCCCCAAAGTAGTCCTTTTAAACAAATTATGCCCCTTTAGCCCTTTTTAACAGTTATGCCCCTTTTTCATACAAAATGTGTCATAATTTTGTCCGGCTATGCATTCACTTAGTTTTTGATGGATTTTCTTGAAATTTTTCTACAGAGTTTAAGGATGGCATGAAGTTGTGTCTCCAGTAACGGCTTCTTCTGAAAAAAAACTTTTTACAGAGTTATGCCCCTTTATGTAAAAAATGGTTACTAGCTTGTCCGGCTATGCATTTGCTTTGTTTTCAATAGATTTTCTTTAAACTTTTTACACAGTTGAAGGACTGCATGCACTTGTGCCTCCAGTAAATGCTTTTTACATAGTTATTCCCCCTTTACTTGAAAAATGGTTATAATTTTGTCCAGTTATGCATTTCCTCAGTTTTCACAAAATTGGTGTATAGTTAAAAGACCATATGGTGTTGTGATTTTCGCCAAGAAGTCCTTTTAAACAAATTATGCCACTTTAGCCCTTTTTAACAAAGTTATGCCCCTTTTTCATACAAAATGTGTCATAATTTTGTCCAGCTATGCATTCACTTAGTTTTTGATGGATTTTCTTGAAACTTTATACAGAGTTGAAGGATGGCATGATGTTGTGTCTCCAGTAACGGCTTCTTCCGAGAAAAAAAACTTTTTACAGAATTATGCCCCGTTATGGAAAAAATGGTAACTAGCGTGTCCGGCTATGCATTTGCTTTGTTTTCAATGGATTTTCTTGAAACTTTTTACACAGTTGAAGGACTTCATGCACTTGTGCCTCCAGTAAATGCTTTTTACATAGTTATGCCCCTTTATTTGAAAAATGGTTATAATTTTGTCCAGTTATGCATTTCCTCAGTTTTCACAAAATTGGTGTATAGTTAAAAGACCATATAGTGTTGTGATGTTCCCCCCAAGTAGTCCTTTTAAACAAATTATGCCACTTTAGCACTTTTTATCAGAGTTATGCCCCTTTTTCATACAAAATGTGTCATAATTTTGTCCGGCTATGCATTCACTTAGTTTTTGATGGATTTTCTTGAATTTTTTCTACAGAGTTTAAGGATGGCATGAAGTTGTGTCTCCAGTAACGGCTTCTTCCGAAAAAAACCTTTTTACAGAGTTATGCCCCTTTATGTAAAAAAAGGTTACTAGCTTGTCCGGCTATGCATTTGCTTTGTTTTCAATAGATTTTACTAAAATTTGGTATGTAGTTAGAAGACCCTATGAGGCTTAGCTCTATGCAAAGATTTTGCCGAATTACCAGTTCTAATAGAGTTATGCCCCTTTTCTTTAAAAACGAGCAAAATTTTGTTCGGCTATGCATTCACCAAGTTCTTACCTAAACATAGAACATGTTTGATTTGGTTATAGTACCATAAATAGGCAGCTTCACAAAGTATCCAAACCAATCATGGAAAAGCGGGGGGTATACTTGTCACCCCCTCGGTGACAGCTCTAGTTTAAATATGTGTACAGGTGTATAATGGCAAGACATGTGCTTTATGTACCAATTTTTCATCTGCCTGGAGTCTAAATTGAGTACAAGCTCAGTTTTTCTGTCCTAATTAAAACAATATTTCTTGGTAGTACTACATTTTATGGATATTTATATAGACAATTTGTGTATTGTATACCATTTTCATGTCTAGATCTGTATGCAGATGCCTAAGATTAAAGGTCACGCAGAGGGTGAATTCAAATTATACTCCACTCACTTAATGGTTAAGAGACAACATTACTAGATGCAGGCATAAAAAATCTTTATTTGCAAATTTACATACGGGTATTATATTTCTGATTAAAAAGTATATATCTTGTATCCAATTAAAATATATGTATATTTAATGTTATATCAATTTAACAACTGAAGTTAAGATAGAAAGAAATATTAAACAAAGTTTTACCTTCAGACATCATCCAAAAAGTGACAGATTACAATTTTCAAGGATACCATGTTACAGGACCACTGTTCAGCCACTGTAACAAGTTTAATTTACATGTCAATATTTCGGTGACCTTATCTATGTAAATAAATCCAATTTTTGCATTAATACTTTAAAACCTAGTGAATCAGAATCTATAGCATGTATATATTGCATAAAGAAATTAAAGCGAAAATATATTGATACTGTTTTACGAATTTTTTTTGAAGCATAAGAAAAAAATACTGATCAGGACAGCCAATAATGTTTTAGCAAACTTATACTTACATATAGAATTTCTGGCAAGCTTATACTTACACATAAAATTTCTGGCAAGGAATATGACAATGTCTAAAAATGTATCCACTATAGGCTGTTTTACTGTGAGATCAAGTCTGCAGAAAAGACGTGTATATGTATACATGTATATATTATTCAAAGGTGGAAATTGAAATTATTCCAAAGAATAATTTGACCCATAATTAAAATATAACATTTTGGTGCTGCCAGGGGGTATCATATATTCACAAATAAATGATAAAATCATTGCCTTGTTTAAATTCACAACTGATGTAATACATATGATGTACAAAGAATTTAAAACACACAAAAAAGTCATATGACCCATAATTTAAAATAGGACATTAAAAATTGGCTACATTTGGTTTATTCTATAGAATAAGTTAAAACAAAATAAGGTAAAACCTCTCAGCCTTGTTTAAATTCAGAATTGATTTAACTGCAAGTAAAATGAACTACATTAACCATCGTATTGAAAATAGTAAAACAGTAATGAACACAGTTCTATAACAATACTAAAACAAAATCAGAACATTGTTTTTCTAGCACCAAATAAATATAAACAGTGATTAAAGCATATATATAAAAGAGGAAAAAAAGCAGTTAATTATATAAATGTACATGTATAGGCAAGAATTAGAACTGGCAATCTAGTCTTTGAATCAATAGTTGAGTACCATGTCATGTGCATATTTATAATTACTTCCTAGAAGACAGGTATTTTTCAGTATATATATATCTATTACACATGGGCCTAATTATGGTGACATCATTGACTAGAGATAAAGAACGTCTAATAGTATATATAAATCTGATTACACATAATATGCACAATGACACAAACTCTTGTCAGAGTGATATGAACAATTTTGCTATTCAGTTTTACAGGAATTAAAATGTTCATTTACACAACTTTAAATCAATGACAACAAATTATATATATAATTACTAGGTAAAGTTGAAATCCTTTTCTCCAATTTCAGATTATTGTACATTCATGTGCAGTAGCAATCCAACTAACAGTCACTACTGAACAGTATATATACTGGCTTACAAAACCAAGGAAATTTTTGAAGATAAGACATTGAAAATTTAGCATTTCCTTTTTGCAGATTATTAAATTCAGTCAAGTCCACAGAACTCTTTCTCCAATGTGACAACAGTCTTCAGTTTAAAATATATGGAATATAATGGAGATTCATCACAAAATACTTGAATGAAAATCCATGTGATGTAGCTGGTATATATATATGTATCATCCTGTTTTGATTGACTGTTCAAAGGCTTCCGCTCCATAGATATAGTATGCTAATGTCTGAAACAGCAGTCTGAAGTGTCCTGGCAGTACTGAACAACTGGTATACACACACATGGCTATCACTGCAATCAATATTGAGTCTGAAAATTCATTAAGGTTAACAATTTTAAACAAAGTACACTTGCACATTTATTACTGATAATTATAATGTCAGAACAAATGAGATAGGATATGATTATATACTTATATACTACATACAAGTTAACGCCAGTTAAAAGTTTCTTGCTGCGTTACACCTCTTAATATTGTTGGAGTGAGTACATTCTACCATATCTTTATGCTTAACATTCCTGGTTTATTTGTGTTTTAATATTGTTGCATGTTGCGAGTACATCCTCTCATGATATTATTACGATTAACATTCCTGGTTTATTTGTGTTTTAATATTGTTGCATGTTGAGAGTACATCCTCCCATATTATTACGATTAACATTTCCTGGTTTATTTGTGTTTTAACTAGAGAATCACTTGTGTTGTAGCTATATAAAAACATGGAATTCTCCTACACCGTTTGGTGTTGCAAAGATTTTGGTACACACACAATAAAATCGAGCGTGACATAACAACTACCTAAAATATATGGATAGATGAGATATTTATTTACTCCAAAACACACGTTAAGTCCCATATTAGTGTTATATCCCATCCGTATAGACCCTAATTGCTTTACACTTGTCAGAAGTTCACACTTGACTCGACGCCATATTGCTAACTATGTACGTCGAGGGAGGCCTTATCACTCTAATCAGTGAGCAAAAAGAAAAAAAATACATCAAAAAAATAAGTTTATATAATTTACCGCTTATAATTTGTAAATAATGTATTCTTGTATTTATAATTTACCGTTTATAATTTTTAAATATTGTACAATTTTATTCTTATATTATAATATAACAGATATTTTTGGGAATAACAAGCTTAGTTTTTGGTAGTTAAACTATGTAAGAGGAAAAACATAATAAACAATATTTGGTCTTTTCAGTCCATTGCGTTCCGATTTGGGTGGTTAGTTGCAGTCAGTGTGAAATTTTGACCAGCGTAAGGGTCTCAATGAACAGAATATAACAATGATTTGGGACTAAATGGGAGTTTAGGGGTTAATAGATATATCTTATCCATCCATATATGTAAGGTAGGTGTTATGTCGCACCCGATTTTATTGTGTTTGCAGCAAAATCTTAGCGACGCCGAACGGTGTCAGATAATTCCACGTTTTCATATAGAAGCGAGCTCTGGCCCTACACCAGACATGGTGTCAGGGCCAGAGGAAACTCGGGCTATTGTGTTGTAGCATTCCCCATTCACAATATTGAAATGTTAGGTAAGATACATCTTTCCTATCCTTATTTCTATAATGACACATATACCCATTTCCTACATTTTATACATACAAGTAACCACAGGTAGGGGTCTGTAATTAAAGTTATAATGAAATTGTCTTATCTTAATTTGAAACAACATGCACGAGTCAATATGTTGTATTACAAAAAGCACGATAAAGCCAACATTTTTCTATAGCTGAAGTGTCTTCAGTCGTGATTCCCACCTGTAGGCCTATCAAACGCAAAATCGGGACCGGGTGCGGTTTCCGCAATCGTTTATGCTTTTTGAAAAGGATACTGAACGTTCGTACTTCCATTGGTTCCAGCATGTATAGGGATGTTACCAGTGTGTATTGCAGGTAGAAATAATGAATGGACTTCTTGATCCTTTCAAAAACCATCTTTAGACCGTAGGTTGTTGTGAATGTTTTCAATGTTGTCAAATTTCCTTATGATGCCTCACGTCATCAGTTACAAGTCAATATCACAATAATGGTTGAATAGACGTGTTGCATTCAAGCGCACGCTTGATCATTTGGACCGGATGTTGATTAGGTCGTCTGTTAAGGACCAGAGATTTATCACGTGATATGTACGTCTCTGCTATGGCTTATATCACAGGGGGTACATATACAGAGGAGCGGACCGAATCGAACCTACATTTGAATTTGAAGATCGAGAAAACTATACATACATTGAGGAATATGGCGATAACAATCTGAACTTCAAAAAAAAAAAAATAGCTGCCTGTCGGCCTTTTTTTCCGGTCAGGTGTCCGTTTCACAGCGCATACGTATAACTTTACGGGTACCCAGACCCAGAATCGAATGGGCACAACTATAGTGACATACCCCTGCAGTTCTTTTCACGAAACAGCAATAACAAACTTCAACAGTCAAAATCCAAGATGGCCACCTGTCGGTCATTTTGTTTTTTCTGATCAGACTAAAATAAATGGGCACAAATAGGGAAACCTACATATGAAGTTTGAGAAATATACCTCCGGTACTTTTGAAGGAATAGCGATAACAATGATTATTTTTTGAACGCACGATGGATATAGGGCGATTTGAATTTCGAAAAAAAATCATGTATCCGTGCAGGGACGTATAATAATCTATATATGTCCCTGATCCGTGTGCTTATTCCATTGAAAATCATATGAAGATTTATGCAAATAGAAAAAAAATATAAAAATAAATAAAGCACATTTTCGTCTAAATACTATTTAATACGCAAAAATTCACCAAAATGATAATACATATTACAAATAGTCTTTGTATATAAGTTCATATTATGTTTTATTGTATATACCTGAATTGCTTTATGTGAAAGTTTACATCATTTTGGTTCACCAAAGAGTTGCTTCCCCTGACACGGAATCATCCTGAATATATAATATTTTAAAGTATTCGAAGGTATCATTTGCTCCATATGGAAAACTAAATCAACGCAGAAAATTATATATAAACAGTACATGATGTATCGCAGGTAGATTTAGTTCTAAATTAACGAGGAGAAATTTGAAATGATCATATACCTTAATTATCACCGGTTATAGCAGTTTTAATTGAGGTGTAAAACAATGAGGTGTATTTGGGCCTTTATTTTTCACCATGTAAAGATGCGTTATTTCCGTATTACACTTCAAGTTGTTCTGATACTAATGCTTAATAAAAAAAATAACATAAGTTTTTTAATATTCAAGTATATATACATTTTTTATAATTTGGAATCGGAAAACAAGCTTACAGCCTATATTAATTCCTTTCCCAATGAATACGTATTGGCTCATCCAACGTTGTGTATACAGGGCCGCGATCACGTAACGCTCACGAGAGGTTTAATTTAGAAATTGAACATTAATTATTATTATACGTACATTACCTGATTGCCACGTAGGAGCATGTGTTCGTGCGATACAGTCGGGTAATACATGCTAATGTATGCGGATGACTTAGTAATGTTTTCTGAAACTATTGAAGGTTTACAGAATTTCTAAGACAATCTGAATGATTAACACTGAAAAAACAAAGTTATTGTATTTAGAAATGGAGGTCGAATACGAGATAGAGAAAAATGGATGCATAATGGTGTGGAGGTGGAGGTTGTAGATGTATTCAGCTATTTAGGAGTAAAACTTAATTTGCTAATAAATTTAACCATATATAGAAACAGTTATCTTATCAAGGACGAAAGGTCATGTTTGATCTTTTTTTCAAGCTGTTCTAACTTGAGCCTTATTCTACAACGTTATTGAATTTATTTGACACATTATTAAGTTTGTAGTATAATGCATTATGCATGTGCAGTTTGGGGATCTACAAAATGCTTAGATATTGAGAAAGTACATTTGCACTTTTGTAAGAAGATTTTAAAAGTTAAGAAGTCGATTTGTAATGCAATGCTGTATTTTGAATTAGGTCGATATCCTTTAGAATATATAAGAAAATTTAGAATGATAAGGTACTGGTTAAAATAATGGATTCAAAAACTTGTATTGTAAAGACTGCATACTTATTTTTAAGAAGTAGCAATATAGGTACATATATGCAATTCCTTTAACTGGGTTAATTATGTCAAACAGTGTCTTTTCGCTGTCGGATTCGCAGATGTATGGACAAATTGCTATTCTTATAACTATAAAAGTATTTTGTATCTGATAAACAAGACTATTTAATCAAAGCCAACAATATCTGAGAGGTTTATTAGAGGCCTCGCCTAAATGTATTTTATATCAGCACCTAGTAAACCAACATACCCTACAATACTATTTGACGTAGTTTATTCCTGTGAAATACCGAATATGTTTATCAAAGTACAACGAGAGAACAAAGACTCTGTATGAGCTGCAATTTAGACTGAATGAATATCATTTTATTTTGAGATGCAGAAATTATCATAATCTGAGAGTAAAATACATAAAACCATATTAATGGCGAAATCCATCAGTATACAAACTTATACAGCTATTAAGTGTTCATAATATGTGTGATCTTCGTGAACTCGCTAGATATATATTTGAGGCTAATAAGGCACGGGTGATGTAAAATATGTGCAAATTTATTGGTGGCGGCGGTGTTGGTGGTGGTGATGATGATGATGATGATGACAAAGACGACGAAGGTGAATTGAATTAAGAGTGAGATATGTGTGTGTATGTGAGGTCTGTGTTTATTAGCTACCTTTTCCTATATGTATGTAATTATATGCCATTTATATACTACATGTATATTAAGGTAATAAATTAATTGAATTGAATACGTTCCGTTTTATTTTAAACTTAACTCACCAGCAGACCAAAGGGAGGCTACCAGTCCACACTGCGTTACAATTGCGCTGAAGTAGCGTCATAGCGCGATTGCCAAAGTGGCTCCCAGTAAATCTCACAAAGTGGGTATTTCAGAAATGCCACTAATGACAGAATTCACTGAATATGACCCACGTATACTTATGATTGGTTGTACGTAAATTTAAGGATGCGCGGGTTCTATAATGAAATAATGATTAATCGATTGATTCGTACTCTTATCTATTTTAATTACGATGATAGTAACATCGCCCAATATCCACACATAGAGACGTCGAAACTTTGAATCTCACATAAACACGAGGCGGTATTAATCTTACTGGAATGAAAATAAGTGGGTCGACATTTCGAGGAAGGGAGTTCGTAAGCATCCCGGAGAAGAAAGACAACTCCAAGAAAGAACACGTTACAGATGGAGATCGCACAGCGCCAGAAGTAACACCTCTTCCGAGAAAAGCGTGCATTGGCAGCAATGGCTTTGTCACACGAATTAGCATTTTAAGGTTGATAAAGTAGAGCTAATTACACTTTATTTCCGATTCGTTGATACGTTCTTGGAGTAACTTCGAATAATTCTGACCTGAATGGTTTGTCGCGTTTTCCATCCAGCGTCAATCGTGACTTGTACATGGTTTATCCCCTAGACCGTTAACAATCATGTAAATCTCACAAAGTGGATATTTCAGAAATGCCACTAATGACAGAATTCACTGAATATGACCCACGTATACTTATGATTGGTTGTACGTAAATTTAAGGTGCGTGGGTTCTATAATGAAATAATGATTAATCGATTGATTCGTACTCTATCTATTTTAATTACGATGATAGTAACATCGCCCAATATCCACACATAGAGACCAAACTGACGCGAGACAATTTGCAATGCTTTGGATTTCGAAACTTACAGAGACTGAAAAAGTTTCGCGGTCACCGAAGATGAAACGCTTTAATGAATAATATGGTGTCCGAACCATGACCTATTGTTGGTGAACCATGGCGCTATCCGATATAGTATACAATGTCACTCACCTACTAATAACGGATTAATTCAATACAAGATGTCGCATTCAATATTGCATAATAATTACAAAATGTAATATATGTTTTAGTATTGTCAGCACATCAACAAGCGCGTCATTTTCATCCTGAACGTTCCATTCGGGTTTTTTTCTCTCGTTATCAGTTGTATGTAACCTGTTTTACGGCTCAGCAGAGTAAGTAAATACACAAGTCCACTTCTCCATGTTCTTACTATGATTCAAAACAACCTGGCGACACACGTGTATCGTGGCGATAAACATACCAATCCATACCTCGATGTTATCGTGACGTGGACTTTAACAATACTACATACTACAACACCTTGTATTAGTACATTTGATATATGCACATTCAAAATGTATACTTCAAACACCTATGATATGGTCTCTGAATAATTTCAGTGCTCAGCAGACACATGATGCTGCGTGCATAATAATCTGCTGTGATCGCCTTAGTTTACATGTATACAAGCGGAAGTGTAATTTCAGTCGACAGCCGATTGGATGCATCATGCTTGTGATTTAATGAATTTCTGCATATATATGTATTCGTAAATGAGACTGAACTATCTTTTCTGTGTACTTATTTGTACCTAGTCATGTTGATTGTACATTCAATTAACCGCCCCAGGGTAGCGCGTGTTGTTATGACTGCCCCGTATATTGGGATGTGCTCGGTATCGAGTTACTATATCGATAAGTGATATACATGATCTCAGTCCGGAGCTATACATATGTATACAAGATGTCAGCCCGGATGATCTAAGTAGGACTGTGTGAATATACTGTCTACAGTTGTAACAATGGGATTTCTTCGGAGCACGTCTAACTGCGAACTTAAAGTGTTCGGACGCTGATTTTGGGAATTTGTTATTTTACAAGCTTCTACGGATTGTTTGAACATCCACGTACCCAACTGTAACCATGTAATTCATGACGTCGTTAACTACACCTTTGAATTCCACCATTAGACGATGGACCTGATAATGAAGAAAAGCTACGCTAAGTTATTAGTATTAAGTGGTGGCTGGTTCCTCTTCTTCCTCAGCTTCTCCTCAATACGGAACGTCACCAGCAGCATCAACCATGAGGATGGTTTGGGCCTATGCTCTATGGCCGGTACATACGCGGGATTCATGTTGGCTTGCTGTGTTACTGCTAGTATAGTGAGACGCTACACCAGTAAGTGGGTTCTGGTTGTTTCATTAGGTATACAAATAGTCTTCGTGTTGGCCAATCTGAGCCGGAACCTCTATCTGCTGGTGCCGATTTCTGTACTATGTGGTGCCTCTCAGGCCGCAATGTGGACAGCGGCCAGCACTTACGTTATAGATCTTGTAATGCAGCTTGAGGTCAGAGGATCCCCAGGAATGGTTTCTAGAAGTCTTAAAGCTAGAATGTTTGGTATTTTCTTCTTCTTTGGATCATTGGCGCCCGTGTTTGGGGCTCTATTAACTTCTTTTATACTATCTTACGACAAAAGTGATAGGCTCGTTCAAATTTCAAAGGCTAATAACACGAATTTCGGGAATCATGAGTCCTTTACCAGTAACTGTAGTAATGCTTCCTCTATAGGTACGGTTAATATAGGAGAGTACCGGACTAGAGAGACTATAGATTCTCTATGTGGCCCCAGGTTCTGTCATGCTAACTTTGATCAATATGCCGAAAGGGCCGTGAACAAGGAAACTCGTGCTCTCCTTTTCGGAGTATACACGGCGTGTATGGCGACTGCTTTGTTAGGTTATGCATTTTTTCTAGACGGCAGTAAAACTTTGAAGGAGGTTCTGTGTTCTGGCCAAGTATGCGTCGACTTCCTGGAGGACACAAAATCAGTCTTCAAGCTCATTGTGGAATGTAATTTTCTGCTGATCATTCCACTCATTCTGTTTCACGGGATCCAAACAGCTTTCTTCTCCGGCGAAGTCACAAAGGTAGGTCATGTCCCCTGCTCTACATATCATGTTTTAGTCCAAACTAACAACTTCACAATGGGTTTTCGGTTTAAACATAAGTTAACAACATCATAAATATATGTTTATTTCAGATTGTAAATTAGGTAAATGTGCGATGGTCATATCGTTTTAGCCGAAATCATAATTTCATTTTGTCCGCATTATTATCGGTAGATAACCGTAAATTCAGGGCATGACCTAGAAAGATATCAACATATTATGAAAGCTATTAGGTCATTGGACCTGGTATGTTTTGTAACCTTCCTATTGTATTGATAATACTCATATTATAATATCACTATGAATAATTATAATGAAGGTGTACAGTAAATATATTCAAAACTCAAAGTTGCATCAAAGCATGTCCCAAATAACTATTAGGTGTTATTGATTACATAATGTAATTATTAATTAAAATATTTTAAGAATTAAGTGTCTTTCTAGTGGTTTTATTAAAGAATTTAAGTCTGTATTTTGTCGATATTTGTCGCGGTCCATTCCAAATATGAATAACATATTATGGTATAATAACGTATAGTAATACAACCACGGGAAAGACACTTTGATTATTGTAATTACTGTTCATTCTTTAAACTTTTAAAACTTTTGCTGACTCAGAGTGTGGTATACTCACATACTTAAAAGTTGATTGTATTGCTGGCTTTGATAAGCATTTGAAACAGTCGTCATGATGTCAGAAATTCCCTGCCTTTATCAGTTAACAAATATATAGAAGTTCTTTGAGATGGAATTGTTTTATTGTTTCATCTAAAAATGGTATCAAAATAGCTATCGTCAATTATGTTGTGAATCTCATTTGGTGTAAATTAAGATAGTACTAAGCTAGTATTTTGACCGCACGACGTCGAAACTTTGAATCTCGCATAAACACGAGGCGGTATTAATCTTACTGGAATGAAAATAAGTGGGTCGACATTTCGAGGAAGGGAGTTCGTAAGCATCCCGGAGAAGAAAGACAACTCCAAGAAAGAACACGTTACAGATGGAGATCGCACAGCGCCAGAAGTAACACCTCTTCCGAGAAAAGCGTGCATTGACAGCAATGGCTATGTCACCCGAATTAGCATTTTAAGGTTGATAAAGTAGAGCTAATACTTTATTTCCGATTCGTTGATACGTTCTTGGAGTAACTTCGAATAATTCTGACCTGAATGCTTTGTCGCGTTTTCCATCCAGCGTCAATCGTGACTTGTACATGGTTTATCGCCCAGACCGTTAACAATCATGTGCAAGTAAACTTCATGTTATTTACTAAATCAGTCTAACTAATAAACGCAATCTTCTGCATTACAAAGCATCGCATGCAAACCCCCTCGCGTGTCGGGTGTACTCGCTGAATCCCGCGGGAAGTTATGAGGCCAACTCGTTTGAGATATTTCATACTTGACCAACTTATACATTTTGATCAAAATATGTTTTTAAACGGTGACCTTGCCCTTGACCTTGGCACTCTAAAACACCATTACATGAAGTTTGATCAAAATTCGTTTTAAAATGAAGTTGCTACAGCACTGACAAATGGTAACATACGATCATCGCACGTCGCGCGACATTGCGCGTGAAATACTATTTCTAACGACAAACAAAGGTTATTGACCTTTGGTTGAAATCAAAAGAATTTATGTTTACATTCTTTGTACATCAATACCACACTCGGAAGCTTTATGGAATCGACATCTTTGTCATACTATAGTACTGTTGGTGTCATTGGGGACCGATGTAATGTCGCGACAAATGATTCACACCTTGAGCGGAAATCTCACTGTTTCAGTTCCGGCATTTATCAGTTCGCGGAAATCATCATCACCATTATAAAAAAAAAAGCATATTGCACATATTAAATAGTTTAACAGTATATAGCTGAATTGTTTCATCAGAATATTTCGTAAAATGTACTGAAAGACCGATAAGCTTTTTCTTCGACTTGTCGTTTGTTACGTGTTTTGTGTTGGTTAGTAAACCCGCGTAATGATTTCTCAAAGGAAGAAGTCCGTCAGAGAAAGTCGAAAACGTCTTATGTGGATTGGAATTGTACCGTTTGTATTTTCGTTGTTTGTACTCCCTTCATAAATCGCTGCGGTTTGTACTAGACCTATTGTTTAATTTTAACGTGATATTAGAAATAAAAACTTGACACCACTATAAAGAGTTGACCCGGTGTTATTATTTATTTATTATAACGATATACATATGTATCAGTGAGGTAATATAGGGAATAAAAAGGCCATACATAGGGGTTGACACGTCCCTATGACCCAGAATAACCACAGGGTCCGACCCCTAGATCACTCATTAAAAAAATGAGGTGGAGGGGGGATCTAGGAGTCGGACCCTGGGGTTAATTTTTATTCTGGGACATAACTTTACATTGTCACAAGCCCCTGTGCCCCAGTGCTGTTTGTTATTTAGTCACCGACGGAAGTGCCTATTCGCACTACGTACACGAACTCGGACTCATACTATACGATGACTGTGGTCGTACCAAAAGAAAAGTACTTATGGATACTTTATAACAGTTTCCGACACCTTATCAAAGCTATTCTATATGATTCCATTTGAACAGCATGTGTTTATAATGTGTTATTTGATCCACGGACAATATCTAATCTATAGTTAACACACTTGCCTTTCACCTAGGCGGCCGGGGTTCGATTCCCCGATCGAACGTGAAAATGTATGGGGTTACCTGCCCGACCCCGTAGGTTTTTTCCCCGCATACTCCGGTTTCCTCCCACAGCTTGACCCCTCGCGCGCCAACAAGAGCGATTAATACGTGTTTGGCAATTATAAGATAAGCCAAGTTTACGATATGTAATATACATTAATTATATAAGTCCGTGTGGTAGTCAACTCTGAAGATAGACAGTCGTATACGGTTTGTTTTTTTAAAGGTAATATTTCCGGCATAGATCTTGACTGTACTGTCTACGAGAATAAACAATTGTCAATGTCCGGCCCAACAGAACAGAATGTCCGCAAAACATAACGATGAAAATCACATGAACTGTTCAATAATTTTGTGTAAGCTGTATACATTAATTCAGATTATTTCATAGTTTTCCTATAAATTGGAATAGATGACATGTTAAGATCGACTATAGATCTGTCACAGACACAGGAACTTGGCACGAACTCCAAACTCATGGTCTATAATCAGTGTTTATAATGAATTCAGTATTTGGAACAATATCTCTTAAAACTAGCTATTTCACTTTCACCTTTGTATGTGTATGTATTATACTGTAAGGTAAGTAGGAATAATTACTATATGTCGTGTTATTGTGTTCTCACGTCGTGAAACTTAATCTTTATGTCGTGCCGAGGAGGAGGAGGAGGAGGAGGAGGAGGTTAAATCAGTTTACAGCACAATTTAGCTTTATTACCACTAACACCATTTTCTAATAGACACGGGTGCACGCATATATTCTACAGAAGTGTTATTTGAGACGACCACAGTTGCATAATATGCGTCAGTGTGCACACATAGCTGAATATGTTATAGATAATAAGTCCTTAATTTTATAGCCGCACGTGCCTGGATAATCATATGCACAATTTGCGTGACGGAAAGGAAGTCAGTAAAGTTAAGTATACGGGATATCGCAGGATTAAGGGAGAACAATGTGATAATGTTGAAGGCGATAGAGCTCCCCTGGACGGGGAATGGAGAACTCCCTTGGAGATAGAAAAGGGGAAACCCATGGATTGGGGAGTACAGAGAGCTCCCCTGGACGGGGAAGGGACAATTCCCATGGAGAGAGAAAAAGGGAAGCCCGTGGATTGGGGAGTAAGAGAGCTCCCCTGGACGGGGAAGGGACAATTCCCATGGAGAGAGAAAAGGGAAACCCATGGATAGGGGAGTTAAGAGAGCTCCCCTGGACGGGGAACACAGAGGACTCCCCGAATAGAAAATGGAGAACACACAAGGATGAGAGAAGAAAGCTACAGGAGAGAAAAGGAAGCAGGGGCAAAGGGGAAAGAACATACATCTTATAGTTGTGTTACTGTTGCCATTTGCGTTAAATACTGATATAATAGTTTGACCAGTAGGTAGACATATTGCCCAGATGCATGAGTTGTGTACATTATAGACAAATGTATCGTTACTATTGATATGGTGTTTGTTAATCTGTATCGAAATTGTCGCTGACATTATTTATACAGTTATAATAATGTCAACATTTCATGCATGACCCGTTCACATGTTCACTGGTACTTTGGACCCTATTTCAGTAATATAGTGGTATTAGGATACCAAGATAAAATGAGAAAACCGTACGCTCTATAAGTGTACTGATATGTGAATAAATTAATAACGACATATTATCAGTCATGCATACACTGCTGTTGCTGTACTTGAGATTTAATGTCGTGGTCTATTATACGGTATCCATTTGGGGAAAAAACATGTCCATATTTCAGTAAAACGACTCTCAATATGAATAAATAAATTAAAATATCTTATATTTCTTTAAATATTTTTTTTCGTTATCGTTACCGTAATTAAACAGATATTGACGCCTGTTTTCCGCAACTCTTTATCATCGTAACGGCGATAATAACGTACCGATTTTCAACGTACCAAAATTGCATTTCTCGCGTAATATTCAAGGAAAGCGAACCTTTCCTACTTTTTTATTTCAAATTATATGTTATTATGAGGGTATATCGTAGATCCCATGCGTTTAAAAGTTTACAAATTATAATTAAGGCTTTATCGGTTTTAAACTATAGGCCAAAGTACTCAAGTACATCAAAAACAATGTATGGTTGTCTACAGTTAAGCTGCTATCTTGTATAGCCAACTATTGGGAAATGCATTCTGACCGCTACCTTTGGATGTGACAATGGTAGGAATTGGGTATTAATTAATTTTTTCTGTTTGCTGTATGCCCTAGGCGTTTGCTGGCTGCCTGTACGGGATAGACATGGTCGGGTACTAATTTATGTTTTCTGTTTGCTGTATGCCCTAGGCGTTTGCTGGCTGCCTGTACGGGATAGCTATGGTCGGGTACTAATTTATTTGTTCTGTTTGCTGTATGCCCTAGGCGTTTGCTGGCTGCCTGTACGGGATAGATATGGTCGGGTACTAATTTATTTTTTCTGTTTGCTGTATGCCCTAGGCGTTTGCTGGCTGCCTGTACGGGATAGATATGGTTGGGTACTAATTTATGTTTTCTGTTTGCTGTATGCCCTAGGCGTTTGCTGGCTGCCTGTACGGGATAGATATGGTTGGGTACTAATTTATGTTTTCTGTTTGCTGTATGCCCTAGGCGTTTGCTGGCTGCCTGTACGGGATAGATATGGTCGGGTACTAATTTATTTGTTCTGTTTGCTGTATGCCCTAGGTGTTTGCTGGCTGCCTGTACGGGATAGATATGGTTGGGTACTAATTTATTTGTTCTGTTTGCTGTATGACGCAGGCGTTTGCTGGCTGCCTGTACGGGATAGATATGGTCGGGTACTAATTTATTTTTTCTGTTTGCTGTATGACGCAGGCGTTTGCTGGCTGCCTGTACGGGATAGATATGGTTGGGTACTAATTTATGTTTTCTGTTTGCTGTATGCCCTAGGCGTTTGCTGGCTGCCTGTACGGGATAGATATGGTTGGGTACTAATTTATTTGTTCTGTTTGCTGTATGACGCAGGCGTTTGCTGGCTGCCTGTCCGGGATAGACATGGTCGGGTACTAATTTATGTTTTCTGTTTGCTGTATGCCCTAGGCGTTTGCTGGCTGCCTGTACGGGATAGATATGGTCGGGTACTAATTTATTTTTTCTGTTTGCTGTATGACGCAGGCGTTTGCTGGCTGCCTGTCCGGGATAGACATGGTTGGGTACTAATTTATGTTTTCTGTTTGCTGTATGACGCAGGCGTTTGCTGGCTGCCTGTATGGGATAGATATGGTTGGGTACTTCGTGGCTGTGTTTGGTACCAGTGCTGCATTGACCGCCTTTACCACGGGATTCGCCTCCAAAATCGTCAACAGAACATTCTTTCTGTCAACCGGTGAGAAGTTATATTGATTGAATCTATTATGTAACTTTAAAGTTAACATTTCTAAGAGAATGTAATATTTCCAAACCTTATCATACTGGTCAACCGCCATGGCACTCGACTTTCTAAAAGGATTACAATCTAGGCCAGTGTTTCGGTAACGTGTGTGTACTGTTTTTGTTTTTGATTTTTGTGGTTTGTGTGTGTGTGTTTTTTTATATTTGCTACGACATACTACTCAGAACTTCTCAAAAGAATAAGTTATTATTACTAACCAAATTTTGAGAAACTATTTGGCAATTCTACGCTTTTGTTGTAAATTTCCAACTCAACATTTTGGATGTAAATTGCCAATTATACATTACTAATGTCCGTACTGTCACAACGTCCACAAGGCTTTGTTCTAATGTCCGTACTGTCATAACGTTCACAAGGCTTTGTTCTAATGTCCGTACTGTCACAACGTTTACAAGGCTTTGTTCTAATCTCCGTACTGTTATAACGTCCACAAGGCTTTGTTCTAATGTCCGTACTGTCACAACGTCCACACAGCTTTGTTCTAATGTCCGTACTGTTATAACGTTCACACAGCTTTGTTCTAATCTCCGTACTGTTATAACGTTCACAAGGCTTTGTTCTAATGTCCGTACTGTTATAACGTTCACACAGCTTTGTTCTAATGTCCGTACTGTCACAACGTTCACACAGCTTTGTTCTAATGTCAGTACTGTTATAACGCCCACAAGGCTTTGTTCTAATGTCCGTACTGTTATAACGTCCACAAGGCTTTGTTGTAATGTCCGTACTGTCATAACGTCCACAAGGCTTTGTTCTAATGTCCGTACTGTTATAACGTCCACAAGGCTTTGTTCTAATGTCTGTACTGTTATAACGTTTACAAGGCTTTGTTCTAATGTCCGTACTGTTATAACGTCCACAAGGCTTTGTTCTAATGTCTGTACTGTTATAACGCCCACAAGGCTTTGTTCTAATGTCCGTACTGTTATAACGTCCACAAGGCTTTGTTCTAATGTCCGTACTGTTATAACGCCCACAAGGCTTTGTTCTAATGTCCGTACTGTTATAACGTCCACAAGGCTTTGTTCTAATGTCCGTACTGTTATAACGTTTACAAGGCTTTGTTCTAATGTCCGTACTGTTATAACGTTCACAAGGCTTTGTTCTAATGTCCGTACTGTTATAACGTTTACAAGGCTTTGTTCTAATGTCCGTACTGTTATAACGTCCACAAGGCTTTATTCTAATGTCCGTACTGTTATAACGTTTACAAGGCTTTGTTCTAATGTCCGTACTGTTATAACGTTTACACAGCTTTGTTCTAATGTCCGTACTGTTATAACGCCCACAAGGCTTTGTTCTAATGTCTGTACTGTCATAACGTTCACAAGGCTTTGTTCTAATGTCTGTACTGTCACAACGTTCACAAGGCTTTGTTCTAATGTCTGTACTGTTATAACGTCCACACAGCTTTGTTCTAATGTCCGTACTATGACAACGTTCACACAGCTTTGTTCTAATGTCCTTACTGTGACAACGTTCACACAGCTTTGTTCTAATGTCCGTACTGTGACAACGTTCACACAGCTTTGTTCTAATGTCCGTACTGTTATAACGTTCACACAGCTTTGTTCTAATGTCCGTACTGTCACAACGTTCACACAGCTTTGTTCTAATGTCCGTACTGTTATAACGTTCACACAGCTTTGTTCTAATGTCCGTACTGTCACAACGTTTACACAGCTTTGTTCTAATGTCCGTACTGTTATAACGTCCACAAGGCTTTGTTCTAATGTCCGTACTGTCACAACGTTCACAGAGCTTTGTTCTAATGTCCGTACTGTCACAACGTTCACACAGCTTTGTTCTAATGTCCGTACTGTTATAACGTCCACAAGGCTTTATTCTAATGTCCGTACTGTTATAACGTCCACAAGGCTTTGTTCTAATGTCCGTACTGTCACAACGTTCACACAGCTTTGTTCTAATGTCTGTACTGTCATAACGTCCACAAGGCTTTGTTCTAATGTCTGTACTGTTATAACGTCCACAAGGCTTTGTTCTAATGTCCGTACTGTTATAACGTTCACAAGGCTTTGTTCTAATGTCCGTACTGTTATAACGTTCACACAGCTTTGTTCTAATGTCAGTACTGTTATAACGTTCACAAGGCTTTGTTCTAATGTCAGTACTGTGACAACGTTTATAAAGCTTTGTTCTAATGTCCGTACTGTTATAACGTTCACAAGGCTTTGTTCTAATGTCCGTACTGTTATAACGTTCACAAGGCTTTGTTCTAATGTCCGTACTGTCACAACGTTCACACAGCTTTGTTCTAATGTCTGTACTGTTATAACGTCCACAAGGCTTTGTTCTAATGTCTGTACTGTTATAACGTTCACAAGGCTTTGTTCTAATGTCCGTACTGTTATAACGTTCACAAGGCTTTGTTCTAATGTCCGTACTGTTATAACGTCCACAAGGCTTTGTTCTAATGTCCGTACTGTTATAACGTTCACAAGGCTTTGTTCTAATGTCCGTACTGTTATAACGTCCACAAGGCTTTGTTCTAATGTCCGTACTGTTATAACGTCCACAAGGCTTTGTTCTAATGTCCGTACTGTTTAACGTTTATAAAGTTTTGTTCTAATGTCCGTACTGTTATAACGTTCACACAGCTTTGTTCTAATGTCCGTACTGTTATAACGTCCACAAGGCTTTGTTCTAATGTCCGTACTGTTATAACGTTCACACAGCTTTGTTCTAATGTCCGTACTGTTATAACGTTCACACAGCTTTGTTCTAATCTCCGTACTGTTATAACGTCCACAAGGCTTTGTTCTAATGTCCGTACTGTCATAACGTTCACACAGCTTTGTTCTAATGTCTGTACTGTTATAACGTCCACAAGGCTTTGTTCTAATGTCCGTACTGTTATAACGTTCACACAGCTTTGTTCTAATGTCCGTACTGTTATAACGTTCACACGACTTTGTTCTAATTTCCCCACTGTCTCTTATAAGTTCAGTTCATTTTATTCCGTGAACCTATCGGCCCATTTGACATTTTTGTTGTTGTTTAACATTTAAGAGAGACATTTAAAATATATTTTCTTTTCCTATTTCGCCTGTTTGAACAGTTTCAAATAGCTTTAACGTCCTCAAACAGATAAAAAGTATATTGCGAAATATCCGTACGCAATACAACGCATTTCATAAAGTCAGTCTGTAAACATGATTATTTACATGTCGAAACTAATATTTTCTTGCAGGATTCTGACTTGAATGTAATCAGTTAGATGACAAACACTATTGTCACTAGCATTCGAACAATACACGAGGTCAGTTCACATTAGGTCTACATCTGGCAGGATCAATGCCTTGAACATACTGTAGGTCATCGGCAGGCTGGTCATTGGCACCATTATGGTCCTGCCCTATCTCGCGTGACATTGATACTAGGATAGTTTTGTAAGATTAATATGTGGATAGTCAACAAATGAAATAATGACAGTCGTGCATAGATCCCTGTTGATGGCAATGGAAGTTGAATATAAAAATCATTAAATATGAATAATATCGGGTTCCAGTCGCATCGATGATCCTGTGGTACTTATCACCACCTGGTTTTTTTTATCGGCTGTTTATTTATCTTTGTATCCCCTTTTATCTTTCCAGGAATTATCCTGATCTTTGAATTCATTATATTTGTTTACTCCCGAATACATGATTTGGGTTTTCATATTCCCTTTTTCTGTCCTTTTGGATAATTTCATGGTATTTCTAAGTTTCTGTATTAACGTTTTGTACTAACATGTGACGTGGATACTAACATGTGACGTGGATACTAACATGTAAAGTGGATACTAACATGTGAAGTGGATACTAACATGTAAAGTGGATACTAACATGGATACTAACATGTAAAGTGGATACTAACATGGATACTAACATGTAAAGTGGATACTAACATGTAAAGTGGATACTAACATGTGAAGTGGATACTAACATGTAAAGTGGATACTAACATGGATACTAACATGTAAAGTGGATACTAACATGGATACTAACATGTAAAGTGGATACTAATATGGATACTAACATGTAAAGTGGATACTAACATGTAAAGTGGATACTAACATGTAAAGTGGATACTAACATGTGAAGTGGATACTGACATGTAAAGTGGATACTAACATGTGAAGTGGATACTAACATGTGAAGTGGATACTAACATGTAAAGTGGATACTAACATGTAAAGTGGATACTAACATGTAAAGTGGATACTAACATGTGACGTGGATACTAACATGTGACGTGGATACTAACATGTAAAGTGGATACTAACATGTGACGTGGATACTAACATGTAAAGTGGATACTAACATGTGAAGTGGATACTAACATGTAAAGTGGATACTAACATGTGAAGTGGATACTAACATGTAAAGTGGATACTAACATGTAAAGTGGATACTAACATGTAACGTGGATACTAACATGGATACTACATGTAAGTGGATACTAACATGGATACTAACATGTGAAGTGGATACTAACATGTAAGTGGATACTAACAATGTGGAACAGTTGGATACTAAACATGTAAAGTGGATACTAACATGTGAAGTGGATACTAACATGTGAAGTGGATACTAACATGTGAAGTGGATACTGACATGTAAAGTGGATACTAACATGTAAAGTGGATAATAACATGTGAAGTGGATACTAACATGTAAAGTGGATACTAACATGTGAAGTGGATACTAACATGGATACTAACATGTAAAGTGGATAATAACATGTGAAGTGGATACTAACATGTAAAGTGGATACTAACATGTGAAGTGGATACTAACATGTGAAGTGGATACTAACATGTAAGGTGGATACTAACATGGATACTAACATGTAAGGTGGATACTAACATGGATACTAACATGTGAAGTGGATACTGACATGTAAAGTGAATACTAACATGTGAAGTGGATACTAACATGTAAAGTGGATACTAACATGTGAAGTGGATACTAACATGTGACGTGGATACTAACATGTAAAGTGGATACTAACATGTAAAGTGAATACTAACATGTGAAGTGGATACTAACATGTAAAGTGGATACTAACATGTGAAGTGGATACTAACATGTGACGTGGATACTAACATGTAAAGTGGATACTAACATGTGAAGTGGATACTAACATGTGAAGTGGATACTGACATGTAAAGTGGATACTAACATGTAAAGTGGATAATAACATGTAAAGTGGATACTAACATGTAAAGTGGATACTGACATGTAAAGTGGATACTAACATGTAAAGTGGACGCTGACATGTAAAGTGGATACTAACATGTAAAGTGGATACTAACATGTAAAGTGGATACTGACATGTAAAGTGGACGCTGACATGTAAAGTGGATACTAACATGTAAAGTGGATACTAACATGTGAAGTGGACGCTGACATGTAAAGTGGATACTGACATGTAAAGTGGATACTAACATGTAAAGTGGATACTGACATGTGAAGTGGACGCTGACATGTAAAGTGGATACTAACATGTGAAGTGGATACTAACATGTGAAGTGGATACTAACATGTAAAGTGGATACTAACATGTAAAGTGGATACTAACATGTAAAGTGGATACTAACATGTAAAGTGGACGCTGACATGTAAAGTGGATACTAACATGTAAAGTGGATACTAACATGTAAAGTGGATACTGACATGTGAAGTGGACGCTGACATGTAAAGTGGACGCTGACATGTAAAGTGGATACTAACATGTAAAGTGGATACTGACATGTGAAGTGGATACTAACATGTGAAGTGGATACTAACATGTAAAGTGGATACTAACATGTAAAGTGGATACTAACATGTAAAGTGGATACTGACATTTGAAGTGGACGCTGACATGTAAAGTGGATACTGACATGTAAAGTGGATACTAACATGTGAAGTGGATACTAACATGTGAAGTGGATACTAACATGTGAAGTGGATACTAACATGTAAAATGGATACTAACATGTAAAGTGGACGCTGACATGTAAAGTGGACGCTGACATGTAAAGTGGATACTAACATGTAAAGTGAACGCTGACATGTAAAGTGGACGCTGACATGTAAAGTGGATACTAACATGTAAAGTGGATACTGACATGTGAAGTGGATACTAACATGTGAAGTGGATACTAACATGTAAAGTGGATACTAACATGTAAAGTGGATACTAACATGTAAAGTGGATACTGACATTTGAAGTGGACGCTGACATGTAAAGTGGATACTGACATGTAAAGTGGATACTAACATGTGAAGTGGATACTAACATGTAAAGTGGACGCTGACATGTAAAGTGGACGCTGACATGTAAAGTGGACGCTGACATGTAAAGTGGATACTAACATATAAAGTGGACGCTGACATGTAAAGTGGATACTAACATGTAAAGTGGATACTGACATGTGAAGTGGATACTAACATGTAAAGTGGATACGGACATGTGAAGTGGATACTAACATGTAAAGTGGATACTAACATGTAAAGTGGATACTAACATGTAAAGTGGATACGGACATGTGAAGTGGATACTAACATGTAAAGTGGATACTAACATGTAAAGTGGACGCTGACATGTAAAGTGGACGCTGACATGTAAAGTGGACGCTGACATGTAAAGTGGATACTGACATGTAAAGTGGATACTAACATGTAAAGTGAACGCTGACATGTAAAGTGGACGCTGACATGTAAAGTGGACGCTGACATGTAAAGTGGATACTAACATGTAAAGTGGATACTAACATGTAAAGTGGACGCTGACATGTAAAGTGGACGCTGACATGTAAAGTGGACGCTGCCATGTAAAGTGGACGCTGACATGTAAAGTGGACGCTGACATGTAAAGTGGATACTAACATGTAAAGACAAACCCGACAAGTATTGTACTCTGTTGTGTGTCTCAGCCTGTTTAACACATTCTACCAAGATAACATTTCAAAGACTTCTAAAGGGCCCATTTAACATCTTCACACAGCTTAAGTATAATAATATCTCTCAAATTGATTAGCTATTTATTGTCTGATTCATTGACTCAATACTTAAATAAGCATAAACTTGTTCACAGAGTTATTTATCTAATTTTTATGGTTTATTAATAAATTGGTCAAATTGGTATTTGATAAGTTATAAATTGTTAGTATCCATTTGAATAAATTAATTTTCGATAATATCATTTTGACAGAATCATTTTTGTGCATTTTTACTTTGCTGACAAGTTGATATCTAAGCACACTGTACTTGGCAGACACTATATTGTGTGTACCGGATCTTCTTACAGAACAGATGGACAGCCACAAGCTGCCACATATTTAAATTAGTATATATTACACAAAAGTTATTTTACATAATGTTGAAAGCTCATAATTAACTATCTTCAGCTTTCATTTGTTGTGTTGTTGTAAGAATCGATATACATAATGCACTATGGTATACATAATGTAATATGTTTGACATCCTTACCGGCGTTACAAATTCATAATTAACTATGAAAAAGTTTTTCATTTGTATCATTAGTGTCGTTGTGGGAATAGATGTAAAATATTTAAAATGTTTGACCGGTGTCACAAATTACTTCGATGGGAAAATTAAAAACCTTCTATAAACCACCATTTGCGTTACTTGGATTCGACATGGAGCACCGCAGATCTGCACTATAGTTCATTTCAGAATTATGTTGGTCAACATTTTCGATGAATACAACACTAATTAGGCTCAACAATCCAAACTATGTGTAGCTTATCACGCTTAATGCAGATTAAATATAGGTGTATATTGGAATTTGATGGATTTTTGACCTTGGTTGAGTATATCTGATAAAGGATGAGCAACAGTAAACAGCGTGTCCATGTGTACAACAATACCAGATCACTGCAGCGGAAAATGTGTTACGACATTCAAGCGTACTGCTAATACTGCTAAGTATGGGACCATCTCGCACCAAAGTCCACGTTTAATACAATTCACTACCGAGTACGTGACTAGGAACAATCAACAGTAGACTTTGTAATTTGAATTTCAGGTCAAGTAGAATCTGTTTTATAAATTATCATCCCACTAAATATATACCGGTATACTACGATCGTGAAACGTGACTAATACTGACAAGGACAATCTGATGCACATGCTGAGACATTTCACAACGTGAATATGGATTAAGAAGTTGCAAACTATTCAGTCTGTAACCTGATTTGCGTCATACGAGTTTAAATTACTTTTTAGCATATAGTCATGCTGGAATTTTTCCATCAGACTTGTATCTGCATGTACAATCCTAAAATAAAATAATTTCAGTCAAACTGATTTACCCAGTCATATTAAGTTTTTAATATTAAGACTGGAAATTATTACTATAACCATACTATTAATACAAAAATCATTGTTATACTAAGTAGGTATATACCAGATATTGTACTAGGCAATAATTGTGTCTGTAATATAAAACTATAACATTTTGGTGAGGTCAATGTGTGGTTTAATCAACCCCATGTCAGCGGTATCATCAACCTCATGTCAGCGGTATCATCAACCTCATGCCAGCGGTATCACTAACCGGAGGTCGATGCAGTGCACCTGTACCATATTGACATAAACCAACACAGTAGTATAGTTTTATCATTATATAATCATTCAATGACTATTACTTGGAAATATTAACAAATCAGTACTCTTAACCATTCATTAAATTAGAACACAATTCAAAAATACAATAACTCATACAGCTCAATTCATTGCTTCCTTACGTCCGTCCATCAAATTTTCGTAAAATCGCTATTATTAATGAACAACTCAGCTGATTTTGACCAAATTAGGGAGCCAATCTTGTAGAAACCGTGTGTTTGACTGGTTTTGTACAATCCTTTGAGATTGTAGTTGGTAGACACTGCTGGTGGACTTTTCAGTGCTCGAGGTTTATCATGACCTCCTTGTCACGTTTTGATTCATTTAAATATGGACGCGGTTCAGAATAAGTACTCAACGTTCTTTTGAAACCCAAAGTTGAAAATCATGAAAATTATTGGTCGTGTATTTTCCCATTCAGACTTTGGCATTGATTTCGACCAATTTTGAGTTTTTGGTGGCTTCCTTTGATCAACACATTTTTCGACCCAGCATTACTGACGTGTCCTAGAAGGACGAAACAGTTGTATGATACAGTTAAATCAATTTTGACTCTACTGTTTCTAACTTAATTTGTTAGATCTTGTGTGTCTTTTGTACTTTCCACTGATTGTCAAGGTCAGAAATTTTCTCTTTCTGACGTATCAGTTATATATATATATATTATTCAGCGGAATCAGCGGCATATAGCCAGTCTTGCATAATAAATAATCGCGATAGAGATTAACACCTATATTTATATACACAACTGTTTATCATTGTAACTGATATGGGAGGGTATGACCCGTCATTTAAGTTATCTTCCAGTCAAATGGTAAATATTTGCCTTCGTATTGACTCACCACTCGGAAATGCCTGTGGTCCATAAGAACAATGTGGCTCTTACAAAAAGATGATAGGTTTATCGGTGGATATTACTTTTGAATACTACAGTGTATATATATCTGTAATATTGATTGAATTAACTAAATCAGTGTGAAAATGATTTCCTATTCTATAGGATTTTTTACACAAAGAACCCGGATAGAGTAAGATGCTGACAGCAACAATACCTGTCAAATTCTAACGTATTTGTTATTTGGTTTATTCACCCATGCTTTATTGACATTTTCCTTGCGACTCCTGTAAATAAATTGCATGGTGTCTATCGACATAACTTTTCTCCATTTTCGTATGGAAATAAAACTATTACATGATAAAGTAAAGGAGATGGAAGTATTTCCTCTCTTAGGAGTTCCTACTCTTCTCTTTAATATAACGTTAATGGTTTTCATAATAAATCTCAGTTACAGGTTTGCAAGCACTCTCGTTTATGAACAGTTCGTTAACATGTAAACGTTGTATTCAAAAACTCTCAATGGACAATATATACTCATACCACGTCCGTGGTATCAGTCTTATTACATCCAATACTAAACTAGTGATATGAGCACGCGTGTTCTGTGTTTTTCATTATGAGCTTTAACTTATTGTACCACATGATCATGATTTTATTAACAACGTTACCAAACCAACGTCACCGAGCCTCTGTTTCACATAGATTGTATAGATCATATGTAATTGAAACTCGTGTAAGAAAATCTTCTTTACACATTGCGTGGACAAGATTGAAAATCTTTTTATTTGTATGTTGTTCGTGGACAAGACAGTAGACCACTACACCTGGGCCTGCCTCTCCAATCTACCGAGAATATCATTACTTGATATGTTTATACCAATCTACCGAGAATATGATTACTTGATATGTTTATACAAATTTACCGAGAATATCATTACTTGATATGTTTATACCGATCTACCGAGAATATCATTACTTGATATGTTTATACAAATTTACCGAGAATATCATTACTTGATATGTTTATACCGCGCTACCGAGAATATCATTACTTGATAGGTTTATACCGCTCTACCGAGAATATCATTACTTGATATGTTTATACCGATCTACTGAGAATATCAATACTTGATATGTTTTATACCAATTTACCGAGAATATCATTACTTGATATGTTTATACCGCTCTACCGAGAATATCATTACTTGATATGTTTATACCGATCTACTGAGAATATCATTCTAGATATGTTTATACCGATCTACTGAGAATATCATTACTTGATATGTTTATACCGATCTACTAAGAATATCATTACTTGATATGTTGATACCAATCTACCGAGAATATCATTACTTGATATGTTTATACGTGTCTACCGAGAATATCATTACTTGATATGTTTATACCGATCTACTGAGAATATCATTCTAGATATGTTTATACCGCTCTACCGAGAATATCATTACCAGATATGTTTATACTAATCTACCGAGAATATCATTACTTGATATGTTTATACCGATCTACTGAGAATATCATTCTAGATATGTTTATACCGCTCTACCGAGAATATCATTACTTGATATGTTTAAACGTGTCTACTGAGAATATCATTACTTGATATGTTTATACCAATCTACCGAGAATATCATTACTTGATATGTTTATACCGATCTACTGAGAATATCATTCTAGATATGTTTATACCGCTCTACCGAGAATATCATTACTTGATATGTTTATACCGATCTACTGAGAATATCATTACTTGATATGTTTATACCAATCTACCGAGAATATCATTACTTGATATGTTTATACCGATCTACCGAGAATATCATTACTTGATATGTTTATACGTGTCTACCGAGAATATCATTACTTAATATGTTTATACCTATATATATTCTTCATATCGTGTAATTACAGCTGCGGTGGTGGACCTATTTGCTCTAGTGGCGATGTCGATTTGGTCCGCTGATAATGGTGACATGCTTTACGTGTTTGCGCTGGCCTTTCTATGGGGGATAGGAGAGGGAATATGGACTACGCATTTAAACAGTGAGCATAACTTATAAATGCTGAAACATTGAGCATGCTTAATTTAAACAGTGAACATAACTTATAAACGCTGAAACATAGGGCATGCTTTATCTAAACAGTTGGCATAACTTAAACGCTGAAACATTGAATATGCTTTATTTAAACAGTGGGCATACCACTGACTGTATATCCTTTATATCTTTATATATGATTAATGACACATGAACATTGTCCAATAACAAATTCAAGACAGTTTATTAACGCAATTAAATCGCTGTTCAAAATGACGTTGATATATAACCACTATTATTACACATCTTTCCTCATATACATACTCGTCCCGCCCAAAAGTTTAAATGTAATTCAGATACGAGAAGCTAAATAACTAATCATATAGTCACAAAAGGTAGGTAATTAAACCATTCGATATATGTTTTACACGTTTAGGTGGTATCTCATACAGTGACATATTTGGCAAAAATAAAACCCTATAATCTATTTTATACAGGTTTGGTAGGAGCCCTTTATTCGAACAGACCAGAAGCCGCCTATTCTGCCTACAACCTTGTTCTGTCCTTTGGATTGACAGTGGGGTATTTATACTCTAACTATGTGTGTATGAATATTAAAATATACGTGACCGGGTGTCTGTGCATCATTGGTATATGCAGCTATCTAGCATTTATACAAAAGAAACCTTTCTATCGGCTGCAAGGGGAGACTATTATAGTCACAACCAATGCAGACGTGCTGGAAACAGAGCAGCTTAACGCCAACACACCCCAGACCGAGGAATGACGTTATAAAAGGAGAACACACAGTTCTAGACCAGGACTTATTCTGGAGTTGGGATACAATTAAGATGCATCTCCCACCGAAGATTGAGGATAGCATGCACCCCCTCTGGTCTGAAAAACCAGGTCAAACTCCGGAGAAATCAGGCTCTCTTAAGGGTGTCCAAAACAAAACAGAACAAATCCCAGACCCAGGAATTAGGTTGAACAAGAACAACCTTGGCCTTGGAAGGAGGTCGAATAAGGACAACCTTGACCCAGGAAGATGTCTGAGCAGGGCATATATTAGTCCGGACCTATTGGTGCTTGGAAATGTTATTTGACGCATTCTACATCCGACAGCGATGAATACCATATGAAGTAGTAGTTAGCGTCTCTTATACACAATGTAGCCGACACTACTGTGTCTTACGTTTGTGTAAATTCTGTCACGGAACCTTGGTTAATTACATTATACTCGAGTGTACGTTGGATTGCTGCAAGCGTCCGAAAATTTCATTTATCTCTCTGTCCGACGATCATACAGATATACAAATGTCAATGTACTCCTGTCAAGGATAGAACTAGTTAAGCTTATATTATACACATGTATGTCAAAATCGTCACCAATCAACTTTAAAGACTAAACAATTTCCCTTCCGAGAGTACGAAATCGACCATTCAGTACACAATGACATTCCCTAGAAAATACGTTTATGTCGGGTTCGCCTGGCCACTAATGGCAGGTACACACAACTATACATTGTTTTAAAATGTGACAGGTGCGACGTGTTTAATAGTGACACGGTTGTATGTGCTTCACGTTCTTTTGAATTCAATATTGAAAATTTTGAATTTTTTGAAATTTATTTAATTACTGGGCCATCGGTATTGTACGCCGCCGTCCAGATTTTGATATTTTTACGACCCATTTCTGTATCAACACTTTAGACCATTGGCATCACTTAAGGGTCTTAAAAGGACGACGAAACAGATAATGGTTTAATTCAAATTTTGGCGCCACTGTAAATCTAACTGTGGCCCAAACTCTCTACTTGTATTGAAGGGTACTTATATCTTATAATGGTTTTGTACAATACTTTGACATTAATATCTTATGATGGTTTTGTACAATACTTTGGCATCAATATCTTATGATGGTTTTGTACAATACTTTGACATTAATATCTTATGTTGGTTTTGTACAATACTTTGACATTAAAATATCTTATGGTGGTTTTGTACAATACTTTGACATTAATATCTTATGGTGGTTTTGTACAATACTTTGACATTAATATCTTATAATGGTTTTGTACGATACTTTGACATTAATATCTTATGTTCGTTTTGTACAATACTTTGGCATGAAATGACTTTGTGGTCATTATCACTAGGTGATTTAAGTGAAATCCGGCATCAAAGAATACTCGAACATGCACATTATTTGCTACAACGCTGTTTATTCCTTTAATGGTTTATGTGAGAACTCCTAAAATATAAACAGGTCGACAAAACTGGAATTAATTATAATCCTTGTCATAATACATATAATATACCACAATACTAATATACAGAATATCTATCGGTCTACAGTTTAGTTCCTTTCGCTTTTGTATCAAATTGTGAAATGTCTTTTATTATTTACTCTCTTATATATATCATTAAGATGCTACATTGCCGACAGCGTTAACGCTGCCTGACATAAAGGTGTATACAATTGCACCCACCATATTGAAATTAACACTAACAGCGACGACGACAAAAGTGTCCTAAAAATGATCGCTTAGAGGACCAAATGTTACGTACCAAATATAGAAAACAAAAGTTACGTACCAAATATAGAAAACAAAAGTTACGTACCAAATATAGAAAACAAAAGTTACGTACCAAATATAGAAAACAAAGGTTACGTACCAAATATAGAGGCAGAAGAAGTAGCTATTATTTATTATTTCAATTGAGAAGATAAAGAGAAGCTCGAATGCAACTTTTGGTATTTTATAAAATATTTTGTATACAAAGCCTATTGTTGTTTTCACATTGTTGTTATACACATTTATAACAGTATTTTATGCATAAATTATGGATGGTATTATTTAATGGTCGTGCACATTCCTGAGCCATACCTTATGTTATAAAGAAATCTTATGTCAGATATATACAAATTTGTATAATGATAAGTCCTTTAACACTGTAAACGTACATATAAATATATGTAATATTTGTTTTTATAAAAAGGGCATTTTACAGTATTGTTACGTCTATTAACAATGCTATGCTCATTGTTATAAGCTTAATTAATTAGAATAATGCTTATAATTAGGATGGTGTATACTGTATACTGACAACGATTGAGAACGACATATTCTAACAATAAATACGTTATATTTTCACATTGTTTGTCTGTTTGTTTTCTAATGCGTATGCAGAACCCTATAATCTGGGTACTTCGAAATAAATTAAATAATAATAATAAGATTTCCAACTATCCTGATAGTTTCTGATAAAACCATTTATATCATGAAAAAGCCACGCCAAAACCTGTAAAAATGGGAAGGGTATTGATATAAACTTGAAGCTTGTTTTCCCATTTCATATTAATATCTGTATGTGCAAAATGATTGAATACTGAATAAGATATTGTTTGAGATAAAGTTACTCTGTCCTAGCTCAGACTGAAAGTGATAGAGAAAAAACAAAAACGACAGCATGTGTTAATAAAATACCATAAGTGTCATATATGTATGCATATTTATCAAAGAACAATTATCAAGATATTAGCAACTTTCAAAACAAATTAAGTTAGATAATTAACCAGTATAAGTTATAATACCAAATATAGAATAATGGAAGTAAATTAACTCGTTTGAATATAATTCATTAAACCCTTTGGTGAACCTTACTGTTCTATCTACATTATACTCTATGGTGAACCTTACTGTTCTATCTACATTATACTCTATGGTGAACCTTACTGTTCTATCTACATTATACTCTATGGTGAACCTTACTGTTCTACCTACATTATACTCTATGGTAAACCTTACTGTTCTACCTACATTATACTCTATGGTGAACCTTACAGTTCTACCTTCATTATACTCTATGGTGAACCTTACTGTTCTACCTACATTATACTCTATGGTGAACATTACTGTTCTACCTTAATTACACTCTATGGTGAACCTTACTGTTCTACCTACATTATACTCTATGGTGAACCTTACTGTTCTACCTACATTATACTCTGTGGTGAACCTTACTGTTCTACCTACATTATACTCTATGATGAACCTTACTGTTCTACCTACATTATACTCTATGGTGAACCTTACTGTTCTACCTACATTATACTCTATGGTGAACCTTACTGTTCTACCTACATTATACTCTGTGGTGAACCTTACTGTTCTACCTACATTATACTCTATTGTGAACCTTACTGTTCTACCTACATTATACTCCATGGTGAACCTTACTGTTCTACCTACATTATACTCTATGGTGAACCTTACTGTTCTACCTACATTATACTCTATGGTGAACCTTACTGTTCTACCTACATTATACTCTATGGTGAACCTTACTGTTCTACCTACATTATACTCTATGGTGAACCTTACTGTTCTACCTACATTATACTCTATGGTGAACCTTACTGGTCTACCTACATTATACTCTATGGTGAACCTTACTGTTCTACCTACATTATACTCTATGGTGAACCTTACTGTTCTACCTACATTATACTCTATGGTGAACCTTACTGTTCTACCTACATTATACTCTATGGTAAACCTTACTGTTCTACCTACATTATACTCTATGGTGAACCTTACTGTTCTACCTGCATTATACTCTATGGTAAACCTTACTGTTCTACCTACATTATACTCCATGATGAACCTTACTGTTCTACCTACATTATACTCTATGGTGAACCTTACTGTTCTACCTACATTATACTCTATGGTGAACCTTACTGTTCTACCTACATTATACTCTATGGTGAACCTTACTGTTCTACCTACATCATACTCCATGATGAACCTTACTGTTCTACCTACATTATATTCTATGATGAACCTTACTGTTCTACCTACATTATACTCTATGGTAAACCTTACTATTCTGCCTACATTATACTCCATGGTGAACCTTACTGTTCTACCTACATTATACTCTATGGTGAACCTTACTGTTCTACCTACATTATACTCTATGGTGAACCTTACTGTTCTACCTACATTATACTCTATGGTGAACCTTACTGTTCTACCTACATTATACTCTATGGTGAACATTACTGTTCTACCTACATTATACTCCATGGTGAACCTTACTGTTCTACCTACATTATACTCTATGGTGAACCTTACAGTTCTACCTTCATTATACTCTATGGTGAACCTTACTGTTCTACCTACATTATACTCTATGGTGAACCTTACTGTTCTACCTACATTATACTCTATGGTGAACCTTACTGTTCTACCTACATTATACTCTATGGTGAACCTTACTGTTCTACCTACATTATACTCCTTGGTGAACCTTACTGTTCTACCTACATTATACTCTATGGTGAACCTTACTGTTCTACCTTAATTATACTCTATGGTGAACCTTACTGTTCTACCTACATTATACTCTATGGTGAACCTTACTGTTCTACCTACATTATACTCTATGGTGAACCTTACTGTTCTACCTACATTATACTCTATGGTGAACCTTACTGTTCTACCTACATTATACTCTATGGTGAACCTTACTGTTCTACCTACATTATACTCTATGGTGAACCTTACTGTTCTACCTACATTATACTCTATGGTGAACCTTACTGTTCTACCTACATTATACTCTATGGTGAACCTTACTGTTCTACCTTAATTATACTCTATGGTGAACCTTACTGTTCTACCTACATTATACTCTATGGTGAACCTTACTGTTCTACCTACATTATACTCTATGGTGAACCTTACTGTTCTACCTTAATTATACTCTATGGTGAACCTTACTGTTCTACCTACATTATACTCTATGGTGAACCTTACTGTTCTACCTACATTATACTCTATGGTGAACCTTACTGTTCTACCTACATTATACTCTATGGTGAACCTTACTGTTCTACCTACATTATACTCTATGTGAACCTTACTGTTGTACCTACATTATACTCTATGGTGAACCTTACTGTTCTACCTACATTATACTCTATGGTGAACCTTACTGTTCTACCTACATTATACTCTATGGTGAACCTTACTGTTCTACCTACATTATACTCTATGGTGAACCTTACTGTTCTACCTACATTATACTCTATGGTGAACCTTACTGTTCTACCTACATTATACTCTATGGTGAACCTTACTGTTCTACCTACATTATACTCTATGGTGAACCTTACTGTTCTACCTACATTATACTCTATGGTGAACCTTACTGTTCTACCTACATTATACTCTATGGTGAACCTTACTGTTCTACCTACATTATACTCTATGGTGAACCTTACTGTTCTACCTACATTATACTCTATGGTGAACCTTACCGTTCTACCTACATTATACTCTATGGTGAACCTTACTGTTCTACCTACATTATACTCTATGGTGAACCTTACTGTTCTACCTACATTATACTCTATGGTGAACCTTACTGTTCTACCTACATTATACTCTATGGTGAACCTTACTGTTCTACCTACATTATACTCTATGGTGAACCTTACTGTTCTACCTACATTATACTCTATGGTGAACCTTACTGTTCTACCTACATTATACTCTATGGTGAACCTTACTGTTCTACCTACATTATACTCTATGGTGAACCTTACTGTTCTACCTACATTATACTCTATGGTGAACCTTACTGTTCTACCTACATTATACTCTATGGTGAACCTTACTGTTCTACCTACATTATACTCTATGGTGAACCTTACTGTTCTACCTTAATTATACTCTATGGTGAACCTTACTGTTCTACCTACATTATACTCTATGGTGAACCTTACTGTTCTACCTACATTATACTCTATGGTGAACCTTACTGTTCTACCTACATTATACTCTATGGTGAACCTTACTGTTCTACCTACATTATACTCTATGGTGAACCTTACTGTTCTACCTACATTATACTCTATGGTGAACCTTACTGTTCTACCTACATTATACTCTATGGTGAACCTTACTGTTCTACCTACATTATACTCTATGGTGAACCTTACTGTTCTACCTACATTATACTCTATGGTGAACCTTACTGTTCTACCTACATTATACTCTATGGTGAACCTTACTGTTCTACCTACATTATACTCTATGGTGAACCTTACTGTTCTACCTACATTATACTCTATGGTGAACCTTACTGTTCTACCTACATTATACTCTATGGTGAACCTTACTGTTCTACCTACATTATACTCTATGGTGAACCTTACTGTTCTACCTACATTATACTCTATGGTGAACCTTACTGTTCTACCTACATTATACTCTATGGTGAACCTTACTGTTCTACCTACATTATACTCTATGGTGAACCTTACTGTTCTACCTACATTATACTCTATGGTGAACCTTACTGTTCTACCTACATTATACTCTATGGTGAACCTTACTGTTCTACCTACATTATACTCTATGGTGAACCTTACTGTTCTACCATCATTATACTCTATGGTGAACCTTACTGTTCTACCTACATTATACTCTATGGTGAACCTTACTGTTCTACCTACATTATACTCTATGGTGAACCTTACTGTTCTACCTTCATTATACTCTATGGTGAACCTTACTGTTCTACCTACATTATACTCTATGGTGAACCTTACTGTTCTACCTACATTATACTCTATGGTGAACCTTACTGTTCTACCTACATTATACTCTATGGTGAACCTTACTGTTCTACCTACATTATACTCTATGGTGAACCTTACTGTTCTACCTACATTATACTCTATGGTGAACCTTACTGTTCTACCTACATTATACTCTATGGTGAACCTTACTGTTCTACCTACATTATACTCTATGGTGAACCTTACTGTTCTACCTACATTATACTCTATGGTGAACCTTACTGTTCTACCTACATTATACTCTATGGTGAACCTTACTGTTCTACCTACATTATACTCTATGGTGAACCTTACTGTTCTACCTACATTATACTCTATGGTGAACCTTACTGTTCTACCTACATTATACTCTATGGTGAACCTTACTGTTCTACCTACATTATACTCTATGGTGAACCTTACTGTTCTACCTACATTATACTCTATGGTGAACCTTACTGTTCTACCTACATTATACTCTATGGTGAACCTTACTGTTCTACCTACATTATACTCTATGGTGAACCTTACTGTTCTACCTACATTATACTCTATGGTGAACCTTACTGTTCTACCTACATTATACTCTATGGTGAACCTTACTGTTCTACCTACATTATACTCTATGGTGAACCTTACTGTTCTACCTACATTATACTCTATGGTGAACCTTACTGTTCTACCTACATTATACTCTATGGTGAACCTTACTGTTCTACCTACATTATACTCTATGGTGAACCTTACTGTTCTACCTACATTATACTCTATGGTGAACCTTACTGTTCTACCTACATTATACTCTATGGTGAACCTTACTGTTCTACCTACATTATACTCTATGGTGAACCTTACTGTTCTACCTACATTATACTCTATGGTGAACCTTACTGTTCTACCTACATTATACTCTATGGTGAACCTTACTGTTCTACCTACATTATACTCTATGGTGAACCTTACTGTTCTACCTACATTATACTCTATGGTGAACCTTACTGTTCTACCTACATTATACTCTATGGTGAACCTTACTGTTCTACCTACATTATACTCCATGGTGAACCTTACTGTTCTACCTACATTATACTCTATGGTGAACCTTACTGTTCTACCTACATTATACTCTATGGTGAACCTTACTGTTCTACCTACATTATACTCTATGGTGAACCTTACTGTTCTACCTACATTATACTCTATGGTGAACCTTACTGTTCTACCTACATTATACTCTATGGTGAACCTTACTGTTCTACCTACATTATACTCTATGGTGAACCTTACTGTTCTACCTACATTATACTCTATGGTGAACCTTACTGTTCTACCTACATTATACTCTATGGTGAACCTTACTGTTCTACCTACATTATACTCTATGGTGAACCTTACTGTTCTACCTACATTATACTCTATGGTGAACCTTACTGTTCTACCTACATTATACTCTATGGTGAACCTTACTGTTCTACCTACATTATACTCCTTGGTGAACCTTACTGTTCTACCTACATTATACTCTATGTGAACCTTACTGTTCTACCTACATTATACTCTATGGTGAACCTTACTGTTCTACCTACATTATACTCTATGGTGAACCTTACTGTTCTACCTACATTATACTCTATGGTGAACCTTACTGTTCTACCTACATTATACTCTATGGTGAACCTTACTGTTCTACCTACATTATACTCTATGGTGAACCTTACTGTTCTACCTACATTATACTCTATGGTGAACCTTACTGTTCTACCTACATTATACTCTATGGTGAACCTTACTGTTCTACCTACATTATACTCTATGGTGAACCTTACTGTTCTACCTACATTATACTCTATGGTGAACCTTACTGTTCTACCTACATTATCTCTATGGTGAACCTTACTGTTCTACCTACATTATACTCTATGGTGAACCTTACTGTTCTACCTACATTATACTCTATGGTGAACCTTACTGTTCTACCTACATTATACTCTATGGTGAACCTTACTGTTCTACCTACATTATACTCTGTGGTGAACCTTACTGTTCTACCTACATTATACTCTATGGTGAACCTTACTGTTCTACCTACATTATACTCTATGGTGAACCTTACTGTTCTACCTACATTATACTCTATGGTGAACCTTACTGTTCTACCTACATTATACTCTATGGTGAACCTTACTGTTCTACCTACATTATACTCTATGGTGAACCTTACTGTTCTACCTACATTATACTCTATGGTGAACCTTACTGTTCTACCTACATTATACTCTATGGTGAACCTTACTGTTCTACCTACATTATACTCTATGGTGAACCTTACTGTTCTACCTACATTATACTCTATGGTGAACCTTACTGTTCTACCTACATTATACTCTATGGTGAACCTTACTTACTGTTCTACCTACATTATACTCTATGGTGAACCTTACTGTTCTACCTACATTATACTCTATGGTGAACCTTACTGTTCTACCTACATTATACTCTATGGTGAACCTTACTGTTCTACCTACATTATACTCTATGGTGAACCTTACTGTTCTACCTACATTATACTCTATGGTGAACCTTACTGTTCTACCTACATTATACTCTATGGTGAACCTTACTGTTCTACCTACATTATACTCTATGGTGAACCTTACTGTTCTACCTACATTATACTCTATGGTGAACCTTACTGTTCTACCTACATTATACTCTATGGTGAACCTTACTGTTCTACCTACATTATACTCTATGGTGAACCTTACTGTTCTACCTACATTATACTCTATGGTGAACCTTACTGTTCTACCTACATTATACTCTATGGTGAACCTTACTGTTCTACCTACATTATACTCTATGGTGAACCTTACTGTTCTACCTACATTATACTCTATGGTGAACCTTACTGTTCTACCTACATTATACTCTATAGTGAACCTTACTGTTCTACCTACATTATACTCTATGGTGAACCTTACTGTTCTACCTACATTATACTCTATGGTGAACCTTACTGTTCTACCTACATTATACTCTATGGTGAACCTTACTGTTCTACCTACATTATACTCTATGGTGAACCTTACTGTTCTACCTACATTATACTCTATGGTGAACCTTACTGTTCTACCTACATTATACTCTATGGTGAACCTTACTGTTCTACCTACATTATACTCTATGGTGAACCTTACTGTTCTACCTACATTATACTCTATGGTGAACCTTACTGTTCTACCTACATTATACTCTATGGTGAACCTTACTGTTCTACCTACATTATACTCTATGGTGAACCTTACTGTTCTACCTACATTATACTCTATGGTGAACCTTACTGTTCTACCTACATTATACTCTATGGTGAACCTTACTGTTCTACCTACATTATACTCTATGGTGAACCTTACTGTTCTCTATGGTGAACCTTACTGTTCTACCTACATTATACTCTATGGTGAACCTTACTGTTCTACCTACATTATACTCTATGGTGAACCTTACTGTTCTACCTACATTATACTCTATGGTGAACCTTACTGTTCTACCTACATTATACTCTATGGTGAACCTTACTGTTCTACCTACATTATACTCTATGGTGAACCTTACTGTTCTACCTTCATTATACTCTATGGTGAACCTTACTGTTCTACCTACATTATACTCTATGGTGAACCTTACTGTTCTACCTACATTATACTCTATGGTGAACCTTACTGTTCTACCTACATTATACTCTATGGTGAACCTTACTGTTCTACCTACATTATACTCTATGGTGAACCTTACTGTTCTACCTACATTATACTCTATGGTGAACCTTACTGTTCTACCTACATTATACTCTATGGTGAACCTTACTGTTCTACCTACATTATACTCTATGGTGAACCTTACTGTTTCACCTACATTATACTCTATGGTGAACCTTACTGTTCTACCTACATTATACTCTATGGTGAACCTTACTGTTCTACCTACATTATACTCTATGGTGAACCTTACTGTTCTACCTACATTATACTCTATGGTGAACCTTACTGTTCTACCTACATTATACTCTATGGTGAACCTTACTGTTCTACCTACATTATACTCTATGGTGAACCTTACTGTTCTACCTTCATTATACTCTATGGTGAACCTTACTGTTCTACCTACATTATACTCTATGGTGAACCTTACTGTTCTACCTACATTATACTCCTATGGTGAACCTTACTGTTCTACCTACATTATACTCTATGGTGAACCTTACTGTTCTACCTACATTATACTCTATGGTGAACCTTACTGTTCTACCTACATTATACTCTATGGTGAACCTTACTGTTCTACCTACATTATACTCTATGGTGAACCTTACTGTTCTACCTACATTATACTCTATGGTGAACCTTACTGTTCTACCTACATTATACTCTATGGTGAACCTTACTGTTCTACCTACATTATACTCTATGGTGAACCTTACTGTTCTACCTACATTATACTCTATGGTGAACCTTACTGTTCTACCTACATTATACTCTATGGTGAACCTTACTGTTCTACCTACATTATACTCTATGGTGAACCTTACTGTTCTACCTACATTATACTCTATGGTGAACCTTACTGTTCTACCTACATTATACTCTATGGTGAACCTTACTGTTCTACCTACATTATACTCTATGGTGAACCTTACTGTTCTACCTACATTATACTCTATGGTGAACCTTACTGTTCTACCTACATTATACTCTATGGTGAACCTTACTGTTCTACCTACATTATACTCTATGGTGAACCTTACTGTTCTACCTACATTATACTCTATGGTGAACCTTACTGTTCTACCTACATTATACTCTATGGTGAACCTTACTGTTCTACCTACATTATACTCTATGGTGAACCTTACTGTTCTACCTACATTATACTCTATGGTGAACCTTACTGTTCTACCTACATTATACTCTATGGTGAACCTTACTGTTCTACCTACATTATACTCTATGGTGAACCTTACTGTTCTACCTACATTATACTCTATGGTGAACCTTACTGTTCTACCTACATTATACTCTATGGTGAACCTTACTGTTCTACCTACATTATACTCTATGGTGAACCTTACTGTTCTACCTACATTATACTCTATGGTGAACCTTACTGTTCTACCTTAATTATACTCTATGGTGAACCTTACTGTTCTACCTACATTATACTCTATGGTGAACCTTACTGTTCTACCTACATTATACTCTATGGTGAACCTTACTGTTCTACCTACATTATACTCCTATGGTGAACCTTACTGTTCTACCTACATTATACTCTATGGTAAACCTTACTGTTCTACCTACATTATACTCTATGGTAAACCTTACTGTTCTACCTACATTATACTCTATGGTGAACCTTACTGTTCTACCTACATTATACTCTATGGTGAACCTTACTGTTCTACCTACATTATACTCTATGGTGAACCTTACTGTTCTACCTACATTATACTCTATGGTGAACCTTACTGTTCTACCTACATTATACTCTATGGTGAACCTTACTGTTCTACCTTAATTATACTCTATGGTGAACCTTACTGTTCTACCTACATTATACTCCATGGTAAACCTTACTGTTCTACCTACATTATACTCTATGGTAAACCTTACTGTTCTACCTACATTATACTCTATGGTGAACCTTACTGTTCTACATACATTATACTCTATGGTGAACCTTACTGTTCTACCTACATTATACTCTATGGTAACCTTACCTGTTCTACCTACATTATACTCTATGGTGAACCTTACTGTTCTACCTACATTATACTCTATGGTGAACCTTACTGTTCTACCTACATTATACTCTATGGTGAACCTTACTGTTCTACCTACATTATACTCCATGGTAAACCTTACTGTTCTACCTACATTATACTCTATGGTAAACCTTACTGTTCTACCTACATTATACTCTATGGTGAACCTTACTGTTCTACATTCATTATACTCTATGGTGAACCTTACTGTTCTACCTACATTATACTCTATGGTAAACCTTACCGTTCTACCTACATTATACTCTATGGTGAACCTTACTGTTCTACCTACATTATACTCTATGGTGAACCTTACTGTTCTACCTACATTATACTCCATGGTGAACCTTACTGTTCTACCTACATTATACTCTATGGTAAACCTTACTGTTCTACCTACATTATACTATATGGTGAACCTTACTGTTCTACCTACATTATACTCTATGGTGAACCTTACTGTTCTACCTATATTATACTCCATGGTGAACCTTACTGTTCTACCTACATTATACTCCTTGGTGAACCTTACTGTTCTACCTTCATTATACTCTATGGTGAACCTTACTGTTCTACCTACATTATACTCTATGGTGAACCTTACTGTTCTACCTTAATTATACTCTATGGTGAACCTTACTGTTCTACCTACATTATACTCTATGGTGAACCTTACTGTTCTACCTACATTATACTCTATGGTAAACCTTACTGTTCTACCTACATTATACTCTATGATGAACCTTAACTGTTCTACCTACATTATACTCTATGGTGAACCTTACTGTTCTACATTCATTATACTCTATGGTGAACCTTACTGTTCTACCTACATTATACTCTATGGTGAACCTTACTGTTCTACCTACATTATACTCTATGGTGAACCTTACTGTTCTACCTACATTATACTCTATGGTGAACCTTACTGTTCTACCTACATTATACTCTATGGTGAACCTTACTGTTCTACCTACATTATACTCTATGGTGAACCTTACTGTTCTACCTACATTATACTCTATGGTGAACCTTACTGTTCTACCTACATTATACTCTATGGTGAACCTTACTGTTCTACATTCATTATACTCTATGGTGAACCTTACTGTTCTACCTACATTATACTCTATGGTGAACCTTACTGTTCTACATTCATTATACTCTATGGTGAACCTTACTGTTCTACCTACATTATACTCTATGGTGAACCTTACTGTTCTACCTACATTATACTCTATGGTGAACCTTACTGTTCTACCTACATTATACTCTATGGTGAACCTTACTGTTCTACCTACATTATACTCTATGGTGAACCTTACTGTTCTACCTACATTATACTCTATGGTGAACCTTACTGTTCTACCTACATTATACTCTATGGTGAACCTTACTGTTCTACCTACATTATACTCTATGGTGAACCTTACTGTTCTACCTACATTATACTCTATGGTGAACCTTACTGTTCTACCTACATTATACTCTATGGTGAACCTTACTGTTCTACCTACATTATACTCTATGGTGAACCTTACTGTTCTACCTACATTATACTCTATGGTGAACCTTACTGTTCTACCTACATTATACTCTATGGTGAACCTTACTGTTCTACCTACATTATACTCTATGGTGAACCTTACTGTTCTACCTACATTATACTCTATGGTGAACCTTACTGTTCTACCTACATTATACTCTATGGTGAACCTTACTGTTCTACCTACATTATACTCTATGGTGAACCTTACTGTTCTACCTACATTATACTCTATGGTGAACCTTACTGTTCTACCTACATTATACTCTATGGTGAACCTTACTGTTCTACCTACATTATACTCTATGGTGAACCTTACTGTTCTACCTACATTATACTCTATGGTGAACCTTACTGTTCTACCTACATTATACTCTATGGTGAACCTTACTGTTCTACCTACATTATACTCTATGGTGAACCTTACTGTTCTACCTACATTATACTCTATGGTGAACCTTACTGTTCTACCTACATTATACTCTATGGTGAACCTTACTGTTCTACCTACATTATACTCTATGGTAAACCTTACTGTACATGTTATACCTTAATTATACTCTATGGTGAACCTTACTGTTCTACCTACATTATGCTCTATGGTGAACCTTACTGTTCTACCAAAGACCACTTACAGAACGTTTTCTGGTGTGTGGCAATTAATATTCAAATTCCTTCAATAAATGACATGTTAGGTAAAACATAATGTATGAGTGAATGTTGATGATTTACACTGCACAGTCAATGAAGACGCCGTTTCTTATTACAACACATTTACATATATATGATTTATACTCCAGCAATACAGCCGTACAAATAGGGCGTTGTCATTTCGAAACAATAGTTACCCGAATAGAATGACTTAATACATAAGAGTTGGAGAGGTCAAATGTAAATATCCTGTACGTAAAGAGAAACACACACAAACATAAAGAGGGACTGTCGACATGTACAGGAAATCGTAAATCTAACTGAAATTTAAACTGGAGAAGGACCAGATGTTTCGGAAGGTCTTCTGCTTCCACGACACCTGTCATGAAGATCTTGGTAAAATAAATTAACGTATGAATGGCCAGGTAAAGTCTGATTTTGGATGATTCATCTTAACCTACAAGTTATAAAAGAAGCTGCCAATCGTAATCGTGTTCTCGGTATATGAAGACATAGAGTCATCCTGTTCCCAATGCTTTAAATCTGAATGGTAATCGGTTTGTGATAGTTCGGTAATGAAATCTGCCAGTTGAAATAAAATGCTATAGCTAGAAATGTGAAAATTCACTTCAAATCTAACACTTTAAACAATTTCATATTGAAAATCTTTTTGGTGTATTTCGTTGTATACAAATCTTACAGTTCAGAAGGGATATATATTTATCTTAATTTGTTTATTGAGATAAACGTTGTTCTTTATAATGTTTGCATTGAATAAATGATCTTTAATGTGAAAAAAACAAAAACAGTCAGATAGATATCTCTGCCGTCAGCCACGGCTAAATTTCTGTATTACCATCAGAACTTTCGTAAGAATAGTTTAATTCGCGGTTTCGTTCTTACTGGACAGGCTTAGCAAATGTTCTGTACATAAACTGTCAGAATATAGACGTACTCGTCAAAATAGGTTCCGTTTATGTTTGTGTCTGAATCGAAGTGAATGGCTGAGTTGGAGGTGTAAGCAGTTTAAATCTGGACTTGCGAGGAAAAAGGACTTATCACCAGCTTGTGATTCAAGCAATTTGTAGGAATTGAAGTGTTACTACAACAGACCATGGTACATGTCCACTATGGCGTCCTATACGATATAAACAATGTAAATATATTGTTTTCTCATAAGAATCAATGTATAGGTTTTCATAATATCTACTCACATGGTGTCTTTATTCCTCTACACGGTTCTATGGTCATCAATTATATAGGTTGCCGAAAACGGACAGGAATTTTATCATCGTTTTATTATTTTAGGGATCTATTAGCATCTAGATACAAGCATCGCCATTGATCACCAGGACAATGCTCCATTGTATCCTACGAAGCAGTGAATGGTTTTCCTAACGATGCACATAGTCACAGTTATTGGTCATCTGGGTATTCAAACTTTCTCATAGCACAGCAGCGTATAACAACATTAAACTAACTTATATAAAATGTATACTGTGATAATTATGGCTTCCAATAAACGTCTTACCAAACTGACCTTGTATGAAGTTGAACAATATTAGTAGTTAACCTACTGATTCTTTAAACCTCTACTGGTTTTCTGTGGAGAATGACGATCTAGTATATTAAAGGCGAAGGGCGATGAAATAGTCTTTGCAATTGTGTTAATTAAAATTTTGTGTCAGTTCTGCACCATTACATCTTATCTGCATATGTTTTGTTTGAAATGGAGCTGAACCATCTGAGGAGATCAGGTCTCGATTGATTTCTAATTTATCTAATAACTATTTCTACCCATGAGATTAGAAATGGTATAGTAATACATAATGTAGTATGTGTAGGTAGGACACTATACTGGACATCTCCGGTGACATTGCTTATGTCGATAATGTTAATCGTCACCACTATATACATGTATTTAAATGCGATGGATTCCGTTTGAAACCTTTTCCCTCATTCGAAACTTCTGAGGATATTACAAGTAAATTAAATTGTATTAATTTCACAAACTTTATGAACAAGCAATACAATTTATACCAGCCATTCATGTTGACCAGGATGGAAGTACCAGAGGATCTTTATGTGGGAGTAGACCGGATCGAGTAGCCGGAGAAACCAATGTGTCCGGGCAGGTAACCCCTTACTCTTTTCCGTCCGATCAAGGAATCGAACGAATACTACAAGTACTTGAAGGACCTTGGATATACACAAAATAAGATATTAGATGAGTTTTTATTTCATAAGATTTTATGAAACGAATCCATCTAAGAAAGTCGAGCAAAAATTTAAATTTCAAGACCAATTTCTCTCATATGGAGTGAAAACAAATAAAAGATATTTTTGCTCACACAACTCAGAAAACTGTCATTCTGACAGGATTTATATTCAAAATGATAAGGTCTTAATCGAACGGAATCGTCATTGCCAATATTATGACGTCACATCCACTGTCAGTAACGCATTGAGCGATTGGTCACTACAGAATACAGGTTGATATAGAATGCGACAGTATACATATATTAAGATTTATTATAGTACTTTATGTACGCAAATCTGAAAAGATTATCCGTATTTGATTATATGAAAACGTTTGTACATGACTTCGGTCTGAAAAAGTTCATTTTGAGGTTAGAAAACGACCTGCTGAGATGCGAACTGCCATTTTCTGTGACAAACCAGGCGCTTACATGCTGTCTACATGCGATGTCGCACTAACTTATATACAAATACACAAATGGGTACAAGGCAGAGTCCTCGGAGAGCCTGATGATTTGTTGGAGGAGGATTGAGTGAAGAAAAGAAAGTCAGCCAGCAATAAACTATTCATCAACTTTGTGTATACCGGATAGGTGGGGAATGTAACAGCTCATCATAGGATTCCTTGATGGAGCATAGAACTTACAAATGAGGGCGGCTTTGGACAAACACTAGTTTTTTTCCAGACATGATAGAAAGAAACTTGATAGTATTATGGGAGATCTGCCCAAAGAAGCATTTAAAAGGAAGAAAAAGTACGCACGAGAGAAAACGATTGGATGGGTCTTCCCTGTGGGGATAGGATGCCGGGGATCCCTATGAAGGATGCTCTCGGTACTTCAAAGACGAAAACTGTCAGCTGGTTTTATTAGAGATGGCAAGAAAGGAACGGGAATCCATCCAACGACGGGCAGTGACTTGGCAAATCAATTCACTACCTTGAGGTTAGGAGTCGAACTGCTCTGTGAGAAGTGGATCTGGTTAGTAAATGAACAAAACAGTTATTTTCCTAGTGATCTTGAGCAGGGTGGGAGCCGTGATAAAAAAATGTTCTTCTGTGGACGCAAACACATGTTCTGGAGCAAGGAACAATTTTATTTGATGGCCTCGTGTGGGGAGCAACACAGCAAACATCTAAACATACTGTTTGGTAGCAGCGTGGGTTTCCATGTTTGGCAACTCAGAAAGCTCTCTGCGTAATCTCAAACCACCAATATTATCGGTGTTGCTGAATGGAGTTGCCCAGCGGTGCCATTGACATAAATGTGTCAGAAAAGGTCATGTTTCTGCTCCTAAGAGATTTGCGTTCAGATCAATACGGATAGTTGATTTTCCCCGATGAAACATTTCACTATTGTCAAACGGCATTTAACTTCAACCTTTATTTTCTAACTATTATCATCCGGGTTCTTTTTATGTTTCTCTCCTTCGAGAACCTACTTAAATACTTCTGCAACGCCAGTGTCGTCTTTCTTGACGGAGCGACTTTCCTTCCTGTGAACCGTGCTTGCCGAGGCATATAGCAAACTCTCTGGAATATATTTAATATACATGCTTGATAGATTAATGTCTGTGGTTATTTTGTATGTAACTTACCGATGATTAAAATGTATTACCCAGCACGGAGATCTGAGACCTTGGCCCAGTTGTTCAATAAGTGATTAGGCTAATCACCGTTTTATAACACCGTTAAAATCTAGATAAAATCACGCCTGGTACAACTAACTTGATGATTTTAATGAATCGCTATTGCATTCTTTAGTTTCTTCCTACTTCCTCTTTCGAGGAAGAAAAATGCATGAGTTTTGGATTAAAGGGAACATAAGATGTTCACTAATCAAGTGATTAAGTTAATCATCCTTTCAAACAACCGGGCCCTCTTCCTACAGTAAAACTCCTCTTATGCAGAACGAGTGTAACTATTTTACAAAACATTCAACTGTCAACAATTTTTTAGCGTAGCTTGCAACAGCGTCAATGATGAATGTGTAATTTCAGAAAAGGTTCTTTACAAATCTCCAGTAATATCCACATAATTCTAGAAAAGATAACAACTACATGTGTATTTATGATTCTGTAACAAACCACTGCTTCACTATCTTCACTCTTTAATCATCTGTATCTATGCTTTCGCGGTGATCATGATTCAAGGAAATTATCGTCGAAACAGCGTTCTTCAGACTCTGAAACAAACCAGTTTAATATTGTATGTAGATTTACTAACATTTCCCTCTAAATTTCCTACCAATATCAATCATCAAGATAAATAGAAAACTGTGCATCGCAGTCCTGCTAGGATGTTCCCATAAGCTGCTTGAAGGTGACTGCAGCAGCAGAAATCATTCTAGACGGCATCATCTGAAAATATTAATCAAATCCTGACTGTAAATACAATTTGTGGATAATTCTCACTTTTGAGATCATATCCTGCATTCAGGTCAGTTGTAAATAACCAGGTTCATGTTGACAAGGGGTTCATTGTCTTCTCAATACGATACCGCTTTTCATCCGTTGGGCTGTGTGCTTTTTATGGGTCAAACAATTTCGGTATTACCTTTCACACAGATTCTGTTCTTAGAGTTAAGCGTTTTAGTAGCCGGTGCTAGTCACCTCTTATTTTATAGTTTATTGCACAGTTGAGAATAATAAATAACCCTAAATGGATGTCGAGTAAACTGTTTAAGGATTTTCGTAATGGATCAAAATTAATCTCACGGAAACTGTTGCCTCACTGCATACCAACGACTGAGCTGTTACCAGGGATTTTTTTCAGAAATGGTTCCGCCGTTTCAACAAGAAGTGACTCACTAACCATCTGCTTATTGAACTACATGAAGAATTTCCCCAGTAAAGATCATATCACTCTGAAGCCAGGGTGTAAGTAACCTTCCAAGGTGTGCCACCTTAAAAGTAAACTAGACTATACATACCTCTTTCACGACATCCAATTAGTATAATATTTCTATAGTAGTCCACGAGTCCTACAATAGCAACTCAAAGTAGACATCCCTTCTAGTTTTATCATGTAACTTTATTAGCAGCAATTGTTTTTTAACATCCAATAATCTGGTTCTTCTCTCAAGTGGAATTCCCTTTTTTATAAGATGGTTAGCAATTCAAGTTCTCCGACTGCTTTATCACATAGCCATCAACAGTAGACGATTTCTATATTGTAGATAGCCTTCAACCAAAGACAATTCTTGTGCTTTAGATAGCCTTCAACCAAAGACAATTCTTGTGCTTTAGATAGCCTTCAAACATAGACAATTCCTATGTTTTAGATAGGCTTAAACAATAGACGATTTCTATGCTTTATATAGCCTTCAACATTAGACGATTTCTATGCTTTAGATAGCCTTCAACCATAGATAATACGTATACCTATGCTTCATAAACCTTCAACCACAGAAAATTCCTATGTTTTAGATTGTTTTCAACCATAAACAATTCCTATGCTTTAGATTGCTTTGAACCATAGACAATTACTATGCTTTAGATAGCATTCAACCATAGACAATTTCTATGTTTAAAATAGCTTCCAACCATAGACAATTCCTATGTTTAAAATAACTTCCAACCATAGACAATGCCTGTGTTTTAGAAGCCTTCAACCATAGACAATTCCTATGCTATCGAATCCTTCAACTATAGACAATTCCGTTGCTTTAGAAACCTTCAACAATAGACAATTCCTTTGCTTTAGATAGCTTTCAACCAAAGACCATTCCTGTGCTTTATATAGCCTTCAAGCTGACAAATTCTATGTTTAGATAGCCTCCAACAATAGATAATTTCCATGCTTAAGAAGCTTTCAACCATAGACAATTCCTATGTTCAGATATCCTCCATCCATAGACAAATCCTTGTGCTTTAGATAGCCTTCAACCATAGACATTTCATATGCTTCAGATAGCTTTCAACCATAGACAATTTCTGTGCTTTAAATACCCTTCAACATTACACAATTCCTATGCTTTAGAAGCCTTCAATCATAGACAATTCTTATGCTATCGAATCCTTCAACTATAGACAATTCCTGTGTTTTAGAAGCCTTCAACCATAGACAATTCCTATGCTATCGAATCCTTCAACTATAGACAATTCCGTTGCTTTAGAAACCTTCAACCATAGACAATTCCTTTGCTTTAGATAGCTTTCAACCAAAGACCATTCCTGTGCTTTAGATAGCTTTCAACAATAGACTATTCCTATGCTTTAGAAACCTTTAACCATAGACAATACCTATGCTTTAGATAGCATTCAAGCAGACAATTCCTATGTTTAAAATAACTTCCAACCATAGACAATGCCTGTGTTTTAGAAGCCTTCAACCATAGACAATTCCTATGCTATCGAATCCTTCAACTATAGACAATTCCGTTGCTTTAGAAACCTTCAACAATAGACAATTCCTTTGCTTTAGATAGCTTTCAACCAAAGACCATTCCTGTGCTTTATATAGCCTTCAAGCTGACAATTTCTATGTTTAGATAGCTTCCAACAATAGATAATTTCCATGCTTAAGAAGCTTTCAACCATAGACAATTCCTATGTTCAGATATCCTCCATCCATAGACAAATCCTTGTGCTTTAGATAGCCTTCAACCATAGACATTTCATATGCTTCAGATAGCTTTCAACCATAGACAATTTCTGTGCTTTAAATACCCTTCAACATTACACGATTTCTATGCTTTAGAAGCCTTCAATCATAGACAATGCCTGTGTTTTAGAAGCCTTCAACCATAGACAATTCCTATGCTATCGAAGCCTTCAACTATAGACAATTCCTATGCTTTCGAAGCCTTCAACCACATACAATTCCTTTGCTTTAGATAGCTTTCAAAAATATACAATTCCTATGCTTTAGATAGCTTTCAACCATAAACAATTCCTATGCTTTAGATACTTTCAACCATAGACAATTCCTATATTCAGATATCCTCCATCCATAGACAATTCCTGTGATTTAGATAGCTTTCAACAATAGACAATTCGTATACCTTAGAAGCCTTCAAGCATAGACAACTCATATGCCTCAGATAGCTTTCAACCATGGGCAATTTCCATGCTTTAGATAGCCTTCAAGCAGACAATTCCTATGTTCAGATATCCTCCATCCATAGACAAATCCTTGTGCTTTAGATAGCCTTCAACCATAGACATTTCATATGCTTCAGATAGCTTTCAACCATAGACAATTTCTGTGCTTTAAATACCCTTCAATATTACACGATTTCTATGCTTTAGAAGCCTTCAATCATAGACAATGCCTGTGTTTTAGAAGCCTTCAACCATAGACAATTCCTATGCTATCGAAGCCTTCAACTATAGACTATGCTTTCGAAGCCTTCAACCACATACAATTCCTTTGCCTTAGATAGCTTTCAAAAATAGACAATTCCTATGCTTTAGATAGCTTTCAACCATAAACAATTCCTATGCTTTAGATACTTTCAACCATAGACAATTCCTATATTCAGATATCCTCCATCCATAGACAATTCCTGTGATTTAGATAGCTTTCAACAATAGACAATTCTTATACCTTAGAAGCCTTCAAGCATAGACAACTCATATGCCTCAGATAGCTTTCAACCATGGGCAATTTCCATGCTTTAGATAGCCTTCAAGCAGACAATTTCTATGCTTTAGATCGCCTTCAACCATAGAGAATTCCAATGTTTTAGATAACCTTCAACAATAGACAATACCTATGCTTTAGATAGCATTCAAGCAGACAATTCCTATATTTAAAATAGCTTCCAACCATAGACAATGCCTGTGTTTTAGATAGCTTTCAACCATAGACAATTCCTATGCTATCGAAGCCTTCAACTATAGACAATTCCTATGCTTTAGATAGCTTTCAACCATAAACAATTCCTATGCTTTAGATACTTTCAACCATAGACAATGCCTGTGTTTTAGAAGCCTTCAACCATAGACAATTCCTATGCTATCGAAGCCTTCAACTATAGAAAATTCCTTTGCTTTAGAAACTGATGGAATCCTAGTACCAGATTTTATTTGAACCAGAGTGGATGAAGACCCTTGTCATCAAATTAGGTTACATATGCCACAATACATTAAGATCTATAGCTGTCTATCGTTCAGTCTGCTGGAACTTCTGTGTGCTCCAAGCAAATATTAGATTATAAACAGTTTATCCAGCTGTGCTCATGTTAAAATCAATACATTCATAAACCATGAAACTTCAAACACCCTGACCCTCAGAGTTATTCCAACAATAGATGAAACAATTAACGAGAACTTAACGTGAAGCAGGAATGTACATAATAACTTCAGAATCAACTGATCATTAGCAAATGAATAAATCCTCTTTATCTGGGACCAAAATAAGATATTATTTGCACGTTATCCCATAGAGTGCCCACCATCTGAGGTCATATAAATCAATAAGCAAGGACCATGTAATCCTTCAGAGACCCGTCCTTGATAATGTTAATTTTGTTATATTTTACTGTAGAGAAATGAAGAATCTAACCTAGAAGACCTGTCTTCAACGTACTGACCTATCTTTAACGTAAAGACATGTGTCTTTAACGTACAGATCTGTGTCTTTAACGTACAGATCTGTGTCTTAAACCTACAGATCGGTGTCTTAAACCTACAGAACTGTGTCTTTAACGTATATAATTGTGTCTTTAACGTAAAGACATGTGTCTTAAACGTACAGAACTGTGTCTTAAACGTACAGAGCTGTGTTTTTAACGTACAAAACTGTGTCTTTAACGTATAGAACTGTCTTAAACGTATAGAGCTGTGTCTTAAACCTACAGATCTGTGTTTTTAATGTACAGAACTGTGTCTTAAACGTACAGAACTGTGACTTAAACGTACAGAACTGTGACTTAAACGTACAGAACTGTGACTTAAACGTACAGAACTGACTTTCACGTACAGAACCGTGTCTTAAACGTAAACATTGCGTCTTAACCGTACTGACCTGTATCTTTACCTCAAAAACTGTCTCAAACGTTGAAACCTGTATCTTTAACGCATAGACCTGTATATTTAACGTACATGGCTATGTCTTTAAGGTAAAAACTGTGGCAACATAACAAACAATTCTCTCATTTCTCTTGCTTGACCAAGACTCGATTATAATCATAAAAAGAAAATGATGTCTGTGTCAACGAGGTAAATTGTCAGAGAATGTGTCTTTAGAACAATATATGGATCAATATTATAACGAAACAGTTACTGTCGGTACTGATATCTTACTTGTTTGTCTACAACATTACTAAGTACAGTCATTTCTTAAGATCCTTCTTTTTTGCTTCCTTGAATGACAACTGGGTCAGGTAGTTGCCAACACAAAATAGGGTCATGTATATATACGTAGTTACCAATACAAAACAGTGTCATGTATATATACGTAGTTACCAATACAAAACAGGGTAATGTAGTTTCCAATACAAAACAGGGTCATGTAGTTACCAAAAAAAACAGGGTCATGTAGTTACCAACACAAAACTGGGTCATGTAGTTACCAATACAAAACAGGGTCATGTAGTTACCAACACAAAACAGGGCCATGTAGTTACTTACACAAAACAGAGTCAAGTAGTTACCAATACAAAACAGGGTCATGTAGTTACCAACACAAAACAGGGTCAAGTAGTTACCAACACAAAACAGGGTCAGGTAGCTACGAACACAAAACAGTAACATGTAGTTACCGATACAAAAGTGTCATGTAGTTACTAACACAAAACAGGGTCATGTAGTTACCAACACAAAACTGGGTCATGTAGTTACCAATACAAAACAGGGTCATGTAGTTACCAACACAAAACAGGGCCATGTAGTTACTTACACAAAACAGAGTCAAGTAGTTACCAATACAAAACAGGGTCATGTAGTTACCAACACAAAACAGGGTCAAGTAGTTACCAACACAAAACAGGGTCAGGTAGCTACGAACACAAAACAGTAACATGTAGTTACCGATACAAAAGTGTCATGTAGTTACTAACACAAAACAGGGTCATGTAGTTACCAATACAAAACAGGGTCATGTAGTTATCAATAACAAGAGGCCCAATGGGCCTGTATCGCTCACCTGGCTCTACAGCAACTTTGAAGTTGATTGAGTTCATTTCTACAGATACTATGCTGATTACTTCTTTATTCAAATATTATAGTAAGCTAGGTTTATTCATATTAAGAAATTGTCTAGTCCTTCATTCCAGCATTCTATTGGCCTAATATCAGGTCTGAGGCTCTTGGCTATCGCAAAATTATTGTTTACAGATTTAAGCCGATTTCACCCCTGTGACCTTGAATGTAGGTCAAGGTCATTCATTTGAACAAACTTGGTAGCCCTTCACCCCAGCATGCTAAAAGCCTAATATAAAATCCCTGGATCTCTTGGTTATTAAGAAGTCATTTGAAGATTATAGCCTATTTGACCAATGTGACCTTTAGTGAAGGTCAAGGTCAGTTATTTGAACAAACTTTGTAGCCCTTCACTCCAGCATGCTACAGGCCTAATGTCAAGTCCCTGGGCCTCTTGGTTATTGAGAAGAAGTTGTTTGAAGATTATAGCCTATTTGACCCATGTGACCTTGAATGAAGGTCAAGGTCATTTATTTGAACAAACTTTGCAGCCCTTCACCCCAGCATGCTACAGGCCTAATGTCAAGTCCCTGGGCCTCTTGGTTATTGAGAAGAAGTTGTTTGAAGATTATAGCCTATTTGACCCATGTGACCTTGAATGAAGGTCAAGGTCATTTATTTTAACAAACTTTGTAGCCCTTCACCCCAGCATGCTACAGGCCCAAAATAAAGTCCCTGGGCCTCTTGGTTATTGAGAAGAAGTTGTTTAAATGAAAAAGTTGATGCCGGACGGCCGGACAGACGGCCAGACGGACGGACGTACGGACGACGGACGCCGCACCACGGCATAAGCTCACTTGCCCTTTGGGCAGGTGAGCTAAAAACAGTGTCATGTAGATACCAACACAAAACTGGGTCATGTAGTTACCAACACAAAACAGGGTCATGTAGTTACCAACACAAAACAGGGTCATGTAGTTACCAATACATAACAGGGTTGAATAATTACCAACACAAAACAGGGTCATTTCAAGGTTTATTTTGATCTACTTACCAGTTTCATAATGTCTTTACACATACAGCTTCAATCACAATTAAAAATCAAACAATACACTGGCAACACAACATCAGCGATAAAAAAAGGATGTAATCTAGGTCCCTATTGAGTCCCTTTCTGTCAACCAGTCAACACAATAACACCAGGTACAGTTTGACATGTAAGAATTATACTGTCTTCAGACAAAACTAATCATGATTAATTTCTCCCACATTAATAAATATTTACAGATAAATCTGATATATATATATATATATATATAAATATATAGGGTCTAGTAAGTAATAACGACGGTATAAACCAATATAGGTACTGGATCCTGTATATATAAATATATATATATAAAGAGATTATAAAATTAGTTAAACCAACATGGGTCAATATTGGATGGAATACTACAGTAAACTCAATATACACTGTTAAGTGTTAATGCCAATTTATAAAGAAAATAACCTAATTAAAAAAAAAAAGACATTTAAAATGGAAGTCGTATTTTAATATATTTAATTTATTCTGACTTCAAAATCTGAATAATATCAACTTTACAAGATCCTATGACTTGTACTGGTTATTATATACTTCAAAGACTATATTATATATTATGTATATGAATATACAAGGTATACAGATAATAATAGTGGGAAAACACACTTGTCAAGTCAACATCCTGTTTTAAGAAAATCCAATGAACACATATCTAAAGCACTGTTCTATACCGATAAAAATGGCATAATACAACAGTTTAACTCTAAGTGTAAACTTATCACATTAAGTGAGATGTATTTTTGCATCAAATCTTTTTGTAAGCATTTCATAAATATAGAAATCTAATAAATATCAGATAACTTACACAAATTATAAATATTAATTACTGTTTCACAAGATGAAATGTTTATCAATAATTACAATTGTGCCCAAAGTGGTCCTGGTTGTCAACGGGCTGTTAAACAACATCCAGCAAACAGGTACATATATGTAAGTACAATGTGGATAAGAAACCACTAATTTGATTTGATTTACAGCATCATGATACAGTAGGTTGAATGTCAGAATATATCAATTGTAAATAATTCACATTTTACAGAATTTGTTCATATGTAGATGGAATGTTTTGTTTAACATTGTAATTTGAACATATTTTTATCAAGTGTTAGCAATTTGAACATATTTATTTAAACATCTGGGCTTATACCCCATAAAATACGGTATAATATGACATGCTATGACTAAAACAGCTGTTTTAGGTAATCAAAAAGGCATTATATGGAGTTACAGTATATATGATGGCCATTCTGTTTATTTTTTGTGACGGATTATTCTGCTTTCTATGTAAGCGATTAATTATCACTGTAATATCAGAATCGCATACACCCTGTCACATTTAGTGTGTATGATAACAGATAGAAAGTATAACAGGCATGACATTCTCTTTGACAAAGGTTATAATAAAGTTGTCTTTTCATTTAAGATATTATGCATTTGTATATTATACAAAATATTTATTTTTCAGATAAGAAATATTGCTTTTCTTTAAACATGTAATTTCAAAATTATAGAATGATTCTGATGATTTTTCAGCGTAAAGAAAAATATCTATTAATATAATTAACAAAAATACCACCCTACCAACAATCATCTTTTCCTCCAACAAACAATGCGTAATTTCAATAAGCACTTATGATAAATTATATATTATGCATTTGTTCAGTTAAACAGGTATTCTGTTCTAACATAAACAAAACCAGATCCGAGCCAATTTATAATCACTAGAAGCACCTCCCAATGAACCCATTCTCACACCCACAACCCCACCAACCTTACATAATGAATACCCAACCATCCCAACTGAACCCCATCAATCAATAAGATTATATAAAACCATTGCCACGTGACATTATCCCCAACCAATGTGTAGTTAATACCAAAAACAACCCCCAACCAATTCAGAATTACCAAGGACACGTCTTTATCCCCTCAATGTATTATCAGTAAATTTTTGTTTGTTTGTTTTTGTTTAACGTCCTATTAACAGCCAGGGTTATTTAAGGACGTGCCTGGTTTAGGAGGTGGAGGAAAGCCAGAGTACCGGCCTACAATCAGTACCTGGCAACTGCCCCACGTAGGTTTTGAACTTGCAACCCAGAGGTGGAGGGCTAGTGATAAAGTGTCGGGACACCTTAACCACTCGGCCACTCTTATTAAAGGTCAATCCCCTCTCATTAATATTATGGTAAAAGCAGCTCCTTTTTTGGTACATATTGATATCATTAAACCGCTAATTCAATAACAATATCAGATTTACATGTCCATAGAACAGACCTGGTGTAAACGAAGATTCTTCGGATCAATAAATCACAGCAGTACTATATTATAATCATGATTATATAATGATATGTAAATACTTATACTACTACTGCATATTGTAATTACTAGTATTGGTAAATTATGACAGAAATATGTACACTGTCTGGTGTATACATCATAGACTGTTAATGACAAAATGTGACCCGTAAATCTTTTTGGCTAGAACTCAAAAATATGGTTTTGGCAAGTCTGATAATAGCCTACATAAATTCTGCATGTTAAATTTGATCCATTTTACTTAATATTTTAGACTTATTATCCATAGTTATTTTAAAAAGAAGTACAAGATGATGTAAATTTTTTGTGATTTCAAGTACCTAGCTCTAAATGCATGAGATGAACACATAAGATCGTATCTAAAGCAAATATAACAAACGGAAATATGAGGGAATCAAACAAAAACAATATCAAACTTTTGCTGTAAGAAATTCTGCAACAGACTGTTGACACATCAAATTCCTCGGTCAGTAAAAACACTTCAAATACAGACCTCAGTCAGGAGAAACACTTCAAATACAGGCCTCAGTAAGTAGAAACACTTCAAATACAGACCTCAGTCAGTAGAAACACTTCAAATACAGACCTCAGTCAGTAGAAACACTTCAAATACAGACCTCAGTCTGACAGTAAAAACACTTCAAATACAGACCTCAGTCAGTAGAAACATTTCAAATACAGACCTCAGTAAGTAGAAACACTTCAAATACAGGGATACTGGAACAATTACGACTAGATTCTCAATTACTGAGGTCATCATCAGCATTTTCTATAGGAAATCATACACCTACATTAGAATCAAGGTGACAAACTCCACCGCATTTAAAGCATACAGGAACATTGAAATAGGCAGCAGATTATTTTAACCATAATAAAATAATGCAGAAAAACAAAAACATAAATGCCAGTAGTTTGAGCAAATAATGTAGAATGGCAGAGTTCTTTATATAATGTAAATAAAAGTATATATTTTCCATGTAAATGCAAATGAATTAATTTTCAAATTCATTCATGTATATCAGTCACTAAAAATATAAATCCATTTTTAAATTTCCCAATTAAAACTTACATCTTATGATTGCAAAATTGGGAATCTGCATAATTATGAATCGCAATAATTAGAAACATCATGCTGAAGATGTGTTAGATGTATATTAGTTTTGAAACAAATTTTTATTACAATAAATCTATGTTAGTTTAATTATCAAAAATAATTCATAAAACTATGACAAAAGTGCCCAAGCCAAGAGTCATCAGTTTGATCCTGAAACACCTGTCAAATACTTTCATATCAATGAATGTTTGTTGGATAAGGAAATATTTCACTCACACACAATATCATGCAAAATAGAAAATTATCTTTAAAATTGCAATGCATGAACAACATGGATTTCCAGAATTAAAATGAACAGGTCTTTGGGCCTTAACAGAACATGATATGAAATATGACTACTGCTGGCAAGAACAAAATATAAAATGTCTGATGTCCTTTAATGAGAGGCCCAGTTAGGTCTACATCACTATAACCTGGATATTTCAATGAAAATGGCTTATATTCTTTTTAATAATATTTATTACTTATTTTTCCTAATTTGGAAATTGTCTCTTCGCACTATGGGGACAACAACCTTTCACAAAAAAGGGAAATAACTCTGCCAAATGATTAATTACCTGGTAATAGATACCGAAACTAAAAAGTGTATATGCTTCACTGAACTTTAAGCAGTAGTCCTGAGAAACTTATGGTAACAGGCTAACAGAAATGTTACACCCCTACATGACTGCATCACATTATTTGATAAATCTAAAATTGTCATGTCCTAAATATGGTCCCTGCCAAGTTTAGTAGAAATTCATAGATTTGTTCAGGAGAAATACTTGATCAAACCAAAGTGATAACAAATGTATGATAATGCCGAATGAAGCAGATGATAAAAGGTCACGTTAAAATCTCTGTGACCTTTACAGATTTTCTGTTGTATCAACACTTGATTAACACTTGATTAGTATACTTAAATATATGTACGTTTTACAAACGAGAAAATGATAAACAAAACTGGCAGTATACACCAGTCCTACAGAAATCTCATTACATGAAATTAGCATTTGTACAGTTACTATGACGACATACGATAAACAGGTGATTACATTATCAGACTCGTGCTCTAATCTTTCTCACACTCCATTTCTAACAGGAGGTCATCTCCCTCCAACTTCATGTTGAGTTCTGCAGCCACACTTTTCACTACACCATCAGCAGGTGCATTGACTACCATTTCCATCTTCATGGCTGAGAGGACAACAATGGGGTCGCCCTTGGATATCTTGTCTCCCTCCTTGACCTTCACTTCAAGGACAGTCCCTGGCATGGGCGCTCCGATGGAGCCCTTTACTCCCTTCTTGGCCTTAGGATGGACACTTAGCTCCTTCAAGAAACAAATTATTTTTTAAATCTCAGAATAAATCAACTAGAAGCTATATGGCCATTCTGTGTTGGTCTATCTGACGACATTTCACAGCAAAATAGACAGACATTACAACTCTTCTAGGAAACACTAACTTGTTTCTGGTATTAAAACTGTAAGGGGATCACAGATAGGTGGTAGTAAAGTTGCTAGATCATTAATTAAGAATTACTGGAAAAAGTAGCAATATCCTTGTCTATTGATGATTTATTGTGAGAGTGTGGATGTATATATGTGTCATGTATGGTCATACCCAGCTTGTAATAATTAGGATGACAAAGATTACCATATATAATCATCAAGTGTAGGTATACTTCAGGACTGAACATCATGATGAAGGCATATATGGTAGCAGTAACAAAGATTCTGAATATGTTAATATATAGCATGTACATGTGAAAATGTGAGAAAGAAGTGTTAAATCTCTTTGAAAAAAAATCCAACAAAATGACAAATATAAGATTTTTTTTACCTTTGTTGCCTCATTATCTGTAATAATGACAGAACGCAATTGTCCATTCAGCTCAAAGAACACCTCTCTTTGGCCAAATTTGTTGAGATCTCCGACAGCTAGAGTCTTAATGGACAAGGTCTTGCCTTTCTCTATGTCAACCTGTCATAAATAATCATAGCATCAGGAACAACTATACCTTTAAATTACAAGGGTTCCAGTCAAAATATACAAATAATTCTCTGAATCTATCTCCCACAGGAAATGATTGGAACACTATTTGATACACCAACTAAACACTTGACAACGCCCAAGGGCTTAAATATACAAATCTTCTCTGCAACGTTTGTTTATGTAATTGCAAAATGAAGACTCGCTGTTTAGCTTTTAGACAAAACATGTGACTGATCGTTATGGTGATATGTCCTTTGAAAATTACAAAAGCCCTAAACCAAACCAAAGTCTGTCAAAAAATGACCTAGATACTACATTTGCACTATATGTATGGAGATAAGGCCCATTGGATTTTAAAGATGACTACCCTACAGTACTTGTTCATCCTTTTCTTAGAAAACTGATATAACTTGATGATGTCTAATGAAATATGAAATACAACTCATAAAATATTGCACTTTAAAACAGACATTTATATATTTAATATAACTCTTGCTAACACTGTCTTTAAGACTATTCTATCATACGAAAATCACAGATTTCTCAATGCCAAAATATTCTATGGGCAAACCTCAGTCCCATTCTATGTCTATTTTTCTTCTTTCAACTGTTTAAACTGGAAACCCATAAGCAGTCTAAACAAGATATTGTAGACTGAGCAGTATAAACAAGATATTGTAGACTGAGCAGTATAAACAAGATATTGTAGACAGAAACATATAGGTAAAAGCAAATACACGCCTCTCCATCCACCAAAGTTTGTGGAACATAATAATCTTACCACTGATCGGATGATACAGGCAAAGCCTATTAACAAGTTATAGAGTTTATAATGTATGATCAAACACTTTCTCTGTAAGATATCCTAAAGTAATGTACCTCTATTTCCTGTGCCATCTTGGGACCAACAAGGAACATTTTGGTGTCCAGACAATCCACAGGGCCATATCTATTGCGGAACTCGAGGAAATCATCTGTGACTTTAGGGTAAAGAGCAGAACTGATCACATCAACATCTCGTATAGCATAGCCATGTTTCTCCACCAAACTTGTCTTAAGGTCATCAAAGTTAATAGGAGATAATGACTCCCCAGGTCTGTGTTCAATCCTCTCCTTGTCCTTCAGGATCTGATAGAGCAAATTCAAGGTCAGTCAAGGTTATTAAAGTTTTAATGACATGTATGTTACTTTTTAAGAGAATATCAAAAAAATATTACCTTCAGCAGTTTTTCTATGGGTTTAATACAAACTAGAAATATGTTTGTAATACATGTATTCCCCAGCTCCTTCTTTTTCAATTTGACTGCACAGCATTGATGTCTGGTCCCCAAAAACTTCCAACATATTAGCGTCCTAGTAAATTACTACTAAGGAGTGCATGAAAAACATGACAGCAATAGAAATGTATCCTCTTAAGATTTATATTTAGAAAAGGAGGATTGTAACAATACCTTTGTTCTCAGTGGCTCAGGGTATCCACCAGGAGGGGCACCTAGGTAACCCTGGAAGTACTCGACGACGGAGACAGGGAAAGACAACTCATCAGCTTTCTCCTCCACCATCTCTCCAGTGAGTTTGTTCTGGACCATGAACTGTGCAAGATCTCCGACCACTTTGGAGGATGGTGTAACCTATATACAGAAACGTAATGTTGATGTCAAGCTTTGTATTTAAGCATACAATTGTACATATATCTAAAAAATTACACCTCATACTTATGTCAGTACTATATACCAAAATAATTATTATCATTTAATTACTCTAAATACACTTTTATTGTGTAAAAATTATTATACAAAATTAAGTGGCTGAAACATTCATTTACATGGAAATTTTAACATACACAACCATTGTTATACCAACTAACCAAACACATAGTTCTTATTGAAAAAAAGTTCGATGTGAAATCATTTTTTAGCACCTGAGGGTTACAGTTGTCATGATGATTAGGGCGAATTTCCTTAAAGCACCAGTGTGTGTATTTTCAGAAGCCTATATATATTAAAACACTGTAGTCATGTTGATTCTAGTATATTGTCATAAGCCTATAGGTATAAAGTAGTCATGATGATTACAGTAAATTTCCTTAAAGCACAAGTGTGTGTATTTTCAGAAGCCTATAGATATCAAAACATTGCAGTCATGTTGATTCGAGTATATTGTCATAAGCCTATAGGTATAAAGTAGTCATGATGATTAGGGCGAATTTCCTTAAAGCACAAGAGTGTGTATTTTCAGAAGCCTACAGATATTAAGTACAGTAGTCGTCATGATGATGGCAAATTTCCTTAAATCAGAAATGTGTGTATATTCAGCTGCCAATAGATAATGCCTACCTTGGGGATATCTCCCATCAATCTGTTAGCCACAGAGTAGGTTTTCTTGACTTCTTCAAACTGGTCAGCCAGACCAAGACTATAAGACTGGAACTGTAGATTGGTGTACTGGCCCCCTGAACAGACACACACATTTAGTTATAGGAATTGCAGTTGTTGAAAGTTTATGGGGTTTAATATTTTGTGGTTGTTCGAGTTGGACCTAGTTCACAGGTATTAGATTTTGTACAACCACGCCTTGTAAACATTCTAAATACTTCTATACATTTGTTTGTACACAAAATATATATAAATATTTGCTAAGTATTCGTTTTCATGCTGTATGAAATTAATGACCACAAATATAGCTAAATGAAATCCCCTGCAAATATTACCAACTGTAGTTTTTAATTGTATCATCCTATACCAGGTAGTCTGGAGAAACCAAAGCTTTATCCCTATACACATACCTGAGATTTTCTGTGACTCTGTATACTCTACTTACCTGGAATTTCATTATTGTAGATGTCAGAATTTCCACTCTTCATTGTAACACAGCATTCAAATGGAGCATACAAGTTCCTGGTTTGTTCCCAGTAAGCAGAGTAATTTGACACATCAGACAGACTGATACCTTCATATAAAACAAAACACAGGTGAACAGCCACAAGATGAAAAATAATTATAACAATATTTTCCATTTGAAGGGGAAACAATCATGTCAGCTTTCTAAAAGATTGCATCCTTTTATCTTTACTTTTAATTCCAAGCCTCAAACTTCAGCAATAAAAACATTTTCTCATCAACACCTGCCATATATACTTTTGAAATTGTGTCTTGAAATATAACAAAACCTATATCAGATACCGTATATCAGGTTTTTTTAGCGAGTGTCTAATTTTCGCTATTTTCGCGACCAGACTCGGTCGCGAATTGTAAGATATCGCTAAAATTGGTCACATTTTACAGTAAGAGTTAGCTCCCTTGTAGGGGTGTTGTCATGAACCGATCACCGGTTTATATTACACATGCCGTATACAGATGTGCTTAATTGACTGTGACTCGACTGAACTGTTTTATTCAATAACAAGAGATCCCAGAGGGATCTTGGCGCCCACCATTGAATGATCTTCATAGGTTCCATGTCAGATTGATCTTTTCTCTACTTTTCCCTTCTTCTAAGTCTTACTAACCCTAATCTGTGTAAATACAGAAACAGCCCTCTATAGCTAGTACTTTTCAAACAAGGGGAAACTATATATAAAATTTAAGATTTAGCAATAATGGCTGTCTGTCGACCATGTTTTTGGATTGGTCCCAATATGCAAAACTAGGCACTGAGGGGAACCTACATATGAAATTTGAGAAAGATCCCTCGAGTGCTTTCTGAGAAATAGCGATAACAAACTTCAATTGTCAAAATCCAAGATGGCTGCCTGTCGGCCATGTTGTTTTCTGATTAGTTTCAAAATGCAATATGCATAACTATGCACCAAGGGGAACCTACATATGAAATTTGAGAAAGATCCCTTCAGTACTTTCTGAGAAATAGCGATAACAAACTTCAATTGTCAATATCCAAGATGGCTACCTGTCGGCCATGTTGTTTTCTGATTGGTCTCAAAATGCAATATGCATAACAAGGCACTGAGGGGAACATATGTATGAAATTTGAGAAAGATCCCTTCATTACTTTCTGAGAAATAGCGATAACAAACTTCAATTGTCAAAATCCAAGATGGCTGCCTGTCGGCCATGTTGTTATCCGATTGGTCTCAAAATGCAATATGCATAACTAGGCAACAAGAGGAACATACGTATGAAATTTGAGAAAGATCCCTTCATCACTTTCTGAGAAATAGCGATAACAAACTTTAATTGTCAAAATCCAAGATGGCTGCCTGTCGGCCATGTTGTTTTCCGATTGGTCTCAAAATGCAATATGCATAACTAGGCACCAAGAGGAACCTACATATGAAATTTGAGAAAGATTCCTTCAGTACTTTCTGAGAAATAGCGATAACAAACTTCAATTGTCAAAATCCAAGATGGCTGCCTGTCGGCCATGTTGTTTTCCGATTGGTCTCAAAATGCAATACGCATAACTAAGCACCAAGGGGAACCTACATATGAAATTTGAGAAAGATCCCTTCAGCACTTTTTGAGAAATAGCGATAACAAACTTCAATTGTCAAAATCCAAGACGGCTGCCTGTCGGCCATGTTGTTTTCCGATTGGTCTCAAAATGCAATATGCATAACTAAGCACCAAGTGGAACCTACATATGAAATTTGAGAGTGATCCCTTCAGTACTTTCTGAGAAATAGCAATAACAAACTTCAATTGTCAAAATCCAAGATGGCTGCCTGTCGGCCATGTTGTTTTCCGATTGGTCTCAAAATGCAATATGCAAAACTAGGCACCAAAAGGAACCTACATATGAAATTTGAGAAAGATCCCTTCAGTACTTTCTGAGAAATAGCGATAACAAACTTCAATTGTCAAAATCCAAGATGGCTGCCTGTCGGCCATGTTGTTTTCTGATTGGTCTAAAAATGCAATATGCATAACTAGGCACCAAGAAGAACCTACATATGAAATTTGAGAAAGATCCCTTCATCACTTTCTGAGAAATAGCGATAACAAACTTCAATTGTCAAAATCCAAGATGGCTGCCTGTCGGCCATGTTGTTTTCCGATTGGTCTCAAAATGCAATATGCATAACTAGGCACTAAAGGGAACCTACATATGAAATTTGAGAAAGATCCCTTCAGCACTTTCTGAGAAATAGCGATAACAAACTTCAATTGTCAAAATCCAAGATGGCTGCCTGTCGGCCATGTTGTTTTCCGATTGGTCTCAAAATGCAATATGCATAACTAGGCACCAAGGGGAACCTACATATGAAATTTGAGAAAGATCCCTTCAGCACTTTTTGAGAAATAGCGATAACAAACTTCAATTGTCAAAATCCAAGACGGCTGCCTGTCGGCCATGTTGTTTTCCGATTGGTCTCAAAATGCAATATGCATAACTAAGCACCAAGTGGAACCTACATATGAAATTTGAGAGTGATCCCTTCAGTACTTTCTGAGAAATAGCAATAACAAACTTCAATTGTCAAAATCCAAGATGGCTGCCTGTCGGCCATGTTGTTTTCCGATTGGTCTCAAAATGCAATATGCATAACTAGGCACCAAGGGGAACCTACATATGAAATTTGAGAAAGATCCCTTCAGCACTTTCTGAGAAATAGCGATAACAAACTTCAATTGTCAAAATCCAAGATGGCTGCCTGTCGGCCATGTTGTTTTCTGATTGGTCTCAAAATGCAATATGCATAACTAGGCACCAAGGGGAACCTACATATGAAATTTGAGAAAGATCCCTTCAGCACTTTCTGAGAAATAGCGATAACAAACTTCAATTGTCAAAATCCAAGATGGCTGCCTGTCGGCCATGTTGTTTTCCGATTGGTCTCAAAATGCAATATGCATAACTAGGCACCAAGGGGAACCTACATATGACATTTGAGAAAGATCCGTTCAGTACTTTCTGAGGATTAGCGATAACAAGAATTGTTTACGGACGGACGGACGGACGGACGACGGACCACGGACGCAGGGCGATTTGAATAGCCCACCATCTGATGATGGTGGGCTAAAAATGTACTCACAGTTGACCATATGTTTTGTCCTTTGTATAGAACTATTTGAAATCATAACGAGAGTGGCATTGCCAAGTGAAACATGGCCATGCTACGAATTGTAACCGGTACACGGAAGGACAAAGAAAATCCGGTCAGGGACAGACCTCAGTTTGCTGAAGCAAACAAACGTGTGGATAAATCATTATTGATGTACTTCTTCGTTTTTGTTGTATATGAAACATATATACGCTAAAATTTTAATTACACGTTGTGAAAACGCTAAAAATGAAATACGCTAAAAATAAAACGTGTCATTTTGTACAGAAAATGCGAAATTTGGCATACGCTAAAAAACCCGATATACGGTAGTTTATAGCATTAACAGAGATAGCTAATAAATGCAATATCTGATTTCATTAGGTGAGTGAATGCTGCTGTACCTGTGTCTAACTTTGTTCTCTCTAGGGCAGCTACCAAGGCACCCATGCTAGGCTGGGATGTCATTCCTGACATGGAGTCCACCGCTACATCTACTACGTCTGCTCCGGCCTGGGCACAAGCCAACATGGACGCAACGCCAGCTCCAGCTGTGTCATGTGTGTGGACATGGATGGGAATATCAGGGAAACGTTCTCGCAGTGCTCCAATCAGCATGGTTGCTGCCTGAGGCTTCAGTAGACCGGCCATGTCCTGGACATACAATTCTATAATGTCATATCATTGCCATTTCATAAACTTTCAGCACGCATATATGAAGAAGCAGAGATTTCTCAGATGTAAACAAAATCCTAACTCCAACTCAAAATCGATAAAACGAGGGGCAAAATACGCATAATATCAAGAATTGTGCAGTGACCGTTTGAAAAGAACAAGGAAAATAAAAAAAAAGGGTAGGTATTTTCTTTGTTTTTGACAACCCCTGCAATGTAAATCTAGGTCAAAATTTTAAATCTAGGTCAAATTTGTAAATCTAAGTCAAATTTGTAAATCTAGGTCAAATGAGACATGTCACATCCTCATAATGAGGACTAGGGTTTTGACAACAGAACCACTTGGCATATATTTGAGCAGCGAACATGCCGGACCTAAGATGTTGAATTCAGGATATGCCTATCCACTGTTGTAAAAATTTATCATAAATTGGCTCCACTATAAGACTTGATACAGATTTATCTTTAGTATAATGGATGACCTTGGTTTTTGTACTGACCTTAACACCAAGGATGTGTGTACCAGCCTTGACAAGTTGGTCTGCCATGTCCAGGTAGTATTGGAGGTTGTACTTGGATTTGCTGGGGTCGGATACATCACCAGTATAGGACATGGAGGCTTCTATTACTCCACCTAAAAATAGACAACAACCTCAACTTCCAAACAGGTGTCATATAACGAGACACTTCACCTATACAATTTGTCACCAGATCCGTAGGATCTAATTCATTATAGCTATATGGTGATCTGTTAGCAGTCAGGTATGATGGAACTATTATTGTCAAACACTTTTTAACAATAGGGTTCAAAAGGTGATTAGGCTAATCACAGTTTAACAAGAATTTCAAAATCCAGATAAAATTATTTCTGGAAAAGTTAACCTGACAATCTTTTATAAGGCTATAACATTCATCAGTCTCTTCCTGTCTGCCTATTTTACAGAATACACAAACTCAGGTTTTTAATTAAGGAGAAATGAGTTTTCACAAATCAAGTTATTAAGCTAATCAATTTTTGAACAACTGCGCCCTGGTGAATGCTCAAATAGATAATGTGCAATGTGTAATGAATTAAAGTTTTGTAGATCTAAAGTTATTGTCCTACGATGACTTGAGGATAGAGATTAAACTTTTCTGTTTCAAAACTGATTATATGGTGTTTAAGGAATGGATAGGTATTGGGCTCATGTTTTACAAGTGACTTCAATGGTCAGATGAAATTTGTTCTGGATCATATAAAAGAGAAATTTTGCATGTAGGTATGGGTCGAAATGAAACACCCAAATATATATGCCTACTTCTTGAAAGGAACAAGATCTTGTGTATTCAAAAGCAATTTTGACCACAAGCTTAATAAGGTTTGTTTGCTGGGTTAATTGTCCAGCCAGGGATAGCTTTAGTAGGATCTGATCATCAGAGTCAAGTATCTATGGATTTATGCAACCTCATTGGTTTGAATGACCACTACATAAATATCTTGTAAGGTACTCTAGATGACTTAGTTTCACAGACATTTGTACACGAAAAGTGAACAAGCATGTCCCCTAGTGGCCCCCACTGAAAATAGTACCAGTGACCTTGACCTTAACCCAAAAACCCTGAAACTTAAAATTGACCTGTAGACACTTGTACCAAAGTTACATACCAGCTTTCACCAACATATCTTGAAGCATGGCTAAGAAAAGTGCGGAAAAATACATGGACAGATGGACAGACATATGGACAGACAAGGAGGAAACCTATAGTCCCCCCGGGTTTCACTATCATGATGGAGAAAACTTAATCTGTGTGGATGTAGACTGTTATAAATCATACTAACCAGCCTTGCCAACAGCCTCCATCCCAACAATTATGTTTGGCATGTAGTTAAGGGAATCAAAGATCCTGAAGATATCCATTCCATGTTGTACAGCCAAGTCACAGAATCTAAATGGAAAAGAATGAAAAATAGTGAGAATGGATTCCTTCCAATGCTCAGTTACACTGACATGTTACTTGTTTATCTATTTCATTTCCCAATCAGCCAGGATAAATTTGGGGCAGGGTCTCTTCGTTGTAGCTGGTGGCTACCTCACTTAACAATATACAAGAGGCCAGTTGCATGCTATTGAGAGCAATTTGGGCAAAGTGTCTTGCCCAAGGTCAAAGTCATTACAACATGTTATGATCTGTGATCACCGCTTGTATTGCTAACAAATGCAAATTTGTCCACAGCAGGGATCACGGCACATCTTGGATCTTTACTTCTGAGGCTGCATCAGTCTTAAGGCTGATATGACAGCTATAATGGCTGCCAGCATGTATCAATTTATTACCACACATGGTCAACCATACTATAGTCTAGTGTTTATTATTTATATACTGTTATCACTTAGTTTATGAACTGATCTTTGTGCACTTATCAGTGATAACATTATTTTTGTGTCACTTTCACCAATGTTGAGCGAAGACATCAATACTAAACATATGAGTACATGTATTGTACTTAATATTTTAGAAGTAAAGACCATTGGATATTTCTTCTGCATATGAAATCCGTCTCCATTTGGTATTACTATATATCTAGTAGACTACTAGTTGATATAAATCTTTTGTAATAACACTATCTGTTTGGCCTTATGAGTAATTACAGGATGAGGATCACCTACTTGTATACCACATTATCAGGATAGTTGGTATAACCCACAGCGTTCGCCCCACGAAGTAACATCTGGAACGGCACATTGGGGATCAACGTTCGCAGGGTTGCCAGTCGGTCCCATGGGCATTCATGGAGAAATCTCATGGCTACATCAAACGTGGCACCTGAAATGTATGGAGATTGGTAGTTGTCATAAATACACTTGTACCTAAAACAAGTAGTCAGAGATGTATCAAACATGACATATGGACGGGTTGGCAATGCATCCAGTAGTTATTATTTATCTAAATATGAAATTTTACTGGATTGCATCCAATATAACAGGAAAGTCTGGTAGAAAAGATGTAAATGCAGTTCATGGCTCATTCTAGTTTTATCGCAAACCTCAGTTACAGTAAATGCAGTTCTCGGCTGATTCTAGTTTTATCGCAAAAGTCAGTTACAGTAGATGCAGTATATAGCTAATTCTAGTTTTATCATAAAAGTCAGTTACAGTAAATGACAACAATTAAGATTTACTATACTCTAAATTACCTGATTACTGGGCCAAAATAATGACTACATATATTCTTATAGAAAAGTTATTTGATAAGTGAAATACTTGGAAGATATTTCACTGTTAGACTCACCTCCCCAGTTCTCACAACTGTAAAGGTTGTGTAATCGATGAGAAACGTATGGGGATATCCTCTTGAGGTCATGAGTTCTAACCCTTGTTGCCAACAGAGACTGATGAGCATCTCTGAAGGTCGTATCCATAAGCAACAGACCTTCATGCTGCCTGACCTTTTTAGCGAATCCCTCAGGGCCTTCATTCAGAATAACATCTCTCCATCCTGCAGGTGGTGACTTCACTGTTAAAGAGAATGTAAAACTGTAATACAAGATATTAAATCAGAATCCCCTATACCATTGATACATTAAACTAGAAATCTATAAATTGTCAGTAAACTTGAAATACACCAATCTGTCTTCTCATGGATACATTTAGCTTGCCACGTACAGCAATAAATCCTGCAATAGTTCTATCAGAGTATGATGTAACAACACAATCTCCATGCCTTGATAACGCTGTAAACCAGAGAATAACTATATCAAAAAAATGTAATACATGTATGTTATATACATATGGTACACATGTATTGTCTGGTTAAATGATTTTTGACAAAGTTAAAAAAAAAAAGCGATTACCCTCAACAAAACATAGAAAGAGAAAGAAAATATAATATTCGTAACGGCTTTGTATTTTTAATCAATATATTTTACAACACACCCACAGATTGTTTTTATTGACATTAATAATTAATGATTCAGATTTTAGACTTTAACAAAAAGGCTTGATGGGCCTGTATCACACACCTGGCATTAATCCGAGAAGTGGATTTAAGGTGAAACATCTAAACATCTTTCACTTTAATGACCTTAACAAATATTAAGGTCATTCTTTTGAATATCAATGCCCAAGGTTGGCAGCCATTCATACCAGCATATCACTGGCCAATTGTCATCACTCTAAGCCTTTTGAGGTTTTCAGAAGAACTTGTTTAATTGTTTAAACAAATTTGATCAAAAGATAAAAATCAATGTCATTCATTTACACAAATCTAGTAAATCTAGTAGCCCTTCATCCTAGCATGTAACCTGCCCATCATAAGGCCTCTTGTCTCTTTGTTATTGAGAAGAACAAAAAATTTTTTTAAGAATATTTGACCACTGTGACCTTGAAAATAGCTCAAGGTAATTAATTAGAACAAATTTGGCAGCACTTCATTCCAACATGCTACCAGATCAATATCAGGTCCCTGGGCCTATTGAATATTAAGAAGATATTGTTTAAAGATTTTAGAACATTTGACCCCCTGACCTTAAATGCAGATCAAGTTCATTCATTTCCACAATCTTGGTAGTCCTTTACCCAGGCATACTGGCAGGCCTAATATCTTGGTTACTGAGGAAAAGTTGTTGCAAATTATTTTTGCATATTTGACCCCTGTGACCTTGAATATTTGTCAAAGATAATTCATTTGAACAAAACATGGTAGCTCTTCATCCCAGCATGCCACAGCTACAGGACCAATATCAGATCTCTTTGCCTTATTATTAAGAAGGTAATTAAGAAGAAGTTGTTTAAAGGAAAAAGTTGACACTAGACTGCCGAAAGACGGATGCAGCACCATAGCATAAACTCACTTGCACTTTGGGCAGGTGTGCTAAACAAGAGGCCCAGAGGGCCTGTATCGCTCACCTGGTTTCATGAGATATGAAACAAGAATGATGCTTAAGCATATTTGTCGCTGGTATTGCTATGTCAATATATATCATAAGCATTTTATATGGGTACATGTACATTGGTTTTATTCTAATACTAAAAATGCCAAAAGGTACATTAATCCATGAAATGAAATTGACTTTTGGCGCGACTCCATAGGGATGCTACCACACAAGTGATATCCATTGCTTAGTTTCAGAGAAGATCCTGTTTAGACCAATTGGCCCCTTTTGATCCTGCCCTCTGCCCCCTGGGGGTCAGCTCCTTCCTTTATACAATTTTGAATCCCTACCCCAATAGGATGCTAATAGTCAAATATGAGCTGTTTCAGAGAAGTTGTTCATATCAATTTAGCCAAATTGACCCCTTTTGACCCAGCCCCTCATCCTCCAGGGGGTTGGCCCCATCATTTGTACAATTTTGAATCCTTAACCAAAGTGAATGCTACCAGTCACATATTAAAGATATCCCCTTTTGGCCCCACCTCTTAGGTCCCCTGGGGTCAGCCCTGTCATTTGTACAATATAGCTATATTTTTGCCTCGCCTCTAGGGGGTCAGAACCACCATTTGTACAACTTTGAATCCCCACCCCATAGTGATACTTCCAGACAAATAGGAGCAATATCCTTTGCTCGGTTTCAGAGAAGAAGTCGCTTATATCAATACAGCCAAATTGACCCCTTTTGACGCCGCCCCTCAGGCCCCTTGGGGGTCAGTCCTGTCATTTGTAAAATTTTGAATCCCTACTCTAGGGGGTTGCTACCAGGCAAATATGAGTGATATCCATTGCTTAGTTTCAAAGAAGAAGTTGTTTATATCAATTTAGCGGAATTGACCCCTTTTGGTCCCGCCCCACAGCCCCCAGGGAGGTAGACCCAACCATTTGTACAATTTTGAAACCCTACCCCAAAGGGATTCTCACAGTCAAAATTGAGCAATATATATTGCTTAGTTTCAGATGAGAAGTTGTTCATATCAATTTAGCCAAATTGACCCCTCTTGGCCCCGCCCCTCAGGCCCCCCGGGGGTCAACCACACCATTTGTACAATTTTGAATCCCCACCCCATAGTGTTGCTACCAGGCAAATATGAGCAATATCGTTTGTTCGGTTTCAGAGAAGAAGTTGTTTTTATAAATATAGCCCAAATGACCACATTTGGCCCCGCCTTTCCGGCCCCTGGGGGTCAGCCCCATCATTTGTACAATTTTGAATCCCCACCCCAAAGTGATGCTACCAGGCAAATATGAGTGATATCCATTGCTCGGTTCCAGAGAAGAAGTCGTTAATATCAATATAGCTATATTGACCCATTTTTTCCTCGCTCCTCAGGCCCCTAGGGGGTCAGCACCACCATTTGTACAATTTTGAGTCCCCACTCCATAGTGATGCTTCCAGACAAATAGGAGCAATATCCCTTGCTCGGTTTCAGGAGGAAGTCGTTTATATAAATATAGCCAAATTGACCCCTTTTGGCCCCGCCCCTCAGGCCCCTGGGGGTCAGCACCACCATTTGTACAATTTTGAATCCCCACCCCATAGTGATACTTCCAGACAAATAGGAGCAATATCCTTTGCTCGGTTTCAGAGAAGAAGTCGTTTATATCAATGTAGCCAAATTGACCCCTTTTGGCCCCGCCCCTCAGGCCCCTGGGGGGTCAGCCCCATCATTTGTACAATTTTGAGTCCCCTACCCATAGGGATGCTTCTGACCAAATTTGGTCAAATTCTGATCAGTGGTTATGAAGAAGAAGTCAATTGTTGACGGACGGACGGACGACAGACGACGGACGACGGACGCCACGGTATGGCATAAGCTCACCTTGGTCCTTCGGACCAGGTGAGCTAAAAACTGAAAATAAGCAGTTCTCTAAAATATTCTGCTATTAGGTATCCGCATTACAGATACATTGTAACATACATCAGTTTTGCAGTATAAAGTAATCACAGTATAGATACAATGTACATGAGTACTGCTATATAAAGTATCCACAGTACGGATACATTGTACATGAGTACTATTGTGTAAGGTATCCACAGTACAGATACATTGTACATGAGTACTGCTGTATAAGGTATCCATGTTACAGATACATTGTACATGAGTACTGCTGTATAAGATATCAACAGTAGGACACATTGTACATGAGTATTGCTGTATAAGGTATCCACAGTACAGATACATTGTAATGTACATGAGTACTGCTGTATAAGGTATCCACAGTACAGATACATTGTAATGTACATGAGTACTGCTGTATAAGGTATCCATGGTACAGATACATTGTACAGGAGTACTGCTGTATAAGGTATCCATGGTACACATACATTGTACACCAGTACTGCTGTATAAGGTATCCACAGTACAGATACATTGTACATGAGTACTGCTGTATAAGGTATCCATGTTACAGATACATTGTACATGAGTAATGTTGTATAAGATATCAACAGTACAGATACATTGTACATGAGTACTGCTGTATAAAGCCCCAGTCACACCGGACCTATGACCAGGTTACGACCTAGTTGCGATCGAAGAAAATCGTAATCGCAGGGAAATCATAGCATGAGCACACGACTAGTCGCAGTGGTCGTGGGTGATCGCACGCGCAAAATCAGTCGCAGCAAGGTCGATGGTCATGTTCAAAACTTCTGACCTGCGATTCTAAATCGCAAGTGGTCGCAGAACGGTCGTACCACCAGTTGCACATGAACGCAGGACCAGTCGTGCATGATCGCGGGCCAAGTAGTCGCAAATTGGTCGTGCTACTGGTCGTGCCACTCTACGATTGGTGGTACCACCGATCGTACGACCTCACAATTGGTCGTACGATCAGTCACGACCTGTCCCGAGTGTTTGCACGACCTTACGATCGGTCGCACCACCAGTCTTTACCTCGCAAACCACTTTCCTGGGTACAGGTAACAAAATGGCGGATATAGAAGCAATGATCGTGTGAGCAGTCGCAGGTTGCCACGACTGATCGTGCGAGCAATCGCAGGTTGCCACGACTGGTCGTGCGAGCAGTCGCAGGTTGCCACGACTGATCGTGCGAGCAGTTGCAGGTTGCCACGACTGATCATGCCATTGGTCACTGATCGCAACACTCATCGCACGATTGCCTACAATTGCCTTCGATTGATCTTGTGATCAATCTTCTCCAATCGTAAGTCATTGCGCGACCAAGCGCACCACCAATCGTACGATGACCTACCACCAGTCGTAGGACCAATCGCAGTATGCGATCGCGAATAGACATCGCAACAAACATTGCCGATCGGTCGTAACTCGGCCAAATCGCCCCCAATCGCACGATCTGGTGTGACTATAGCTTAAGGTATCAACAGTACGGATGCATTGTACATGAGTACTGCTGTATAAGGTATCCATGTTACAGATACATTGTACATGAGTACTGCTGTATAAGGTATCCACAGTACAGATACATTGTACATGAGTATTGCTGTATAAGGTATCCACAGTACACATACATTGTACATGAGTATTGCTGTATAAGGTATCCACAGTACGGATACATTGTACATGAGTATTGTTGTATAAGGTATCCATGGTACACATACATTGTAATTAACATCAGTAATGCTGTATGGCAATAGAACAGGGTGATATGTTATAATTAGTAGAGGAAGAAGACAGATCAAAAACACATCCTAGGAGTAAAAGCAAATGTGTATCATTAATAGTGCACTACAGCATTATTCTTTAATCAAACACCCGAAACATTAATATTCTGTCATAAAAAATCATTATGAATTTTTTAAGACAGCCAGTCAGATAGATCTCAATCATTTTTCTATGATTGAAGGCATATAATAGCCACCAAAAAAATATCTACTGTTAAGGTAGAGGGTCCTATCTGTAATATCAAAAAAGTCATTGTACTTAGTCTAAAACAATAAGGACAAATTTTACTGGAAGTTTGAAATACAGATACACATAGGTAACTGTAAAGAACACATGCACTTGTTTCAATGATGAGGTCGATGTCTAAATCTTGACATACTAAGTAAAGATTATTGATCCTATTATAACATCTTCAGTTGAACCTGATCTCAAGTTCTGTTAACAACAACAATAGCAAAAAACATTTCTGTATATATGTATTGATTAAACAGCTTAAAAATATAAAAAGTTGAAAAAATGCAGAGTAAAAACCAAATAAAATAAAAATAAAATTAACAAGAAAAGGAATGCAGTCATTCTGAAAGTCTTTACTAATTTACAAATTCATATTAGATTTTTGTAAGGTGTTAATGAAGCAAATCCTATGTTATCTACCTTTACACATATTTCACCCTTACTTTGTAAGCATGAGGATGTATATCTGAAGTGCTCTAGAATGTAGATGTAAGATAACAATCTAGATATACTGGATATATACATATAATGTTTAGTCCAAAATTGTACATAAACTTACTTAAATCTCGTCTTTCTGAAATGAAAAACTCTGAATGTACATCATTGTCAGGGCGACACAAATAATGTTGATCTTATACCCATACTTTGGATATTACTAATAACATTGCTTTTCAATAATTGTCAACCATTCTTCTTTTCCTGAACAGGGAATGCTTTCTTAAAAAAAGTCCATTTGAACAGCTGTTTTGAGTTATGTTATTTTACTATTTAAAGCGTAACCAAAGCCCGAAGTAATGAAATCTGACTTTATACCAACTAATCAGGAAAACTTTGTATACAAACTTATTACTATGACAACTGTGTCTATTTCCTAGTCATTTCATATTATCACTATGACAACCATGTCCATTTCCCCATTTCATATCATTACTGTTAAGGTTTATATCTATTAAACCTTGTATGTTATTTAAGAAATAATTAACGATGATTCATGTATTGTTGCAGGATATACAACGAGGACGAGGATATTTTGCAATTAAATTAATAACGAAGGCCGCAGGCCTGAGTTATTAACTAAAATTGCAAAATATCCGAGTCCGAGTTGTATATCCTGCAACAATACACGAGTCAAAGTTGATTATTTCTATTCTACCATGTACTGTTTAGTTCTGAGATCGACCTCTTTCTAATAGAAAAACGGCAAAGAAACCCCGGGAAAACCTTGTAATTTATTTCTTGAGTATTGCATTATTTTGATGATGAAATATACATGTCTTTATAGGCCCTACAGAACTACAATCAAGAACATCTATCATATGGAATTGATTTTGAAAATTAAAAAAAAAGGGATGAAAAAAGAAAAAGAAAAAATATCATAGGGAATTGATTTTGAAAATAAAAAAAAAAGGGATGAAAAAAGAAAAAGAAAAAAAAGTGGCATATGTAGGATTCGAACTCACGTCGTGATTAACATCCCACTCAACTACAGTACCCATGTTATTAACAGATGAATATTAGATACATAACATTGTAACAGCCGTGACTCACGAGCATGTGTTATTGGCAAATAATACATGGTTTACAACCAATCAAAACTGGTGTTGCATAGCAAACATGGTAGAATATTCTTTATATTATGAATGGATGTACAGAATCTAAATAACTCTATACTGTATGATATAATGAAATACACTAAAAAAATTGTAGTAACATTATAAGACTCTTTCATATGTGTATATGTAGGATAGGGATATTCCACCCGAGGGGTCACAAAATGTGGTGAAACCCGAGGCTTGCCGAGGGTTTTATCACATTTTGTGATCCCGAGGGTGGAATATCCCTATCCTACATACACACATAATGAAAGAGTCTTTTTCTCTCATATCATTACCGAATTTCTGGCGAAAGTGTCCCTCAGCCATCCATTTTCTTCAATTTTTTTAATTTCTTTATTTGACGTTTTTACTAAATATACTTGTGATATTCTGAAAGATCATACCCTATTTTGCCAAACTATGTTTGCGCACAAATTTCATTCATTTTGTGGTTAAGTGATTAACGAATGAACAATTCGCCGATAAAAATAACCGTAACTTGACCGACTTTTACGTGGCCGTGATCAAATTGTCAACATCCGAGAAAAAGAAGTTCTATCAACAATACTGAAAGCCAACGCTGAAATGAGTTTTCCAACTTCACATATAATTTGATTTGCACCTCGACATATTTAATCATTTCACAGAACACACTGTACTTTTAAATGTCAAGTCAATTTTTTTTTTATAAAATACTACGTCACTGCATGACGTCACGACTGTCATTGGAATTCCATTCATAGTTCAAGGATATTGAGAGTGATGGCGATCGAGATCGCCATCACTCTCAATATCCTTGAACTATGAATGGAATTCCAATGACAGTCGTGACGTCATGCAGTGACGTAGTATTTTATGTTTCGTGGCTGGTAATTTTAAATTCACTGTGATTTTGGCAACTTCGTGTGTGAACCAGCGAACAGTGACTCTATACGAGTATTCGATCTTTTCTGTGACATAGGATTATATGTGTTTAACCGGTTGTCTTGATGGAATGACGAAGGTAGGTCAGTCGATAGGCTAACGATGATCATATTGAAAGGCTAGGATGGCAGTTAGTTTTCATGGTTACTCTACACAAATATAGACTCTGAGTTACAATTAAAATAAATATTTTTATATGAACATCGAGGGGTGTCATTTTTACCGAATGTTCGTTCATTTAAGAGCCAATTCCCAACTTCCAAATACACAGGTTACTGAGTAGGCCTAACAGTTACTGACAGTACAGTAGAGTAAACAAATTCCAGGGCCCCCTGCTGACGCAAACGGAACCATTTCATAGGTTGTGACGTTTGACATTTTCTTTTTTATATTTTTTATGTATGGCCTTTATTTTACTTCCTGTCATTGCCAGGTGATTGTGTGTGTTTACATGTTTTTAATGACAAATGACAAATCTGTCGGGTAGGCAAGTCTGTATTGTACTGTAAGTGTTACTGTTTGTTACAGTAACGGAGTTATATGTTCGCTCAGATGAGATGTCTAATCGTTTAACCGTGTAGCCCTATTTATTTACTGCTGATATGATATATATTTATCTAAGAATGTATGTATTTTTATAGTTAAGTCCAACGATTCAAAACCGACACCGACGATAAGGACTGTCGGATGTAAACACAAGCAGACGACGTTGTGAGAGTTGTCCCCCTTGATAGCAGATTACTCCGCGCGCGTGAAATGCTATGTAAGATAGATTTATCTTACATAGCTATCTTACATGGGCAAACTCTATCCAACATGGCGAGATATGAGAGAAAAATATATCCGTATGTTTTAAGAAGAGAAGAGACCTATTCAGATTTCATTGAAATGACAGAAGAGTTCTCAACAGATCAGGAGATGTGATCACAATATTTTGTTTGATTGTGAATTAACATCCTCACATTATCTGAGACATGCAGGTCGACACCGGGAAAGTCACTGCCAAAAAGAAAGAGGTAGGTATGGGGAAAAGAAAAGGAGAAGATCGGTTCCAAGTGCTACAATGGCTACTGCATATCCATTCTAGATTTTCCCTCAAGTAGAAGACATTGCTACAAGAATCTCAACATTAGACATCTCATATATAACATGCAGTGGAAACAGAAGGACTGGGATTTGTCCAAAACTCTAAAAGGCACTTAGGCTACGTAAACAGACGGACAGTTTGAAGATATGTAATTTCTATTGTTAAACATATAAATAAATTTCAATAAATATCAGTAACATATATAACAACATTGAAATGGGACATTTATTAAATGATTATACCATCTACATCATTTTGTATACATATATTCTGACCTATGAATGGCTTTAGCTATGACCACAGTCAAACCGTCAAAGAACAGCACTCATGACACTTCAGGCTAATGGTGGCAGATCACTCAACTAATTTTCTAAATGATTCTACGAAATTTCTTTTGCGATATAACACTAGCGAGTTATCACAAATATACAGTCAAACCTGTGTATAAAGTACACCCAAGGAATAAGACAAAATGTCCTTTATATAGAGGATTACTTTTTCAGTGAGTTATGTCACTGTAGTAAAGAATGTTTCAGACATATCAGTTAAATTACAAATGAAACTCTGGGCTCCAGACAACAATATAAGAGAAGTATGAAACACCATACTGTTGTTGGAATTACACATGCATATCACATTGTTCAGTATGAGATAGTAAAACACTATTGCAGCAGATCTGGACTATCACCTCGGGTGATCGGCTTGCTCAATAACGGTAGAGCACCTGTCTAGAATTTGGAGGTGAATGTAACATAAAGCTTATAAGTGTTATAGAACCAAAAGTAAAGCATTCATAGCCCCCTCCAATGTGTTTCACACACAAAAATACTTTTTAATAATTTCCACATTTCTTCTGTAAAAAGTATGATGCTAGCGATAAAATGAGATAAAACCACACCAAATAAAAGCAAAGTGAGCAGGGACTCACAAAAATATACCTCTACCTCCTTATAAAATAAACCTGTCCACAGGTGACCTTTGACCTTAACCGACGACCACCAACATCTAATCAAGTGTAGATATTGATGGTGTGCGATGCTATAGTGTGAATATGAACAAAGTCTGTCGAGGGGTTCATAACGTATCAAGCTCAATATGGATGCATGCACAAAGTGATTATTATATATCCTCCCCTTACTAAGTTGGATGTATATAAATCTGTAATCTTTCTTTTAGAATGTATTGAAATTCAATGTAAAATGGTCTATCTTTGGTATGGTCAATAGAACAAGAACCTGATAATTGTACAGAAATCTGCGTTTACTAATGACCATGCAATCATATTTTGTGTATACTGATGGTCTGTACAGGAGTCTATTTTGTGTATACTGATGGTCTGTACAGGAGTCTATTTTGTGTATACTGACGACCTGTACAGAAGTCTATTTGTGTATACTGATGGTCTGTACAGGAGTCTATTTTGTGTATACTGATGGCCTGTACAGAAGTCTATTTGTGTATACTGATGGCCTGTACAGGAGTCTATTTTGTGTATACTGATGGCCTGTACAGGAGTCTATTTTGTATATACTGATGGTCTGTACATCAGTCTATTTTGTATATTAATGGTCTGTACAGGAGTCTATTTTGTGTATACTGATGGCCTGTACAGAAGTCTATTTTGTATATATATACTGATGGCCTGTACAGAAGTCTATTTTGTATATACTGATGGCCTGTACAGGAGTCTATTTTGTGTATACTGATGGTCTGTACATCAGTCTATTTTGTATATAATGATGGCCTGCACAGGAATCTGTGTTTATTACACATATTTTGAGTATACTGATGGTCTGTACCACAGTCTGTATTGATAGCCTGTCAAGCTGTATAAAGGTGATTACCATGTCTTACCATAACTGCCAATATCACATGCTGAATCTACATAACGACAAAGTAGATACAGCTTAACATAGTGAAGACATCAATTGTATAGAAAAATAGAGCCAAAACTTCACGACATATATCCTACATCACTCATAATCCTGTATTTAAATTAATTTTGGTATGCATTTCTTCACCTTGTCAATATTCTTTGCATTTCCATTTTACATCCTGAGGATAAAATGAAACATTATTTTACCTCATTTATCTGCAAATAAGTCCCCTTCTTATTTGAGGATAAATATGGTACAAAACTTTTACATTATGGGAGGGAGCTTATTTGAGGGTAAATACGGCACAAAACTTTTACATTATGGGAGGGAGCTTATTTGAGGATACATAAGGTACCAAACTTTTACATTATGGGAGGGAGCTTATTTGAGGGTAAATACGGTACAAAACTTTTATACTAGGGGAGGGGGTTTATTTGATGATCAATATCATAATATGTTGTCCAATAAGACAGTTATATCTTCGTGTAACAATTACATAGTAAGTTAGGGTGGATGGTGTCATTGTTTGCAAACTCTTGTAATGTACATAATTTAGGGTGGGTGGTGTTATTGTTTGCAAACTCTTGTAATGTTAAAGGCCTCCACCAAAATCCTGCTATTATCTAAAAATGTCTATTACCATTGGTTACATGTGGTGATAATAACATCTGTCTTGTAGAATGTGACATACTCACAACCTATGGTAGGTGATTTGGACAGTATTTTGTCACTGGAAGCTTTACCATTACAGTCTTTAGGGGAGATTAATAAACAGCCCATCCCCAGTGGTTTTAGAAACGTGCATTTGGATGTAGAAATGTATGTGATTTTCCTGTTAAAAAATTGTATCCCAGAGAATTTCCTGTTAAAAAATTATTTCTTCGAGAAATTTCATAGTTTTACATTTCCTGAACATCTACATAGAGAATACCTACCAAAGGGAACCTCTGGTACAGAAGGTATGATGTCGGAGGGGACCTGTGGCGTGGCCAGGGGAGTCTGTGGGCCATTAACCATCACCTGTCCTAGGTAGTGTAGCAGTTTCTGGGCTCGGTTCTGTGTCGGTTCGAAGGAGAAGAGCTGTGGATTCTCATCAATGAAGTAGGTGTCTACAGACCCTGATAGGAACTGCTGATGCTGTACTACATTCAACAGGAACGGGATGTTTGTCTGAAATAGATATTGTTCTGAATCTTTGTCATCAAATCAAATTACAAAGATATCTTATAAGAAATAAACATAATTCAGATTAATCACAATGCCAACTTCACACTTCTCATTTCTGAGAATACAGCTTTATGTAATATAAACACACTCCGACTAGAAAATAAAATCTAATGTAATTTTGAGCAATCACTAGGCCACACCACTTCCATGGTAACAGGAACAATACAATAAATGGAAATCCCCACTGTAGCAAAAGGCACTTTAGATTTTGTAAAGTAAATTTTAGCAGTTTTAAGATTTGTTTCAGAAACTATTTGACTAATCAGAGCTTTTTCTGAGGGCTTTTATGGGCTGATAAAGGGCCCGTTTCCTAATTGAAATTATTTCATATTTTAACCAAATTCCCCAAATTTGCAGTTTAATCCTGAAAATTTCTTTCCAAATTCACCAATTTTCTTCCCTAAATGAGGCAAAAAGGCTTCTTCCCAAATCAGTTAAAAAAAGACCTGATGAACAGATGGTAAGAACCCATTGGGGTATTCCTGCACCAACTGGACTGGGTGTAGGATATGAGCTCAGTTCTACATTGAAAGTCAAAAGAATACAAACTACACACATGCGTACCTTCACACCTCGGATTCTGAACTCGCGGAGAGTTCTCAACATTTTGGCACAAGCTGATGGGTGATCCCAGGCGTGGGCAATCACCTTCACTAGTAAAGAGTCATAGTAAGGGGAGATAATAGCTCCAGCAAATCCCAAAGCACCATCAAGGCGTATGCCCATTCCCTCTCCACTTCGGAATACCTGTAGGCATAGATTATACATGTTACAGAAGAAATGTTTTACTTTAAAGTTACTAGTTATCAAACAACCAATCTGGTTGTCCCACTATCCAGTCTTATTAATCAAGTAGCCTCTAATCTGGTTGTCCCACTATCGAGTCTTATTTATCAAGTCATCACTAATTTGGTTGTCCCACTATCCAGTCTTATTAATCAAGTCACCTCTAATCTGGTTGTCCAACTATCCAGTCTTATTAATCAAGTCACCTGTCATCTGATTTTCCCACTATCCAGTCTTATTAATCAAGTCACCTGTCATCTGATTTTCCCACTATCCAGTCTTATTAATCAAGTCACCTGTCATCTGGTTGTCCACTATCCAGTCTTATTAATCAAGTCACCTCTAATCTGATTTTCCCACTATCCAGTCTTATTAATCAAGTCACCTGTCATCTGGTTGTCCCACTATCCAGTCTTATTAATCAAGTAGCCTCTAATCTGGTTGTCCCACTATCGAGTCTTATTAATCAAGTCACCTGTCATCTGATTTTCCCACTATCCAGTCTTATTAATCAAGTCACCTCTAATCTGATTTTCCCACTATCCAGTCTTATTAATCAAGTCACCTGTCATCTGGTTGTCCCACTATCGAGTCTTATTAATCAAGTCACCTGTCATCTGGTTGTCCCACTATCCAGTCTTATTAATCAAGTCACCTCTAATCTGATTTTCCCACTATCGAGTCTTATTAATCAAGTCACCTCTCATCTGGTTGTCCACTATCGAGTCTTATTAATCAAGTCACCGGTCATCTGGTTGTCCACTATCGAGTCTTATTAATCAAGTCACCTCTAATCTGATTTTCCCACTATCAAGTCTTATTAATCAAGTCACCTGTCATCTGGTTGTCCCACTATCGAGTCTTATTTATCAAGTCACCTGTCATCTGGTTGTCCCACTATCGAGTCTTATTAATCTAGTCATACTGACATACCTGTCTCTAACCATGGATAATAATTTGTGAACTGCTTTTAGGCGGCCATGTTGCTGTGATATAACTGTATATAAACTCCAAATTATTATCATTATTATTTATTCAACCATTGTTTTAGGAAAATCCTAGATTTTTTTCAATGTCATATATCGCATTATTGGAGCCCTCAAACAATCATGATAATTTTGTTGGGAAAGAAAGATTGCATTTTCTGTGCAACACTAGAAGGCTCTACTCTGCAGTTAAACACACTTCATTCAAAAATTCCTTACTAAAGTAATTTACACTATTGGTATATTAGGTTTTCCAAGATTTTCGAATGAAACCTAATGTGAAGTGTTGTACATGTATGTACCTCTATGCGGCCAGTGTCTGGCTGGAAGTTTTTGGCTGGATCCTCTGTTGTCATCCTACATTGGATGGCATAACCATGGAGGTTGATGTCTTGCTGCTGAAGACCAAGCTCTGGCAGGGTGTAACCTTCTGCTATCTTTATCTGGGACTGCACCAGGTCAACTCTACAATATATAACACAATAAACTATAGTCTATACATCTAATAAGGAAACATATCTATACACAAGATCGGTAAAATTGTATATATTATACGTATAAGTAGAAAATGAATTATGTACTATGCGATGTAACACTAGGCTTGTATTTGCTTGACAAGTTTGAAATAGTTCAGAGTTTGCACTCCATGACCTCAACTATAGTATACGTACTCAACAGTAAAGTTTGTACTCTGTGACCTCTGTAATAGTACTTAATAGTATAAAGTTTGTACCCTGTGACCTCTGTAATAGTACTTAAAAGTATAAAGTTTGTACCCTGTAACCTCAATTATAGTACTTAACAGTATAAAGTTTGTACCCTGTGACCTCTGTAATAGTACTGAACAGTATAATGTTTGTACCCTGTGACCTCTGTAATAGTACAGTATAGCAACAGTATAAAGTTTGTACCCAGTGACTTCTATAAAAGTACTTAACAGTATAAATTTGCACCCTGTGACCTCTGTAATAGTACTTAAAAGTATAAAGTTTGTACGCTGTAAAGTCTGTACCCTGTGACCTCTGTAATAGTACTTAACAGTATATAGTTTGTACCTGTGACCTTTGTAGTATTGTATATTGACCAGTTTATAATATTTACCCTGTGACCTCCTCTGTGACGGTATGTTCCACTTGAAGCCTGGCATTGACCTCAATGAAGAAGTAATTTCCATCATTATCCAACAGGAATTCCACTGTCCCGGCATTCTCATAGCCAACATGCTTAGCCAATGCAACAGCATCAGCAGCCATTTGATCACGGATGGTTGGAGAAAGGTGAGGGGCAGGGGCTATCTCCACGACCTTCTGGTGACGTCGCTGGACAGAGCAGTCTCGCTCATACAAATGAACCACATTTCCTTCTCGGTCACCTGTTTAAGAAAACAAAGGTAAATTATCACATACACAAGGCCTTTTTTTTATTCTTTTTATTTACATTTGTACTCCATCTAATATTATAAATTCACAAATTTTAAATTTTCTTTTGTGATTATTGGCTTATACATAAAATTGGGTAAATCAAAACAAACATGATAATTATTTATGTTATGCTGGTAAAGTGATGACATGTTAAAAACATTTTCAAAATTAGAAATACAGGATCTGGATCAGGATCAGTACATTTTATTTTAGTTTTGATATAGCTATATGTTTAGTTACCAAGGATCTGAAGCTCTATGTGTCTGGGGCGCTCAATGAATTTCTCTAGGAACAGAGCACCATTTCCAAAGGCTGCCTCGGCTTCAGAGGAAGCTCTTTTAAAATTCTCCTCCACCTCCTAGAAACAAAAACATAATGCATGTTGACCTATAACAGTTGCAGATATTATATCATTTTGTATGAAAAGAATTACTGGTACTTGTAACATCAGAAATTTAATCAGAAAATTTGAAATAAAATATCTAATATAACTAGGGTTTACATCAAAACACCTGGCATCCCTTGTGCCCCTACTACAACTCCTCCTTATCACAACCATTGTGCTCGCCAATTCTGCCATAAGTTAGAAGAATTTTGGGAAGAGGTGTTGGGGGTTTTTGATTTCACAATTTCGATAGGTAAATTATATATTTCAGGGTTATTCCTGCAATTTTCTTTACCTGTGCCAAAAATACCACATACATCACAAAATTTTATGCAAGGGAGAAATTTTCATGGCCCAATGGCCTTCACATATTTAGAGTAATCCACACACCAACCCACCCCATGTAAATTTCCACATTTACAGAAAATTGCTAACAGGGCTTAAATTGGTAGCAAAATCAAAGCTGTTTATGACCCTGAAGAACCTCCAATGTTACAGTGGACGAGTGGTCAGGTCTTGTCCCATTTCCAACCCCCAGCTTGTGATCATAGATATACAGTGCATTCCGCTTAATTGGGTTGCCTATTTGCAGGGACTTTTTACCCGATTAACCGACTTATGCAATAAGCCGAAATGCATGTCGCCATCTTAGATTTGGTCCGTAATGGTTAAGACTTGGGTCGATTTTGGATGAAAATATTTGCGTTATTATTGTTAATAAACGGTGTTTTTGTTTGTGCTTTTACTGATGTCAGATTACTTTAACTAATTGTATAAAAATACATGTATTAAAATAATAAAACCTTAAAGATTGTTTCTTATTCGCGACACAGTACAATTGTAGCACCTCAAATCGGGGGTCATACATCCCTGTTTCATCCACGTGTTCCTAATTTGACATACGATCTAAGGACTTGCCGACAATTACAGCTAAAATCATTTATGTTTATCATAGAGACATTCTTATGTTCGCTATGAAGTTTAAAATATTCCATATTATATTCAATTGCCAAAGCACAGAGATCGGAGAAACCGAGTTTATTTACGTCGTTTCCTGTGGTATAAATTTATACGAACTTGACACTGGCAGTCACTGATAAAACAACACGAAATCCAATGTAATGTTTTTTATTAACCAGTTCTAATCCTTACCTGAATAGGAATTATAAGCTAACGTCGGGCGTCTGTCCTTTTACTGCTCGCTACTGTTTTTTTAATAACTCACCTGTGTACCGGTGTCGTCACATTTCCCCTTGGCGAACCCCTCACTTTGGATTTGCCACATACAGTAAGCGGTGATATCAATCAATCTGTATCAATGTCAGACCCAGGTCAAAACCTATTGTTTTGTTTTCTACTTCGAAGATTTTACATCCCAGAAGTAAAAGTTTAATTGTCTAGTAGCTTAATCATGCTTTTAAACCCCCATTACGTTGGCCTGCTGCTGACTCTAAAAATAACATTTAATTTTACCCACAATTCTTAATCGACTTCCTGTTGGAGAAAAACCCCACGAGGCAGAATTAACAAAAACACAGTTCTGAACATGACAAAACCCCGACATAACATTATCGTTTAAGGTAATATTTTACCGTTTTTTGACATTTTAACCATCTAAATTACCCTATTTGTTGATAAATGTCTAAAACTTAAAGAAATACGTGATGACTTTCATGAAAATCGGAGCATTTCTAATTTTTTTGTCCGATTATTCTATTCGAATAACCGAAAAATATGACTTTTCCAACCCAATTAAACGAATTTTTTTAACATGATTTAAGAGAAAATGGTTTTGGTTTTTGAAATTTTACCCAATTAAACAAAATACCCGATTAAGCGTTACCCGATTACCGTAACTGGAATGTACTGTACTCACATCAAAACTCTTGACTACTCTCATTCCCCTTCCGCCTCCTCCATAGGCAGCCTTGAAGATGACAGGCAGGCCATACTGCTTACAGAACTCCCGGGCTTCCTCTACCGACTGTACAGGACTATCAGTCCCAGGCACTACCTGTACACCTACAACATATGCATTGATACTACTTAGTAATGTATTGTTTTGCATTACAAAATCTAAAATAATCTTCAAAACTATTAATAATAGGTTTCTTTTTATCTAGATCTATCTAGTTTATACTGTTTTATACTTGCCAATCCTTCCAATTTTTACCATCAATTTACATGTGTTATCAGTAATCTTTTATATTGTTCATAATTTAAAAACTATACCAGAATTTAAGCAGCTTAAAATAAGTTGTTTTAATGTCTTAGTTTGTCAAAAGGAAATTTATCAATGTGAAATTCTGAGAATTGAACATTTCAACACATGCAATCTACCCAATGGAATTTTCAAGAAGTTTGCAATATGTTACAAACTCAAAAGCCAGGAGATGGACAAACCTGCACTAATGGCCGCCTGTCTGGCCTCAACTTTGTCCCCCATCTTGCGTACCACTTCTGGGGACGGACCAACAAACTTGATCCCTTCATTTATTATTGACTGTGCAAAGTCGGACCTTTCTGATAAGAAGCCGTATCCAGGATGTATGGCATCTACATCATTCTCCTAAAGACAACAGGAAGACATAAAATAAAGGTAAACACATATCTAATCACCATTGTCAATGAGTAAGAAGTCTCATCATATGGTATTTGTTAATGAATACAAAGTCAATTTTAAAGTATCAAAACCATTACTTACTGGTATTATTCTTAATCAAAAGAATCACAAAATGTATGGCATTCCCACTGGTAATGAAACATATTCAAATGTATTATCCCTGCAAAAATTCAGTTTCTAACCACCTGGTATCTGTGTGTTTATAGCTGCAATTTTTGTGGAAGTGCTTGGACAAAGATATTTATGTCTGTATTTGTGGAGAAGTTGCAGCCATTTAATGGCAAAGCTGTGCACCGGCCTTGTTGAGTGACCGTGTATGTAATCCCCCAACATCAAACTTTCATTCTAGTCAGCACATCATAGTGCTTGGATGATATATAATATATATATATATATATATATTAAAATAGAAATAAAATGATGAAATCAACACAGTAATTCGCTATCGCTAATGTTTCAAGGCCATCTTCAAGCAATTATTTATTTACTAGGCAACGTAAATGACAGTATGACATTATAAACATAACAGCAGGAGAGGTAATAATGTTACTGCTGATAATTAAGGTATCACATCACTTAATACACTGTAAAATACATAATACATTAAAATATATATATTCAAGAACTCTTTTCAAACAAAGTATTGTCTTATTTATGCATGAAGTAACAGGTTGTGACCTGCCACGACCTTGACTAACCTTGGCTATCCTGATGATGTCAGGAATACTGAGATAAGCAGCCACAGGAGGCAAACTCTTGCCTACGATATAGGATTCATCAGCCTTCTGTCGGTGCAGGTGCATCATGTCCTGCTCCGAGTAGATTGCCACAGTGCGAATATTCATCTCCGTACATGCTCGGAACACACGGATGGCAATCTCACCTGCAAAAAGACCCATGTTTTCATAGGAAAATCTTAGTGAATCTATTGTGATAAGTTGGATTAAATCATCAGTGTTTGAAAGTACAGAATTAGAACTGTACATTGTATATCTACAGTAAATCTGCAGTGAAAGCTTCTCATTAAATTTGACATTACTGGAATACCTGTCAATATCAAAGCTTAAGTACAATGTATGACAGTTTTTTGTTTTGTTTCCGCTTTTGTTTTTCAGTCTGGGTCATTAAAATATTTATTACGATATCCAATATCATTACATATAAATGTACTCTTATCTTGATGGGGGCACCTGTTATTTACATATTGCAGTATTCAATTGATTATTGAATATGACATACTTTTTTTCATATTTACTTTCTGTAGCAATGCATCAATATAACAAAAATGAAGTTGATTTTATATAGAGACATTCTGTTCATATAATAGTGATAAGTCCCCTTCATCTATTGATAGAGTGTAATAAATCTGATCAAAATGCATTCAGGCATTCTGGACAAGCATGATTTTAAAGATTTTCTGATTATACAAAATTAAGTCCTATTTATCCAATAATGCTTGAAACCATATCTCCTCAAAATGCTTTTATCCCCACGACAGAAAATCATTTTAAATATTCACCTTCAAATTTCCCTCTGAACAAGGTAAGCTAGAGTTGATCAATGAACAAAACACCATGGTTTTAGCTCACAAGGTTCAAAGGATCATTGGAAATTTACCTGGTACCCAAATCTCTTTGCTATTCACCTGAATTTACATACAGTATTTCAAGAAATTATGGTTAAAACCCCATCTTCTTGTTCCCCCTCCCAAATTTAAATCTTCAATTCTATGATACATATTTTCGGAGAGAGAAAAAAAATGCCCAAAAGCACTAATTTGGCAGAGTACATCAGTAAAGCTTAGCAATACCTACTGTAATTTTTACTTAAAAACTAATACATGTACAAATAAAAAAACACAAATTATGCTTTATGAACATGTTCATTGCAAACAAATTTAACCGTATTTAAAATATCATTTATATATTGGACGAGTATGTATATTACTGGCTGAGCATCCTTAAGGTATAAGATGATGGCTAAATAATGAAATTATTCTGCTACAGTAAGCGCTTATGTTCTTCTCTCTAGGAAGATCAATACTATGCGATGCATTGTTTCAATAACTTGACCTTAAGATGACTTTCACTTTCAGCACACTGTAAACACTACTTATACACAACACTTTTTATATGAAATACGAAAATCATCTTAAAATGTGACTAATTGATTCAGATTTATTATTACAGAGCAAACAAATCCATTAGCCAAAATCTATCCAAAAGAGATTTGTGACGTGAGAAAAAAAGAATTGAGTAATCTATTTGTAGCGATGTTCTGAAGGGGTATTGATTTGAGCTTTCAGTGCTATGGAGTGACAGTGGTGGGGCCTAAACAATCAGCCTGCTGGTAGAGATATAGGAGGCTGTGATGATGTCTATGGAGTGGTATTGATCAGATATGGACAGGTGAAGAGCATTAAAAGCCTCACTGAGCAACAGTACTGACTTATAATTATACCACCCCATCTATTATTATCTGTCTAGGACCATATCTACCATTAGTGTGATAGCCTGTAATCGTCTCTTATATGGACAAGACAAAATTAGGATACAAACATATTAGTTGTGTAAATAGTAGGAAATCTTTGATATGCTCTGCCCATTTTTTGTGTACGTCGATCGCGATCATGACATCAGTCGAAGGTTATAATTAAATAATTAATGACAATTCAACAATAAGATAGTCTAGAGTTCACAAATCCATCACAGAATAAGGAAGCTAGGATTACAGGTCTACTTTAGTCAAAGTGTTACTCTCAAGGAGTCATAATTTAATTTTGCTTGTAACAAGCATTTTCAATGGCTCAAAAAATTATGTTATCATCTCATAACATAAAAAAAACTGTGACGTCAGCAGAGTAATCGTTGTTCACAGGATTTTGTATTTATCGATGTGTTATTAAATATCTGGAGCAAAATAAACATGTTAAACTTAATGAAAATGTTTCTTATCATTGTTAATTAAATTATAAGGGTTAACTGCAAGCGGTTTATGAAAAGAGTACACTCCAGTTTTTTGTGTTATCGCTCAATAACGTAAAAAAAATATTACAGTTAACCCTTAAATAACGCTGTACATATCCTCAGATAAGTTAATCCTCCATGGTCACCTGTAAAAATTTAGTACTGTATCTATATCCTCATATAAGCCCCCTCACCTGGCGTAAGTATCTATCCTAAAATAAGCCCCCCTCACTTAGCGTAAAAGTTTAGCACTGTATTTATCCACAAATAAGCCCTTCCACCTACAGTAAAGGTTCAGTATTGTAAATATCCTCAAATAAGCCCCGGCCCTCACCTAGTGTAAAAGTTAAGTTATACAGATAAGTTAGAGAAGGCTTATCAAAATTTTGTGAACCCCATTTAGCTTATGCAATTGGAAAACAGATGATTCTGCCAAAATGAAGAAGAGTGTTGATTTGTATACAGGGACTTATTTGCAGATAAATCTAGTATGAACAAACCCCTAGTACCTTCAATAGCCCAGTATAATGAATCTGATCTTGAAACAAAATGATCATGAAAAAACAACAACAGTACAAGGAGTTCAGTATATATCCTCATATAATTGTTGATTTTTTGCTCTAATATTGTGCACTTTTATATGCATGTATGTTGATCTGAAGGTTGAAAATATGAACTCCATGTTGTAGTTGTATTATGTCTCCTATACAATGATAAGTAAGAGACCCCGATATCTCCAGAAGATGACCTGTCTCTGATCTTAGTGGAGTGATTGAGCTGCTGAATGTTACAACATCACCTATCCTCACACAGCCAATCTATGGTAGAAGCTGTGGATATTTTTGACTAAAGGCAATCTAATGTCAGAAATTGTTTCTTCAAAGGCCCAGCTAGGACTCGAGTCGAAAATTCCCATGTAAGTTCTATTTTTATGATAAACATACATTGTACATGTATGAATGTGTGAAAAACTAATCAAATGATTCCAAGCATATTATTGGTGTAAATGACATCAAGGTATCATTACCTAAACAATTAGGCAAAATATTTATTTATATATATATATATATATAATAATAATAATACATCCGATATTGATTTTCAACATTGGGAACAGTTGACAACATATTAGTCACACCTGAGCTACCATAATATATTGAAAAACAAGCCAGATATCATATACCATATACAAGTATTAAATATCTCAGTAAATTTAAATGTATATGAAGCAGCGACACACGTCCCATATATTAAATCTGTTATAAACCACCATGGCTTTCTATCATTACCTCTGTTGGCCACCATCAGTTTCTTAATCACCCGTTCATCAGTCTTCTGCACAGCACCTGCACTCTGTGCCGAGTACGGCGCCACCCCTTTTGGAAGTCGGAAGCCATGACAGGGCTTGCGTGTGGCCCCTACTTCTGACAACAGTTGGTTCCTTGCTCCTATACAGAGTTTAGAAACCTTTGCCTGCAGTCGCAGCATCCCAGCTGTCCAGTTGTCACCTTTATTTTTTCTCCTCCACCGGCCTCAGAATCCTGGACAAGGCTATTCTAATGAATCTGAAACAAGAAAAGACTCGCAAAAATGAGCAGTTCTAATTAACACTTGAGTAACAAAAAGCATAATAAAGTGTGTCCTTTTCAATATGAATTGATTCCTCCACTAGGGATCAAAACTGGAACATCTGACTTACCCTTCTTATTCTTAACTGATCATGATCAAGCAACGAGAAGTTCTTTGTGTTAATAATGTATGTTGCACTGGTATTTACCAGGATCTCACTTGTTTCCTACATTTCACCACATTTGGAAACTTCTACTTAATCCTATACCACTTCCTTGTGAGAGAAGAAAATGTCGAACAATGTCACTGAAGATCCTTTGGGAAACATGAGCTAAAATCAGTCTAATGTCAGGGATATGTTAAGCACTGAATTTCATACCATCATCATTAAAAAAGGTAGTGTGGTAAAACCAACACAGGAGGCGGAGGAGTCCAACACAAGTTTACGGAATCCTTTGTGTTGATGCTCCATCCCTTATCTATTTGTCATCATCATTATGTTACACCTTCATTCCTTAGATAACATCATTAATAAAGTGATTAATATTGCTGTTACAACACTTTGCATGTACTGGATTGATTCTTCTGGAATCAATTTCTGCATGTACCAGCTAGCCAAAGTAAATATGTAGGGGATAGTATGTGTCACTGTTGTTCAGCATGAAAGTTTCATTGAATGCCTTTTTTTATTTGAAAAACAGACGCTTGATAATGATAAGTTAAACACCACTATCCATGGAGATGAAGGTCAAAGTTTGATCTCTGATTATTTATATGGAGATCAGAAAACTACTTTAACTTGGAGGTGGTCAGGTACGTGGCACAGAGGTAGCCAATTGCAAGATGGCTGAATTCCAATCCCCTACCAGACATGAGAAGGTATGGGGGCACCTGCTTGACCACATTTTTTTTTTTTTTCGGAAACTTTGGTTTTCCTCCCACAGTAAGACCCTGTCATGCATCATTCCGGGATACATGTGACTTGTTTTGAATTGTTACAAGCATGATTATATTACTATAAGTTAATATAACTTGTCATATATATAATATGACTATATATTACACATTCTGGTTGACACTTGTACCCTGGCATAAAAATCTTAAAATCTTAAAATGCTTCCTTCTGAATTTCCAATCTTATGAATTTTCATATTTAAGCACTGACGATTCTTATAAACAAGACTTAGTTTTACATTCATTATTCAACATATACCATATCTATTTCTAAATCAAATTTAAAGGTGTAATATCTGTTCTAATCCATCAATCAAGATTCCATTATGTAATTAAATATTGTATTTGCATTATAATATGACCTATCTATACAAAAACGTCCAAGATAAACATTTACTTGTTCTAAGACTGCATCAACCGATCGACTGCTAATTGTATAATGAGGAACATGAGAAGATATTCATTGAGGACTGCATGGGTACATCAGGTAGATCTAATATAGACAAGCCACCATATATGTGTGTAGGTAAAGATATTATATGATACTAATTATCTTACAAATGACATCTGTACATATATATAAATAGCTACTTACCATAATATAAAGATTATCTTTTCATCACTGTCTGCAGTACTAATTCTAACGTGTCCTTCAGAGTCTTGTTTACAACATTAACATATATCTAGAGTAGACTGTAAATACGTAACACTGCATCCTGTTTACAGGTAAGAGTCCAAAGTCCACAAACATAATAGACTCTTTCCTTTATTCCATATGTTACCGGCTAGACAGTTTCATTAGTGCTATCAATAATGTCAATCAGAAAAGGACAATTTCATTTACATATTAGTGAATCTATGGCATACAGACAAAGAAACAGTTTAGTTGATATTTGAGTCAGTGGAGGACCTCTGAACAACAGAAGGACAGACTTTTTCAAGGAAATAATTCATCAATATTGATATTTGAGATCTTTAATTCAAACTGAACTTTTGATATATTTACCATATTCATATAGGCTGTAACATAACGTCATAGGTCAACATATATATACCTTGCAAGAAACTGGGTGGATGGACTGACAGGCAAACAGAGAACAACAGAGAAGAAACCACAGCCCCCCCCCCCCCCCCCCCCCCTTTTAGACAATATGCTCTACTTTATCCAGTAAATTAAGTTTAACACTGAAAAAAGTTCAATTCATAGTCATCTTGCATTTCATCTGCCAGAAGTCCAAAATCACTTGTAATGTTTATATTCATTTCTACCACAATACCCTGTGTTATTCAACTCTCAGACCATCAGTTAATCATTACAGCTGTTGATTAACAATCTGTTTATACCACGTGCACATGTGGTGTAAACTCTGTTCGCATTTTGATTGGCTAACACGGTGAACTTTGACCCAAGCTGCAATTGTTATTGACGTCATCAATAATCTAATGATGTCACATCACCGGGTCCTGGACGTCACCGGTACACTTTATTTGCATACGCGAAATTTTACTTGGCCACATTTCCCTTTGATTCATGCCAATATTATTGTGGTAGAAACAGGTCACACGACTCGAAGTTGTTGGATATGGAATTTAGTTCACACTCGTAAGTTATTTTTCAAAAGTTGCAAAAAACACTCGCTAAAGCTCGTGTCTTTTGTAACTTTTAAAAAATAACTTACACGTGTGAAATAAATTCCAGATCAAACAACCACTCGTTGTGTAACCTCTATATATATCCAGGTATGTATCCTGGTACTTTCAATTGTAATAATTTACAAAAAGTTTAAAATCTTAACATTTTTGGTAGGAACTCATTTGAGTCTACCCTACATGAACATGTACCATGCATGGCCAGGGTGGTATAATTAATACATTGGAGTGGGTGACACAGGTACCATAATACACCAGTTTCTCATAGTGGCACTTTAATTGTGTAGATTATAATGTATCAAGTTAACAACGGTACTATTTCGTTTTATTCTGGTTGTTTCTTTGTTACATGCATGTAACTGTGTGGGATTGTTGGATTACATCATCATGTCTTTCAGATGATAATAGTATCAAATACAGTACATTTCTTGCAGATAACCCAGACACTCAATTAAAATATAACACTGAATGCAGATATAAACAATTTTGTTGAATTATGGACCAGTAAAAAAAAATACCAATGTCAGGTCTTTCTGACAATATTCAGTGCATATTGTTTTACACTTACTTCCAGTTGTGTATATAGGTAATTTATGATAACATACCCATTGCAGCTATCATCATGCAACTTCACATTTCTAAGTATCTCTTTATACAGCATATGCATGATGCAATTTCTAAATGAACTTGACCTTCAACCTTCAGTGTCCTTATACCTTTTGTGACTTGATCTGGTAAGTTTTTGTATACAGTATATTTAGGTCTGTTATGATGAGACAAATACAGTAGCTATTGTCACGCATTATGGTATTTCAGATCTGTTGTGATGAGACAAATATAGTAGCGCTATTGTACGTCACATATATCAACTTGTTTATGTTACTCTATTTAGAGCAGCATGCATTGCAAAGAGCTTTTGTAACCTTGACCTTTGACATTGACCTCCATAGGCTTCAGTCTGTTAATATCTCAGCTGTATCTTTAATTTTTTGATTCTCACTTTCTCTACATGTATATCTACGTGTATACTGTTTGTTATAAGATATCAAGTGTTGACAACTGGAGCATCAATTTTAAAATCCTCTATTTAGATAAATATGCAAACTGAGTTGTTTTTCTCTTAGATTCACAGATGCAAAATGAATTATTTATATAAAACTTTAAAAGCATTTAATAGATCACATTGGTATATGCTAATAACCTTTTAGCTGATTCACACATATACACTACCACCTGTATCCACAGGTATGATGTATGTACAAATTCACTTATCAAGTCAATCATTCTTCAATACATACGTATACATCTCTTCAATCCTGAACAAAATCCTTTTATTTTTGAAGTTTATAGTCTGAAGAAACAGATCAGACTGAATCAATTACAATCTTAGCATATAGGCAGATTTACATTTGACATAATAAATGCAGTAAAAATTTTGAAGCATTAACGAAACATTGTGTCAATGACACCTAAAATCTAGACCTTGTGTATGTACATGTGTGTAATTTATAAAATTATATAATTGTCTCAGCTTATCAAGAAATTTGAGAAGTTATTAGACTAGATAAATCAATATCTGATTGCTTAATTAATACATTTTGTACATTTTTAATATACATGCAGCCTGTCTGTCACAGCAGAGCGAATACACAAAGGAAATTTAATACTTATATAATATTTATGATATATTTTACCATAGCCATTGCAGCACTATATATAATATCTTTGCATTAAATTGCACTATAATTATTATGTGTATCTAATTAATGTATGTAATCAGGGTTTTCAATAAAAATATTTGTAAAAGGCTACAAATGAATAGTAACAGGTATACATGTATCTGAGGATTACGATAATATGTTTTTAGACATTTTTTTTTAAAAGTGAATTAAGTCATTTGAACCGGCCAAAACACCATTCTAACCAGTTAATTTGGCCGGCGACCGGTTCTAAATGAAAACACTGTTAAATGTTTAAGAATTACACACACACATTTATATAGTAAAACATGTGTTGACCGTGTTCGTAAGTTAGACTTGCCAGGACCAGGTAATATCCATCAATTACATCAGGTCTGTGTAATCTTGTAATTATAAAGTTATACAGGTATACATGTACCTGTTGTATACCTAGAGTACAAAACGTGTCACCTTGTTAATTATAAGATACTAGCGATTTTCTAACACTTTAGTATGGAAATTTCTGCCTAGCTAAATAGGTAGTGTGTCAGACTATATATATATAGCTATGAGCCAGGGTCCCCGGTTTGATCTCTAGCAGTAGGCATAGGAATGATTAATGACCTCTGATGAGATTTAAGAAATCAAGAAGTGGCATATGCATGGGGCCAGTTTCTACCAGCAGAAAAGTGAATAAAACAAAATGCTTCAGTGCAGCCATAATTTAGTTTTGCGTATTATAGTGACAGTCACATAATTATTTTAATTTGGGAATGTTTTCATTTCAGAAACTGTGAGAGTAAATCATTATCAGAATAGAATCAGTCACTTTGCATAGGGAATGGGATTGTTTTTCTGACCCCATTACACCGTAAAAAAAACCACTGGATATGCAGAATTTTGAGTGATCTAGCCAAGTCTCATCTCCTCTACTGAAGCAAAAACCTAGCCTTGTTTTAAGCATTGTACATGTGTGATCAGTTAAATGAGACTAAGAAAAAAGAGTCTACCAGGCAAATGGAAGTGGGATATGGATATCCTACACATGAACAGCTAAATACAAACAAACATAAATGTCACATATATAGATATACCGGAAGGAAGTTTTTATAGCTCCTGTGTATACATTCTGGTAGGAAGTCATTCACAGGTGAATAACAAACAGTTTTAGACACTCATACATGATATCTCATGCATATGTACAACCTGCTACAAGGACATCAGTGTTTCAATATATATAGGTCATTGCACTTTCAATATAAAAATTCCACAAAAGAACACTGCACACCATTTTTTTGCATCTTTTAGATTTTAATCCAAGTAGAATTTAAGTTCTTCATCATGTGTATTACAATTACATTTCAGAGGTCTTCATTGTTCTGTTGTTGAACAATTTAAGTTCATGTTGGACTTTGAACTTTGTAAGCAGATCAACCAAAGGTACATGCACCAGCTGTGCAAAATAAAAGGTTGTTAAGTTCATAAATCTAGTATCTTTAACTATCTTATGATATATATGCTTTCAGTATAAATTCAAAGTGTGATAAGAAATGAGAATTGATTTAACATAATGGATAAAGGCCCGTAATGTTGACATAATTTTGATAGTATTTATCAAATAAATGGCGAAAGAGATTCACAGATAATCCTAGTGAAAGTAAATTAAAACTACAATTAATTAATGATTATTTCAAGTAAATTAAAACTACAATTAATTGGTGATTTTTTTCAAGTACCAGGTAAATTAAAACTGCAATTAATTGATGACAATTTTAAGTAGATTAAACATCAACTAATTGATGATTATTTCAAGTAACTTAAAACTATAATTAATTGGTGATTTTTTCAAGTACCAGGTAAATTAAAACTACAATCAATTGATGATTATTTTAAGTAGATTAAACATCAACTTATTGATGATTATTTCAAGTAATTTAAAACTACAATTAATTGATGATTATACATCAAATTATTGATGATTATTTCAAGTAAATTAAAACTACAATTAATTGATGATTATTTCAAGTAAATTAAAACTACAATTAATTGATGATTATTTCAAACCAAACTCCATAAAATCTTATGTTGAACTTCTTTTTTGTTAGGCTGATAAATTCCTCTCCTTTTATCGTATGGTGGCATATCTCTACCATTGACTTATTTATCTGTAAGTTTTTAATGATTTCATCATGATCTTAGAATTAATAAATTCTGTCACATGATAACAATATGTAGGTCCTTCTGGTTTTTACTGAATTAACTCTTTATGGCCCAGCAATCCCCAAATAGGGAAAACAAAATCCGTTCATTCATGTCTCCCTTGTTGGGTTCTGCTCATGCTCCTCCAGGTGACACACCCTTTTTTGAATTGAGACCACTTGATCCAAGAATGCACTACACCAAATTTGGCAAAAAAATCATTTACAACCATTTGGAACAGACAGGATGACAAATATAATGTACATGTCAACTCATAGCTCATGAGCCTCTGACTGGTGGAAATTTCCTTTTAGCCATGCATATATATGCATAAGATAGCTAGAAGAAATCATCCACTAAGAAAACAAGAGGTTGATAGCTTAAAAAAAAAAAAAACCTAGGTCGGGCATTTTTCATTGCTATTTCACATAATTTGGTGTCATTGACCACTCCAATATTGTATTATGCTGCTGTATGTCAGATTGAAAGGAAAGTTTGATTATAGACCACCTTAGTAGCCCCCAGCTTGTGGGATTATCTCTGTAGGGTCTATAGTCCTCCTAGACAGTGGCAGAGTGAGAGATCAAGAGATCTCTTATTCAAGCTCCAATATAGGCAGTCTCCCTATCAGTCAGTAGGAATATTTCACCAAGGTGACATATACTTCCCCTCCAAAAGAAACATAGAGAAGCACCCCACTTTTTTCAGAAAGTCCATTCAAAATTACATAGGGACCTCATTTTATCTGAAAAAGACCCCATTGATAAAATACCTAGCAGGCTAGCTAGCAGAAGACTGAAACAGATTGCTCATGCATACTTGGCTTGAATAGTATGCATAAGTCAGATGATCAGTCCTCTTTGACAAGACCATTGTACACCATAATTCTTTGTAGTTTCAGCCTTCACCCCCCCCCCCCCCCCCCCCCCTCCCAAAATAGTTTCAATGAGTTGTCATTTGCTGTAATTCTGTTCCTAGCTAGCATCTCTTCCTGAGGCACCCAACATGACATCTATTTAGCTGGGTCTTAAATCACCCCCATCAATGTTACTGTGGCTGCATGGACTCAGGACTGTAGCTATATGCTGGTCAGGGTGCATCCCTAACAGTACTAGTGATGTGGCTGCATTATTCAGTGTTACTGGATTAGATCAGATATGCATGTGATCCAATCTGAAGTCATAATTAGTGCTCTGTACGTATACACACTCATGATCACCGATCATGAGCAAGACTGCACTGGGGTCAAGTTTTTATGATTCTGTGTAAATAACTATATATATAAGATCTAACACAGGGATCGACACTAAAAGTAGCCCGGCAGCCCTGGGCTGCCTGGAATCTGGTCAGGCTGCTAGAATGTCCAGACCAGCAGCCCTGTGGGCTGCCAACATTTCAGTCAAATGTATAATGTCCAACTAAAGTTTTCTTCATTGACTTCAATAATTTTATTTTCAGAACTTTTTTCATGAAAACGTTTGGTGTAAGATCTTATATTTTATGCTCAGAATGAACTAGAATGCAGGAAACTGTATTTAGAATATTCAATTTTTTCCTCAGTGTTGGGGTATTAGGGCTGGAGGGATAATATGTCCCATAATCCCCCAAGATGGGCATCACCATAGGCAGCCCAGGCTGCCTCATTCCAAAACCTGGCAGCCCGGCGGCCTTTTAAGGTGATCAAGTTAGTGTCAATCCCTGTAACAGTACTTTTTGTTGCAATGATTTACATTTTAATGCAATTCATGTTAAAATTGTAAAACCATCTACATATATATATATACGTTTCAAATTAAAAACCTACTTTTAGTATTAAATAAAAAAAAAAACACAAAAAATAAAAATAAAAAAATAATGCATTATATTTTTCATACTAAGTTTCTGGATATATCTATTCTAATATAACAATCTTGTCTTTCAAGTACATATATGTTGATCAGAGATACATGTATATAAAAACTAGAATTGTAGTCTTTTGAAGCATAAAAATGATGTTTTCTAGATCTTCAATTAACAAGGTAAATTCGATCTTAAAATGACTCTAACTATTTAAAATACCCGCCTACAACCCTGAAAATAAACAGACCTATAGGCATATACACATACGTGTGTACTGAAGCCAAGTAGGACTATAGTAGTTTTTTAGGCAATAATTAGGTCTTTGACACTATTCTAATTACAGCCTAAAAGTTTGCAATGCTTAATTATGCAGCTGTAATTATTGTGTCATTAAAGATAATGTTGAGATACTTACAAACTGTCGATACGCTAGTAAAGCCGCTGATATCAGACCTGTTACAAAACACTTCATTCAGAATACACATGGGACACTATCTGCTATGTCTATCGAACACGTGCAGACGACGTGATTCTGTAGCTCCAATATAGATAATTGGAAATGCAACAAAACATCTAAATGGGGGGTTGCATACATACCTATTTATCCAACACTGTCTAACAATGAAGCACACACAAGTCCACCAGCCGGCTAACTTGTCATAAGCTTGTGGATGATGCTGAGGAAGAGACGACTACGAAACTAAACACCGAGGTGAAAACTCGAACAAAACCGGAAGTGATTCTGAAAAATAAACATGGACGACACGGAGAGAAGCAGGTGCCCGCCGGATAATGTTTACTGTTAAAATGCATTATTTTGCGCGTTATGTGGATTTAACTTATAGGTAGGGGCTATGAAAAGACGATATATTTTCTTTTTAAACATTGGATAACGATAAGTGTGCCCTATATGTGCTGTTGTCGCATTCAACCACCTATAATTTTTCAAATGAAAGACACCTGCAACAAACTTTTTGTTTTCGTGGAATCCGCGCGATAAAGGTTATTATAATTCATTCGTCAGTGCATTTGGTAGTGGTCAAACACGGGGCTTGAGTAAACTTGTGAAACGCTCTTCCAAATGAGATGATTAAAGAGGAATTATTCGTGGTCGAATTGGTAGCTATATAGGAAGCAGCACTAGTGGTTATATCTGCGGGGAAACCACTGTATTTACTAAATATACTCGCCTATCATACGACAGTTGGAGTATGGATTTGCAAATGAAAATAGCCAAAACTGCTTAAACAGTTACTTTTGTTTTATATCATTGAAATCACATTAATTTACGCCAAGGTAAATGATATTTTACTGAAAGATGTTTACTGAATGAGTTTGCTACTTACATTATGCAAATAAATCATGTTTTTGCAATTGTATGATGTGCCGAAATAAATGCGAAAAAAAATGGAAAAAGCTACGTTTAAAGTGATTTTCGCCAAAATAAATAGTTACAGTTTTATAGCTTACATGATTCTGTGCCTATTGCAGTGTTTTTCCTGGTCAGTAACGAGTTTTACTTTAGGAAATTTCCACAAGTTAAATTGATAAATAAATTTGTGGTATATGTTGGAAATTGGAAGTTGAAAATAAGCTTAAACAATTTCCAAGCACAATATTTTCAGTATATGTATTAGGACAACAAGAGTGCCAGAATTTCAATCTTCAAAAAGTAAAATTTGGTATGTAAGTAAAGTTGGAAAAAATCTCTACCTTTTACCAGTAGGAATATTGACGCCCACACATATGTAAATGCTGGGAAAATGCTGTATTGCTAGGTTTCATCTCACTAACTTATAGTCTGTGTTATATCAAAATATGCAAATACATATCCAATTGGGGTATAATACATAAGTTTGCATATATGCAACTGTGTGGTTTCCCTAACCAAGATGTAACCCTAGTAAATACTATAGCCACAATATACTATTCAGCTAGAGAGATCTTCTCTTTAGCTCAATCGGTTGAGCGTAAGACTAGTAAGCCAAAGGTCCCGGGTTTGATCCCTAGCAGTGATTTGAATTAATCATGTGCTCTGTTATACAGGTATATGCCTGCTGACATTTTTTTAGACATATAACCAGAAGTTTCGGTACCCATGCTCATTTTTATTTTGTATCTGTAACATATACATTGTAGCACTTGCTTCTGGTTTTAACACATGTACAACAAGAGAGAGATGACGTGGATTCTATATTGGTGCGTTATTGCACCTCTGACAGCTTCCAATGCTGGGGCACACATTATTTTGTTATCAAGATGATTTCAGTCTACAACAGTACTATATATTCAAAGAAAGAGCTGTTTTTGTATTGTTCACAGTTGTGTGTACATGTTGGTACCACAGTTTATTTCAATCCAAGCGGTTGACTGGCAGTCAGTCATTTGTTCAGGAAATAAAAATAAACCTATAGTGATCTTATTTACTTTCAGAAGAGTCTTAACAAAAAATTTCAAAACATACTTATTGTATCAAAATATACAGATTCTTTAGATAGTGAAATGCTTGATATTGCTACATTTTAAAATTAATGAACAGGTAGAGCATGAACAAAATGAAAACCTTGATCTAGACATTGTGGTACCCTGGGAAGTCGATTCATTGCCTATTTATTTCAGTACTAGTACTCAGATATATATATAAGCTATATATAGCATATCCATGAACAATTAATAGAAATTTGTGTATTGACAGTAATCATATTATGCCTTTTATTTCAGGTTAGACATTGGCACACCAAAATGAGGTAACGAAAAACAAAAACAGACAATGGTAGATGAGAAGAGAAATATCTTTTCAACCAATGTAAGGTGAAACTGAGCAGGTATTAATGGCATACCTGCATTTTTCCCAATATGTCACAGTTTTTCAAGTCAGAATTCAGAACAGTGACTAGCAGATTGAGCTAGATACTATGCCATATTTGTTAAGAAATGAATTAGAGGAGCTGTCTTGTTAGTGGTAACAAAGTTTAAAAAAATAAATATGGAGAAAGAAGATAGGAGACTCCCTATCATTGACGAGAAAAGGTTTGCCATCCTGACAAAGGAATCGATAAGACTTATCGCAGAAGCTGGAGGGCATTCAGATTTACCAGATGATGTGGCTGCTCTGTTGGGAGAGGATGTCAGCTATAGACTCCGTGAGGCAGCCCAGGTAATATGTCAGCTGTTTACAGGTATTGGTTATTATATAGACGAAATATAACTCAACAGAGTTAGCTTTGTTAGCAGACTCAGAAATGTAACCTAAGAAATGTTGATAGCAGTGAGACTTTAGGGAGACAGCTTGTGTTATTATGGTTCAGTCAGGTGATTAAAACAATGACTTGAAATCCTAGCTCAAGTCAGCTTAATGCAAAGTAAAATCTATTTGGTTCAAATAAATTGACAATTTGACAGGTTCTGTATCCTACCGGTAGCATGTATCTATCTTTTTTTATTCTGGTCATATAATATTATTATTCATGTAATTGTTTCTGGGAAAATTTTAAGGGGTTCAAATATCCCGCAAAAATTGATACAATAAATTGATTATGATACCGGTACCTTGAAAATGATAATCAAAAATATGAATTGTGCATTTTATTGTTTGTAGTAGACAATATGTAAAGACTTGTTTTTTTGTAGAATGGAGCACAGTATATGAAGCATGCCAAAAGGAAAAAGATGACCACAGACGATTTTAATAAATCACTAAAAGTCAGTGATATTCAGGTAAGTCATTCAAAGTTACTGATATATAGGTGAGCTATAATGTAATACACTCCATTTGAAATTGGAAATGTTAAGATGAAGAAAAATGTTATCCCCTGCAAACTGTGTCCATTATTCTTTTATTGTTTATCTATTTAATACAAATTGGTTATGACGAAAACCCGAGTATTATACAAACATGCCCATGACAAATTGAAAAATTCAAAGTTATCAAAAGTTTGACAGACTTGGATATATTTGTTGACAAAGTCAGATCTGATCAAGTTAAACAGACACTAGTCTTGTGATCTTTTCTCAGCTGCTGCTAAACGTGAGTAGTGCAATCTGACCCTTAGGTGTTTGTAGGCCTAAATAAAAAAGACTGAGTACCACATACAATGTTTTATTTTTGATATTTAAATAATTAAATTAACATATAGTTTTGTTTATTTTTTATTGTAAAAAATGTAACATGAAACTTGTGTGTACGAAGTGTACGTGTACTGTGTATGCATATGCATAGTGTGGGACATTGGAAATATGACCCCCACATATTACGAAACCCCTATAGGACAAAACCATTTGAGTGGTGACCATAGTTTTTCCGTCAGGTGTCGTGATCGTATGTCGTTCGGATAGTGTTCCAAAAAAGGATCTAATGCTCCTCTCATGTGACATTGCTGTGAAATTTTCAAAAATGTATCCATGCTTCTCAAACATCGGCTTAGGTATTGATATTATCTCAGCTGAATATTAATTCTTCTGAAAAAAAAAGAATTTCATCAGACCATCGGTTTTTCTGATGTCAATGGTAACTTTTTCTATGATGTCCCGATTGAAACCATACAATCACATCTCCCGTTCGCATGGTCAAAATAAACCTTCTATTATTGATTAATTATTACTACCAAAAGGTGTGATCAATAGGTCAGTCGACCGTATCAAAACAAAATGGTAAGATACCTTACCAATGTTGCGATCTCCTATTTTTCGCTAATTGGGCCTATAGATAATTAGTATCAGACGCTATAAAAACGGGTTAGTTTTAGCTTGAAATCGATACAAAATAGGGGTGTAAGGTAGCAATATCATGATTCTTTAAAAATTCTCTGTGATTTATATATTATTTTGATGTGGAACTAAATATAGTTAGGACCAGTGAATGATATTAACCATATGTGTCTAACTCTTTCACAGTCAAAATATAGATAAGATTAAATAAGATTGATGCCAAAAATATCCTTCCATTATTTAAACTAGGTATTTTGTGTTCAAATTCTGTAGATTTTATTTCTACTTTCATTTCAGCCAATCCATGGGTTCAGATCTCCAGAAAGCTTGCCTTTTCGACAGACCAAAGATGGGGAACTCTTCTTTGTTGAAGATTCAGAAACAAACTTTGCCAATGTTGCCTTCAGTAATTATGTTCCGAAAAATCCAGGAGAAACCTCCATTAAAGGTACAGTAAAAGACATGTACACAAATTTCATATATCTAATTTTATATGGTAACTCAGTCTATTAACCAATTAATTAAGACTTATATATAGCAGGATTTCCAGATTGACTCGTTAACTGATTAAATTTTTTTATCCCATAACTATGCCTGTTTCTCAACTGATATCCCATGTGATAAACTTGGTAACAGTGTGTAATTGTTTTTTGTTTACACACCACAGTGTGTAGCCACTTTCAAAGCCCCTGATCATGATTTGTCGACTCTGATCTCCATTAATTCTGATTGGCTAACCTCTGGCCTTTGACCACAGACTACTTTTACCAGCGCATAATCTTTTTGGTGTTTTCTAGATCTGTCAATCATAAACATAAATAATATCAAATATAACCACACTGGATTTGCCATCAGTCAACCCTGGTAATACTAAGTGAGAGGATATTGTTAAGTAAGGATAAGATAATCAGGGGTTCGAGTCATATGATATAGAATCTGCTGACGGTAAGATACGCACAGAAGTGAGATATCAAATTGAAGTAATGTATTGAGGATGTTATCCAAACCTGACCTCCACAGATTCTCAATGTGCAGTGGATATTCAAGAATCATGAAAACAAAAGCTTGTGTCATTTCTAAATAAAAAAATTAACTAACTTGAGTAAGGTAAACATGATAAACAGCCATCACTAGTTGAGGAATCTCTGTGTAGCAGATAAGTTTACACACATTATATAACCTATTAATATGAAAATTCCTTCTAACAGTTACGTATATATAGCTTACCTTATCCAACTTAAACAACAAAATTGTTTTGAAAGTGCCTGTCAAGGGTCAAATGATGACAAACTGGAGATCTTCAGTTTAAAGACTTTTCTCAAACTGGAGGTTGCGCATGACAACATTTTTACTAAACATGGTGCATGTATCAACAAAAAAAAAAACACACAAATTTATTGATTAATATATTCAATTTAATAACAAGTGAATGCAGCTGAGTAATTATAATGCGCTGAATAGTAATATTTACTGTGACAGCTTTGTTTGAAGGTTTGTTCATAACGATGATTTCAATGCTTTCTACAATTCAAAACCTAATTAAAATATTAGTATACTGATACATGTATTGCAATAAAGATTCCAGTTGGTGGACTGGCCCCCTAATTCTAGTGTGAGGTATGGTGATATGCAAAGTGAGGCAAGCTTTATACAAATGACTGTACTCTGGTTTCTTTTGTACATGTATTGCTGTGCATTTTGTTGTGATATATTATGAATATCCATCACTTTTTTCAGCTCACTGGCTTGCTGTTGAAGGTGTTTCAAAAGTGTCGTCTGCTCTCCATCAAAATCTCAGTAGGTTATTTTTATTGTGTGTTTGTTATTGTGGGATATGGCGTGAGACGATGAAGGTAGATAATTATAACTCAATACCATTATTATATTGTAATACTTGTATAGCAGAATGTATGGCCATGTAGCTATTTGATTTTAAAATGCCAGCATATTACAACAATTCACGAACTAACTGGGGGTGGTCGGTATTATAGAAATAAATGTTAAGGACAATTCAAGTAAGTGCTATCCCAGTAAAATAGCTGCCATACATGAGAACTCCAGGTTTGCCCTACATGAACCACCCATAGAAGTGATTTGATTCAAACAGTAATATAATAAACTCCAGTACTCACTGTGCATAGATTTTTTTTCTGTATTCCTCCTGTAGGATATCCATGTTATTATATTTCACTGGAACATATCCTAATTCCATGTTTCCAAATTGTATCACTTCCATCATACTTGTGTTTCCTGTCTTTTATGTATAATAACCGTATGTATTGTTGAATGTTAAGAAGGTATAATTCTGATAAAATGTACATTGTATATTATGTATGTATATATATTATTGATATACAGTAAAACTTTCATAAAGCAAACTGGTTTGATACAAACTTCTGCTTATAAAGAAGTAAATTATAATCCCAATGAACTTGACTTAACCTTATTTCACAAATTTCAGATATAAGAAAGTATTTCCCCTATTCCCATAGAATTCATTATATACAAGTGTTACTGTATCTCGTTTGTAGTCAAACCAATCATTAAACGTGAGGACTTGCAGATGTACTTTGACAATGTGACCAATGCCATCCTAGGCTGTGACCCTGATGCCATGAAGGTAGGCATAGATATTTTCACTGATAAATGTTACTTCATAATAATTATCAATTAAAATAAAAAAATTGCTTCTATAAATTTCTCAATACATATTTCAATTTTATGAAAGTGAGATTTGCCATGCACTTGTAAACTTAAAAATACTTTATGTTTGCCAATGTTGTTGCATATGTGATCACTTTTAGTTGTACTCCAGAATGACATGTCAAAGTATAATGAAAAGTGTTGTTGTAAATTTTCAGATAGCACTACAAGATCTCAGGACTAACTCCCAAATTGTACCCCTTCTTCCTCGCTTTGTTAGCTTTGTTGCCAACGGGGTAAGTACACATCAATTAATATTGTAAAAGAGTCACTATTTTGATGAGATAAATGTATATATGTTCCTAACATATTTTCAAAATATCTATTTTTTAAACGAACATTTATGTTCGGTTATTGCCATCAAGAACTGGACTGAGAAATATGACCATATTTGGTAGCCACATTCACCAATACGCCATCTACTGTCTGTTTCAATGAAATATGGCTGCCCCCATTGCCTTACGCTTCAAATAATTTACTTGCAAAAACATCTTCGTTTTATGTAGTAGTTTTACCGAAAATGTTGAAATGTATTCAGTAGATGTTTTCAAGATGCATACGATTTGAGAAATGCATAACGCTAGCGAAATGTGAAGACTAAATGAACCTGAACTTTACGAATAACTCCAGGTCAATATATTTATGTAAACAAATATTGCGCAGGCGCATTCGTCTCCGGATGTTTAGAAAGTTTTGCTCTTCCGTGTTCATTCCAAAACGGCTGACATTATAGCATCGGTCTGCAAATATGTCCGCGATTTACTTAAATGTGTATTATATATATTCTAGAATGTTACATCGTTATCAACTAGATGAATATTTCTATAATTTAGAGAAAGAAACATATCAATAACGGCATACGAGACGATACATTGTATCATACTATAGGTTACTGTACGCAGTACAGTACATGTTTGCGAGAAAGGTAGATACTAGGTGGCATTTGTGGTCAGGGTGACTGGTCATAGCGTTAACATTGTCATCGATTTCCATATTCGATTTTCCTTTGACGAAAACGACCAATAAATCAAATGCAAATGATAATATCTTGTTTGCCATGTGCACGGGATTGGTTGTTGTAGGCGATACTTGGAACGTATTTACTGTTGTAAGGGAGGTAACTGCAAGATTACGGAAATCAAACGTTAAACCAATTTGATTGGTCGATTCTTCCATGACTTTGGCAGGGGGTTTACAATCGAAGTGACAGATAACTACGGCAATATATTCAGATGATATCAACAATAACATTTTTAGATACGTGTGGTCGGCAGTTGTCATGTTTAAAATGAACAATTATATAGCTTGTTTTTATTTCGGCAAAGTCGAGAATATTTACTGAAACGGACCACAGGTGAAGCAGACTTGGAAATACCGAAACGAAGAAAAATGGGGCTCAATTATAATATAAATTGGCATTATTTTCAGAGAATTGACCCACATATATGTTTTTCAATGCCTAATTGTATCATATGTAAAATATTAGAGGTTTACGAATTTTAAATTAATTTTTCATTTGCGAATCGCGGCCCGATTGTCGTTAGAGTTGAATTACCGAAATGGCCGATAGTGGACCCAAATCGATATTTTTACGAGAGAATGGACCCAATATAGGATCTATTAATCTTTGGTGTGTGTATAGAGACCATATGCATTTTTTTCCTTTACCTGGAAGTATTTTGAAAGAATTTGCAAAATACCGAATTCACGATCAAATTTTCGATTGTGACGAACTACTGAGACGGTGTTAAGTTCATGTTAAGTCAATCTGATTGAAATCAGCTGTTACATACATGTATGTACACATGGCTACGTTTACTATGCAATACGCCTACGTATTTTTTTTTCGAAGACGGAAAACGGAAATCCGGATTATCTAAAAACAAATGCAAAAAGACTTGTGATATTCACTTAATATAACATTCAGCCATTAATTGTTATTTGTAGTTTTATAACTTCTGAAATAGTGTGATCGATTCTCTATATAATATTGCTGTGGAACTTGTGTTATTTTTCAAACAAATTCATTTTGATAATTTTTTAATTTAGAACGTTCATCAAGTCATGTTGAAGACTTGAAATTCTCGCTACACCATACTTCAAACACAGTAATCAATGAATTGATAAATTGAAAATTGAAGTCAAGCAAATGAGTTAATATTTATCTAAATAATTTTTCAATATACAACACATGTTCAGATGACTATTTGTGCCATGCTGTTACAAGATTTCAGTTATAATTCTAAAATTGAATTAGTATGTAAATATATGTTATACTGTCAATATCCACAAAGCGAGTGTAGTCTACTGTACTCGGTCATGCCGTAGATAGCGGTACATATACGTACTGCTTACATCTCGTGCTTACTTGTGTGAACTATAAATCAATAACAAAAATGGTTCATATATTTCTATATATGACTTCACAAATTATGCGGTGTCTGAAGATCTGAATGAAGTGAATAAACGATGTATTAAATTATTTTTATGAAATATTCAAGTCATAGATCATTCTTTTTTTAAAAGTACTGATTTCAGGTCCATTTTGGTAATTCAGCTATAACGGCAATTAAAATACTTCTCGTTTTTTTGTTAAAGCTGGAAAACGGAAATCCGGATTATCTAAAAACAAATGCAAAAAGACTTGTGATAGTCACTTAATTTGATATTCAGCCGTTAATTATTATTTGTAGTTTTATAACTTTTGATATATTGTGATTGATTCTCTATATAATATTGCTGTGGAACTTGTGTTATTTTTCAAACAAATTCATTTTGATAATTTGTTAATTTAAAATTTTCATCAAGTCATGATCAGGACTTGAAATTCTCACTACACCATACTTCAAACACGGAGTAATCAATGAATTGATAAACTGAAAATTTACCTTAAATAATTTTTCAATATACAACACATGTTCAGATGACTATTTGTGCCATGCTGTTACAAGATTTCAGTTACAATTCTAAAATTGAATTAGTATGTAAATATATGTTATCCTGTCAATATCCACAAAGCGAGTGTAGTTTACTGTACTCAAAGTCATGCCAGTAGATAGCGGTACATATACTTACTGCTTACATCTAGTGCTTACTTGTGTGAATAAATCAATAACAAAATGGTTCATATATTTCTATATATGACTTCACAAATTATGTGGTGTCTGAAGATCTGAATGAAGTGAATAAACGATGTATTACATTATTTTTATGAAATATTCAAGTCATAGATCATTCTCTTAAAAATATTGATTTCAGGTCCATTTTGGTAATTTTACTATGACGGCAATCAGGCCTAGAATGGCGAATAAGCCCCTAATATTTTACATATGATTAATTTTGACATTGGAGAACATAAAATTGTGTCCATTCTCTAAGCACTGGTAGAATGTACAGAAAAGAGCTTCATAAATATATTCTCAAAATTACTAATTACCCCGGTAAATATAACATTTTACATAAACCTCCCATGACTGATGGTGAACTTAAACTTGCAAATCTCCTGTGTCATTCCAATTTTGATATGTGTAAATATATACACGTACTGTATATATATATATATATATATAATTAAAAATATATAATGTCCTTGTGATGGGTATACATAGTAATAATAATAAAAAACACAAACCAGAAATTCACACTAGCGCTTTCAACATGCTTTGAGAGCAAGCTCTTCAGGTGTAATATATAGTTATAGATATGGAATGCTTCACAATTTGCATACAGTTATGGAATCTTATAACACCCCCAAAAATGTTCTCACCACATAAAGGTGTGATTTGTGCAATTACATTGCTGAATTGTGTGGTTCAGTATGATTGGATGATCAACATTGGAAAAGGACAATAAATAGGGAATGTGTCCTCCCATCGAATGGACTGTAATCTTTGTGATCAGGTTTGAAGTTGAAAATGAATCTTCAAGTTTTCTTTTCCTGTTTGCTGAATTATTCGATGAAGATAGTCTTTATCTGGTTGTTATTCTATATCACATTGTTTACCATCCTGTAATTATACCAGAAGTTTATCTTCTCATATACAGATTTATTAACATCAAATGATTCCTGAACAAAAGGAGTCAAGTTTTTTGTTTTGAAGTACCATAAATGCTTGAGTACAGTTTCAATAGGATACATTCCTAATTCGAGCCTTGATTAGCAGCTCTGGTTTTGGTTTTCAGTAATTCTTTATGTGTGTTTCATCATATTAAGTTGAAATACAACTATGTATGCCAAACTAACGATGGAACTAGCCTAAATTTAGTTCATATTAGAAGTTGGCATCAATAAGGTCACATAGTCATGGCTGTATTATAACTGATGATGCCTTCCCGAAAGAAAGAAGACATATTTTATTTTCATCGATCCAAGATAGATCAACAAACTTCCAATTTCAATTAGGACCTTACAGAAACATGCATGTGTACAATCAAATCAGAACAGCTGCAAACATTTCAAATTATTTGCAATTAATTCCTAAACCGATATCAGTAAATTTATCAACTTAAAACTAAGAAGATTACTGATTTTGCATTAAACAATAATGTTCGTTTACAGTACTTCCAGTACTTTGATTTACAGTTGCATATTGGTATAGCCCTAATATGCCTGAAATCTGCTTTATTACAGGTAAAATGATACTGTCAGGTGTTTAATAAGCTTGTCAAACTTTCAGGTAAAAACAGTGAGTCATGATATTTGCCAACTGACAAAGCTGCTGCATACCATTAAAGCACTCATCAACAACACCTCACTGTACCTGGAGCCTCAGCCTTACGTAAGTATATCATACTAAACAACACCTCACTGTACCTGGAGCCTCAGTCTTTTGTAAGTATATCATACTAAACAACACCTCACTGTACCTGGAGCCTCAGCCTTACGTAAGTATATCATACTAAACAACACCTTACTGTACCTGGAGCCTCAGCCTTACGTAAGTATATCATACTAAACAACACCTCACTGTACCTGGAGCCTCAGCCTTACGTAAGTATATCATACTAAACAACACCTCACTATACCTGGAGCCTCAGCCTTACGTAAGTATATCATACTAAACAACACCTCTCTGTACCTGGAGCCTCAGCCTTACATAAGTATATCATACTAAACAACACCTTACTGTACCTGGAGCCTCAGCCTTACGTAAGTATATCATACTAAACAACACCTCACTGTACCTGGAGCCTCAGCCTTACGTAAGTTTATCATACTAAACAACACCTCAATGTACCTGGAGGCTCAGCCTTACATAAGTATATCATACTAAATAACACCTCAATGTACCTGGAGCCTCAGCCTTACGTAAGTATATCATACTAAACAACACCTCACTGTACCTGGAGCCTCAGCCTTATGTAAGTATATCATACTAAACAACACCTCACTGTACCTGGAGCCTCAGTCTTTTGTAAGTATTTCATACTAAACAACACCTCACTGTTCCTGGAGCCTCAGCCTTACGTAAGTATATCATACTAAACAACACCTCACTGTACCTGGAGCCTCAGCCTTACGTAGGTATATCATACTAAACAACACCTCACTGTACCTGGAGCCTCAGCCTTACGTAAGTATATCATACTAAACAACACCTCACTATACCTGGAGCCTCAGCCTTACGTAAGTATATCATACTAAACAACACCTCTCTGTACCTGGAGCCTCAGTCTTACGTAAGTATATCATACTAAACAACACCTTACTGTACCTGGAGCCTCAGCCTTACGTAAGTATATCATACTAAACAACACCTCACTGTACCTGGAGCCTCAGCCTTACATAAGTTTATCATACTAAACAACACCTCAATGTACCTGGAGCCTCAGCCTTACATAAGTATATCATACTAAATAACACCTCAATGTACCTGGAGCCTCAGCCTTACGTAAGTATATCATACTAAACAACACCTCACTGTACCTGGAGCCTCAGTCTTTTGTAAGTATTTCATACTAAACAACACCTCACTGTTCCTGGAGCCTCAGCCTTACGTAAGTATATCATACTAAACAACACCTCACTGTACCTGGAGCCTCAGCCTTACGTAAGTATATCATACTAAACAACACCTCACTGTACCTGGAGCCTCAGCCTTACATAAGTATATCATACTAAACAACACCTCACTGTACCTGGAGCCTCAGCCTTACGTAAGTATATCATACTAAACAACACCTCTCTGTACCTGGAGCCTCAGCCTTACGTAAGTATATCATACTAAACAACACCTCTCTGTACCTGGAGCCTCAGCCTTATGTAAGTATATCATACTAAACAACACCTCACTGTACCTGGAGCCTCAGCCTTACGTAAGTATATCATACTAAACAACACCTCTCTGTACCTGGAGCCTCAGCCTTACGTAAGTATATCATACTAAACAACAACTTACTGTATCTGGAGCCTCAGCTTTACGTAAGTATATCATACTAAACAACACCTCACTGTACCTGGAGCCTCAGTCTTACGTAAGTATATCATACTAAACAACACCTCTCTGTACCTGGAGCCTCAGCCTTACATAAGTATATCATACTAAACAACACCTCACTGTACCTGGAGCCTCAGGCTTATGTAAGTATATCATACTAAACAAATATCACTGCAACTTGAGTTGAAGATTTATTAAGTAAGTATTATATCAAACAAAACATAAATATACAATCTAAACCTTATGTAAAATTGGACACCGACTTTATGACAAATATTTTGAATGAATGAGAATCTAAGATTTTCCTTTCACAGCTGAACTTGATGGTACAGGGTACCACCTACTGTCTGCTTGAACCCCTTGCTGCATCCATCAATCCGTCCAATGATCACTGGGCTTTGCGTGACTATGCTGCTCGCCTGCTGGCCCAGATCATTATGTAAGTATTAGAGAGAACTTTGTGAGTGACATAGGATAAAGAGCTTTTCTGAGAAAATGGTTTGGTGGTTTAAGTGGCAGTTTTTAAGAGAACATTACCCTTATTGCTCTGAATGGCATGTGAAGGGCCTCCTGTTTGTTGTGCAGTGAGGTAGTCACCAACTACTACAAGGAGACTCCGCTTCAAAATGACTCTGGCTATTCATGGGCTGATTCACCCAACACACAAACAAACCATTGGTTTTTAATGTTGTGAATATTTTGTGGTCAAAGCAGTTGGACAAGAGTTGTTTGTTTAAGAATTGATGACAGACATAGTTGTCTTATTTTACTTTCTGGTGGGCATCAACAAAGACATTCAAAGCCAGAACCAGCATCTGTGGGTCTGTTTAGATATTTGTTTGAAATGCTTCATTTAAAAAAATATTTTACCTGTTGGTCTGCATATACGAAAAGGCCCTAGGTAGCCACAAGGCTACTAAGGCCATCTAGATTGTTGACCCACTCATTGCTTTACTGACCTGTAAGTTTAGTGTTTAAATTGTTTCTGTTATAACATTTCCAGGTCCTGGTCTAGTCCCATCAACCATCTGTTGTACAACACTGTAAAGAACCTGAAGGAAGTATTGTGTGACCACGCTAAGCCTTTCTGTTGTCACTATGGTGCTGTCATGGGTCTTACTGCCCTAGGTTACAAGGTCAGTATTGGTGATTGAAAATCTTACCTTGTATTGCTTTACTTAGTCATGTCTGTAATAGGAGTAATAGATCCTAAGTCCAGAGATGTCATCTTTGGGATGATGGAAACAAGATATTTGTACTTGAAGTTTCTCTTCTGTAGAGTACAACTCTTGTTGGTTTCTCTCGCCTCTACAAACTACACTTCAACATACTGTAAACGTACTTATTTTAGCGCTATCAAATTTTAGTGCATTTGCAGATTTTAGCGAGTTAGCGCATTGATGAATTAGCGCATCCACAGAACTTTCTATAGTAATAGAACGTACAAAAAGTAATTAGCGCAATAATAATTTAGCGCAAGGCTTCCAGCGCGAAAAGCGCTAAAATAAAATTACCGCTAAAATATGTACATTTACAGTATTCTGTTTTGTACTCAGGTTATTTGACACAGTCATAGTTCTGTTGTTTTGATAGGTTAAAAACTAGTAATAGAATTTCTATATATAGCACATTTGATTGAGTTATACTCCGTAAATGCTCAACATCATAAATGATGACAATAACATAATCTTATTTATGCAAATTGGAAATATTCAAAAAACAGGAAAATTGGGGGTCATCAGCTGTTTTATTTTAGTAATTCTAAGCGTATATTTATTATATAGACAAGATTCAACTAAGCAAATTAACAATAATACAAGAGTTGTCTCCCTTACAGCCTGTGGAGGATGTGTTGATCCCTCACCTCCCTGTATACTGGCCTCATCTTATTTCTGTGCTGGAGGACACATCCTATGCTAACGCCATCACAAAGTCTGATGCCCACAAGGTCCATGGTGCCATGCTGGTAGGTTTGTCTGTCCTCATCTCACAAGGTTTATATAGAGAAGTTTTCAGGAATATTTCTTAATCTCTTTAATCTCTGCAATGATAATGTAACAATAACAAAAGAACAATTACGAGTACATGTATATTTATTGTATTTATATTCTTACATATACAGTATTTATAGTTAAATTATGTCTATGAGACAAGTATACCTTTCTGTGAATTCAGTTAAAAGCAATTTATGAATATATCGAACATACATGTATATATTACACCATGAATGTATCATTCAAACAAAACTCAAAATGTAAGCCAACTTTGATTTTATTTACTGTGATGAAGATTTAAACATTTGGTCATGATGATAATCTCATCCTGAAATTGATTGATATTTATAAGCTAAAGATGTTACTTTAAATTTCCAGCTGGCTGTAGAGTTTTTGATGAAGAAATATATCAGAATGTTTGAGCAGCAAGTAGATGAGTACGACAACAACAAAATGGAGGTAAAGATCAAACCAAAGGAGCAGACATCTCCTACAAAGACCGATACCAATTCCTCTCAGTTACAGTCATCTGTCGGGCAGTTTTACAGGGAAATGTATGAGTACTTTGGTGATAGCCTAGCTATCAGACTTCCTGTCTTGTGTGAAAAAATTGATCTCAAAGGAAAAGTGTTTGTGGCTAAGAAAAAGGAAAAAACAGTATCATTAACTGATCCTGAAGCCGCAAAAAGTGGTGATGAACTTCTCGCAGAGTTCATGGAACAGGTGAGAATTCAGGAAATTCTGGATAAGGAAAGGCGTGAGAGAGAAAGAATTGAAAATGCAAGACTTGAAGTGTTACGAAAACAGAGAGAAGAGCAAGAGCGTATACTTAGAGAAAAACAAGAAATGATTGATAGAATGAAGCAGGCAGAACAAGACAAACAAGCACATGAACTTGAGCTGTTACGACAGCATCACATGCGACGATCAGCAGAATTGTTAGAAATTGAGAAGCAGAGACATAAAGATATGTTAAATCAAACCAAAAAAGACTTACGTGTGTTAAAAAAGCCCAGTTACAAAGAAATCGATACAGATGATGAAGAAGACGAATTTCGTGATAATAGAAGAAGAATGATTCCTGTCAAAACACCTCAGCTACCTCAAGCGAGTCGTGAAGTGGAGACGGCAGAGGATGGTAACTTCCCCGGGTCGAGTCAAGCTCACCTGGCTGTGAGTACGGTTAGTGACACAAGTGAAGGCATCAAACTCAAGTTTGTTAGACGGCCACCGTTAAAAATTCAAATCAAGCCTCTCGCTGTGCCCTCACCTCCATCACGAGATCAAAAAGACTCTAAACACAGTGGCAAAAAACGGAAACAGAGTCAAAGAACTAGTACATCAACATCTTCTAATTTTGATGCCTATGAATTTATAGAATCAGATCCAGAGGATTTTAAACAGCAGTTATCATTTAAGCCTCACTATTATTCCTCAGAGGGAGAGAATTCAGACGGTGCAGGGCATAAAAAGCCCTTAACATTGAAACTTAAAGTAAAAGATCCACGGGATTTTACATCAGAATGATAGGTGTAAGGTGTGTACAACAGAAATAAAGCATTATACAAATGAGAAAGGATTATTAGGATTATCATTGAGGTCTCACACATGTGTCACACTGTTTCTAGTATGTGTGCCAGTGTGTCTGGTAAGTGTGTGCAAAGAAATTTTTATTTTTTACAGAAAGCAATATGGTAAGTTATGGACAGAGCCTTTGTCTGAATTATCACATGACAAATTTCTGCGGTACGACAAAGCAGTTCAGGCATGTAGTTCTGTACATACAGTATATTGAAAACTTTTACCCTGTCAAAGTTTCACCGAGACATACTTTTACTCTGCCAAAGTTTCCCGGGGTCAAATTTTTACACTGCCAAAGTTTTACCGTGTCAAACTTTTACACTGTCTTTTACAGTCAATCTTTCACTTAAATAAACTTTTACACTGTCATCAGTTAATACAGTTTCTTCCTATTCAAGATGGCCTCATAAATTTATGTAAAATTGAAAAAGCAAGAAAATAATATCACTGTTATTGGCTTAAAAATACAAAAAGGATGTGTTTAATAAAACCATTTTCACAGATATGTTTCTATGTGAAACCAGGGTCAGTAAAAAAGCTTAGTATATTTTTGTTTTGTCTATGAAGAAGTTACAAAGCAAGACTATGATGTTACATTTGATATATACAATTGTAGGAAGATCTCAAAATGGACACCTAATTAAACACAACCTTCATTTCCAGGGTATCATTCAGAATTTATGGTCCAGTGACTCTGGAAATTAAGGATGCTGGAAATCTGGAAAACAAAATTTCTCAAAAAGTATCAATGTTATTTCAACCAAACCCAGAATAAAGATCTATGCATTGTAGTGTAGACATCTCAACACAGCCTACAGATTACATTAATTTTAATAGGTTAGACTTTGAGAATATGTATGCTTCTCCAATTTATTAACAAATTAGTTTTTAGCCAAATTGAAATGAAATCTACGATAAATTGGATGTATTTTCTTCTCACTTTTCAGAAAGAGTGATTTTGGGGTTGAAAATGACATATTTAGGTGAATTTTGAGAATAAGTGATTTTTTGCAAACTTTTATATTAATTTTGTTTTGCAATGCATTAATATTTACACGTTTATAATGTATACTGGGTGGCTTCCATACTATGAAGTGGAGTTTGTTCGGTTGTTTTGAAAAAAATACTGAAATAAGAAACAATTTGGAATTTGCTTAAAACTTATACTGTAGGGACAGGTGAGACACGTATTAACATGTAATTCTTGTTTTAAAATAGAGTGTCTTCATCCAGTCTCGGAAACATCTTTTCATAAAGAGTTATCAAATTGTTTGATCATAAACAAAGTAATTACCGTAAAAACTCGTGTAATTTGCGCAGTTTTTTTGTACTGAAATAAAGTTTAAAGTTGGGGGTGCGCAAATTATACAGGTAGAGACGTTTTCAATTTTTTTTTACAGAAAAAAAGATCGTCGATTCTCAATGTCCGCCATCTTGGAAAATGATGGAAATTCCCGTTAGGAACCTGAAGAAAATAAACATACACACAGCAATTCATTCTTGTTAAATATGTCAGATAATGAATTGATGTATAGCTACCTACTATATGTGTTGATACTTGAGTTAATTAGGGATTCATCACAATTAAATAGAAATCAGTTCTTGAAAAACGTAAGTTAAAGAATGGTGCAACAGCGCCATACTCAGGTCTTCAAGCAACCTCTTATTGACTTAATTAATTATGCACAACCAGCCTCTTTTCCAGAGAAAAGGTTGGGATGCCCTTATTGGGACATGTTTGCTTAATAGGTCGAATACAGTACAGATGTTAGGGTTTCCAGTGAGTTTAGGTCGAATACAGTACAGATGTTAGGGTTTCCAGTGAGTTTAGGTCAAATACAGTACAGATGTTAGGGTTTCCAGTGAGTTTAGGTCAAATACAGTACAGGTGTTAGGGTTTCCAGTGAGTTTAGAATTACAGTGGGCATTGCATTTATATGGTACAAGTAATGAAAATTTGATTTACGACGTTGGACTGCCTTAAGATTATATTTGTAAAAAAAGCCATGAACTAAAGTTTTTGAGAGATTTGACAAAAAAGTTAAGGAGACAGAATATATATTAGTGATACTACAATGAATATTCCTCAGCTGCCTGATCTGGATCACCAACTAAAGACAAAAGCTACGGCTTTTGTAAGAGTAGACAGCAAGTTTTTTATGGACTGTTAATTTTCTGTTATTATTTTTTATGTCAAATACATGTACACTGTACATGTACATACCGGTACACGTTGGTACATGTCAGTACATGTAGCCTAACACTGTAAAACCTATATATAATGGCCACTCAAGGGAGTCGAGAAAGTGGCCTTTATAGAAAGGTGGTCTTTTTACAGAGGTTCTTAATTAAGACTTGTATTGCATTGGGAACTAAAACGGGTGGCCTTTATATTAGAGGATAAAAAAAATATCAATTGCATTCTGATCTGAACCAAGTGGCCTTTATACATAAAGTGTAGACAGGTATTGTCAATAACAGGTGGCTTGACTGTTTGTAAATGAAGCGACATGTATCTGGGCAATAAATAAATATATAGGTATATACAGACCTTGCGGTTATGTTGCCGTTCCCTGTGATATTAGAATGGAAATATGAGTCCATCCTCATCTGTGATTTATTACACTGTTCATCAGAAGTAACAATTACCTGGGGAAATGAAGGACTGGTTCCCTGTCTCTATGATATTAAAATTAGAGTCGGAGATACTCTAGTTCAGTGTATTGGATTTTAGCTGAGCAATTCTTGACGAAATTCTTAGGGCTATGGCTAGTCATGGTGAAGTGGTGACTGCCCTTTCCTAGGGAGATCTTAGATTTCATGTACAAATTTTTTTGAAAACATTCAAATTTTTTTTTATTAAAAAGAAATAAAAAAGCATAATTTGCAAAATAAAGGGTGTGCACACATGATTATTGATCAGAAGATTGGAGCAATGCTTTCATGCAATTACCGTTAATCAGTAAGAAAATACCATTGAGATAGTCGATGAAGCAAATGGCATACTAGTTCTAGTTCTGGTATCATTAGCAAACCGTCATCAGATGGTTGGCTATTCAAATCGCCCTGCCATCCATACATAATCAATCCTTGTTATCGCTATTTCTTGAAAATTACTGGCGAGGTATTACTCAATCTTCATGTGTAGGTTCACCTTGGCCCCTAGTTGTAAAGATGCACTTTAGATTTTTGATCAGAAAAAGAAGATGGCTGCCTGTTGGCCGTCTTGGATTTTTAGCCCACCATCATCAGATGGTGGGCTATTCAAATCGCCCTGCGTCCGTGGTCCGTCGTCCGTCCGTCCGTCCGTCCGGGTCCGTCCGTCCGTAAACAATTCTTGTTATCGCTAATCCTCAGAAAGTAATGAAGGGATCTTTCTCAAATTTCATATGTAGGTTCCCCTTGGTGCCTAGTTATGCATATTGCATTTTGAGACCAATCAGAAAACAAGATGGCCGACAGGCAGCCATCTTGGATTTTGACAATTGAAGTTTGTTATCGCTATTTCTGAGAAAGTACTGAAGGGTCTTTCTCAAATTTCATATGTCGGTTCCTCTTGGTGCCTAGTTTTGCATATTGCATTTTGAGACCGATCGGAAAACAAGATGGCCGACAGACAGCCATCTTGGATTTTGACAATTGAAGTTTGTTATCGCTATTTCTCAGAAAGTAATGAAGGGATCTTTCTGAAATTTCATATGCAGGTTCCCCTCGGTGCTAAGTTATGCATATTACATTTTGAGACTAATCAGAAAGCAACATGGCCGACAGGCAGCCATCTTGGATTTTGACAATTGAAGTTTGTTATCGCTGTTTCTCAGAGAGTACTGAAGGGATCTTTCTCAAATTTCATATGTAGGTTCCTCTTGGTGCCTAGTTATGCATATTGCATTTTGAGACTGATCAGAAAACAACATGGCCGACAGGCAGCCATCTTGGATTTTGACAATTGAAGTTTGTTATCGCTATTTCTGAGAAAGCACTGAAGGGATCTTTCTGAAATTTCATTTGCAGGTTCCCCTCGGTGCCTAGTTATGCATATTGCATTTTGTGACTAATCAGAAAACAACATGGCCGACAGGCAGCCATCTTGGATTTTGACAATTGAAGTTTGTTATCGCTATTTCTGAGAAAGTACTGAAGGGATCTTTCTCAAATTTCATATGTAGGTTCCCCTCAGTGCCTAGTTTTTCATATTGGGACCAATCCGAAAACAACATGGCTGACAGACAGCCATTATCGCTAAATCTTAAATTTTATATATAGGTTCCCCTTGTTTGAAAAGTACTAGAGGGCTGTTTCTGAATTTACACAGATTAGTAAGACTTAGAGGAAGGGAAAAGTAGAGAAAAGATCAATCTGACATAGAACCTATAAAGATCATTCAATGGTGGGCGCCAAGATCCCTCTGGGATCTCTTGTTAGAATTGAAGATTATCACTATTTCTTGGAAAGTAGTTGAGGGATATACCCCAAACTTCATATGTAGGTTCCCCTTCATCCCTAGTTGTGCCAATTCAATTAGGAATTTCAATTAGAAAAACAAAATGGCTAACAGGTGGCCATCTTGGATTTTGATAATTGAAGTTACCACTATTTCTTGAAAATTACTGGAGAGATAATCCTCAAACTTCATGTGTAGGTTCACCTTGGCCCCTGGTTGAAAGGTTGGAATTGAAAGGATGTTTCTCATACTTAACATGTAGGTTTCACTTGCTTTTTGTTATCAGATTATTCAGAGGAAAAGAAGACAAGGAAAAGTGGAGAGAATATCAGTCTTACATAGGACAAATAAGGGTCATTCATCGGTGAGGGATCTCTTGTTTTTCACAGTAGTCATCGGTTGTCTCCCATTTTAGTAAGATTTCTCCATTAATTCAGAGTGTATGACAGATTGTTGAAGTAGTAAGTGATGTCACAGTGTTTTTATAAGGTATCTTTTTCCTTTAAAGTTTGATCTCCAAACTCCATCTTCTTGAAAATATAATTAACATGGCCATGGGTATCACCAGCCAGGAAGTCAACCTCATGCCTCAAAAAGTGCCTACCAACACTATTGAGCAAGAAAATATATGTCTCAGATTTCTTATAAGAGATTTTCAATTGCAATTTCATATTGAATTATAGTGATGCAAACAAACTTAAATGTAATATCATAGACATAATGTTTGAAAGTATGTGTCGCTGTGGGAAATATTAATTGTCACAAGGAAATTATCAACATCAGGGTGAGATCCTTGAATGTCTAGTTGTTGCCAGAGCCCCAAGGAAGGAAAAGATTCCATTTCAGACAAATTACATATCAAATATCCACCCTCATCCATTGAAATAGTGGTAATGGGCTCAAGGATAAAAAGGAAAAGAAGAAATCCACAATCACTAATTTTGCTGTTTTCCTGTTTTGGATATTTAACATACAATTATTTAATGAGGATAAAGACAAGTTTATCCCAGGATCAAAGGTCTGATTCACACCATTGTCCACAATGTAATTGCTATAAGGCATGGTGTATTAACAATACTCATTAATGAATATATCCTCATTACAGAGGGCAAAAAGGTAAAAAGGTCATCTGGGGCAGACAAAATTTTCAGTAATATCCAATTTTGACTATACATTGTTTGTTTTTTTTTTGTATCTGCTTGTAACCTACATATTTCATAAGTGTTTGTTTTGTTTGTAAGTCTTTTAAGTATTGTTTAAGATTCTACAGCTATGGTTATCTAAGGAAGGCATTTCATAAGTAAAAAAAAAGATTATAACATAGAACAGCCGTTAACCTCAGTAAGCGTTACTGGAAGGAGTAACTTACACTATGGTATAACATAGAACAGCCGTTAACCTCAGTAAGCGTTACTGAAAGGAGTAACTTACACTATGGTATAACATAGAACGGCCGTTAACCTCAGTAAGCGTTACTGGAAGGAGTAACTTACACTATGGTATAACATAGAACGGCCGTTAACCTCAGTAAGCGTTACTGGAAGGAGTAACTTACACTATGGTATAACATAGAACAGCCGTTAACCTCAGTAAGCGTTACTGGAAGGAGTAACTTACACTATGGTATAACATAGAACAGCCGTTAACCTCAGTAAGCGTTACTGGAAGGAGTAACTTACACTATGGTATAACATAGAACAGCCGTTAACCTCAGTAAGCGTTACTGGAAGGAGTAACTTACACTATGGTATAACATAGAACAGCTTTTAACCTCAGTAAGCGTTACTGGAAGGAGTAACTTACACTATGGTAACATGTAATTGTCATGCATTGTATTTTTTCCTGGATTTGAAATTCAAATAGGGTTACGTTGAAATGTTTTAGACATCTCTTCCAGGTCTAAGCCCATGGTTGTGTATGGCAGGCATTGATTTTATGAAAATTGCTGTTTGTGAACATTTGTCTCTTTTTCTCACGGGAGCTCATGAAAAATGGAACACGATGAATTAAATTGGCTTGTACTATGTTCTTTATGGCTCTCGCTGACAGGAAATGTAGGTTCTACAATCAGATTCTGTTGGCTGCATTAAAGTTGTAAAAGGTTTCCTTGAACTCCTGACCAATTAGATATTACAATTTCATGTAAGACAATCAGTATTTTACTCCCACCCCCTCTAGTCAATAACTTACAAGTTTGAGGCAGAGAAATATATCAGCCATTCCTCAAGACAAATTCAAAATGACATTTTAACTGCAAGGTGGCATCTGTTTCAATGATATTGATATTTTGTGACATTTGATGTATTTCTGTAACGACAGATTACTTGTATCAGTTTCGTTAAGATCATAACATTTCAACAAGTGCCAGTTATATGTTACAGTACACAACTAATAAGTACAGTTTTGGCATGTCATGTCATACAACCTTTCATAATCTATGGGTCCAATCTGTACTACGTCATAAAAACAACACAACACAAACATCAGTTTGCCAGCTAGCCCGCCGTGCGCTATAGAAACCTTTCATAATCTATGGTTAGGGATTATCAGTCTTGAGAACTAGGGCTGATGGGCCTCAGAAAGTCGACTCAGGAGTGTTATGACAGGAGATTATATCTTTATTTGTGGATGACACATTTAATTTCCTTTTATAATTTAGTGTTAGATTTTCCAGTAGAGTTCAATAAAATTTGTAAAAGCTTCCATCAAGTCATTGAAAATACTGACAGTCATTGTCAAATTTTCCATTAGACATCATTTGTAAAACTTTCCAGTGGAAATTGTTTGTAAAATCTGTCATTAAAGATCACTTGTAAACGTTTCCCAGGACCATTGCAGTTGAGGACATTTGTAAAGTTTCCATGAGGTATTTGAAAGATGTTCCATTAGTTATTCTTACATTTTAGGGGTTTTCAATAGAGGTAATTTGTCAATTTCAAATGGAGGCTATTTGTATGATTTTCTGATGGAGGTAATTTCTACAATATTTTCCAATAGAGGAAATCTGTATGACAGATGACGTAATTCATATTATTTTTCAAGCAGAGAAAATTTGCATTATTTTTATGATTTTCAATGGATTTAGTTAGTATATTTTTCCTGAAGAGGTAATTTATAAGATTATCCAATAGAAGAAATTTGTACATTATTCCAGTAGAATAAATGTGCAATACACTGTATTTCAAAAGAAGTAATTTGTACAATATTTCAAAAGAAGTAATTTGTACAATAATCTATAAGAAGTAATTTGTACAATTCCAAAAGAAGTAATTTGTGAGATATTTTTATAGAAGTATTTTTTGTACAATATTCCAGTACAAGTATTTTTTTTACAATATGCTAGTTGAAATAATTTGTACATTAATTATTCCAATAGAAGTAATTTGTAAAATATTCCATTTGAAATCATTTGTAAAATATTCCAAAAGAAGTAATTTGTACAATATTTCAGTAGAAATAATTTTTGCAATATTCCAATAGAAGTAATTTGTACAATATTTTAGTAAAAGTAATTTTTACAATATTCCGAAAGAAGTAAAATGTACAATATTCCAAAAGAAGTAATTTGTAGAATATTTCATTTGAAATAATTTGTACAATATTCCAATAGAAGTAATTTGTACAATATCCCAGTAGAAATATTTTTTGAAATACGTGTATTCGAATAGAAGAAATTTGTACAATATTCCAGTAAAAGTAATTTTTACAATATTCCGAAATGAGCAAGTTGTATAATATTCCAAAAAATGTAATTTGTACAAGATTCCAATTGGAGTAATTCGTACAACACTCCAAAAGAAATATGTTTTACAATATTCTAATACTAGTAGAAGTAATTCCTACAATATTTCAAAAGAAGTAATTTGTAGAATATTCCAATAGAAGTAATTGTACAATATTCCAATAGAATTGATTTATACAATATTCTGATTGAAGTAATTTGTACAATATTCAAATAGAGCTGTCATTTGTTGATTTCTAGTCATGGTCATATGTCAGATTAACATGTAGAGGTAAATTGTTTTTCTGGAGTATTGTTTGACTATACAGAAAAATCATTGATATAATGCAAATAAAGGTGAACATATACACTGCCCTCCGAAAATTTTGTTACACTTGGAACGTTTTAATTGAATGGCTAGCCAACAAAATTTGAGAAAAGTGTTGTAGTATCCGTAAGATAGTCCATTTGTAAGTGACGATTGCAAATTATTTGAAAAAAATACCCCACTTCTTTGAAGTTGCAGGGAGAGGGAATGGAGGGTCCTATTTTCCATAATGTTCAAAAATGAATAAAAATATGAGTTTTTTTTTACTGAAACAAATAAAAGTAATTGTTTTTGGATTTTTGGAGGGCAGTGTATATCATACTGCATAAAGATCTCTCTCTAACACTACAGGTCTAAGTAGAGGTACACTATATGTATACAGTACCGCTCCAAAATCTCTTCCTGATAATACATATCTCAATTGAAGTGCTGTGATAGGTCACAGCTACACAACTACACTCATGCCACCAGGAATAGCGCTGGTATTTGTCCCTTCCACTTGGGGCTGGAATTCCTTGTTCATCATTAATGATTTCAATCCTTACCACCATAGCCATGCTTTATACCGTATGTACAATTGCTGGACATGACAAGACAGATAAACTCATACTACAATTGGCCTTGGGATCTGTTCCTACCACTTCAGTTGCTGAATCATAAAATAGAAAAGTTTGAAATTCTGACCTCATCCTTCATAAAAAAAATTGTAGGCCATGGAGAGTATGCTACCACGATTGTCTCCAAACTAGTCCTATTGGTCATTTGGGGATTTATCCATGGAGTCAACTTTGAAACAATTATTTGTATTATTACTCATATCACAACTTGTTGGGCATGATAAGATTAAGATTAACACAATCATGCTTTTCAGATTAGCCAAGTTGTGGCCAAGGGTCACCCAATGGAATGATTGAGATCCCAGCCTTAATGTAACCTTACACACATACCATAAGTATATACATGTATATTTATCACATCTAATCCATATTTGCTATGAAGTACCAATTGTCTTTGTAACATTGAAACCTGTTGCTCTATAAAGGAAAGGTGTAGCTTCCTTAGGGCTTAGATTCGCATAATAAAAGAACAGTGAGTGGATACAGGTCCTGTAGAGACCTTTTGTTATTTATAGCTTTTGCAGGAGGAACAACGTCAATGCAATAATTTTACAACATGGCAACATCAGGTGTCAATCATATGACAATAAAAGTGCAAGTTCAGATGCGGTCCAACAATTTGGAAGCCAACTTACCCAGGCAACAGGCTTAAAGGGAAAGGGATACCTAGGAGCATGTGTCTAATTCCTGAATGGATATGGGAATGTATAAGATGAGGATGAGACCAGGGGATGTATAAGATAGTGTAAAGCTCTAAGTGTGTTAGTGTGTTATGTTGATGGCTTCATTTATTGTCACCAAGAAGCAACTGCCATCATCAAGACATCAAACGATGACCCAGTTCTGTGGTGAGATGCATGCTAGACAAATACTCTAGTCTTCATCTGACAACAAGTAGAGTTCAAGTTTACTGTTAAGTAGATAGCCAGGCATCCTCACCTGACAGATCAAATGTTTCCCCGTACAAGGTTGCTCATCCGTCTCTGTTTGAAATCAGAATAATTACTGGTTCTGCAATGGTAAATTAACTTGCTTGTGTCACAACCTAAAAAGTTCACTTCTCATTACATTTCTTGGAGCCTGAATAATCTAGACTGAATCCTGTAATTTGGTAAATGTCAGAGGTATTGAGCTGTATTGATAGTCAAGCACATGTCTTAATTTAGCTGTACCATATGTTTATCCACTTGTTCCCAAGAAGAGCCTCTCTAGTAGGTTCTATGTTTTTTTCGGATCACTTTTGTATATATGTGATCACCTTGTTTTAATGCTGTGTAGCGTATCGCATGATCAGGTTTGATTACAAGTCTATGGAGCACAAAGGTGGAGAGACGTATCAATGCAGCAGCCCGGCCTAGGACAGCATTCTCAGATGAACTTGGTAAGTTTTATTAATATCTAGGTATACATCAGGTAATATATAAATTTTTTTTTTATGTCAGGTGATTATTATAGTCTTAGAAGTTTTTATATTTGCTGGCCTAGGTGAGCAAAAATCAAAACTTTGAGATGAGTTTCATGAAATCTTATATGAAACGAATACAAACTTAAAATGCTTTTTAGCACATATAACTCAGAAAAATTATGCTGTGACAGGATTTAATGTCCAAATGTGGAGGCCTTAATCAAGCTGAGACAGCAATTTTGTTGTGCCATTCACAATTCATGACGTCATGTCATTGCCCATACTATGATTTCTGATTGACACGGCCAATAAAAAACGCCCAACGGTATATTACACTAGTGACATACCAAAATATTACATGGGCATTTACTGGATAACATGTGGATATGTGATATAAATGTTTCTTTAATCTTTGCAATCATAGTTGTGACCCAATGTACCTGTATTTTGTTACAGACTGTATAACAGTTTTGTGACCCAATGTACCTGTCTTTTGTTACAGACGGTATTACAATTTTGTGACCCAATGTACCTGTCTTTTGTTACAGACTGCAATACAATTTTGTGACCCAATGTACCTGTCTTTTGTTACAGACTGTATTAGTTTTGTGACCCAATGTACCTGTCTTTTGTTACCAGCTGTATTACAGTTTTGTGACCCAATGTACCTGTCTTTTGTTACAGTCTGTATTACAGTTTTGTGACCCAATGTACCTGTCTTTTGTTACAGACTGTATTACAGTTTTGTGACCCAATGTACCTGTCTTTTGTTACAGACGGTATTACAGTTTTGTGACCCAATGTACCTGTCTTTTGTTACAGACGGTATTACAGTTTTGCGACCCAATGTACCTGTCTTTTGTTACAGTCTGTATTACAGTTTTGTGACCCAATGTACCTGTCTTTTGTTAGACTGTGTTACAGTTTATTTCAATTAAAGTTATCCACTGTGTGTTTCACTGTTAAACTTCAGAAACAGGAAGAAAACAAGGAACTGCAAAGTATTTCATCAGAATGTTTGACATATCGGAAACTTGAAAACTTTCACCAAATAGTCTCTTATTGAGCATCTCTATTCACTTTATTATCTGATTATATATTGAAACAATTCAAAAATAGGTGTCTATCACAACAAGTTCAGGATAAGATGAATTTTCTTTATTAGAATTACGTCTATTGCTCAAAAATTGAATGAACAGTAAAAGAAAGGGGTGGGCTTATTACCAGGTACAATCAAACCTATCATGTGAGTGCCCAAGGGAGGTAATAAGAAGGTCACATATGACAGGCTGTCTCTTAATCCAAGATCAGAATACTAGTATAGTGAATACCATTGGATGGGAAAAGTAAGGTAATATTTTAGAGGGAGTCACTTTATTCAGGTGGTCATTAAGGCAGGTTTGACTTATTGGCCGATTGTTGGATAAATATAGTACTTTATACAGGGGGTCTTGATTTAATTATCATACTGTATACAGGACTTTTGAATCTGGTTTATTCAGGATGCTGCTGGATCACTCTCTAAATTACATTCCTAAAAGTACAAAATGATTGTACTGTTCTATCTGGGATCCTCAGAGGGATTGATCTCTGTAATAGTGTCTTAGTTTTTACTCGTAAAAGAAACACAGCACAAGTCTCCCAATACAATACCAACCAGCATAAAATTTTAATTTGATTTTATTCTGAATTGTTACGCTATGGATATTGATAGCCACTATGATATTCTTTAAATATTGGGTGTCTGCTGATGCTAGAAGTTGGGCAGACTGAACTACTGTCATCCTACCAACACCAGACTCGCCATACATAAATAAGCCCACTGACCTTTTCAGAAGAAGGAATGATTGTGTTCATATGGTTTGAAATGATAAGTTGGTGTGATATATAGCTTTGGATTTGTCTGCCGTCGTCTGTCTGGATGCATAGAACTTCTATGTAAATATAAAAAAATCAGACATCGAAAGTCAAATATGTGACTCAATGTAGACATTCTATAGATTTACAAACATACTAGTATATAAATTACTTCATGCATGAAATAACCAAGAGCTTTGAAGGGAAAGAAGGACCTTTTTGTAGATGCATCACCGTCGAATAATTCCTGCAGAGTTTAAAGTGCTTTTATGTGTTCTGTAAAAAATCCATCCATGGAAACAATTTAGAGGTTTTAAGTTTCATTTTGATAAAAAAAAACTCAATTTTTCATAGGAAATAATATATCCTAAATACAAAGACAATATTGGTGTTCAGAATTACCAATGAAAGAAGCAGAAAAACAAATCATGTAAGAAGATTGGAAAAATGATTTTCTGCTGTTCTTTCTATATTTTCAGAGAAGCTTTAAAAATGAATTCATTGGATAAGGTAAGGCAGCATTATAATCTAAAGTTCCCCAAGAATGTCATCCCTGATGCACTGATCATTTGAAAGAGTGACTCTACCCCAGCCAGACTGACTCCTCTATAATCAGATTGCCTCCATTCCTGTCACAATGACTCATTTTGTCAAAGTGATGCCCATCCTGTCAAATTGACCCCTCTTCTGTCAGACTGACTCCTCTCCTGTTGTTGCTTTTCCTGTCAGAGTGACTCCTCTTTTGTTACCTAGTAATCCCATCCCTTGCAGAATGACCCCTCTCCTGTATACCTTTCTCCTATCAGACTGACTCCTCTCCTGTCAAACTGACTCTGCTCCTGTGATATTGACTCTGTTCATGTCATTGCCTTCTCTCCCATCAGAGTGACTCCTCTCCTATATCAGAATGACTCCTCTCCTATCAGATTGACTCCTCTCCTGTGAGAGTGACTCCTCTCCTATCAGAGTGACTCCTCTCCTGTGAGAGTGACTCCTCTCCTATCAGAGTGACTCCTCTCCTGTGAGAGTGACTCCTCTCCTATCAAATTGACTCCTCTCCTGTCAGACTGACTCCTCTCCTGTCAAATTGACTCCTCTCCTGTCAGACTCCCTCCTCTCCTGTCAAATTGACTCCTCTCCTGTCAAACTGACTCTGCTCCTGTCAGTGAATCTTTATCAGACTGGCTCCTCTCCTGTCAGAGTGACTCCTCTCCTGTCAAATTGACTCCTCTCCTATCAGATTGACTCCTCTCCTGTGAGAGTGACTCCTCTCCTATCAGAGTGACTCCTCTCCTGTGAGAGTGACTCCTCTCCTATCAGAGTGACTCCTCTCCTGTGAGAGTGACTCCTCTCCTATCAGAGTGACTCCTCTCCTGTGAGAGTGACTCCTCTCCTATCAGAGTGACTCCTCTCCTGTGAGAGTGACTTCTCTCCTATCAAATTGACTCCTCTCCTGTCAGACTGACTCCTCTCCTATCAGAGTGACTCCTCTCCTGTGAGAGTGACTCCTCTCCTATCAGAGTGACTCCTCTCCTGTGAGAGTGACTCCTCTCCTATCAGAGTGACTCCTCTCCTGTCAGACTGACTCCTCTCCTGTCAAACTGACTCTGCTCCTGTCAGTGAATCTTTATCAGACTGGCTCCTCTCCTATCAGAGTGACTCCTCTCCTGTGAGAGTGACTCCTCTCCTATCAGAGTGACTCCTCTCCTGTGAGAGTGACTCCTCTCCTGTCAGAGTGACTCCTCTCCTGTCAGAGTGACTTCTCTCCTGTCAGAGTGACTTCTCTCCTGTCAGACTGACTACTCTCCTGTCAGATTGACTTCTCTCCTGTCAGACTGACTCCTCTCCTGTCAGATTGACTTCTCTCCTGTCAAATTGACTACTCTCCTGTCAGATTGGCTTCTCTCCTGTCAAACTGACTCCTGTCCTGTCAAATTGACTCTGGTCCTGTCAAATTGACTACTCTCCTGTCAAACTGACTCCTCTCCTGTCAGACTGGCTCCTCTCCTGTCATAGAGCCTCCTTTTCTATCAGACAACCTCCTATCCTGTCAGTGTCAGTGTGGTCCATCTCCTGTCAGATTGACTCCTATCCTGTCAGTTTGGCTCATCTCTTGTCAGATTGACTCCTATCCTGTCAGTGTGGTCCATCTCCTGTCAGATTGACTCCTATCCTGTCAGTGTGGTCCATCTCTTGTCAGATTGACTCCTATCCTGTAAATGACTCCTTTCCTGTCAGACTGACTCCTCTCCTGTCATAGAGCCTCCTTTTCTATCAGACAGCCTCCTATCCTGTCAGTGTGGTCCATCTCCTGTCAGATTGACTCCTATCCTGTCAGTGTGGTCCATCTCTTGTCAGATTGACTCCTATCCTGTCAGTGTGGTCCATCTCTTGTCAGATTGACTCCTCTCCTGTCAGTGTGGTTCATCTCCTGTCAGACAGCCTCCTATCCTGTCAGTGTGGTCCATCTCCTGTCAGACAGCCTCCTATCCTGTCAGTGTGGTCCATCTCTTGTCAGATTGACTCCTATCCTGTCAGAGAGCCTCCTATCCTGTCAGAGAGCCTCCTCTTCTGTCAGACAGCCTCCTATCCTGTCAGTATGGTCCATCTCCTGTCAGACAGCCTCCTATCCTGTCAGTGTGGTCCATCTCTTGTCAGATTGACTCCTATCCTGTAAATGACTCCTTTCCTGTCAGACAGCCTCCTCTCCTTTCAGAGAGCCTCCTCTCCTGTCAGATAGCCTCCTATCCTGTCAGTATGGTCCATCTCCTGTCAGACAGCCTCCTATCCTGTCAGTGTGGTCCATCTCTTGTCAGATTGACTCCTCTCCTGTCAGACAGCCTCCTCCCCTGTCAGATTGACTCCTATCCTGTCAGTATGGTCCATCTCCTGTCAGACAGCCTCCTATCCTGTCAGTGTGGTCCATCTCCTGTCAGACAGCCTCCTATCCTGTCAGTGTGGTCCATCTCTTGTCAGATTGACTCCTATCCTGTCAGTATGGTCCATCTCCTGTCAGATTGACTCCTATCCTGTCAGTGTGGTCCATCTCCTGTCAGACAGCCTCCTATCCTGTCAGTGTGGTCCATCTCTTGTCAGATTGACTCCTATCCTGTCAGTGTGGTCCATCTCTTGTCAGATTGACTCCTATCCTGTCAGTGTGGTCCATCCCCTGTCAGATTGACTCCTATCCTGTCAGTGTGGTCCATCTCTTGTCAGATTGACTCCTATCCTGTCAGTGTGGTTCATCTCTTGTCAGATTGACTCCTATCCTGTAAATGACTCCTTTCCTGTCAGACTGACTCCACTCCTATCAGCATGATCTCTCTTCTAAAGTTTACTAGACTCCTTTTCAAAGTGACATCTCTCTTGTTAGAATTACTCCTGATAGCTGTCAGATTGTCGAGGACAATCCTGGCAAGTTGACTCCCATCTTGATACTTTGCTTCCAGTCTTAACAAGTTGACTCCTCTCCTTTTAGAATGACCCCTTTTCTTTTATGTTGATCCTGTCCTAATAGGTTGACTCCTTTCCTGTCAAATAAATCTTGTCATATTGACTCTAGTCCAATCAGATTGACTGAGCATGATGTTAAACAAAACGAACAAAAACCAGTTTATCCCAGCTGGTCCTTCGATAAATACTGTAGTCAATGACAGTTTCAATTCACTTGTGTGTCTTTTGAACAATCCTTCAGTACAGGCTGTAGTAATAACAAAAACTCCATTATTACAATAACACAAACAAACTCCATTATTACAATAACACAAACAAACTCCATTATTACAATAACAAAAACTCACTCCTTTATTACAATAACAAAAACTCACTCCTTTATTACAATAACAAAAACTCACTCCATTATTACAATAACAAAAACTCACTCCATTATTACAATAACAAAAACTCACTCCATTATTACAATAACACAAACAAACTCCATTATTACAATAACACAAACAAACTCCATTATTACAATAACAAAAACTCACTCCATTATTACAATAACAAAAACTCACTCCATTATTACAATAACAAAAACTCACTCCATTATTACAATAACAAAAACTCACTCCATTATTACAATAACACAAACTCACTCCATTATTACAATAACACAAACAAACTCCAATATTACAATAACACTGACTGCATTATACCACAAAAACACTGCATTGTACAATATATTATACACATTGTATAACAAGGATTTTGGAGGGGCTGATCTCCATCACTCATGTCTAGATCATGTCTTACCAAATGTTTATAGTGCAATGATGTACGAACACAAGGCACACTTGTATAATAAGGATACAACATTTCATAACATTTTCATGTGTACAGCATTGTAGAAGAACAATGTACTGGTACCTGTAACATTGTACACAAAATAATTTACAGCGATATACATATTCCTTTCATTTATTGATCATTTATTCATTTTAATATTCACCACTTATTAAATAAAACTGGTGTACAATTGGCAAAAATATATATATATATTTTAAGAAATTGTATTATATACCACCAACTCCCACCAATAGATTGAACCAAGATGTTCTCACCACCATGTAATCCTGCTATAGCTATGTGTTGTGCCTTTTTTTACAGTGGCTATAAGTGTGCCGTGTGTTTCGTACATCATTGCACTATAAACATTTGGTAAGACATGATCTAGACATGAGTGATGGAGATCAGCCCCCCAAACAGTGTATTCATAGGCAGAAGTTTATGTAATACTGTTACATAATACATCGCCCTTGGAACAAGACAAGGAAAATCTTCACTTGATGGTTGGCATTTGGAATGCGATATATACAGTTAATACTGCCACTAGATTATTACAGAATCCAAGACAAGTTATCCACAGTTTTATTACAAACCAAAATAGATATTTTTATTTTGATCTAAAAGCCAGTCTGTTGGTTGTCATATCATTTGTAATATACGCCTACTTTATATACATGTATTCTGCAATAAATCCATACCTGTCAATAAACCCAACCATGTCTATTTCAGAAAATTTTGGTCAAAGTTGATGTGTTGGCTTCGTGGGCCTATTGGAGGCTAAATACAGTAAAATTTCCTGTGAAGTCATAGTTGTGATATTGTACAAGCTATTCTTAGCACGGAAATCTGTCATTCCAGTTAAAAATAGAAAATCTCATTACATTTTCTATGTGATATAGTAGACATTTTTTTGAGAAATCACATAGGTGCTGCTGTTGTCTTCGATAATTCCTTCTGTTGTTCTATAGAATCTCTCTCGGGGGAACTGTTTTACAAAAAAGGAAAGGTGAGGCAGGGTCTCTTTGTAGTACCTGCATACGTGGCTATAACTTTAAAAAACAAACAGTAGGCCTGTTGCCAGAAAGTGTTTTTCCCAAAGACACAACAATATTGTACAGAACGGTCCGATCAGTTGCCTGAGAAAGACAAACTATACCTGAGGAGAAATCAAACACATGTGATTACATTATACAATGCCCCACTGACTGGGCTAAAGTGACCACAGTAAGGTCTAGAGAGCAATAATTATATATTCATTTGGTTATAATGTATAATTATATAGATACCTGTGATTAAAATTTCTTCCTAACGACCATGGCAAAGTCTAGAAATAATAACCGAGTAATAGGAGGGAGTGATAAAAAATATTTTGCCCAGGCTCAGGTTTGAACGAGCAACCTCTTGCTCTCGAAGCATACATTTTACCACGAGTCACCTACCCAATTTGTATTGTATTATGTGTTGTACATGTTTATGCTGATTAGCGGAAAGGCTGAAAGCCATTAAACCATTAAACCACTGGTATTATAAGTTAAAGGGAAATTCTTGCTAGCTCGAGCTAATAAGGTGACCATATATTCTCTCGAATATTTTCCAATTGTGCATAGACATTTATAGTTATATAGGTATCTACTTGTGTGTTTTTTCATTTCTTCATAATCTCAAAAGCAAGGTGGAGGAAGCATATGTATAATTATATAGCATGGTATTGATGTTTATTTTGTCATAGTGTCTGTATAAACATCCATTGTTTTATTCAGCCACCGCAAGGTGACAAGAATGCCTTGATTGAAATATTTTATGTCAGTGAACATTGAGACATGTGAAAGGAAGTGGAGGGCTGCCTTCTTATTTACAGATAATTGCATTGAGTCCAACAGGAGCATGTTTCTATGGTTTGGTTTGGTTTTGTTTAACGTCCTATTAACAGCCAGGGTCATTAAAGACGTGCCAGGTTTTGGAGGTGGAGGAAAGCCGGAGTACCCGGAGAAAAACCACCGGCCTTCGGTCAGTACCTGGCAACCCAGTGGTGTTTCTATGATTTTGAGATGCATGTAGTTCATGCTTTCATGTTGATGATGTTTCCTGGTTCTTCAGTATTTCCAGAAGATTAAAACATGTCTGTCAATGTTGATAATTATTCGATTGATAAAAGATTCAACAAAATATGACAATGCTTGGAACATTCCTGTCAGCCAAAATACTGTATGAAATACATAAGTGAATTAGAAGTATGTTATACAGAAACAAGACTATCATATGACAGACTTCATTGTTGCAAATAAGAGATAGAATTTTTTGAGAAATCACATAGGTGCTGCTGTTGTCTTCGATAATTCCTTCTGTTGTTCTATAGAATCTCTCTCGGGGGAACTGTTTTACAAAAAAGGAAAGGTGAGGCAGGGTCTCTTTGTAGTACCTGCATACGTGGCTATAACTTTAAAAAACAAACAGTAGGCCTGTTGCCAGAAAGTGTTTTTCCCAAAGACACAACAATATTGTACAGAACGGTCCGATCAGTTGCCTGAGAAAGACAAACTATACCTGAGGAGAAATCAAACACATGTGATTACATTATCCAATGCCCCACTGACTGGGCTAAAGTGACCACAGTAAGGAGAAGAGAGCAATAATTATATATTCATTTGGTTATAATGTATAATTATATAGATACCTGTGATTATTTCTTCATAACGACCATGGCAAAGTCTAGAAATAATAACCGAGTAATAGGAGGGAGTGATAACAAATATCTTGCCCAGGCTCAGGGTTGAACGAGCAAACTCTTGCTCTCGAAGCATACATTTTACCACGAGTCACCTACCCAATTTGTATTGTATTATGTGTTGTACATGTTTATGCTGATTAGTGGAAAGGCTGAATGCCATTAAACCATTAAACCACTGGTATTATGAGTTAAAGGGAAATTCTTGCTAGCTCGAGCTAATAAGGTGACCACATATTCTCTCGAATTTTCCAATTGTACATATACATTTATAGTTATATAGGTATCTACTTGTGTGTTTTTCATTTCTTCATAATCTCAAAAGCAAGGTGGAGAAAGCATATGTATAATTAAATAGCATGGTATTCATGTTTATTTTGTTGTAGTGTCTGTATAAACATCCATTGTTTTATTTAGCCACCGCAAGGTGACAAGAATGCCTTGATTGAAATATTTTATGTCAGTGAACATTGTGACATGTGAAAGGAAATGGAGGGCTGCCTTCTTATTTACAGATAATTGCATAAAGTCCAACAGGAGCATGTTTCTATGGTTTGGTTTGGTTTTGTTTAACGTCCTATTTACAGCCAGGGTCATTAAAGACGTGCCAGGTTTTGGAGGTGGAGGAAAGCCAGAGTACCCGGAGAAAAACCACTGGCCTTCGGTCAGTACCTGGCAACTGCCCCACGTAGGTTTCAAACTCGCAACCCAGTGGTGTTTCTATGACTTTGAGATGCATGTAGTTCATGCTTTCATGTTGATGATGTTTCCTGGTTCTTCAGTATTTCCCGAAGATTAAAACATGTCTGTCAATGTTGATAATTATTTGATTGATAAAAGCTATATTCAACAAAATATGACAATGCTTGGAACATTTCTGTCAGCCAAAATACTGTATGAAATATATAAGTGAATTAGAAGTATGTTATACAGAAACAAGACTATCATATGACAGACTTCATTGTTGCAAATAAGAGATAGAATTTTAAAATAAGACGTCAAAACAGCAGATTGATGTTGAAGGATGGGAATAATTGCCTCATATGGGGAAGAAAATTGGTGAATTGGGAAGGACATTTTCAGAAGCAAACTTCAAAATTTGTGATATGCTTTAAATATGAAATGATTTCATTTGGGAATGATTGGCCCCAGAAAGCCGTCAGAAAAAGTCCAGGATGGTGTATAGATTAAATGATTCTCAAAGATGTGGAAGTCAAACAACCTTCAGTTGTGAAACTCATTGAATTCTGAAGTATGACTCCAAAATTATTGAAGAGATTTCAATTCAAAATAGGATGTCAATAGAACAAATTGAATTTCAACATGGATTTATTGAATTAAGGACAGAATAACAAAATATTGTTTGAATTTGAAAACAAAATGATAAGGGGAATTTGAATCCCATAGTAGGAAAGAAAAAAAAATGTTAAAAAAAAGACAAAATTAAAAAAAAACCAGTTGTAGTTTTAAATAACAGTAAATTTGATCTCCATGCAGGATGATAAAAGAACAGTTATAACAGATGACAGATTCAGCTTGTAAATTTAAAACAGAAGCAGCAGAAAAAAAAATGGTCAAATTTCTAATCAGAAGGCAGAATGCAAAGCTGCCTTAGCCGAATACTCCAAACGCATATACAAATGAAATATGGTAGGCCTAATGATAATCAATTAGGCCTAATGATAAATTAATCAATTAATTAGAAAGTAAATCCAACTTCAATCAAATAAGATATAAAAAAAAGTCTGAATTCAACTATAGGAAGTAAAAGGACAAAATTTGATAAGTATATGGACGAAAAAAAAGGCAGGATTTCAAAGAAGGAAGAAAAATTAAAGTATCTAGTTCATTGATCGATTGATTGAAGTTGAAGCTCCATAACTGTAAAAGGGAAATTATGTAATTCCAAAACTTAACAGTGTGAACCTTTGTCCAAGGGAAATTATGTAATTCCAAAACTTAACAGTGTGAACCTTTGTCCCTAACTTTAATTTGGTAGGCAAAAATAAAAAGTAATAATAATTAACAACCCGATCAACGTTTTGATATTCAACAAATGGTTCTTTTAACCCCATTGTGATGCTCTGTTGAACGCCGTCCTGTCATTTGAAATGCCATCAAATAATCAACTGGTAGCTCGTTAGTTTAATACGCTCAAGACTCCTTGAAATAAGAGATTCCTCGTAAAATGTGTGAAATTGATGCCTAGTGGTATCTCGACCGTTTACTGAACAGTAGTGTTCGCTCTACCTGAACCGAGTTTTTCCAACGGTAGCGCGTAGTCTATTTTTAGCACACCTCTGATGCAGCAGCTGCGTGACTGCTATCTGCCATTCCATGAGTTTGCCGGTGAGATTTTGTTCAATGGGCGTTTAATCTATGTAAATGAGTGTAACAGTGCTGACCCCCTCGGAACCTGACAGACACTTTCGTTTCCCATGTTTTGGTAGCCGGCTAACGAATGTCCAGGATTAGCCGAGATCGGAGGACAGTTAGCGTGCTGCTCCCGTCAAGGCCCCAGTAACGTTAGCCTTCTAGTGAAAACGCGACTTGTAACATCCACACCGGTGAAAATTTCACACACACAACATGGCGGACCCCGGTGAAGGAGGGGGCTCGGAGCAGGATGATATCTCTTTTCTTCGGACGGTATGTACTTGTCTTCATCAATGGAATTAAAATGTTGTACATGTATGGACCCTTCAATGTACATCGATCTCTTGTCAAACAGCTGTTTTATCATGTTTATACATGTAATGCACGTGCATGCACGTCCGTCGTCTGCCATAGTCGATTATTACGATGTTTCAGGTCGTTCACCTGCGCGTGCAGGAGTGTGTTTGTGAGGTCTATATTGGACAAATCAAGTTAAAGATCACACGCTCGTTTTATTTCTATAAATGATCCTGCATAGTGCTGTGTAATTGAAATGAAAGTAGACTGTAGACCCATACAAAAACAAGAAACAAGACTTCTGAACTCTTAAGTTATTTTGGGAATTCAGCAACACACCCTTAATGCTAAAGTATGAAATAAGGAGGAAACAAGTTTGTTTGATGATATTTAATTGATATTGTTTGTTAATATGTAACTTGTCAGAATACTTAAGATGCTGTAAAATATATTGAAATTTTATTTAATTCCTAGTAAACTTTTTACAGCCTGCCATATATGGCAGTGATGATAGAGATTATACCATCATGACTGGATGATTTAGCAATGAATTATGAAGACATTGTAGAAGCTTGTGTGATAGATCCATATGGGTGCTATAATGAACAGAGGCACAACCCAATGTAAACAATTAGCACTGGGATGCTGACGAGGGCCCTCTTCTCCATTAACCTTGGTAATCCAGTGATACATGATCAGATAAGCACTATCAGGGAGGGGTAACCAGATCAGTGTAACTTACTGTCTGTGGGGGTAATTAGCACTTATTTAGACTGGTAATCACAGCTCCCTCAGCTGATAAATTCACTATTGATTGTTAATGGCCTAATACGTGATGTGTGAATCCTGGATTAGTGATGTATTATAGACTTATCCTTGGTTGTGAAAACTAAAAATACTGAATGACTGGTATACAGGAACCCTAATAATTTTACTGAGTCAATGATATAAGTACAACAACCCTATGTTGTGTGGAACTTTACTGAAGTCATTGGTGCAAACTAACGCTGTTATTGGATGATGTGAAATTGTACTAAATCAGTACAGTACCAGGGCTTTTTCTGAGGGCTTTTTGGGGCCGTTAATAGGGCCCCATTCCCAATTGGAATTATTTCATTTTAAAGCCAAATTCCCAAAATTTGCAGTTTACTCCTGAAAAACTCTTTCCCAATTCACCAATTTTCTTCCCAAAAGGAGACAAAAAGGCCCCATCCCAAACCAGTGAGAAAAAGCCCTGAGTACAATAATGTCAGTAGTCACCTTTGACCCTGATTTTGTAAAAAAAAAAAAAAAAAAAAAATGCAAAGGACCCGTTACTATTGGTGCCAGGGGAGATAACTGTTATAATGTTCCGATGAAGGACAACATTTTTGGAATAAGTAATTATATTATAATAGATAGAAGGTCCCCTTTGTAATTATCTGTAGAAGGTCCCCCTTTGTAATTACCTGTAGAAGGTCCCCTTTTGTAATTACCTGTAGAAGGTCCCCCTTTGTAATTATCTGTAGAAGGTCTCTATATATAATTACCTGTAGAAGGTCCCCATGTGTAATTACCTGTAGAAGGTCCCCATGTGTATTTACATGTAGAAGGTCCCCTTGCATATTTACCTGTAGAAGGTCCCCCTTTGTAATTACCTGTAGAAGGTCCCCATGTGTAATTACTTGTAGAAGGTCCCCATGTTTAATTACCTGTAGAATGTCCCCATGTGTAATTACCTGTAGAAGGTCCCCTTTTGTAATTACCTGTAGAAGGTCCCCCTTTGTAATTATCTGTAGAAGGTCCCAATATATAATTACCTGTAGAAGGTCCCCATGTGTAATTACTTGTAGAAGGTCCCCATGTGTAATTACCTGTAGAAGGTCCCCTTGCATTTTTACCTGTAGAAGGTCCCCCTTTGTAATTACATGTAGAAGGTCCCCATGTGTAATTACCTGTAGAAGGTCCCCCTTTGTAATTACATGTAGAAGGTCCCCATGTGTAATTACCTGTAGAAGGTCCCTATGTGTAATTACCTGTAGAAGGTCCCCATGTGTAATTACCTGTAGAAGGTCCCCATGTGTAATTACCTGTAGAAGATCCCCCTGTGTAATTACCTGTAGAAGGTCCCCCTGTGAGGTCCCCTTGTGGAGAAGACCCCAACATATTTACCTGTAGAAGGTCCCCCCTGTGGAGAAGACCCCAACATATTTACCTGTAGAAGGCCCCCCTGTGGAGAAGACCCTAACATATTTACCTGTAGAAGGTCCCCCCATGTGGAGAAGACCCAAACATATTAACCTGTAGAAGGTCTCCCCTGTGGAGAAGACCCTAACATATTTACCTGTAGAAGGCCCCCCCTGTGGAGAAGACCCTAACATATTTACCTGTAGAAGGTCCCCCCATGTGGAGAAGACCCTAACATATTAACCTGTAGAAGGTCCCCCTGTGGAGAAGACCCCAGCATATTTACCTGTAGAAGGTCCCCCCTGTGGAGAAGACCCTAACATATTAACCTGTAGAAGGTCCCCCTGTGGAGAAGACCCCAGCATATTTACCTGTAGAAGGTACCCCCTGTGGAGAAGACCCCAACATATTTACCTGTAGATGGTTCTCATGTATAATCAAATGAAATGGGGCTACAATGTAATAGGGATTACTAAAAGAGGGATATATTCAAACATCATGGATTTAGTGGGTTATACTGTTTTGTAATGAATGATACAAAGTTGATCTTTTTAACAAACCTATAATGGTATAGCATGTTTTGGTTTCATACATTGGTGAGTATTAAATTTATTGATTTTGGTGAAAATGTTTATTTTTGTGCCAAGGATATTTAACTTTGTTCCATACACATGCTATGTACACACACAAAACTGACCAATCAGAGCCTGATGTTTGCATATGACATTGCATGCTATTAAAGTAAACATAATTCAAACATGCAAGGAAATAATGGTGCTTTGTCTCATCAAGTTTTCATTCTGACAGCAGTATTTTTCATAGGATTTTTTTTTACAGTTACTCCAAAAAACATTTCAAAATTTTGATGAGTCCCAAAACTAAGAGATATAGTTGGTTTAAACATATTTTATTTGCCCTTTTTACAAAAAGGATTGGGCACAAGTTCATATAACTTATTCAGTCCTCTCGAAGCATACATACAAAATACAACTTGATGGCTGCTTAATCCTATTTTACATTGAAAAGATTTGATTAAATCAAGAAATTTCTGAATATCTATGGTTCAAAAGGAAAAATAGATAATGATAGAGATATGGTTGGTACTCAAAATTTGGGGGAAGTCCCATAGAAAAGCATGAGTCCAATGCCCGAGTCCTAAAAATTACTGATTCATGTTTTAGAGAAAGAAAACGTATCTTGTTCAGAAGTTTCAGCTTGGTGAAAATTAGCTACTTCAAAGCTAGCTCAATCGGTAGACAACAGACTTGTAAGCCACAGGTCCGAGTTTGATCCGAGTTTGATCCGTAGTGGTGGCAACGGATGAATAACAACATCTGTAACAGATAAAAGGTTAATTTTATCATACTATATCATATTGAACCTGGCTGATTTTAATACTGGTAAAAAAATTTTTTTTTAGAAAATAATTGAAAATTAAATGATATTATTTATTAGTAGAATTGTTTAGTACTAGTAGGCATTGTCTTCAATTTTTGGTTCAATTTTTGGTTATTTATTCAATTAATTACTAACTATTGATATATTAAAAACGTCACTGACATGTCAATCAGTAAAAAATTCCAGCTTTAAAAATAGATGTTCGTTTACCATACCTGTCGAATGAACCATATCTGTCGAAAATATTGATCACCTTATTTTGTATTATACCTGATCTGTATCATCCTGAAATATTTACCTCATCCTAATTAACAGAGGATATACAGATTAATTTACCTTTGTGGATCCGCTACCTAATCTTAAAATTACCTTTATATTCCTTTGTTATAAACTCTGCTACCTAATATTAAAATTACCTATATATTCCTTTATTATAAACTCTGCGACCTAATATTAACACTTCCTATATATTCCTTTATTACAGACTCTGCTACCTAATATTAAAACTACATTTATGTACATTCCTCTATTATAAACTCTGCTACTTGATATTAAAATAGCCTATATATTCCTTTATTATAAACTCCGCTACCTAATATTAAAACTACATATATATTCCTTTATTATGAAGGTACAATGTAAATCCTTGTAGCAGACGGAATACACAAGAATAATCATGTCAATTAGATTTAATTAGATTGAAAATTACCTTGAAATTACAATGGCAATTTCAGTGAGGTGTGCATGTAAACAATGAGGTAAAAAGAAGAATACTTCAATACCTGTATAATTTTAATTGTTAGAATTTTAGTATTGTTACATCTAGACTTGATTCTGTTTACACACATTCCTTCCGATGTGTTGAAGTACAGACTAATCACTACTGTAGTTATTTCAAAGTTCAAAGAATTTAACAGCCTGTGATTTGTGTCATTAAAGATCTGAGTTTCCTGCAAGCTTGTCACTTATCATTAGAAATTCGTGTTTTCTACAAGATTGACACTCGTGTAGGTATAGTGTATGGACCTTTTACTACTTTCTATAGATTTTCAGCAACTGTTTTTGATGCAGAAAGGTAATAAGGTCTTACACCCAAAGGTCATACACCCACATGAGAAGTTCTCAGTATGTATCTATGGATCTGTATAGTGATGGTGGAGAATTTTAAGGTCTTGTTCATCACCAAACACTTTACACGCACCTAGGTACAAGGCCTGGTTTGGCAAATAAGCCATAATATTTTGAATAGCTCTCCTACCCCACATGTTGTATATATACACAACTGGCTTCTGCAAAAAGTTCTTCTAAATGTATAACTATATATATAAAGAGATGATATCATAGAAAAAAACCTATCTGGATTTGATCACTTGTTTGTGTATCATTGCTTCCAAAAGACATGTCTCTGGGAAGTACTGGAGGTATGGTAAAGGGAATCTAAATAATACAGAAACAAAAGATGTAGGCTTTTAGATTAGTTATGGAATTTACAACCACACCATTCACTGGAGTAGACAATGTGTTTCAGGTTTTGACATCCATGCATGGAACAGTTGGTTTTTAAGTCACATATGGTTGGAACAGTGGCGATAGTACAGATAGCATCATCTTCTGGTGAATAATACCATACTACTGGTACTGCTGTGAGATAAAACCCCACTGAAGCCTCTTTATGATCCAACAGTACACCGTCCAGTCTCTGTCCCAGTGAGCTTTGCTCATGATGTTGAGCCCCCATGGGGAGCCTCACACTGTAGGAAGAGCCTGGATGATAGCATGTGATTCTCCTTACTGCTAGCCTTGGTAGGCCTCCCATACAAGGATAGGCAGGTACAGATACCAACAGTATTCTATGACTCTCAGGCCAGGCAAAGTTATATCATCGTTTCCCTGTGCAACTCTGGATATGTTGTTCTAAACTTTCTCCATTCCATGTTGTTCTAAACTTTCTCCATTCTCTTAAATACAAAAAAGATTATAACCTTATCAGCAACATAAAGAATGATTATATCTATTTCATTTAGCCACAGACTTGAATGTTTAATCAAACTTATGGGCATGGTCTTATAATCTTATGGTCCTTACAGACCTGTTGCATAAATAATGATAAAAGGATACCATTATTTTTACCCTAATAGTGAAACAAGTGGGCAAGTGGGGTGGGGTTGGGTCGGGAGAGGGTTGGGGGCTGGGGGGTAGGGGTGGGGAGGGGAGGGGGTCCTCTCCATCCATCTTGAACAGTGTGCCCATATGTATGTAACACCAGTTTGTCAGCACTCTAGCGGCTTTATTTCGTGAGGGATTTTGATCAAACTTCACAAAATGATAAAGGACCATAATATCTCAGACAGGTTTGACTTTCAAGGATTTTGGGTCAAGGTCACTATTGCTATTTTTAGCCAGGGACAATAGGAGACATGTTGTTTTAGCAATACCCATACACATAGATTGCCAAATATGCATGTTATTACAATGGGTTTAACATCCACTGTTCCGGCCTTTCAGTGGATGAGCAAAAAAAAAAAAAAATCCTGTTGTTCCTGCATGAAAGAATGGTCAATTCCATGATGGTGAAATGGTTGATTGATACCTGATGGTTTTCATATAGTCCTCATCATTGGCAGCAAAGCAGATTAAAATGATGAGCAAATTATATATATAGCTTCATTGTGTATATACTTGGGTATACATTAGAAGTGACGTTCTTCTTACTAAGATGATATTTACACCTGTCTTAATACAATAGATATAATCTATCCTTTTGTTTTCTGTACATGTATTGATTAATTGTAATTTGCCTGCGTATAAGAGGATCAACCATAAATTAAAAATAAGTGGTGATAGCAACAACATTCCTTTACTGAATATATGTGGTGAAGAAACACAAGAAAAATGATCAAAGCCATGAAATATGTATACAAGTTCATTGAAAAGTCTGTCGTAAATTATAAGCACCGTTGAGCTTCAATTTCAACGAAAGCAATACACAATGTGCATCTCACTTCCATGAACTATGGATTATAAAGTAATGAATACAAAAGCTGACGAATGTAACCAGAGATATATAGGAGAATAAAATTGGGACACAAATCTTTATCAAAACCAACTCGTTTGAAATTTTCCATCTAACGTACAAAGTGTCATTATGTGGGTGCTATCACCTGTGAAAATATTTTTTTCTTACAGCGAAGCTTTTGTGGGGTTTGTTTTACAAGCAAGCCTTGTAAGGTTTCTCATATCTATTACTTGTTATGAAATTGAAATAGTAAGATAGCAGGACATTGTATGAGCTCATATGCATCTTATGATTTATAAATAGAGTTAGGTAAAAAAATTTAGAATTTCTCATAGAAAAATATATGTTCATCAACTCTGTGGTTCTGTCTTGACTTAGAAGCTGAAGCTACAGAACATAAATGAGAGGGAGGGGGAGGGGTGTACACCTTACCCAAACATTTTGAAGGTCTTATGATGAAATATGCTCCTACAGCTCCGTTGTCCACCTATAGTGCCCCACCCCCTGGATAATAAATATATGCTACGTAATGTACAACGGGGAAAAAATGACAAACCTCAAAATATTTTGAGGTTTAAAGCCAAAATATGCTCCTACAGTTCTGATAATTTCACTCTGTTATTGTTAGCATGCTCCTATAAAGATGTTATAAAACAGTAGGATGGAAGCTTTTAATATTAACACCTGGATAAAATTGTTATCTATATATACAGTATATATATATATTTATCTGCCTATTCCCTGGCTGTTGTGTATTTGTTTGTCATGTAATGACGCAATTTATATCATATTACTTAGGAAAGGCTTGTGTGTATGGGTTCTTGAGTTTGACCAAATTATTCTGTGGGTTGCTTGAGTGGTGTTTATACATATGATTATAAGAGTTATAGCCAGATGAGATGTCAAGGTCAAAGAGGTGACCAACGCCTTTAAAACAGGTATATAAAAATGAAAGAACATGATCAAGATGTGTGGTGATACCTCCGTGTCTGGTGTTGCTTGTCATCTTGTCTTGTACACAGTGTTTGCTGTGTATACAACAAACAACATCAGCCAGTATGCCAAATTCCTATCAGAAATAGCCATTGGTAACTATTTCCAGATGTTGAGAACAAAAACCTTGAATTAGGATGGGTACAGGCCATAAATGAGTACTAAACTCAGCGACTAATTTATTCTTGAAAGATGCATTGATAAACTATGTGCACTCCATTGTATACACATTTTCTGAATTTTACATAGGTAAAAATTGTTGGCAGGTAAACATGAAGGTGTTGCTGATAAGGTGAGCAGGATAAGGAAAACAACTCCTCATTACCCCCACTAATGTCATGCATGAGGCACAGTTACAAGCTTGCTTAAGCATACAGACATCAAACCTCTCTAACTAAGGTCATAGAGGGTGGATTCTGTAAGTTTAGTTAGCATACAGGCATCAAAACTCTCTAACTAAGGTCATATAGGATGGATTCTGTAAGTTTTGTTAGCATACAGGCATCAGAACTCTCTAACTAAGGTCATAGAGGATGGATTCTGTAAGTTTTGTTAGCATACAGGCATCAAAACTCTCTAACTAAGGTCATAGAGGATGGATTATGTAAGTTTAGTTAGCACACAGGCTTCAAAACTCTCTAACTAAGGTCATAGAGGATGGATTCTGTAAGTTTAGTTAGCATACAGGCATCAAAACTCTCTAACTAAGGTCATAGAGGATGGATTCTGTAAGTTTAGTTAGCATACAGGCATCAAAACACTAACTAAAGTCATGTAGGATGGATTCTGTAAGTTTAGTTAGCATACAGGCATCAAAACTCTCTAACTAAGGTCATAGAGGGTGGATTCTGTAAGTTTAGTTAGCATACAGGCATCAAAACTCTCTAACTAAGGTCATAGAGGGTGGATTCTGTAAGTTTTAGTTAGCATACAGGCATCAAAACTCTCTAACTAAGGTCATAGAGGATGGATTCTGTAAGTTTAGTTAGCATACAGGCATCAAAACTCTCTAACTAAGGTCATAGAGGGTGGATTCTGTAAGTTTAGTTAGCATACAGGCATCAAAACTCTCTAACTAAGGTCATAGAGGATGGATTCTGTAAGTTTTGTTAGCATACAGGCATCAAAACACTTTAACCAAGGTAATGTATGATAGATTCTGTAAGTTTTGTTAGCATACATTCATTATTCTTTAACTAAGATCATACAGGATAGATTCTGTAAGTTTTGTCAGAATACAGGCTTCATTGCAGGGAAATTCTGTAAATTTCGTTATCCTAAAATGTCATAAAAATTACAAAAATCAAATTAGTTATCCTGTCCTTTTGTTTGAGATTGAAGACATCACCAACAGTGATTCAAACCTATGACATAATATATCAGAAGTTTGTACCTACCACACATCAATATTATTGGCTGAAGGTTAAAACTGTTACTGCATGTACTTAAACAGTTCTGACATATCAAAATATGGTTCGATTAATTAAAAAGTAAAAAACTGGTAGACAGTTTTGACATATCAAGATATGATTTGATTAATTGAAAAGTAAAAAAACACAGTTCCCAGATATGCATATGATAAAATATTATTTTTCAAATATAGCACTTTATCACTTTCTTGTCTTATTGTTGAAATTCTGTGTATCATTCATGGTTTTGACTGTGTGGCACTTTACAACCCCTATTTCAATCTGATTTGGTTGGATTTTTTTTCATGGCCAATATTTGCTAGACAGTGGTAACAAAATTGATCAGTTATACCTGCTGCAGCACTTGAAAGCTTGACCAATCTGGCTCGTCTTTCCTTTTATGGGTGTTTCCTTGGATACCTGTAGTAAGCCCATTGTCATATTCTTGTAACCATGTAAGCTGATAGCTTACACATCCAAGTTGTGGCATTTTAGCTTGATGGAACTTTAAATGGCTGTCGAATGACTTGTCCCTTGGTGGAGACCGCATCATCTGGTTGCACAACTGTTTGGAAGACAAAAATGCACAAAAATGCATATTCACAGACTGCCATTGTACAATCATGAGAGAGCAAATACAATATGTTTGTATGAATGGATGGAGGTCACTACTAGAAGGCTGTCCGTGTAAAGTAACATACGAGGAAATAAATGAATTGGAGTAACTGGCTGACAGGAAAAACCTCAGTGGGTCATGAATTGTCGATCAAGAGTGAAGTGGACAATTGGTAAATATTGTCGCAGCCAAATCCTGTGTAAATGAGTTTATCTTTTTATCGGTTCTCCTAGTGTATTTATCCTTACGTAGTGTTGGATAAGGCAGATTGCCACTCTTCTTATTGCTTTCGTGTTGTCCATCACAGTGGTCAAAGTATTCCCTATATGACAAATTTATTTGCTGAAGTGGAGTGGTACCAGGTATATAAATTTAACTACGAGGTTATCATAAAGCAGCTGTAGTTTCCCCAGAGCTATAATTATGGGATGGACGGATCCACCAGTACAATGAACCTGGTCTGGCACCTGGTCACTTCGATACTCTAGCTGATACTCTAGCCAATGGTCAGCTTCCTAAAGGACATAAAGAGAACTATGTCAAAACCATCAAATGGCAAATTTTTCGGAAACATTAATCAACCTGGTGTAAAAATTTCCAGATAAAGAACATCATTTATCTGTGTGTGGAGAAACTAAGGATGATAATTATAATCTTATTGATGGATTGCCACAGATTTCAAAAAAGTTATTTGATCAATTAATTCAATTAAAATATTTTTTTGATTACTTTTAATTAAATTAATTAAATTGATTTAACTTGAGATTTTGATTGAAATCTTACTCCAGTCAATTTTGCAAACTAAATTAGATTTGAAAATAACTTTCCCTTGATGAATACTGAGAACATGGACATAATTTTCCATATGTATTGTTATTTTATTCCATTGTATCATAAGTTCTGTATATGAATCTCAAAGAAATCATATGAGACAGTCAAAGGGCCATCTTAACACATGATCCCCATTAGTACCTAGCTTTGGCCATTAGTACCTAGCTTTGGCCGTATATATTAGAGTTGGTGTGAATGTGTGACTATGGAGGTGCTGGGAGTTGAATCGACAATCTACTTGTTATGGAACTGTATCTCTAACAGCTCATTGTAGTTTTGTAGTGTACCAGTTAGATACTAAAACAAGGAAAGTATAGTTAAATGTGGACCAAATTATCCTCCTGAATAGACAGAAGGAACAGTGACTCGATCAAGGACACAACCATATCCTGCTGCCTGGGGGATCCAATTTTGTTGATAAGATGTTTATAGACACACTAAGAACCAATGGAATAATGTTGTTAGTCATCACAGACTTATCTAGCTTTATAGGTACAGCAGGTGGAATTTTGTTAGTGTTTTCATAGTAAAATGAGGCAATAATTGTAAATTAAGTTTAATTCAATTTGTAGAAGTAAAAAACATAAAACAAGAAAAAAAACGAAATATGTCGAGTTTATTTCATTTGTCTGTTTTTTTATCTTATCTGGTACTGTAATAAAACTCCTAAAGGAAAATAGAACATGCTCTTTACATCGTTAAAGTTTTCATTTCTGTTGTTTACTGGTTCATTAATGTCAAAACCAGGGTCCAGTTGTTCAAAAGGTGATTAGGCTAATCACAGTTCAACAACAATTTTCAAATCCTGATAAAATCATTTCGGGTGAAACTAACATGACACAATTTTAAGAAACTATAGCTTTTTCAGTCTCTACCTACCTGCCTATTTTAAGAAATATAAAACACTGATTTCGAAGTAAAGGAGAAATGAAATAATTTTTATTAATCAAGTGATTAACCTAATCACCTTTTGAACAACAGGGTCCTGATGGAAGTGTTAGTTTGTGTTACTAATAAAAGCCCTGCTTTTGAAGATATACATGTACTGATACAGATATATATCATTTTATTAACATGCAGGGAACTGAAACGATTTTATGATTATTATCATTATACTTTTGGTGGAACATAAATAGGTGTTGATGTGAGCATACAGCACAGTAACTGACACAGGAGAATGACTGTGCTATTGGGTATCAATATTTCATCAGCTTGTGTCTAGGTGAGTGCAAATGTCCTTAACACTAATTATCAGCAGAATATACAAAAACTTTCCACATTTCACTAATACCTATGTAATTAGTTGGCTCCAAAAATGTTTTGGTTAAGAAAATTCCTCCCTGTGGAGGTACACGGGGGTACCTTAGGTGATGGAATATCAATGAAGAGGCTACTCATGATTATATATAGAAAGCCTGTAACCATCTGTACATCCCTCAAGGTTAGAGACGTTCAATGAATTTATATACTGTAATATTGTATCCCTGTTGGTAGATACAGTTGTCGTTTTGTATTACAAATATTGGAGATAAACAATTGTTTCCTTTTGTTAGCAGAATATTATGTAGAGTATGTTTTTTTTGTGTACAATTCACTAGTTACTGTCATCTTCATCAATTGCTATGTTGTAAAATCGACCAAAGGATATTGTTTCTCTAACCTTTTACGGAATCCCAACCTTGGGTACATATGCTGGCCAAAGACATAGTTTGTCCCAACCATACATACTATATGGTATATAGTAGTAATGTAGGAAAACACATTTCTGTCGAGCACTCCGATAGGAATTGAATGGGTCTCCAGCTTGGTATCCCTGGCTCTACCTTCCGAGCCAAAGAAGCATATATATGCTCCATCAGCTGAGTGACAAAGACTGTATTTAGCACAGTATACACGCAACACTGAACTATTAACTTATCAAAGTTAAAATAATATGATGTTACTTGAATAAACCCATTGACATATTTAAAATTGTGCATAAAACATGAAAATTCTTTGCTTATCATTTGAAATAATGCATGGTTTTGAAATGAATTATGCACAGTTTTGAAAATACTGGACATTATACATCAGAACAAGGTATGTTTGCCAACACTGGTGTACATGTTTACCCATTGACATTTCTGCAGATTGGGGTTGCCATGCCAATTACACGATCTTAAAAGGAACGTCAACGATGTCAACACGATCGTCTATTCTATAGACAAAAGGAGACAAGAAACCAGTCTAGGTTGCTTCTGCATAATGCATTGCAATAAGTTCTGTGATTCAGTGAGACAGGAAGGGATGCATGTGTAGAATACTCTATCATCACAGAATGTCAGAGCCTGGCATTGATGAGAAAGGGTTCAGTTGTACTTCCTCATGACAGATCTCTGGCCCTATATGTGATTGTTGTTAGTGATAATACATCTGTCTGAAGTATAGAGAGCTGCATAGGAAAGCTGGACTGATCTTATAATTAAAGTGATTTGTGATTTATAGGACCAGGGCTGCCATTTAATATGGATTATAAACAAGCATGGACTGGTTATGAATGCAATTTATAAACAATTTATAAAAAAAAAAAAATTTCATCCTGGCTACATAATTGAATCACTGTAGTATTCCAGTATGGTAAAGTATATGATTCAGTGATTCTGTGTGGTAGTGACTTGATTAGATCACCAGTCTTTGGTTCCATTATCTTAATTTGGTTCCTCTGACTTCCATTGAGTTTTTCAGACCAAAATTTAAATCCTATTCCTGATCTGATTTAGACATTTTGACTCGGCTGATGAGAGAACATCTAGATTCATAAACAAATCATTTGAGATGTATAATAACAATTACCAAAACCTCGTCAGATTTTAAAAAGCAAAGGAAAGATCTCAGCTCATATTAGGTTTAACAATTAACCAACATACTATTTTAATTAGAGAAAAATGAAGAATAAAAAGAACAGAAGAAAAACCCAAAGTCTTATGAGATACCCAGGTAAGAGTATTTAGGATCTTGAATAGATTTTGTCCACCATTTTACTGTTAAACATTTCATGAATCATTTAACCATGTGTTCCATATTGATCAGATGTCCAGTTCAGATGTTCCGGATCCAGTCCATCAGGTTAGGTCAGGCAGCATTGAGTGGTCAGGATAACCAACCTGATAAAACCAATCAGGACATTTCTATATAGTCACACACATCCATGTCTTGTGTTTACATACTGCCTGCTGACTGCTTCCTATTGCAGGACTCCAAAATGGTGTCCGAGTGTTGTTTTGTGTACACAGGATGTCCAGACTCAGCTTACATAATGATATTACCAGAAGAGTGTAGGATTAATGTGTCACTAATTGAGCTGCACATCCCTGATGCTTATATAGTTTCAGGCACTAGAGATTTCCTCTCTTGGGAAGCACTAGCTTAATGTTAATGCTAGATTAATGAATGGAGCTGTATTGATATGGAAAAATAAAAAATATTTCATTAAAACATGATTGGATTTCAAAATCTTCAGTTGTCTTGATTACTAGTTGTTCTGGTTACTGGTGTTGTAACCATATCCCGAGTTGTCCTGGTTACTGGTGTTGTATCCATATCCTGAGTTGTCCTGGTTACTGGTGTTGTAACCATATCCTGAGTTGTCATGGTTACTGGTGTTGTAACCATATCCTGAGTTGTCCTGGTTACTGGTATTTTATGAATATCCTGAGTTGTCCTGGTTACTGGTGTTGTAACCATATCCTGAGTTGTCCTGGTTACTGGTGTTTTATCCATATCCTGAGTTATCCTGGTTACTGGTATTGTATCCATATCCTGAGTTGTCATGGTTACTGGTGTTGTATCCATATCCCGAGTTGTCCTGGTTACTGGTGTTGTATCCATATCCTGTGTTGTCCTGGTTACTGGTGTTGTATCCATATCCTGAGTTGTCCTGGTTACTATTATCTATATCCTGAGTTGCCCTGGTTACTGGTATTGTATCCATATCCTGTGTTGTCCTGGTTACTGGTATTGTATCCATATCCTGAGTTGTCCTGGTTACTATGTGTTGTGTTGTGTTACTGGGATTTTCTGGGAACCATATCCAGACATCTATTGGTTGGTTGGCCTGTATGTTTTAAGTTTTCTGGTTTGTAATTATCTTGCGAGGTCTTTGCTGGTGGACATTTCTGGCTACTAATTGGCATAGGTTATTTCTGGTGTTTGTTCCTTCTTCGACCAGTAGCCCTCAATATAGACAGAATATTGATTAAGACTATAAAAGGAAACTTTATATGTCCACTTATAGAAATAGGGATTGGTTTTATGGCAATCAATAGTCACAGTCTTACACAAGACCTTACATGAAGTTGTTTATGTGAATCAATACGGATTATATAGACATTGACATTTTAGGAAATCAACATTTTTTTGTTGAGCAATTATTGGAAAGAATTTGGTAGTCATCATTTTTACAAACTGACAAAAAAGCCCTATTTTTGTTTGCCTGCTTGATCCAGTTTTGATTATGAACCAAACTTTTTGTCACATTTTGAATTCTTGTCACTTCAATCAAAGACAAGATTCATCTTTTTTCTTATAGCATGTGTTTTGATAAATTTGGCGCAGATTTCTGTCAAGCCTTAGTATGAAGGAGGTGAGGTTAATTGACAAACCAAGAAAGTATTTAACAGCTTTCTTAAAATTATCAGACATATATATTCTACCAGTCGACATGTCAATAGAGGTTATATATCCTATGACATCACTGTTACCATGAAATAGGCATGCGAGTCGCGTACAACATCAATAGTTGTAAAAACTGGAAAGCATGATACTGTAAAGTACATAACCTAAATTTCATTAAGATTTAAGTGAATTTTCTCCAATTTAAATCTGCTGGAGTGTTACCTGATGAATTTCCTGTCAGTTCAGTGCCAATAGCATTACACATTCATGATAGCGTGAAACTATTATATTAGATCCTAGCTGGATTTTGCTTTGTCAGAATAATTTTACAAAGGAATGACTTCACGCATTTCAAAATCTATTTAGCCAATAAATGCATGAACAATTATTGTTGGTTAAAGATATTTGGTAAGAATTCTATATTTTTAGAAGTATTATGCAAGGATAAAATTGGGCATAATTTGAAAAATTTAGAAATATTGTAAAAAATTTAAATGTGATTTATAAAATAAGACATCAATATTTTTTATAGAATCCTTCAAAAATATCAAACTTACAAACAAAATGTTGTCTGTTGCATCATAATGCACACACAATTAATCAAATATATGTAATGTAAGACTTAAGTAAATAACAGTAAAAAATATACATATAAAAACAAAAATAATACAGACTTTAAGCAAAAATGATCTGTAAAATATCTAAAAAAAAAAGTTTTGTTGATTTCCTTTCAGCCTGATGTAACCATTACATTCTGTTACTGAAGTTACTGAAATACTATACATTTGATGAATAATTTATGTTGTTTTACTCAAATGTTGGCTGATTCTGGTCAGAATGGTAAAAAAAAAACCCAAAAACATCATACTTTTTATGATTAATTATTCATAGGTTTCATTTTCAGTGAAATACATTAATATATTGGTTGGCTCAATGGCATACACAGAAAAGCTTTAAACCAAGTTGGTATCTAACTATATAGGTCACCAGCTAATTATGTAGCAACGACTTTGGACATTGTGAAAAAAAAACAATAAGTAATGAGCAGTGGTAAGCAATAATTTGGGATGGATTTCAACAACGTTTCATGTATATTTAATTTCTGATTATACCACTTCATTTGTTGAAATGACAGTAATGTGTATTGTCAATTGTCAATAATTTGTGCATTGACAAACACCTTGCTTAAATAAATGTGGTCGGATACATTGCATTCTAGAAGTGTATTTAGGAGGGGCCTGCAGTTTCATCAGTATTCTATAACTTAAAAGTCTGAATGAATAACATTCAGGACAAAGGAACACCAGTTATTATACAGAAACACAGATAATTCAGGTCATATAGTTTCATCAACATTCCTTAAGTTAATGAAATTCCTAAACTTAAAATTTTCAATAGGAAAGCATTACAGAATATATGGAAGGTAATTCATTAGCCAAGATCTTCCCCTTGAATTCTGTAATACTTTTCTGAGGATTTAAACTTAAGGAATTTTCTTAATGTGAGGACCATTGATGAGACTAGGACCTGAATTATCGGTGCTTCTGTATATAATAATGGTGTTCCTTTGTTTGTCCTGAATGTTATTTATCTAAACTGCCTATTTATACTTCAAATAAACAAATTTCCCTGCTGTCTATGTCAATACCTCTCAGTGAAGAGCCAAATGCATCCCCTACTGAGGTTAGTCAGGGCCTTTAGTGGGAACAGTAAGATGACCATCACCTTGTCAGCAGCTTTTCTCCAATAATCAGATCTCTGCTGGACCTCTGCAAATTGGCTTAGCTTATGTTTGCCCTGTACAAACAATTAGCACCAATGCTTCTTTGATTTTTGATAGGATTAGTTTTATTCTATTGAACAGAAATAAAAATGATAAAGACTTTTCCTGTCTCAGTCTCTTTTGATTTTGTAATGTTGTGTAACCATGGTAGACGATTCATGGTGACCAATGTAGATGTTAAAAGTCTGACCGTGGTAAGTAGCGGTCAGTCTTGGTGACAGAACTGGACAGGAGACATGGAAGAGTTGCTTCACCAGGAGACTGGAGAAGCAGTGGACATCAATGATGGTAGTGAAATATTGACAGGAATTATTACCACTAAAAACAGAGGACCTGAATGGAGAACAGATATCTACAATGTATTGACAGCTGTAGGTGGCTTTTTCCTTATTTTTCTCTTATGACATAATTAAAGATTTCTTTCATTAATTTGAAATCATAAGGCATTTCCAAAATAATTAGATACTTCTGTACAATCCCTAATAATATTTTTAGGTCAATTTATTATCCTTTATTTATAAAATTGTATATGAAATTATTTTTCTCTCTTTTTCTCTGATTACCTGTGGTACAGTTAGTTTGAGTTTAAAATGATGAATATATTTTTGAAAGCAATTTCTCCTGGAGTATGTAATTGATGGAGTTTTTCGTTGGGTATTTTATAACTTTAGTGTAAATATGACAAGAAAATTATAGCAATATCTGATTGGTAATGAAATAAAATGTTACAGAGTTACACAAATAAATAGTTTCTGATGTAGATAGCCATTGAAAAATTTCTATATTGCATGACAATAATAATTTGTGGTGATATTTCATTGCTTCACCGTGACACTTTATTGGAGTTGATTTAAATATAGGCATGTAGAATGTTTTAATTGATCTCTGAGCTGTCATTATTCATAATAAAAAACCAATACCATTGTAAAAAGTGTAAGAAAACTGCATACTGAATTACATGGCGGGGGATGGTGGAGGGTCACTCCAATTCCATGAACGGTGACTTCCACTCGTTTTTAGGTCAAACACATTGCCTTCCATTGATCACACAGGTTCCTGGGCACCAGTACTCTGGCGTTTATTGTTTGGTCTGAGGATAAACTTGTCTGGGATCGTTATGATATCTACCATATATGTGTTGCTATTGTCTCCTTTATTGATATTATCAGGAAACTTGTGAGGTATCATGTACTAATTACAGCTTTATAGTGTCACCACAACCTAACAACTTCATGTAAAGTAAGGGAGTTGACATCACCCTAACAACATACTTAATAACAAAATATACAGTTTGCAAGGTAACATCATTTTCACAACTTTGCCTAGACAGAGAGGTTCTTCATCTTTTGTTGTAAATTACAAATATCTGTACAGGGCCAATTATGAATTAGCAATTAAGGTTTGGCATGCACATGTCAATTTTCACCGGGTCAAATTATACATAACTGAGTTTGAGTGTTGAGAACTGTCACATGTTCCTACACATGCAAAAGAACATATGTCATTCAGTTGCTAAGGTCATGGCTATATATTCATTTGAGTGTAGTTTAAGAGATGTGTTCAGGATGACAAGGGCTAACTGAAGTGCTTGTGTGACAAGATGCGTGACTATTCTGAACAGAAATTGGCACTCGTGCTTGCATTCAAAATTGTGACCTCCAGTGTAATGTTACATGCAGTTGTGTTATTCTGTTATTGAAGTGAAATGTCACCACATGACCATCATTATTTATTCAAATTTAATTCTTCTTACAGGAATGACAATGACTTAAGGCTTCCTTTTAATGACCAATTTGTATGTAACTTTCTCATCCTCGATTTTTAGCATCATTCTCTCCCAATGTAATTACATCCGATGCCATGTTGGATTTCATGGCCAACTGCTCAGTGTGAGGTAGTACACGTGCATTCACAAACGCTGACACATGCATGTTTGTTTAGAGTGAACACTTACTGTCCCTTATGAGCGCTCCTTATTTCTAAACACACCCCATGCCTCAGGTAGTAGCTAGGTGCCTGTAGGAGTTGAAGATAGGTGTCCCAAAGGATGTTAAAGGTCACAGCGTGTTGGGTAGTGCACTGACTGCTCACTGCAGCCAGATCAACTCACCATAAAGATTTCCTTTGTAAGATATACCATAAACCAGACATGTTTATATACCTGCTCCTTGTATACAATGTATATGATGTAATGGTGCTAGACATCATAACAACTATCACCATTTTTACAACACTTCCTTATGTATATATAGGGCTGTACATGTAGGTACCATACTGATATACCTTTCACACAAACAAAAATGGCTAGAGGTTAGAAGATCTTCCCTCAGTAATTCTGTAGGCTAACTATACGTCATTAGAGCTTTGTTCTCAAAGAGCTACTACTCCTGTCTCCCTGAAACCCACAGTGTGTTTGGGGAACAGTGTGTCTGAAACTGATTTAATTGCATCATGTTAACAGATACATCTAGCAGAAACCCTTGGTCAACATTTGATTGGTTTCCAGGGATCAGTTCAAATTTTGTGACGGTGTATCAATTTCAATGTACTTACATAATCCTCCCGGTCACTACATACCGATCTGTTATTTATGAGGAATCTTCCCTACTCTGGGACAGAATCCTCCCTGTCACTACATACCGATCTGTTATTTATGAGGAATCTTCCCTAATCCCAGAGTGACTCTGGAATGGTCACATTATGCCACACAGATTTGGTAAATTCCCAACTCATGGTTCAAAGTGACATGGACTATGAGTTAGGAATACTTGCCAAGTCCCTGTGCCTCACACAATATATTGGCATATGTACTGACCTACGATGTAATGAAAATCTATGTTAAGCCTCAGTTATAGGCAACCCAAGACCTGAGATGAGAAAATCCAGCAGTGACTTCCGTAGGTCATGGTCAAGGTCACAGGGTCAAGGTCACTGTATATGAGCATCTGTAAATTCAGAACTGTTGTACAGGCTAGATTTCATTTACAGTTTGTAAGTAAATGTTTAAGTATTAAGTAGCAGACTCTGGGACAATGTAGACCTGAAGTGTTGTGACTCCCTCACCCACTATACAGACATACAGACCTAGCTGTCAGTAGCACGAGATGTCAGGGCACATGAATAATGCAGGATACCTCCAGATGTCCCTTTGGGAATTATGATATTTGTATGGCAAGACATGCTGCCTTCTCTACTGTAATGAATGTAACACATCAGTACACAGTAAAACATGTCGCTGTTCACAGTCGCTGTTCACTGTCCCTATAACGGGTTACGGAACTGTATTGTCTGTGTAACAAGTAACAATTTCAATTTCCTGTCCGAAGAGGCTGTTTTCCATATATGTAAACTGAGAAGCAGTGGATGTTTAAATTACTTAAGTTTATGAGATTATGATTGCTATGTAGTTTTATTGATCAATTGTAAAGTATTGAATTATAAAAGGAAATTTCATCAAATGAATTGTATCAAAGCAAACATAATGAGCAATACAGGATTTGAAACCAGCCAGAAATTGATTGAAGAAGTTGTTGACCATGCTAACTGTAGTAGCTTGGGATAACAGTTTTACATTACATAGTGGTATGTTTTATATGCAGAAGATTCATTTTTTTTTTATAAAATCAAAAGTATACAAAATTTCTAATGATTTTGTTTTGAAGATTTTTGAATGAAATTCAACTGTCTGAGATTTTCTTCATGAAAATGAGTTACAGACATACATTTACGGACAACATGCTCAAGGTGATCGAGGTGTATGGCATAAAATGCCTACATCGTCATGTGTCACTTGTGTACATGTCTACTGGCTAACATATCCTAGCCTCTCCTTTCATGCTTAAGTTTTCAATGTAGATTTCCCGTTAAGTTCAACTCCTTGATTTCGTTTCCTGGTACTCATTACCAGAAATCTCTATAGCCAAAAGACATTTTATTTTCGATTGATTGGAAACGGTGTTGGGCCGACTGACCTGGCCGACACAGGATTGATATTATCTGCACATGTAAGAGAGTTATACTCTACTGGGTCACCAATGCTGGGAGCTGTGTAGTCATACAATTGCTACATAAATGTTTAAAATTGATCTGCTATCGAAGCACTACAGCACTTTACCAGGAATATGATGAATGTATTTGAACACCTATACAGACACTTTTCTCTGTTTAATGACTCAAGCCGAGCTGTAATGAGGTCATAGTCACAGGCTTCCTGTACATTTTTTAGCTATCAGTTTATTGCTGAAGGTGAAAAGCTTCACGTAAAGTTTTGCATTAATGTACCAATATATTAAGATTTTGAGATTCAGTATATGCTTATAAGGTTCAATATTAGGCTGTAAGGTTCCATGTAAAACAGTAAGGCTCAAAGTAAGGGGTAATGCTTAAAGAAAGGCTTAAGATAAGGGGTAAGGCTAAAAGTAAGGCTCAAAGTAAGGGGTAATGCTTAAAGAAAGGCTTAAGATAAGGGGTAAGGCTAAAAGTAAGGCTCAAAGTAAGGGGTAATTCTTAAAGAAAGGCTTAAGATAAGGGGTATAAGGCTAAAAGTAAGACTTAAGGTATGGGGATAAAGCTCAAAGTTTCTACTCTGAGGCATAAGGAATGGGGTAAAACTCCAAATGAGACTAAAGATAAGGGGGTCAAGTTCAAAGTAAAATTGTAGGTAAGGGGGTAAAGTTAAAAGTTTTTACTCTGAGGCTTAAGGAATGGGGTAAAACTCCAAATGAGACTAAAGATAAGGGGGTCAAGTTCAAAGTAAGACTGAAGGTAAGGGGGTAAAGCTCAAGGTAAGGCTTAAGGTAAGGCTTAAGGTAAGGTTGTTTAACTCAAAGTAAGACTGGAGGTAAGGGGTAAAGTTCAAAGTTTTTACTATAAGGCTTAAGGTAAGAGGGCAAAGTTCAAAGTAAGACTGAAGGTAAGGGGATCAAGTTCAAAGTAAGACTGAAGGTAAGGTTGTTTAACTCAAAGTAAGACTAGAGGTAAGGGGGTAAAGTTAATAGTTTTTACTCTGAGGCTTAAGGAATGGGGTGAAACTCCAAATAAGACTAAAGATAAGGGGGTCAAGTTCAAAGTTTTTACTCTAAGGCTTAATGTGAGGGGGCAAAGCTCAAAATTAGACTGAAGGTAAGAGGGCTAAAGTCAAAGTTAGGCTTTACGTAATTTATGGAGTTAGGTTCAATTTAGGATCTGTGTTAAGCCGTAAGGCTTTATATTAGTGTGGTGTAATATAAGACTTAATTTTGTTCAATGTAAAGCTGTCTGGTTTTAAGGTAAGATGTTGTATGTAAAGCTGTCAGGTTTTAAGGTAAGATGTTGTATGTAAAGCTGTCAGGTTTTAAGGTAAGATGTTGTATGTGAAGTTGTCAGGTTTTAAGGTAAGATATTGTATGTAAAGCTGTCAGGTTTTAAGGTAAGATGTTGTATGTAAAGCTGTCAGGTTTTAAGGTAAGATGTTGTATGTAAAGCTGTCAGGTTTTAAGGTAAGATGTTGTATGTAAAGCCGTCAGGTTTTAAGGTAAGATATTGTATGTAAAGCTGTCAGGTTTTAAGGTAAGATGTTGTATGTAAAGCTGTCAGGTTTTAAGGTAAGATGTTGTATGTAAAGCTGTCAGGTTTTAAGGTAAGATATTGTATGTAAAGCTGTCAGGTTTTAAGGTAAGATGTTGTATGTAAAGCTGTCAGGTTTTAAGGTAAGATGTTGTATGTAAAGCTGTCTGGTTTTAAGGTAAGATGTTGTATGTAAAGCTGTCAGGTTTTAAGGTAAGATGTTGTATGTAAAGCCGTCAGGTTTTAAGGGGTGTTGTATGTGAAGCTGTCTGGTTTTAAGGTAAGATATTGTATGTAAAGCTGTCAGGTTTTAAGGTAAGATATTGTATGTAAAGCCGTCAGGTTTTAAGGTAAGATGTTGTATGTAAAGCTGTCTGGTTTTAAGGGGTGTTGTATGTAAAGTACGTGGTCTGGATAAACATAGAATATAAATATGTAAATGGTTCCTACTCCAAACTTGGATTGACATTGTAAGGCTACGCTGTATGCCAGGGACAAGTCCAATACTACCTTCCATCATCGCTGTAGTGTACTGGTAGTGTGACTGTATTAATATTTAATCTTACGTATGTACTGATTGATACATAAAAACAGCCACTTATTGTTGTGATCAATTTAAGGTTTAAACAGATCAAATGTTGATACAGTGTGTTTTTTTGGGGAATGCTTACACTGTTATTTCAATCCGAAATTTGCAACAGTCTGTGCCTGCTTGAGTTGGTAAAATACATAATATTTTCTTGAAAATTGATATTCATAGTTTTCTTTATTTTGGGAAAACAACACACTTAGCTAGGAAACAGCCTGTTTTTGGTTGTAAAACTAGGCAAAAGATGGCAGTATGTTTGTATTCAGTCCTGTCTACTTACCAACCCAATTTTACAGAGAATTAAGATCAAGATAACAAAACATTGACAAAACCTGTTACTGTTTTGGAACTGAGACACTTGTGGTTAATGACCGTAGCATTCATATTGATCAGAATTCTCTTTGTGACTTCTCATCAAAACAATAGTTAAATATTTCAATTTTTCCCAGGTATCATGTTATCCAGAAAGAAGCAGTCAAAGTAACTGAAATGTTTGTAACTTATAGGAAGCATGGGTCAATAGCCAGGAATCCATTTGATCTAGATCAGACTAAATATATACATATGTACTAGCTTCAATTAAATTGACTTGTTGGAGTTCTATCAAGACAAAGTTTCTCCAATACATAAAAATTCCAATCTGCTGATAAATTTCTCACTTAAACTACACTGGTATTGTCACAAAGTTGATAAGCCTTAAAATGTATAAAAAAAACTAAGATAATTTACAACCTGTAGAATTGTTCCAAATGATTTTTGATGGTTTTCATTTCTCTTATCTCATTTGCAGAGCAGTGTATTGTACAATTCGCTGTAAAACAAATTCTTGATCTTATCTTCTATCAGGTTGTCTGAGATGCAGAGTAAAACATCAATACATAATAAAGTTAAGGAACAAAAAGTTACCAGTTTTTGATAAAAGATAATGAATGCTCTAGTGCTTTCAAAACAGCAGGAATGCAGAAGGAAATTAATTGTTCAGTGTAATAAAATGTCTTTTAAATTTGGTTTAATACCAAGCTATCTATCAGCAGCATGCTCCTAGCATCCTCCTGGTGGTAGTATGCATACATCACTCACTTTACTAGTAGTTGTTTACATGTACACACGCACATGGTGCTGTACATTACAATTCCATGACAGACAGAATTTCCGAATCTCCTTACTTCTGCACCAGGAACTCTAACAATACATTTTGTATCTTTATATAATTTGAAGGATAATTAAAGACATCTCATCAGGCATTTATGGATGGAAATTCTGAATGATTCTGTTTCATGCTGAGTACAACTTACCAGAAATATCATCCTAAAAATTCTAGTGGTTGCATTAATAGTAACACAGGAATTCCAAGAATGCAGAAAAGAGTAGATATCAATATTTCATCACCAATTGTTTCCTATGGAAGTTTTTTGGAGTAAGACCTACAGGTATTCAGTAGTAAATGCCCTCATATAAGTCTCTCAATGCTGATAGTAGGACAGAACTGACAAATTTGTTTCTGTTCCAAATCAAGTTTTTAGTATTGGTTGTATATAAAACTAGATAAATGTCAAATGATAGAATGAGAAGAAGTTTTGAAGTATTTCCAACCAACACAGCATATGACTTCAGCTGTAATGGGAAAAGACATTTGTGTCCCCTATGAGTGTTTTAAATTGTTTTATTACTGTCTGCAGTGCTCTCATGATACAGACAGGGGAACAGTGGATCATGAAATATGGAGTGGATAATTAACAAGTTATCTCCCTTGATGAATTGTTCTGGGAATTGTATGGTGATATTTATCATGTAATAATTACAGCGTGAACTCATCAAGCTCCTTCCACAGACAGGAAGGCTGTAACTCAGGGAAACCATAAAATCTGAGAATAAGGAGGGAGACATTGATACTCGTTCAATATATTGAAGATACACATGCTGGCCTAGTATAAATATACAATTAACTTGCGGCTATTGAATTTTTTGCTCTGTGCATGACAATGCCCATCATCCTTAGGGAGCCAGAAGATAGATGTGTTTTATAGGCTAACTGTATTTTATGTACATAGCCAGAAGTTGTAGATATTCTCTGTCTTGAGAGTCTGTCTATCCAAAATCAGACATTATAAAAACAAATCGCCTGTTGGGGAAGTATTTACATAGCCAGTAGTTTGTAGAAGTCCTCTCGTCCTGAGAGTGTTCCCATCCAAAGTCAGGCATAACTTATACAAAAATGTTGTTTTCGGTTGGAGAAGTATTTGCTAATTACCTGGTACATGTCTCAGATTGTTAACTACTGTGACATAATACTTCAAGATGTTTTAGTATTACCATATGTGTGACCAAAGGTCAAGGTTTTGCTGTGTTCGTCTTTGTCATATGAGAGACTTTAAAGAGAAACATGTCAAATTTTCAAAGTAACTTCTGATATAATTTTAATTAGATTCTATTTTAGGAATTGTATATCTTGTTAACAAAACAACAACTGTCACAGACAGATGTTATTGTGATGATGACTCCTTCATCAACAGGTGTCTTACTGAAGGAAAGTGTCTGTTCTTGACATACAATATTAGCTTGAATATTTAAGAAAATTACTTAACATGCAAATAAAGGCATGTGAGTTAATTGATTCATACCAGGTCTATACCAGTAGCTATGTTACCACAGACACACAGCCTACCAACCACATGTACCAAGGTACAGCTATAATAGCAATTCCTAATGTGGGTTCAAACCAATGAATTCGGCTGCTTTAATTGAATGTCCTATCACTTAGACTTAAAGGGAATCTGTACCAGTTAAAGGTAGTACAGCAACCTTAATAATACTCCCAACTTTTACAAAGCAAAGTGACTGAAAATGAAAATCAATCTGCAAAGCAATTAACAGATCATGTCTACATAGACATCGTAAAGATTAGATATATCAGAAAAAGGACTTAATTATATGTCTTATAATACTAAGTGATAGAATTCTCATCTCAAGCAATGACATGGCTGTCACAGCAAAGGTCAAGGTCAGAAATCCATCAGAAGACAATATGCTATTAACAGTGCCAAGATGCAATACAAGGTCAAGGTCAGAAATTCATTAGATGACAATATGTTACAAAGCAATGATATGACTTTTCCCTCAAAGTCAAGGTCAAGATCAGATATTCAGCAGCAGATTTAATTTTGCAAAATAGGTTATATTTAACTCAAGGTCCATGGTAGACATGTTTAGTGTAAAGACTCACTTCTTGTGGGCATGATCTTAGAACTAGACATTCACGGACAGTTTTATGAGACATAAGGTAAAAATCCTCTTAATATAGTTGAAAAGGTTTACCAGGAAAGCTCACAGACAGACTGTTCTTGTTGTAAAAAGGTTAAAAAGATTTGTTGATGATTTGGTTTTAATAGACGAAATGTTATGAGTGTGACAGCCTCTCTAAGGAGTTGTCATTGAGTCTGGGGAATAAGATGGGATAGAAAAGAAAGAGGGGAAGGGATTATCATCCATGTAAGGCACAGGCACTGGTCTAAGGATAATTCTTGGTGATATTTCAACAGATTTGCTATTGGAATACTGACCAGGTGATATTTGAATAATGTGTTTTGAATCTGTGAGGTGGCTCCTGGAGACCTCCTACAGTGTGTTGTTGATTATCATAGTGTTCGGTTAATGAGACGGTTGACACATCAGGTTTATAACCCTTCCTACCCAATTAATGTCTCTGACATTCCTCCCCCTCATTAGGACTCTCCCAGGCAATATAATCACGGGCTTCACTGTAGGTTAAGTGGACAATAATGATCTTCATTGATAATCAGGTACACATCATAATGAAAAACCTCTGTGGAAATGTATGGTATCACTGTAATTTATCCTCTAATTAAGAGATTTGTTGGAATATTATCAAAGGCTTTTAATGAGGAAACATCACTAGGGAGCTGAAACATATCATTCCCTGTTATCCTGGTACTTTCCATTGATCCTATATCCTTTAGATTTTGTCTATATTGATTTTTGATAATTGAAATTAAATCAAATGTTGTCATATGTAGTTCTTCTCTGTAAATATTTTAAAAACAATCTGAAATCCCTATGTAATTTTTCTCAGCATATTCTAAAAAGATGCAAGTTATAGTGACAACGATCTATTTACAGACTTATTATAAATTCATGTTTTTGTACTGACTTGGCCTCCCGATCTGTCCCTTCTTATCCTTCATCTACAGCCTATCTTTATATATATTTTATAAACAATCTACTATAATAAAATTTCTGTTTGCATATTTAAAAAATAATTAAATTAAATGAAAATGTTGGTTTTACTTACTTATGTGTTTCTATACTGACCTGGCCTCCTCCTCTGGATCTTTCGCTGACTCTTCCTCATCTGCTACTCAGTGGTAACACCTGGTTACCTGCCCAGTGATGAGGAACACTACATGTGTCAACTGCCACTCTGCCACTCAATTATTGATGTATGAAACTGCATGTATGTGCACATAGTAACGACAGCTTCGTTTCCTCCTTTTCCTGACTGTGTAAACGTCATATTAGCAGTCAAGGTTTATAGCGTTTGACTAGTTAGTGACAAAGTTGTAGCATTCAATATTGTCCGATTTTGAAGGGTAAATTATTAATCTGCCCCTGGCTAATATTGAACATCCTGTGTGCCATCAGAACGAGAGTATCCGCCATATGATTGATGCCAACATTAGCTCATGGTAGATGTCAGATACTCTTTGGTATCCCAGACATCAAAACTATCAAACAGCAGCAAATGGCCGATATTTGTGTAATCATTTGTCTTAAAAGAAAGTATTGTAGTTGCACATGTCCGTGCATGACGGCTAAATACAATTGTTGGTGGAGGAGTGTGTTGATGAGGAGGCCCACTCATGCCTGACTTCTGACCCCAATCACATGGTGGATGACAGCACCTAGTATTGTCAGGTTGGTTATTGGGAGACCATAACCCTGTCAACCAGACACAATCTGATAGCTGGTATTAATTTATCATCAGCAGGAGCTATGTGTAGGTACAGACCTTGATGGGCAGCAGTTGATTGTACTGTATTATCTCTGATATCTTGGATTAGACAGAAGATTCGTGCCCTCACCCAGTTTTATGCCAGAGTATAGGAAAACCCAATACTGTTTCTGTGGATTCCAGTACAACCATCTTCTCTGGAGCAGTGGTGGGAGTGAGACCAGATCCCTTGTCTGTCTGATGGGCACACTAAAGGGCCTTCCTTCATAGTTTTACTGCTGTCCCTGGAATTAACACTGTTGAAAGTGGCAGTAACTTTAATGCAGATTTTATTCCAGGTTTGAAATGTTGCCATCAACTGCCTACATGCTGAGTGTATCAGAGCTTTTTAATTTTCCATACATTATTTCTAGTGCAGAAGGAGAGTGTTAAGAGAATTCGCCAAGCTTTTTCAGAAGTTGGGAATTATAAAAAAAAGGCTGACAAGTGAAGTGGATTGATTTAGTCATCCTTGTCTCCATTTGGTATAGTCTCATTATAGATGTATAAATGAGCAAACAAAACATCCAGGAAAACAGTTAGTGGAAAAGTATTCATTTCCTATTTAAAGTGATTTCCTTTAAGGAGAATTTTGCTTAATTTGATTCGATTACGAGTGTTAACTTGAAGCAGGTGCTTGGTGATCCCTTTGAGATAGCTGTTTTTTTGGTGTGTAAATAACATTTTGACACCACATTAAGGCAAGAAGAAATATTTTATTGGATGCAGCCATATGGGGCTATCCTCAAGGGCAGATCAGTGTTAATGTAGCTATCGAGATATAGGTAGAGCTAATTTATTGGTGTCAGTCGATTGTGTTCCATGTTTTATGACTTGGAGAACAAACTGCTGCAGGAATTAATGCTGGTACTGTGTTGATGGATATTCCAGTTTATTTTTTGTGTGGATGGTACTTCGACATTGGTTTCATCCTCAAAGCAACAGTATGTTGTTAACAAGGGAAGCGGGAGGATGATATACCAATTGTGAATGTTCAGTGCTTGTCCGTCCGGCAGTAAACTCATTGTGTATTTGCCGACAGTTCGTGTGAAGTGAAAAATCAGGTGAATAATCGAGAAAAAAAAAATATTTGTGAGATTCTGAACTTTGAAGTATGTTTACCATACAGATCTGTGAAAAAGGTTATTAAATTATTTTTGTTTTTGTTCAGTTTTAAAATCTCCACATTTCTGTCGGATCTTAATCAATCAGTGATATAACTTAAGAAAGCTACATAACTTGATGTGTAGAGGCTGTATGGACCTGTGTTGTGCATATGCACATTCTCCGTGTACCTGATCAGTGTTCCTCAGAGCAGATGTATGCAAACGGATAAAACCTGTTGTTGATAGTATTGATCTAGGAAAATGGTTGTGAAAAATGAACTGGAGGAATATGAAGAAGAATCAACATCCATTATTCGATGTGTAAGTATCTCTCTTGACCATCAGTGTGTCCTCGGCCAGCGCCAGGGTCGAGTCCATCGAGGTGATAATTGAAAACCTCTTACTGCCCTGATTTCTGTCGTAATTTGTAGACAATTTAATCAGTCAAGTCTGAATGAAGTTATGTTAGGTGATGTTGTGTTTCCTAGGGAAGGCTTTAAGAAGGAAATGTCGGACTGAGAGAGTTGAAATGGATACAGCGTGAAGAGGAAGAACTAGATCCAATGATTTGTAAATGAACAGATTGGGTGGAATATGGGGTCATAAAGGAGTTATCAGATCTAGTAACTTGGATTTAGGCAAGTGTGAGTATTAGGGTGGGAGATAGGAGGGGAAGGGGGATACCCAAGGATGGGAGTTGGGGATGGGACAGGGGATGTCTTTGGGTAGGAAAGATGATGGTATTGAACGGGGGGGGGGGGGGTCTGGAGTAGATGAAAATGGAAGGATGAAGTCTTCGGTTTAGGGATTTACTGAGTACAGTAGAGGATGTTGATTTAAACTGTTAGACAGGATATACAATAGTAGCAGCTTTTATCTGATGTATATGATACTTTGATCGCAATTATACATTATCTATATAAACACTATCTGCATATGTGTTACGTGTACGATTTATAGACCAGGTACCAAAGATCTGTTGAATGTTTGAAAGCTAAGGTGTAGGTAAGGTTTTATGAGGCTTTCGTTATATGTTCCTTTGATGATATCCTTTGTTGTATAATACCATGTAATTTGAATTGGTTCGTTCATTAAATGGGATAAAAAATAGGGATAATGAAAAAGGGAAAACTGTCCGCATTAATATGCTATGTATGAATACCTCGGCAAAACCTTGACCTTTTGACCCTAGTGGAGTTAATACTCTCTGTTACTTGGTCTGTTGTAATGTTTAATTAGTTTGATGTGATAAAGTCTTGTTCATATTGTAGAAAAGTTTTAAAAAGGCCCATTTTATGCTGTTTAAGAAGTCATTGAAAGCTTAAGCCTAGTTAATCAATTAGCAGGTTGACATTCAAGCAAAGGTCAGGGATAGTTAATGAATTAAAGCTTGTTGATTGACTCCCTGAACCTCCATACTCCTCTCATTGTACATAAGACCAGTATTTGTCCAGCTGTTGGATTCATCAGCTCATTACTGAAACAAAAACAACATCCCCCAACATCTTCCCCATCCCTCAAAAAAATACCACCAAAAAGCTACGCAAGGTAGTTTCATTGTTACTAATGCTAAAGTACAGGAGTTGAACTAACAATCCTACTGGTATTTTAATTGAGAAAAGGAGATAAAATAATTGAGAAAATTAGGGAGGTAAAAGGATAAAACAGTGAAATTCAGATTTTGATCTTCGTCCAAAATCATAATTTTCACAGAATGGTGATTCTGTCATACTGACACACAGGATTAAGTGTTGTGTCTTTGTTGGCACACCAGTAGACATGTTAAGCAGATTTCTATTTTGATTTAGTTCAGTAAAGGTGGCAGGTTTCTGAGTTAAGCTGCTGAGGACATGAGATATTCATGCAGTTTTATTGCTGTTGGGGTGGGGGTTACAGGTTGAGGGTCCATGTTGTTGTGTTAATTAGTTAAGCATATTAGATTGTATTGTTGCCATGGGACATATCAGACCCAATATATAGACACATGGCTTGTCTCCACAATACACTGTCCATATAGGAAACGTTCAGTGTTAATTCTCTAATATAGTATACATGTATACAACCTAACATTGACATAATGTACTGAATGGTCATCACATACAACAAGTACAATAGAATTTACAATAGACGTTATTACCTATTTAAACAAGTTTACCTGCTGCTCACATTCAACAGGTAATTTGTTTTAATGAATATAATGGTAATTGCTTTGGTTTTAATTTTCATAATGAGTGCAGTCAAGACAGGACAGTGTTAAGACATGTTGCCACTGTTGGGGACAATGGCGTGTGTTAAAACGGTCTCCTGTGAATTAATTATTAAAGCATTAATAATATTGATGGTTGACTGTTCGGGGACTCGTCACCACTAAATCAATCACTTTATTACTTAGCATCAAAGCTGATACTAATGATATTTGAAGTTCAACACCAGTGATGTAACATACCTGGCAAAGGCTGATATACCTGTAATGTTTATTGGAATAATTAGAACATTTTTTTTTCAAAGCTTTAAATACCTGAAAATTTCATTAATATACCAGGTAAATCTTTCTTTCCTTTCCCTCCATCCCTTCAACACATTCTCCTTTTTTTCTCTTTAGCTGAAAGGCTGTAAGTCCATAAAAGCAGGCATAAAAACTGTTAAATAAGCATAAAAACTGTTAGATAAATAAATTCATATAGAAATCTCTCACTAGGGGCACATTTAATACAAGCTAAATTTAGGGACTGTGACTGCTGATGAAACACTTTTTGATTGTCTTGTTTGCATAATTATGTACAGTAAGTAAGTTTTCGAGGGTAACTAGGGATATCATTTCAGAATATTAGCCAGGTTTGGTAGAAATGTTGATGTGGTATGGATTTAATTAGTAATTACAGATGAGGAGTTCATTATGTCCATTGTAGCCAGGTGTTCAGGGCTTCAACTGGACATAAAATATAAAAGAAAGGCCATAAAACTAGATTTTTCTTCAAAAGACTGCAAAAGAGTAGGTTGTACTAGCTATCCCAAAACCGATTCAATGATCAGCAGTTAATAATCAGGATTAAGAATTGTCTAGGAGGCCATTGTATCCTCTTCTTTGTAAATTAATTGCACTTTGTATAGAAATGTCACAACTGTCGTAAAAAACAAAAAAATCATTATGTAAGTTTAGGGAGTATTGATCAAATGATATATTATCTTTCATTAGTTACAAAGTAATTTCCAGTGGGTGACTTTACAGAATATGAGTTTATTGTTTTACTATAAGCACATATGTTACCTGTCTTAAAAGATAATGTCTGTTATTGTTAATATTGCATGCAAAACCTTTTGCGCTATTTTGCAAATTTGTTACAAGTACACTGATCAGACTACCAGCTTAAAATTACGTTCTTTACCGTCCAAGCAGTCCATTGGCAACAGCACAAAAATCTGATTACTTCCTTAGAACATAATATTAAAGACATTAAAATTAATTCTATTACTGAAATATTTGATTTGCATATGAGAAAATTAATGACTACCCATTTAAATGTTGCTTAATTATCATGGATTAAATAATGGTATTAGTTCCATCTGGGATGGCCTTGAGTGCGGAAGTAATGAATTGAAAATAAACTTATTGATAACACAGCAAGACAGTAAATTGACAGCAATAATGAGCTCATTTAAAGCCAGATGAAATATTAGACTTCTTGTAATTTCAAATTATACATTAAGCCACACAGAATACTGTTGAAGTAGTACAAATTAATGTCCATGAGAGGTTGAGGTTTTCTGTTATATGTTACCATGGTAGACAAACCTGATAATGTTATTCCAGGGAACTGAACACCACAACAGGAACCCATGCAGAGTGATAATTATCAGGGAGTTGTTCAGTTGTCAGGAATTACAGGAACACAGGTCAGAGGTTACAGGCAGATTTTAGAAGGTCATAGATGTGTTGGTCAAGGGTCAAAGGATTACATGCCCAAAGGCTAGGGGTTACAGATTCAGTTTATATGGTGAGGGTTTATAAGTATGTAGGTGAGGAGGAAAGCATTTCAGGACCATAGGTTAACTGGGCTATACATTCAGGGTGAGGGATAATTCATAGATACGTAGATCAGTAGTCAAAGTATTGCAGGACCACAGACAAGTGGTTACAGACAAAGTTCATAGTGTGAAGGTTCATAGATGTAAAAGTCAGGGGGGTGGGGGGGGGGGGGGGGGGGGGGGGGGGGGGGGGGGGGGGTCAAATGATCCGAAGACCACAGTTTAGAGGTAACAGAGACAGTTCAGAGGGGCCAGGGGTCATCAACATGTAGGTCAGGGGTCAGATGATTTGAGGACCAATGATATAATAATGGGGTCACACAATCTGGAGAGTCAGGAGTCAAGTAAATGGGTCGTAGATACATGGATACAGTCCTATACATAAAAGCTTCAGTGGCCAGAGATAGATGTGATGCCTACTTTAATGCCCTGTGACATTTTCTTGTGTTGAACAATAGGTAAAGGTGTGGGGAGAAATTACCTTACACCAGAAGTGTTTTACATTGCTTAAACTTTGAATATTCCCTGCTGAATGAAGTAGAAAATACCAAAATATTCAACTTGATGCCTTATTGGTTGAAGGCATCTTTATGTGAATGTTTTGATCATTGCACCATGTGGCTCATGTGTCAATTCTGATTAATGGCAATGAAAGTCCAGTTTATTCAGTTCAGCAGAGTTTCAATAAATTGAAAATGTCTAGACTGTTTTACTGAATCTCATATGAAATAGAAACTTATTAAAAACTACATGTGTTACATGTATATTGGTTTGAGTCTAACTCATCAGTGATGTTTGTATGTTACATGTATATACTGGTTGGAGTCTAACTCATCAGTGATCCTGGCATATTGCTTCTCTCAAAACCTCAAGGAAATGTCACGAGGAAATGAAGTTTTATGCTGATTTGTAGGCAGGTTTTATGTTACAAATTACACAGTCATACTGATTAGTCAATATTCCCTCTGTCCCTGAGGTAATGACCTGTGGCAAATTATGTACTTCTTCAGCCTTGACCTAATTATATGCTACCTTTGTGTCCTACTCATCCTGGAACACCTATTAAGGTCAATCCAAATTGATGTCTGTTCTTCTCATCCTGGCTTCACCTCATCAGCTGACTCTAATTGTTGACTCTGTCCTACACGTTCTGGCTTCACCTAAACAGCTGACTCTAATTGTTGACTCTGTCCTACTCATCCTGGCTTCACCTCATCAGCTGTCTCTAATTGTTGATTCTGTCCTACTCATCCTAGCTTCACCTCATCAGCTGTCTCTAATTGTTGATTCTGTCCTACTCATCCTAGCTTCACCTCATCAGCTGTCTCTAATTGTTGACTCTGTCCTACACGTTCTGGCTTCACCTAAACAGCTGACTCTAATTGTTGACTCTGTCCTACTCATCCTAGCTTCACCTCAACAGCTGACTCTAATAGTTGACTCTGTCCTACTCATCCTAGCTTCACCTCATCAGCTGTCTCTAATTGTTGATTCTGTCCTACTCATCCTATCTTCACCTCATCAGCTGTCTCTAATTGTTGATTCTGTCCTACTCATCCTAGCTTCACCTCATCAGCTGTCTCTAATTGTTGATTCTGTCCTACTCGTCCTGGCCTGACCTTAATTGCTTTCTCTGTCCTACTCGTCCTGGCCTGACCTTAATTGCTTTCTCTGTCCTGTATACTCGTCCTGGGATACTTGTACCAATTCAACTTGTCGTGTTTAATTTCTGATGCTTGTTTTATTGGGCCATTGATCTGGTCAGGATTTACAGATCAGACAAGAGGCATGCCAATAATATAGATATGTCTGTACTCTCTCCTAGATCAACTTGCCAACCTTATACACATCCTGTATCAAAATCTTACTTCCGACCATCATCAGTTATATCTTACACACTTGTTCTTCTAGAGTTCATGCCTTTTCCTTTTATTTCTAAAAGATTAATAGAAGTATATTCCTGTGTAGTACCTTGAACGTACCATGTTAAGGTGTAATAAGGGGGAATATAGATAAGGTCACATCAGTATGTAAATGATACAGTATATAGGGGTCAGATGTCTCTGTACCAATGATACAGAACTAATTAACAGGGGGATTAGTTTGGTGCAGTTGTAGTTATATATGTCTAGGTGTAGTGATAGGTTAGACTGGTAAGTTGGAGTTATTTTGCTCAAAGGAAGAAAATCTGAATTGATGCTGCTTAAAATCATCTCTCTGAAATCCTAATCATATTGAATCTTAGATTGAATCCACTTACTTCCTGATGGCAGCAACACATTATTTTGCTCATTGAGTTTTCTATTCCTGGTCGATCTTTTTAGTAGATTAGTACTCAGTCAACATTCTTGTAATATATTTTGCATGCATAATTCATAAGGTCAAAACATCTATTTTGTCTATAAAATAAGTGTTTACATTAATTGAGGTTTTTTTCTCTCAATTCCTCATTATACCTCTCGTGCATGTGTTATTTAGCAATGTAATGTACAGAAATCAAAATGGATATCGAAATTCAGATGGACTTATGGCCATAGTTGCATCTCACAAGTTAGGGACAAAAGACTGCACCCCATAAGTCGATCTTGACTGTCAATTAGTGTATTAGAGCATGATCTAGCTATTGTCAGTGTGGTTTGGTAAACCTAGGTAAACTCTTATCCCAGCCCCTCCCCCCCCCCCCCCCCCCCCCCCCCCCCCCCCTCCACATTGTTCTAAATAGATACATATTGACTACCCTATGTCAGTGCCATGGTACTTTGGACAAAGTACATAAAAAAAAAACTGGGGCATATTACTACACTTTTTCACAATTTCATTTTTACCGTTATGAGAGAGAATTTTCCGTATTGTCAATACAGTAGCTAGAAGTCAGACTCTACTGAAATGAGATTTGTATCATACTCAAAGGGCCATTCTAGCCATGAAGTTGACAGTGTATGATGTTTGTGGTAAAACTATTAACAGAAAGTGAGAATGCCCAAATCCCCTAATGAGTGGCGATAAAACTGATGTCTCTTTTAGCAATTAGTGCATCTGATGTCTAAAGGAAATTCTCACAGCTTTGCAGTCAATAACAAAATGGCTGGGTATCATTGTTCATATCTGTTTTATTGGATACATGACCTGATTGGTCTGACTGGGGATTATAGGTACCAAGCATATCCTGTGATAAGCCCAGGGAGGCTGTTTTGTCTCGAGAGTGGGTGACTTATTGCAAGACAATGATATAGAGTTTGTTGGCATTTTCACTGAACTTCAGACATGGGCTTATTAACAGGCATAAGACGCCTTATTGATGAATAAATATGGTAAATGAATGAGAGACACAAGAGTCATCCCTCCTCATAAGTGTTTGTCACATGCAAATGCCTGAGTGTTGAAGATAATAGATTACTGTGTGTATATGTTTACATTCTAATGTCATCAATAACAGGTTTGTATTGGCACACATAGTGATTGCTTTACTTCAAACAGTCTATATAGCTAGTTGACTTGTAGTATGAAAACATATTGAAGAAATAAGATTTTCTATCTGGTAATGTATAGAAATGACAAGCCTGCAACAGATTGATAGGAGTAAACATATCGCCTTGTATTGGATTTTATTCACCACAGTGTCAACAATTTATGGGTCAGCTCAGTAGAACAATCCATTAAGTAATTGAATCATAGACCATAACCATTGATCACTTGATTCCCATGCTCTACAAGCATCTGTCTGGCTAATTGATGACTGAATCTGGGTCTCCAGGAAGCTTTATGGTGATGGAAGAGTAGTTGGTGGGATATAGACCACAATCTTTGATCCTTGTGGTGACCTAAACCATGGCACTCAAGTTGGTCATATTAAGATCAGAAATACCATCAGTTAAAATTATATTTCCAAATACAATATGTGTATTATGCTAACCTTAACCCTGAATCTAAATTTAATTTGTCAATTTTAACTTTATCATTTTAAAATATCAAACTGACTTTAGAATCAGAAAATGAATTGAAATGGTGATTTATTTCAAATTTGTTACAAACTGAAGATTTCTTATTCTTCGAAATAATTGATTATTGACAAATGTAATTTACAAGCCTAATACATGTTACAAATAACTATTAACAATTCAATTACGTCAACAGATGTTTTATATAGGTTTGAATTGATTTTTGTTTTCATATTTTAACAAGTAAGAATTGTTATCTTGATGATATTTATAACAGTTCAATTTTGTTTGTAGGATGATACAGTCTGTCTCAGCTGTGTGACGTCCTCGCGGGAGAGTAGTACAACAGAGCGAGTATGTCTTGCAGCAGAAGGCTTCGGAAACCGCACTTGTTTCCTCGAAAATGTATCCAGCAAGGTAAGATTAGATATTTGATTATCTCCCCTTGCAAAAGGTTATAAATCTTTTCTATCCATTCAAGTTAACATTGGATATTTTCTACCTTCCCTTGTCATAGAACTGGATTTTTAAATTTGTTTAATGTCAGATCAAATATTTGATTACCTCCCCTTGTCATCATATGTATTTGAGTAGTTATTCTCATGACTTAGTTTCATATCAAATATCAAATTACCTCCCTTTGTCAATCTTTTACATTTTTTTAATAGCTGTAAAACTGTCAATCTCAACTTCTTACTATGTTATTTGTCTTGGTTTCTGTACATTTTTGATGAGATTACTACCTTTTTGAAGATAAAATCTCTATGAGGAAACGGTAGTCAGTGTGACTTTAGATACCATTTGTATGTACATTTAACGTTTAGAAATTTCAAGGAAAATATGGAGTAAGACTAGTTGATTTTGGAAAAGGTCTGATTTTATCATAGGATGGTAAGATAAGGAAGAATACACTGTATAGGTTCGGCTGTCAGTGATGAAGACAGTAAGCTACAAGCTCAATGTCCTGGTAGAATACTTTGCTATCGGATTAATCATAATCACTTACAATCTTTATAAGTTATGCAGGGTAGATATGATGGAAACAAAGCTATTCTCTATCAATAAACATCAGATAGGAATACCAAGGTGTAAATGTCTGGTGTACTGACAATCGTATCCACATAGAGTACAGTGCACCTTTCTAGTGCTGAGAAAACTCTATATCTCATATACAGGGGCAATACAACAAGTGCATCATGGTTGTACTTGTTACATCATGATAACCTGTACTATATGTATTAGAGTTATCTCCCCTACGCATAAAAGTTGTAATTTGCATGTTAGAGCTAACTCCCATCCAGATTATACATTTGAATAGTGTTCGATAACCTCCATTAAATCTTATAGTTGTGATTTATGTTAGAGTTACCTCCCTTGTGCGTTATTCTCCTGATTATATGTCAGGGTTAACTCCCCAACATATTATATATTGTGAGATGTATGAGAGCTGTTGTGCTCCCTTACACATAATTTGTAAGCTGTAGGAGAACACCCCCCCCCCCCCCCCCCCCCCCCCCCCACTCCTCCTCCTTTACAGAGTGTTAAAATATAACTGAGGGTATCATATGTGGTAATTTATTGGTGAACAAAGTATGAAACTAACTGTTTCCTTATTAATGAGGTATGATGTCACTTCAACAGCTGATTCTTTCGCTGACAGTCTAGATGATGAGACAGGCATATATACTGAGCCAGCCATCTGTCAAAGATAAGGGGACTTTGTACTGGGGGAAATTAGAGTCAACTAGAGCAGAGAGAACAGTGTCTAATTGTCTTGTTTTTCTCATTAGTCAGTACTTCGTCATCATTGTGTTTCTATGACAACAGCTATACCTGTTTGTAATATATCTGGTGGTATATCTCCTTCTGGTCTAAGTTTATCCTAAAGCTATATATACTATTGGACAGTGGCCCAAAAACATATCAATTTTACCCAAGGATAATGATTCACTATTATCAAATTCTAGAATTATAAACCCTTTATTGAAATCTAGCAAAATTTAAAATATCATATGTATGAAACAATTCTGTATGTTACACCTAGGGAGGACCCTGCCAATACAAGGTACCCAGTATATTGAAACATCCTCTATTTGCACAAGTTTTGTTAACAATGTTAGCAGCACAGTATTGATATTATCTAGTAATCAGTCGGTTAGTTTTCTTCCCTTTTACTTACTATAAACTAAAATCTTAACTCACATCTTTATTTCCTATTAACTATAACCTGTAACACAAAACTAATTTCTCCAAAGACTTCACAAATTTTATCCTCGACTCATTTTGATCACACAGGTCAATTAGGTCCTTTTTAATAATAAACTGATGTTTAACCTTGATATTTTCTGTAGAAAATATTTTTCACAATAACTGTGCCTAGGTTGTGTCGGACGAAGCATGTGTAGTGTTAAATGGTTGCAGGTGCTGAACACTAACTATCACCAGTATTTGTATTAATGTTTTTGGTGTTGTCTTATCCTGTAGCCATTGTTGGCACATAGTTGTCTTCAAAGGAATCTCCGCTCTTAGAGTGCCACGTTGCCCTACCAATCCTCCACTACTCCATCTATATCCAATCAAATACTGCCACATAATCCAGTCTGTATCTCAGCCAATCAAATGTCACTTTACTTAATGCTGCCTATACGATGCCCAATCAAACTTTGCCACACTTGCTCACAGGAAGTGAGGTCATTTGAGGTGAGGGCTGACCAATTCCCTGATATTTTAGGTGAAATAAGTGAGCCATGTGTTGTTAATTATGGTCTATTTTGGTAGGTGAGGTATACACCCATCATTGTCCTGATGTCAGGAGTATTCTGTGATAAATGACACACATTCAGTGATCTTACACTGCCTGTAAATCTTCAGAAGGACATACAATTATAGGATCTTTGATTGCTGTTCCCTGCACTTACTCCTAAGGGAGATAACTATTCCATTAAATCTGCACAGATTTGAAGGGAGATAACTCTATCGCATTGAAGATTGATTTGCTTTGAATTACTATGATAAACAAGGGGAGACTTGCAGCAATGAGCTTATAGATGAGCACAAAAGACATAATATATAAGTTTCATTGAATTTTATGTGATTGGTGGTTATGTAAAGATTGGTGGAGATTTATAGTCCAGATATAGGTTATTTTATCTATGTCATATTTTATTACATTTTTAACAGTGAAATATAGGAAATTATTCATTCTATAAAAGTGACACT